>NW_027040507.1:1602500-2802500 GCF_037179485.1 Ochlerotatus camptorhynchus | reverse complement strand
TCTAGAGTAGTTTTAGGAGAACTTCAGAGTAGTTCTGACGAGAACTTAGTTCTCAGGAGAACTTCAGAATAGTTCAAAGGAGAATTTCAGAGTAGTTCTGATGAGAGAGAGATTGAAGAGAATTTCAGGGAATTTCTGAAAACTCCAGAGAAGCTTCAGTGACTTCAGGAAAATTTCGGGAAATTTATGAAACTCCCCGAAAGCACCCGGAACATGTCAGAGTGGTCCTCAGTATTTGATATGGCCACCAATGCTCTTATTTTTGAATTCTAATGTAGTTTGATGTGTCACATGAGGATGTAGGTTCAATTTTCACTTCTCCGGGGTGTCCGGATCCTGTCCGGATCTGGCCAACGTGGTCTTCAGTACTTAATGTGAACAAAAATGGACATATTTTTGAAATCCTGATGTAGTTTGATGTGTCGCATGAGGGTGTTACAAGAAGAAACTGACCACTTCCTCGGGGGTACCCCGAACATGTCCGGATGCGGCCAACATTTTTCTGACTACTTACTACCTTAGATGATTATTTGGTTCACGTCTTGAAGTGTCTCGTCAATTCAAAAAAGTTGGAAAGGTTGTATACTAGATACGACCGCAGGGTTGGCGTTGGATAACGTCTGTTATGTGTTGTACTTAATTGTGTATATTATATTTTAGGAATATTCCTTAATAACTCGAAAGTTTGGTGGCCCTGAAAAGGGCCGTTTTGTTGGGCTGATGTTGTTGACAATGATGGAACGGGCGACCTTGTTGGACGCTTATATAGTAGAACAGAAAATATCAGAGGTGTCAGATACTCGCATCTGATGTCTCGGTTGGAGAAAGTATAAGAATATAAAAAATCAATCGATTTTCACCATCTTTAGACAATGGTTTACTTTTGACCATTTTTCACTAGTTTACATAATGAAATCAATAGTTTTGAAACATTCAGTATATTGCTAGAAATATTTCCAAATGATTGATGCCATTATCTCGTAAATCTATCAAGAGACGGTTGAGTTATTATCGTTCAAAATCTTTTAATTTTTCGTAACGCATCAAAAATGACTGTTTTCAATTTTGTACCCCCGTATGTTGCCGAAAGACGTTATCCAACGTCAATAAAAAAAAATACATCTGAAAACATTGAGCTTTTCTCAGGTTGACGCTCAACCGCGTGTTTTTCCAAAATGTTGAAAAAAAAACGAGTTTTAGTGCAATGCCACTTTTGCCGCAACGCGCTCATCGTGGGTTGTCAAACGGATTGTAAGCAGTGGCATTTTTTTTTTCCATTTAAATGATATTTATTTCTTGTGATTGTGTGGTTTACATGTATGAATTTTTTAAGTGACACAGATGCGTCTTTTCAACTTTAGTACATTTGAGATTTTAATTATTATTTACAGTTCCTAGTCCTATCAGGCCTATTTTAAAGTATGACCACCTTGGTGGGATTGGTTTGATTTGAATTGGAAAAAGGAGACTACTTATAACTACTATTTAAAACTACAACTAACCTACAACTACTATGTACACCTAACCTACTATATACAAATTGCTTATCAAAGCATGTTCTGATAAATTACATTTTTGTGCAAATTTAGTCTTAATTTCGTTAATTTTGGAATCTATTTTGGCAATGCCTGCCTCTTCATGTAAATTTGTTATTCTAGTGTCGAAAGGACGATCAAGAACCATCCTCAGCACTCTATTCTGAGCTACCTGAATTTTGTTCCTGTGAGTCTGTGCACATGATTCCCACACCGGAGCTGCGTAGAGGATCGCAGGTGCTATGATTTGTTTGTAGACGGCCAGTTTGTTCACCCTTGAGAGGCGGGATCTGCGGCAAATCAGCGGATACAGACACCTAACCAAGTCGGAACACTTGACTACGGTTTTCTCCACATGCGAGCGGAATAGAAGCTTTTCGTCAAACAACATCCCGAGATAGGTTACTTCGGCGGACCACTCAACCCTTGTGCCATCCATGATTACAGTACAAGAGGGAGCCGGTTTTAGTTTGGGTGATTGTCGATGGAGGAACATGATTGTTTGTGTTTTGGAAGCATTGATTTTGATTTTCCACGTGGTGGCATAATCAGCAAAGGCGTTAAGGCATCGTTGAAGTTTGTTCGTTATTTCGCGAGGCATCCTTCCTTTGACGGCTATTGCGGTATCATCTGCGAACAGGAAAAACACACAACCGTCTCCAAGGGGAGGAATGTCGGAAGTGTAAATGCTGTAGAGCAAGGGGCCCAGCAGACTGCCTTGCGGGACTCCTGCAGGGATGGAAAACGTGTCTGAAAGACAACCATTCAACGATACCTTAAACGACCTTTGCTGGAGGTAGCTACGGGTGATTTTAACCAGATGTAATGGAAAGTTGAAGTTACAGAGCTTGTATACAAGCCCATTGTGCCAGACATTATCAAACGCTTTCTCAACGTCTAACAAGGCCATGGCTGTGGACTTGGATACAGCTTTGTTACTTCGGATGTTATTCATCACCCGCACTAGCTGGTGATTGGTGCAGTGCCCCTTTCTGAACCCAAACTGTTCCGGAAGGAGAATGTTATTTTCCTCGACAAACTTGAGCAAACGATTGAGAATGAGTTTCTCGAACAATTTGCTCAGCGCTGAAAGGAGGCTGATTGGTCTGTAGCTTGAAGCTAGCGTTGGGTCCTTCCCGGGTTTGCGGATAGGTATGATTTTCGCTGTCTTCCAGATGCTTGGAAAGTAGTGCAGTTCCAAGCATCTGTTGAAGACAGCAGCCAGCAGAGAGTGAACCTTCATGCTGAGATTTTTCAACACTAGGTTGAATATTCCGTCAAACCCGGGGGCCTTCATGTTTTTGGTGCATTTCAGCGCTGAGCAAATCTGTTCAACTGTGATTCTATCCTCTGGAGGGATGGCACAAGGAGAGGAATTAAAGTTGAGTACGCATTGCTCAACCTGAACTTCGAGCGGACTTTGGATGTTGGAGCCAAGCAAGTGCGATTTGGCAATATGCTCGCCAATCGCATTTGCTTTCTCCTGAGGGGTGATTATGAGCCGATCGTCATCATTTTCATCTTTTAGTGGCGGAATGGGTTTAGGGTGCGTCTTTAAGACCTTGGCAACTTTCCAGAATGGTCTGGAGCGGTCGTCCAGATTCTGGACAAGCCGCCCGAAACTTTCGTTCCGGAGTGAGACCATTCTGGAAGCAATCTCCTTGTTCAGATTGGCCATTTCACGTTTCCTCGCTAGATCTCCAGTCCTCTGAAACTGGCGTCTACGAACATTTCTCAGGCGAATTAAGAGTTGGGTGTGGGAATCAATAGCAATAAACTTACCCCTCACAGGAACTCGTCGGACGCACGCCTCGTCAGCCACGGTTATGGCTTGGTGGAGTACTTCCAACGCTCGGTCGATGTCCTCCACGGAGTCAAGCGGCGGGTTGTCGATGATGTGCCTGTCTACCACGCGTCCAAACTGGGCCCAGTTTACGCGATGGTAGTCCTTGCGCAGGCTTGGAGCAGCAGCTACGTTGTATCCCAGTTCAGCCACCACCGGTTGATGGTCGGAGCTGAGTTCGTTTAAGGCTACCGGCTTGGACAAGCCGGTATTTGAAAGAAACAGGTCTAGCGTCGATGGGTTGCCTGCCGGTGAGATGAATGTTGGCTCGTCCGAGAACCAAACGGAGTACAGCCCATGCTGCGAATGGTCGAACAGCAGACGACCGTTCTGGTTCTGCTGGTAGTTCCGCCATGCCTCATGACGAGCATTCAGATCTCCTCCAACAACGAAGCGGGAACCGGTACGGGTGATGGTGGACAGGTCCTTCTTAAATTTAGCCGCTATTCCACTGCTGGCGGCACACTGTCGAGGGCAGTAGACGGCGATGAACTGGACGTATCCAGTCGACGACTCCACCTCCACACCAAGGGCCTCGATGATAGAGGTGCGAATATGGGACAGAGTGTGGTATTTTATTCCTTTCTTGACGACGACCACAACACCACCCCCCCTGGAGCTGGTGCGATCAAGCCGGATAATGTTGTGGTCAGGCAACCAGAAGCTGTCGCCGGACTTTAGATGGGTCTCGGTTAGAAGGCCCACGTCGATGCTGTGCTTGCGGAGGAAGTCGGCAAGCTCAATCTCTTTTGCTCTTACAGAGCAAGCATTCCAGGTGACAATAGTTAACGGTTTAGACGCCATACTGGATGATGAACTTACCGAGCACCTGGATCTGTTCGGGCTTATTGCGGCACTTACGAAGAGCACCAGACATGTTGACGAAAATTTCCATCAGTTCATCCGCTGAGAACAGATCGGGGTTGTTGTTTTGCGCTGTTGGTTGTCTCCAGAATCCAGGGGGGGATGGAGAGCTCTGGCCAGCAAAAACACCGGAAGCTTCTTGAGGGGGGGCGGGTTGCACCCGCGAATTCGCTTGCCTTTGCTGGGGAGCACGAAGAGGCGGAAAATCCTCCGTCCTGAATGCTGGGGTTTTGTCCTTCTTGCGTCCTGGTTGATTGTTGCTTGACGCCTGCTTTCGGATGCGTTTGAAGTCCTCGCGTTTGGAGCACTGTCTGTCGGAACCTTGATGTGCACCACCACAGTTAGCGCATTTTATCGCCACGGCTCCATCCGCAGGGCAGTTGGAAGTGGCGTGTTCTTGAGCGCAGTTGCTGCAGCGTGGCTTGATGTTGCAGTTGCGGGTACCGTGTCCAAAATTGAGGCACCTCATACACTGCGTTACGTCACGATGGCCGCCACGGTATGGCTCCCACCGTACGATGATGGAGCAGATCGATCGGATGGCTTGTAGCGCATTGAGCGTCACCGTCCCTTTCTGGAAGTGCACCAGGAAAAGACAATCCGGGTACGTCTTCACGTTTTCGTCTCTCCTTGTCATTCGGAAGACAGCGATTGGGGCAAGCTTGTACCGGTTGATTTCAGCTTCGACCATCTTGGGGTCGAAGTTTGGTAGACCCCGGATGACTACCTTGAAGGGCTTCTCACCGGGGATGTCGTGCGTGAAGAATTCCGCCTTGGTATCCTTCAGATATTTCACGGCCACTTCGTACTCCGCTTTTGTTCGGAGCATCACCTTGGTGCCGATCCTGCCAAGCTTAAACTCAGCTGCAACGCCCAGCGATGAAAGATCGCCAATCAGCGTGTTGAGTGGGACTTGCTTCACCACCAGTGGAGGAAGCTTCATTTTTGCTGCACTCGGGGTGGCAGCAGTTTCGTTGTCGACGGCGTCGCCGAAATCACCAATGACGCTGACGTTCGTCGCGGTGGCATCGTCCCGTCCACTCGCACCATCGGACTGGCCTTGATTTTTCTTCCTCTTCTTTGACCGCTTCACCGTGGCTGTGGTGGTATTCTCTACATCGGTGGGAAGAGTAGCGTACCTATTCGAAATAGGTACACTCAAGCTACCCTCACCGCTGTTCTTCTTCTCCGTTTTCTCTCGGAGCCTGCTCCGGGAGCGCTGTCTTCCCATCACACGAAGCGACCGACACTACTGACGACGCGATTAAACTGCGAATGTTTGGAACAAACTAGAAACTTTAGAACAACTCGACAGAGCGAGCAAAGACCGAACTGTACTGCTTGACGTTCAAGCAGAGAATCCGGCTGTAAGCAGTGGCACGACAACAGCGCTGTTTTATATCTTTACAGGTTTAAGCAGAACTATGTGCAACCAAGTGGTACTAAACTATGACGACTGGGTTTGGGAAAAACGTTTATTTCATTAAAACAGTATAAAATTATCATTTGTACATTTTTCAAAGGTTTTTTTTTTATGGAAAATTTGAAAAGTATTTATTTTAACAGATTTGTAATGTAATATCCTATCGATTGGCGTATTTGGATTTTAATTTCATCTATAAATGACAAAGTAACAAGCGTTCAAAACCTAACACTATTTCACCGCACATATTTTTCGATTTGCACCCCAGTATAGTCCACAAAGACGTAGTTCAACGTCAAAAAACCCTGTGATCACCAGAAAGTGTGTTTCTGGTAACCTTATTTGCTGTTTTAATTTAATTCTGCGTTTTATTTCACTTTACTCCATTCCATGTGCTACGGTTGTGTTCTATTTCGTGAATTTGCACCAAAATTTGACCGATGGACAATTTTCAATTAAACCAGATATTGTACCAGACTTATTTATTACCAAACAGGAATCAATTTTGACAAACACCTTCTCAAAAATCGCGTCAAATTTAAGTGAAAATTTATCAAATATAACACAGCCTAAATAACGTTTGAGCAACTTTTAGTTTGCACGGCATGCAGATTAGCGGTAATATATTGCTCGGGTTGTCAAAAAGAAGATGATAATGCTGTTTTATTAACTACTTACGTGAAGAATCAATAATACTATACTAAATACCATTTAATACAACCTAAAAAGCGCAAGACGCATAGCTTACAAAAGCAAACACTAGCCTTATGACATGTTTTGAAGAACATAGGGTAGAGAACTACTTCGGCCTAATCGCCCATTTTGGGCCTATCGAGCAGAAAACTTCAAATAAATCCATGATTTCAGAGTTAACAAGTCAATTTGGTACGATACTTTAGTTAATAAGCTACCGAACGAAGTCAATGAGAACGCGTGGTATGAAGTTTGACACGTATTATTCCCTAAAACAAAAGAAGCGCTCCGACCGAATCAATTTTTATCTTCATCCAATAGGCCGAAGTGAATTCATTGGCGTTTCAATGGCGTTGCAATACGTTAGGCCGAGTTTAGAATCCGTAGGGCGAGTTAGGCGTCAAGAAGCAGTGTTAGACTTTTGGCAATGTCTCAACGATTGGTTTCTCTTTCTCTGGTCAAATCTTACGGTACGTACGGAAAGGTAAATAATTTGAAAGCCATCAGTGATAATAACATTCCGTTTGGTGCTAAACTGCGCCAGATTAAGAAAGACTAAGTGCGGGTTGTGCTTAATAGAATGGAAATGGGGTAGTTAACCCTAATAATAACCAGAAGCAAGCACTCATCTTATTTATTTCAAAGGTAAGGGTGCAGATGAGTGTGCTGGTCGAAAGATCATATGTGATTACTTTTGTATGGGTCCCCTCACATTGCTCAATCCCAGGCAATGAGAAGGCGGACTCTCTCGCAAAGGTGGGTGCACAGGAAGGCGAATTTTATGACAGGCTCATATCGTATGTAAGGTAGCCACCATCCCTTCAAAGATCTTGTCTTGTATGCAGCTCCACTTAATAGCAAGATCAATTTGAGCTACCGATCTGAATTCACAATATCGCTGTATGAAGGGCCAAAAACGGAGGTGCGGACCCGTAAGCAGAGACACTTACACGAAATCCACGGGAATTTAAGAATCTCCTTCCAACGATACGATCCAACAAATCGAATAACACAATTCGCAATACTTATTAAGCTTCCTACAGGATGGTTTGTAAAGAAGGGCGCGTCAATCTCACTGAAACTGTTGAAGTAGAATTCACACCACCACAATCGAATCGGTAGGATAAAGAAAATGATAGTGTTTATTCCCTCCTAGACTCCGGTTGTCATACCACTCCATCGTCCAGTCCCAGGTCAAATGATACCCTGATGCTCCCTCCCAACCCAGTATTTATATATAATATGAAAATATATGTAGTGGAGATATGAAATATATCAAAACATTAAATATGAAATAATGAATATAAATTTATATAGATAAAATAGTTGATATTCTGATAAGATGCAGCTCTATGTTTCCTCAGCTCACAATATCAAGTGGATGTAACACTGAAATTTCAAGGTTATATTAAGCAAATATATATTTTTATCTCTAATTACTAATAATGTAAGGATGTAAATGTAAAGTGTAAAGTGTGATGCATAATTAACATGACTAACAATAAAATGGGATTACTAGAAAAATAAAGGAAAGATCTCACCCGATATGTTGCAAAGGAATCCATGACATCACGATGATTCCGAAGAGCTCCAATAGATATGCTGCTGCTACTTCTTCAAGCGGTGTTAAAAACAGCACTCTCGCCTTTCTGTTATCACACAGCAGAGCAAACCCCATCAACAACGAAATACACTCTAGAGGGATCTCAGCAGAGGAAAAAAGGACTGCATCCACTTTCCATCACCAATCACTCGCGACGCCAGCTCCGATCACTTTTGTAAGCCGTAAACTACTGATTCACGGTAACGTCGACCACCGAATCACCACCAAAACTCGCGACGGACACATTATCTGCACTTTGCCCTGCTAATTTGCCAACTGGACCGTGTTCAAACTCGCACCCGGTGACGGCAAAAAAAGGAATCGATGGGCAATTTTGTGATACGGAATTTCCACAATAAACCGGGAATGCACGAATTTCTTCACATCCAACTGCGAAACACGTTTAGGAGCACTTTTGGTACACTTTCGATCGAACACACTTAATTTTTTTTTTTTTTTCAGAGATAGTTGCGAGTGAACCAACATCATCACCGCGTAAATAAACTAAAATTAAAATTATCACTCGCGATGGCACAAGTTTCTGGTCCGGGAGAAAAAATCAAACAACGCAGATAGCGTCAAATCTTCTGTTGCTTGCAAACATGATGAATCATGTTTTCTTTTTCGATTCTAAAACTTCCCGGAAAGCGAGAAAACCAATCACACACGTATAACCGTCCGGGAGGCAGAGTGCCAGCGCTAATCCGGTAAATGCAACCGAAAACTATGAATGCGAACGCACGCACAAAACAGAGAACAAACTTAAAACACAACCGTATCCATAGGCATTCGAAACTGAACTGTGTTATGAGAAACGAATATTTCAATATTACAAAATACAAATATGGAAATGGCTCTAATGTTGGCCTATGGATCCAAGATTGGGCCCATAGTCAAAAATCTGCTATTTATCAATTTTATCTACATGAACGCGTCATTGGGACGGTCCCAATGGATATTCCTGGTCGCAATAGAAAACTTAGTCGATTGCTGAATTTATGTATGAGCCCAAATTAGGGGCATTTAGGCCGACGTTACATCCATTAACCTTATATTCCTGACAGAATAATGTATGTATGAGGTAAGCTTAAAATAGAAAATCATAATGGTAAACGTCCATTGCATTGCATAAACAAAAACCTGAAAATAAACTATAATGATATAAATCGATGGGTTCCACATTGTTTTTGTAATACTGGTATCCAATAGATTCTGCTGTTCTTCTGAACTCTATATGTCTACAAAATTTTATTGTGGTTTATTAACAATTAGAATAAATAGAAATAGATGGCGACATGCTGGATTAATATTCACTAAAGAAGTATTATCGGATAATTTTGCAATTAAGACGGATAAAACTACAGCTTTTTTAATAATTTGGGTATCATGTAACAACGCATGCTTGGCTTATAATTAGATTGATGATCACAAACGAGTTAGTTCAACTAAGTTTACTTGAAAATGCAATCCTATCATCGTCAGGGAATAACTGAAGTTCCAAATAAAGCAGCGTTCAGCCCAGCTCTCAAGGGCTTTCTTTGTTCACATATTGATTTGCCTTCGAAAATTACTAAGAAAATTTGGGATTGATTCAGATCTTAATTTGATAACACAATTGAAAGCTTTAATCACTTGACTAAGATCTAACCAATTCGTTTTACAGCAAGCATTTAAGGATCGTTTTTTATCACCATGATCCATTTGTTTGTATTATTTACAGAAAATGAAATAGGGGCGACCCCGGCGTAGTGGTTAACATCCATACCTAACACGCCAAAGTCACGAGTTCAAATCTCACCCCCGGACAAGTCACGAATGACCCAAGAGTGTTAAAGTGACTATAATAAAAAAAAAAAAAAAAAAAAAAAAAAAAGAAAATGAAATACCTGTAACAATGAAAATTATGGGAAAATATACATGCAGCCTGGTTGAAAACCTAAATGAAAAAGTGGATTTAATAAATGTATCATCATTTGCACCACTTGTTTTTTTTTTTAATTCAGTACATAAAATAATAAGATTTCATGACTCAGACCTGTTTATAGAACAGCAGAATACATTTGATGACGAATTCCTGCTACTTGCTGCCCTCTCGCGTAGCTGTGCACCACCAATATAATGTCGACTTTCCTGAACGGTTCAAAATAGACCTATGGTTTTGAGTGCTAACACAGTTGTGCGCAGAACCGGGTCTAGGTTTCAAAATATTATTTAATAGAAGCATGAATAAGGAACAAAAGGAAAAGTAATTATAAAACCAACCAACAATTAATTTAAATGATCATGAAATTAGAAGTAGGTAACAGAAATGAGAATAAAAGTTTGAAAAATGATGGTTTACAAAATCACGACAGCACTGTGCAACTGAGACCCTAACGCACCAACACCAACATAGTTCTCCAAACCTAAAACACTGCTCTGAACGCTCAAACGTCAGCGTACAAAGTAAGCAACTCCAAGTACATACCATCGTATCTACACTCCAACCAAGAGCTCCAACCAACACTTGGAGAGTCGAGAGTCCAATCCTCGCATTCCATTCTATACTGTTCTATGTGAATCCAGCTCTAACCGCCGTGCCACGTACGTACGTACGTACGTATGCTAATGCCATCCATAAATGACGTAGCATATTATTGACGAATTTTAAACCCCCCGTCCCACCTCGTAGCGTATTTAACAAAGCCGATCACAACAACTAATAGCGGCTCTCCCTCCTCAAATGCTAAATCATTTATGGATGATCCCTAAAAAGAAAGGGAAGGTCACATCGCTTTCTTTTTATTCCTCTTGTAATATCTACTCTCTCTGTTTTCGCTTTCAGCAAATAAACACGGCTCGAGCCTCACACTCTCGAGTCCTCAGAATGATTCGGTCTAAACGTGCACCTACACAAACAACCAACCCATACACTTTCACGCAAATTCTTACATACACTTGACGGTGTTGCGGAAGTCAATGGTCTATGGTGGTTTGAGATAAATATACAAAATCTGGTCTTGCAATAGACGAAACACTAGGGCACTTCGTATGAAGCACAACCTTTAAAATATAATAATAATCAATAACTTATCTGTGTTGATGTCATTCCGCTTGTTAGCCACGTCACTCCGCAACACCCTCATAACAGCCCGTTCAAGAATACACATCCTTGGGCTTTGCCAAAGAAAGTGAAACAGCAAATACCACTTAACGGAATGCTTTTTAACACTAACACGACGTCTCTGCCGCAACCGTGTATTTTTTTTTTCTTCGGAAGCAACGCACTCACACCAACATTCCAAAAATCATGTTTAGCCCTGTTTTACCATATGCACTTCTTGATTTTCTTCTTCTTTAGTTCCGTTGGCTCAAGATTAGCTGTAATCAAGCATCTATTCTTTCCAATGCTAACATGATCAATTATCTTCTGAAACACACACACAAACTAGAACAAAATGCGCTTTGCTACGCGCATGCATAGAATGCTGAATACTATTTAATTTAACTTGAATAGGCATGTAGGTATAAATTTATTGATTGAAAAAAGCACTCCAATACAAATCACACTGCAGGACACCAGCTAAACTGCGACGAACCTCGACAAAACAACGCATCAAATCAGGAGCAAGACCGACGCACACCCTCTTTCCTCAAAATCTGAAAGCTAACTGAATTTTATGACAGGCTCATATCAATAGAATAAACCTTGTGGACAGCAACATCTGTCGGTGTGGAAACGGTTACGATGACATCGATCACGCAGTTTGGCAATGTACGGATAATGACGCCGCCAGAGAGCGACTGTTGAATACCCTTGAGGCCCAAGGAAGACAACTCTATGTTCCTATCAGAGACGTGTTGGGAACTCGGGATATCTGCTTTATGCAGTCGGTTTATGTGTTTCTTCAAATGTCTAGTATAAGAATTTAATTCGTTTGTCTTTTGTCTCTCTTTAATAGATTTCGTTTGTCTTGTCCCCCCGTCTCGATGAGTCTCATCGTCGCCCACTGGCCACCATAGCCGGTCGAACTCCAGACGAAACTAGAACCGCACTACCATTCATACTGGCGACAACACTCTGATGAGACAACGAAACCTTACCCCCAAGCTCCTTCCCTTATCCTATCCTTCGACAATGTACCTCTCTAACCTCGAGTAGGCCGCGAGTATTCAGCCCAACTCCTACTAGACATAGAATTAAGTGAATTTTGTGACAAACAAAGAACAATGCAAGCTAACGTGATTGAGGCTTCCAAATAAACGAACAAAAATTACCAGAAGCAAAAATAAAATAATAATAAAAAAATAAGCATGGGATTCGAACACTGGTCATTAGAGTGGTAGGCTTATTACTTCCTAGCTAGATCAACTCCGCTTATAAAAGTTATGTTCTGCTATATACCATAAAAAATTCATGCAATCCGTCCTTAGATTATTTTTTAATTTTTTTTTTCACTCTACGAATTCATTATTTCAATTTTCTTTAGATATCCCATGTTAATTCACGTTGAAATTGTATTGCAATTTTGTACAGGAGATCTCCTTTAAATTTCTATGAAAATTTCTTTGAAATATTCTCCCTAAAATTTCCAAAAAAACCTTTTTTTCCATATGCCCTTGGAAATATCCACGTAATTATCTTAAAACTGATCGCAGATATCTTTTGGAATTAAAACCTCAACATTAATTATTATGTTTCACAAATCCTGGTCCTCTACATAATCGTTTTAGACTTTTCTACAAATTTTACTCAGAGATCTCACAATTGAGTTGAAGGTCAAGAATCTTGTAAAGTTCTTCACGATACTCACGGTGTCCAAATCACGATTATTATCGAACTTCCATGTTCTTCAGATTTTCTTGCGCAGAAAGCTAGGCAATAGCATAAGAAACAAGTTTCAGGGGGCAAGAAAATATTTCGTTGTCAATTTTTTGAAAATTTTGTTTCGTTTTTTTTTAACGTGAAGGGGTACACAGCAAAAAATAAATTTTAATATTTCATCCAAGAGGATGCACTTCAATCATGTCGAAAATCTCATGTAATTTTTATGGCCACAACAATAAACAAATGCAGTAAAAGTAGCGTAATGTCAGCTTATGCACTGTAATGATAATTTTGTATGTTGGCAAGTATTTCGACGTCTGGTTCGCCGTGGTGGCGACAAACGTATCTCCGGTCTGATCTACGAGGTGTGCTGAAGTTGTTCCTGGAAAATGAGATCCGTGATGCTACACTGAACACGCCAAGCGTAAGCGCCCATTGAAGCAACAGAGGCACTCTGTACGGTTTCGGAGGTTGAATCATCACCAGCTTTGGCAAAAAACAGCTTCTTACAGTAAAGAGTTGGAATAGAATGTATCTGTGCCTGTTTGTCCATATTCAGAACCACACGCTCCCAATGACAACACAAAATGATCTCCAAAGTTGTAATCTTGTATCCAAACTTGAAAGCAGGGGTGCAAGTGATTTTCATCGAAAAAAAATAGTGCAAATTTGGGGGTGCACGACGTTAGGCATACGGACGTTAGGCATACGTACGTTAGGCATACGGACGTTAGGCATAATGTACGATAGGCATAATGGACGTTGGGCATAAAGGACGTTAGGCATAATGGACGTTAGGCATAATCTACCGGATGAATTCCAGAAGGATGATAATGGAGACCGTCTATTGATTGCTGACTTCGGTGACAATAATGAAAGAGCCTTAATTTTTGGAACTCATGAACGACGTCTTGGACAGGCAAAGTATTGGGTTACAGATGGTACGTTTGCCACAGTTCCTTGTTTGTTTCGGCAACTCGTCACTGTTCATGGAAGTATCGCTCCTTCACATCAGCAGACGGTTCCGCTAGTTTTCATTCTGATGACAATAAAATCAGAATCGTTGTATCGAAAAGTATGGCAGGAAATCCTGGAAGCAGCAGGTATGTTTTTTGCTATTGAATGAAAAACCACAGAATTAACCATTCTTGATTTCATGAGCTGTTCTTTGGCATCATATTTTATTCAACCTTGGCTGTTTTTTTTTTTGTTATTGAATGAAAAATCACAGAATTTACCATTCTTTATTTCATGAGCTGTTCTTTGAGGAAAACCTTTTCTTCTTTGACTTTTGCAATATGTGTGTAAGAATATATTACAACAAATGTGTGATTTTTTTGTTTCTAGATGCGATTGATTTCAAGATATAGTTCAAAACTAAGCTGAGTTTTCATTGTTAGATTACTTAACCACTATCGCTACTAATCATGGATCTAAGTAAATATGTAGATACGTCACTTATGATATGATAATTAATGGATTCCAAACTGTGCTTATTAAATAAACTATGTTTGTTTAACTTGTATCATTTTTTATTCAACGCTTAGCCTAATTTAAGCATTGTTTACAGGTTTACAGGGTAAGCAGGTTTCTAGAGTTGCACAGCAGCAAGGTATTTTATGCCTAACGTCCATTATGCCTAACGTATATTATGCCTAACGTCCATTATGCCTAATGACTTTATGCCTAACGTCCATTATGCCTATCGTCCGTATGCCTAATGTCCGTATGCCTAACGTCCGTATGCCTAACGTATTTATGCCTAATGGGGTACACTCCAAATTTGGTACGCCTACAATTTAAAAACGAAAAGAATTAAGATAACAGATGATCGATCAATTAAAAGAACTAAATGCTCTTCTCATTTGTTCCGTTCACTTGCGGTCCCACGTCAAGCTTCCGTTCGTACCCCTAGGCACAGACCCTTCTACTTTTCAACAGAGGCACCGGTGGTGTAGTGGTAAGCGCGATTGCCTCTCACCCCAAAAGGCCTGGGTTCAATCCCATTCGGCGCCGCCGAGATTTTCTGAGACATAACATCTCTTATCACGCCTACGGGAAGTAAAGCCGTTGGTCCCCGGTTCATGAGTCGATAGGTGTAGGGTCCAGGTGTGGGAGCTGCCTCCCTGGCGTCGGTAGCATTGGTACTCAGTAGGGAAAACAAGATCGATGGAAAACAATCTTTTTAATAACAGATAGGGGAAATGTATGTAATGTCGGCCTAAGTGTCCCTAATTTGGGCCCATACATAAATTCAGCTATCCACTAAATTTTCAATAGCAACCAAAAATATCCATTAGTACCGTCCCAATGACGCGTTCATCTGGATACAATTGATAAATAGCTGATTTTTAGCGATGGACCCAATATTAGATCCATAGGTCAACATTAGAGCCATTTCCCCTATATCAGAAGGCACCAAGAAGTTAGTAATCTCTTCAAATTACCCTACAATTTTTTGTCCCAAATAAGCTCTAATCCCATATGGTACGTGTTTTCGTTAATGCCGGTTTCTATAGTGCTATCCTTAATAACCGTACTATAGGAATATTGACTGTACATGCCATTTGTTTTACATGTGTTTTCGGTAAAAAATGTTCAAGGTAAAATCACTAAAAAACTCAATCATTACACTTACAGCGTTTACAGTTATACAACCGAGATGCAGCGACTGACATTCTTGAAAAAATGCCGTTCCATATTCCGAAACATTGATTCCAACAATCCAGCCAACCGGATGACAACCGAGCAGCATATTTTCCCCTCCGCACCTTTCTGCCGCCCATCGAACAACCGTCCTGCTACATATTGAGTAATTGCGTTTGAACTACAATTTGATACTGTATGGTGTACGTTGCACTGTGACTCTGTAGGTACACATGGATATTATTCATTAGGGTCGTTCAAAACTAGGCATTTTGCTTTTCCTCATTAACTAATTGTAATTTCCATTTCACAACAGTACAATTTTAGGCTGCAATCCAATGAGCTCAACTTTTGAAACGATGCTTCGTAATATGAACCACCCTAACATCCACGTTCGCAACAATCCGTTCGATGCACCGCAGCTCCAGCAGACGGAATTTGTATTCGTTCGGAAAACTATGGCTACCACTGAACGGTGTGATATTTTTACTGAAAATTCCATAAAATATATCTTGCGTAACTTTTCAAGAGGACCAACCAACTGCCATTTTGAGAAAATTAAAGTTGAAGTTCGACAGATTATGAATTGTAACAATACATTTTGCAATACTATTTTTACCGTAGTCAGTGAAAATCTTGTAGAAACGGTTAAATCAAAATTTTACCCTAAATGTCATGCTACCATCTAGAAAAAATCACATATGGCGTTTTGACTAGTAGAGTTGTACTTCGGACTTGTTACATTGGACAATTCGTCATGATACTAGATTCCCTTTCACAGATTTCAGAATAGAGTACCTAACATCGGGAAAATAACAGGTACCCTTACTTGTAGCTTTAGATTGGTTTTCCATGTCCAGCTTTTAGAAAATGAGCACAAATCATGTTAGGCAGACCAAATGTCCGAAGTAACAATCAAGTATTCATCATTCCATACTGTAAATTGGATTGTTTTTGACCAACGATTATCTTAAATAAATTAATGTAAATTTGAATGGGTGATTTTGTATCGCATACAACGATAGAAGAGCAATAGTTTGTATCGATTAACTAAATTGGCTTACATTTGTTACTTAGGGCTTTTTGAAAAGCTACGCGAGAATATCCTCATCGTTCGTTGCAGCACGTATACGCTGGTTGCCGTTGCTAAACATTCAAACCGGTTGTGCGGTGCCGAAAGGACTCACGCTCACATGAATACCTACGCAAACAGCAGAACCACATCGGCTTGGGGATCGGAGGCCCGATGCGAGCTATTCAGGTTTAAAAATTTAAATTTTATCATGACATTTTTATTGCTCTTGCTTGCTGCCCGCCTCTGGTGGATTTTTCTCAGGACAGCTAGAGTTGGAGAGCATAAAACGGGTTCCAACGCTACAGTGCAACAGCAAACCAGCAAATTTATCACCCGAGACAGGATGCACTCATTAATCTAGCCTGGTTGAGGGTATGTGTGAGTGAGTTTGCTCTATTGCACCCTGCTGGCAAGCGTGAACACGTGGTTTAGTTGTGGGTAAGTTAGATTTTTTAGATTTCTGTTTGTTGCCAAGAGCATATTTTTACAGGTCAACTGAAAAAAGGAGCTTTTGTTGAAAACAGGTCATTTGTTTATCTAATTTAGATTTTCATTTACTTTGTTACATTCTTCTTTACACATGAATCAAGCAGAAAGTCCACTTCGAAATGAAACAAATATTTTCGGTGGATGGAAGGTTGTGTTTTGAGGTGAATTATTTATGTTTTTGTTATAGTTTTCACTGCAGATCTGATGTTTACACGGCCATTGAAAACGAGTTTAGTTTACTCATAAATCACAAAAGGTGATGTGATGAGTAAATTTACTGCATGTTTTTCAGGTTTTTCCAGGTTTGTCCAGGAAAAAATTCCCGAAAATTTCCACAGAAAAATATAAGGCAAATTTACTCATAACTGTGTTCCTGCACTTTTTGCGATTATAAGTAAAATAAACTCAAATTGGGGTCATTCTCATTGGCCGTGTAGAAGACTGTTCCAGTTTTGCTGACGTTGTCATTTTTCGGGATTTCAGGATCAGGTAAAATATCAGCAAATAATATCCTAAATGTGCGCCTGGCATCGCTCCAATGGCAATTTCAGGAATTACGGTATCAAATTATTTACAGAGTACTAAATTTAAGTAATTTGTTTGATATGCTTATTTCAGCTTTTGTTTTTAAAATGGCAATGCTTTGTTTTGATATTATTTCTAGATATTTTTCCTCTTTTGTAATGCTAATCCATATCAACTTTAGATATCAATAGTAATAAAGCTCGATTCAAAGTAAATCTGGACGCATGGTTTAATACTGCACCGCGCCCCTGGTGGTTGGAACAAAAAAAGTTTGACAGGCATTTGTTGATGTTTCATCCAGCGTTGCCAGATATACCTATTTATACCGATATACATATTAGGTTCCTTAGAATACCAATTTTTAAGATTTTATACCGATTCCTACTGATTTTTTTTTTTAATAATCAAAATTATTATTGCCTGCCCACACTCGAATTACGGAGAAAATTTTTGTGAGAGACTTGTATGTTTTTGAGGCCTCCCTTAGCTCAGTCGGTAAAGGCGCAGCTACAAAGCAAGACCATGCTGGAGGTGGCTGGGTTCGATTCCCGGTCCGGTCTAGGAATTTTTTGGGTTGGAAATTTTCTCGACTTCCCTGGGCATAGAAGTATGATTGGACTTGCCACACAATTATACTAATGCAAAAATGGTAGCAGGCATCGAAAGCTCTCAATTGATAACTGTGGAAGTGCATCTAGAACATTAAGTTGAGAGCACGCAATAAGCTAATATGCGATATGCATCAATATTTTAAGCTTCAATATTCTTAAAAATCATCTCTAAACATGCCTTATGCTTGATACTCTTTTGACTAATGTTTGCATTTCCTCCTTTTGATTGGCTACCCATCAATCGAGAAAAAGTCGATTACTCTTTCTGAAAATTCCTAGAGTATCGAGATATATGTGTTAAACGTTATATAACTTTTGGACGTTTTCATTCATTTTTTAACTTCCTGAAGCTTCATCCAACTTTCCCAGTAATTTTCTTCCACCTTACCTTGGAAGCTTCTTCAGCCTTCGCTCGAATGATTCTTTCATCTTCTCCCGTCAGTTTTTTCAACTTTCCCGGAACAGCAAGGATGCTATCAGATTTTTATTGCGGATCCACACTAGCTGCAGGAACATTTAAGAAGTTCTGAAACTTGAGAAAAGTCCAGACTTTAGTGTAAGTTTCGATAAATTAAAGACAGTTTCATTAACTTCTGTTAAAATTCGAAAACCCTGGAATTTCATAAAAGTCCAGCGAACTCCAGTGAACTAAAGGAAACATCATAAACATTTTGAAAACTTCACAAGTCCAAAGAACTTCAGGGAAATTTTATGGTTTTCAGGAACTTTAGTGAAGCTCAGAGAACATCAGGACAGATCAATTAATTGATAAAATTGCTTAAAATAATAAAGGAGTTCCGAGAAACTCAGGCAATTTCCAAAAACTTCAGCAATATTGTGAGAACATTTTATGGGAAGTTCTATGCTTTTTAATGGCAGTGTCAATAGCTTTTAAAAATTGAAAAAAATCGGGAAGATCAGAGAACTTCAATGCTGATGTTACAATAAATTTAAGCACTTAAGAGATTTCGTAATCTTCAAGAAAGTTCAGAGACTTTCAAAGATGATTAGAGATATTCTGTTAGTCTTATTATAATCAGGGAAAATTCGAGCACTTTGAGGATGACCACAGAACTCCTAAACAGCCCCTAATTTTAGGGAAATTACACGAACTTTTAAGAAATTTTGAAGAATTATGGAATATTCCTAAGTGCATTTCAGGAATGTTCCGAAAACTTCAGGGAAATTGCGGAGTCTTTTATAAATACCTGGAAAATTGTCTGGATCATTAGAACATCCCCCAGGAATCTCTTTCGTCCAGAATTATGTCCTTGATTCTTTCGACTGTTCCGTAACCCCTTGGGCTTCCGACTTTATTCAGATGTTTCTTCCAATCTACCATAAGATGTTTTTGTCAGCGTCTCCAGGAAGTTCAATTGATTCTCCCAGAAATTTCTTTCGCCTTCTTCTGGAAGTTTGACCATAAGCCAATGATTTTTTTGTTCGACTTCTATTGGAAGATTTTTCAGTGCTTTTCTGGCTTTTCCTGGAAATGGCTACTTCTGCAAATTTACTTCGGGTTTCTGAAACTTTTTTGGTTTCCTTTGGATGTGACATCCTATTTTTTCCGACAGTTTATTTAAATTTTCGCCACAAGTTTCTCAATTCGTGTCTTTGAAGTTTCTTGGAAGTTTTTCCAGCTTTTCTCGAACTTCATCCAGGAGAGCTTTTTTCGTCTTTTTCTGGATGTTTTTTTTCAGCTCCATTCAGAAGCTAACTCAAATATTCCTCGGAGTTTTCTTCCGAAATTTTCCGATCACAGTTCAACAGCTAAAATTTTGCTTTGATGAACGGCTTTCTCTGTTTTAAAACACTGCAACGACTAAGATGTAATCTTCCAGACATTTTGGCCATGGGTTGTGGACTTTTTCAAGGAAAAATATTGTTTGTCGTTATTTTCAATAGTTTAGTCGTTGTTGTCGCTGATTTTCCATATTTTATTTGAAGAAAATACACTACTTGGTCACAATTTTGATCACCACTTGAGGACAACGATTATTTTAAAAATTAAATTAAAAAATTAAAGAGTTTTTTTCTTCAAATCCAAGTCGTCACCATCGTTCAATATTTTGCTTTCAAAAACGGCAACAATATAAAATTAAATAAATAGTAAATACCGATAAATACCGATTTTTAATACCTTCGATACCGATAAGCTTTAAAACAATCTGGCAACGCTGGTTTCATCGACGAAGAAATTGGTGAAACGTTTTTCTAGATTGATCGACGCATCCCGAAATTACGGATCATGAAATTTGAAACATCTAGAGAACCCTTCGTGGTCTGCCTCAAAAATAGCACAAGTGTTAAAACTCCCAAAGTCAACGGTGAGTCTTGTAATCAAACGTTACAAGGATACTCTGAGTATGGATAGAGCACAGCGCATCTATCATAACAGTGGCACTAGGGACAAAGAGCTGAGGAGAAAGGTGTTGAGGTACGTGAAAAGCAATCCAGGTGTCTCCATACGTGATTTGGCAAAGAAATACGATTCCAACTTCTCCACCGTGCGTAACATCCTAGAAGAAAATAAGTCTTTTTGTGGCAGTAAACATCCGAATCGCTCCCTTAAACAAAATTTAGTGGCCAAAAAGCGAGCACGATTACTATACGGACGAGTTTTGACGAAATTTGATGTCTGTATTTTAATGGATGACGAAACATATGTCAAAATGGTTTAGTAACAAATCCCCGGACGAAAATTTTACCTGGCAACTGGTCGTGGGGATGTACCTTCCAGGTATACATTTGTTTTTGCTGATAAGTTTGCTCGGAAACTAATGATTTGGCAAGGAATCTGCAGTTGTGGCCTTAAAACCAAGGTGTTCATCACATCTCACACAATGACGTCGAAGGTTTATATTAAAGAGTGTCTGAAAAAGCGGATTTTACTCTTCACTTGGCAACACAAGATCAACGTTATGTTTTGGCCGGATCTAGTCAGTTACCACTACTCTAAGGAGGTACTAGAGTGGTATGCTGCAAACAACGTAATTTCGTCGCCAAAGAGATTAATCCTCCGAATTGCCCTGAGTTCAGACCGATCGAAAAATATTGGGCAATTGTCAAGCGAAAACTTCGAAGATGCGGTAAAAAAGTGACAAATGCACAACAAATGCGTTTAAAGTGGAATAAGTTCGCCGGTGCAGTGTCACCAGTGACTGTGCAGATCATGATGGCATCGATCACAAGTAAAGTGCGACAGTTTGTTCGAAACGGTAAAATGTAATAACTTGTTATATATTGTTTGAAAGCTGAATAAATACCCTTTTGTTTGACGTTTTGATCAACCGTGTATGTTGTTTAATTCTTGAGTTATGTTCACTTGAATGCGTAAAAAATTAACTTTGAATCGGGCTTTAGTAAAAGATCTCTGAACTTATCGTCGAAAGTTCTGTGAACATCTTGATGATACTTCACACCATATCGACTATTGTGTACGTATTAGTATTTTATATTAAACTTAAAAACAAAATTAGAGACAGAAATATGACTACTATTTTAGAAATTATAAGAACCGCCTCTACGCTCGTTCCCGAATACGACGGAAACAGCGAAAATTTAGGTAGAGTCATTGCCGCAATAAGCGCACTGAATACCTTGATCACCGATGCGAACAAAGCAGCGGCGATCCAAGTAATTTTGTCCAAACTAAGCGGAAAAGCACGATCTGCCGTAGGCGAAAATCCACAAGAAAAACAAAATATAATCGACGCGCTTAAGGCCAGATGTGGAACTACGTATCCACCTGAGGTTATTTTAGCCAAATTAACAAATGAAAAGCAATCCTCAGAATTATCAAATTTTACAGCAGAAATTTAAAAATTAACAATGCAACTGGAAAACGTTCCAATCGCCACCGCAACAAGGTTGGCAGTTAGAGCCGGTACAAATGCACTCGCAACCGGACTCAAAAACAAAGAATTACAACTCATCATCAAGGCTGGAAAATTTGACACCCTCGCCGAGGCAATCGGCAAGGCAGTCGAAAATGAAAAAAACCTCGCCGCCAAATACGGTTTTATTCTACAGAGCCCCGTCCAGCAGTCAATTCAGGGGAGGATACCGAGGCCGGGGTGCCCGAGGAAACATACCACGGGGTGGAAACACATATAGTGGAAGAAATTTCAACTATAGGAACAACTACAATCAAACGCGCGGTCGTGGCAGATATGAAAATCATAATAACCACGGTAATCGCAACGGAAACCATTTTCGTGGTGGAAATCACCACCAGCACCCGCGCGTTTTCTATGCTCAGCCGGAAAACTTACCCACCCCCCAACATTCGAACGTTGGGGGCCAGCAACACAACCAACAAGTGCCTCCACAGAATGCACACGTGGCACTATCAAATCTAACCAGACGTTAAAATGTTTCAATCTTAACACTACATGCACAAATTTTATTCATATTCAGTTATATGCATCTGATCGAGTGTGCACTTTACTAGTGGACACTGGAGCAGACATATCTATACTTAAATCCAACGTAATTAATCAGTCTGTACTGATAGATGCCAACGAAACATGTTCAGTTACAGGAATTACTTCACAAAAAATACATACAATCGGAGCAATAATTACCGATATAATATGCCCTGACAACGTTTTGATTAAACATAAATTCCAATTAATCAATCAAGAGTTCCCAATACCCACTGACGGAATTTTAGGCAGGGATTTTCTGACTAAATTCCGCTGTAATATAAACTATGATACTTGGCTACTTACAGCATTCGTTGAAGGTAACCAAATAGAGATACCAATTCAAGACAATTTAAATTGATTTCTTGTAATTCCACCAAGATGCGAGATTTTGAAAATTATCGACTCAAAAAAGCCAAATGGAAATTACTTTATGGACTCATCAGAAATTATTCCAGGTGTTTTTTGTGCCAAATCATTAGTAAACACTACATATCATCTCATCAAAATTATAAACACAACCCCTGAAATAGTGAAAATAAATAAGAATTTTGAACGGAGTTATGAACCACTCGAAAATTATGACATTTTTACATTTAACGATGTCAATCCACAAAACAGGCAAGCAGAATTAATTAAGGAACTCAATTTAGAAAATGTTTACAAAGGAAGCTAAAACAAGTTTGACAAATTTATGCACAACATTTAGCGATATTTTTGCTCTTCAGCAAGATAGTCTGATGTGCAACAATTTTTATAAACAAAAAAAATTTACTAGATGATAAAATTCCAGTTTACACTAAAAATAACCGGAGTCCTGAAGTCCACCGTGAAGAAATAGATAGCCAAATAAACAAACTACTTAAAGACGACATAATTCGTCCATCAATATCACCTTTCAATTCGCCCATCCTGCTTGTACCAAAAAAAAAGCGATGGCAACAACAAAAAAATGGAGACTTGTTGTTGACTACAGACGACTTAATAAAAATATAATTGCTGACAAATTCCCGCTCCCCAGGATCGATGATATTCTCGATCAATTGGGAAGAGCGAAGTATTTCACAACTCTAGACTTGATGTCTGGTTTCCACCAGATAGAACTGGACGAAACATCAAAAAAATATACTGCCTTCTCCACCTCAAAAGGTCATTTTGAATTTAACAGACTTCCTTTTGGGCTCAACATTTCGCCAAACAGCTTCCAGAGGATGATGACCATAGCCTTGAGCGGTCTACCCCCGGAATGTGCTTTCCTTTATATTAACGATATTATTATCGTAGGATGTTCCATAAAACACCATTTGTTAAATCTTGAAAAAGTTTTCGAAAAACTTCGAGGGTTCAACCTAAAATTGAATCCCATGAAGTGCATATTTTTTAGAGGTAATGTAACCTATTTAGGCCATCACATATCTTGTGAGGGAATCCAACCCGATAAGTCGAAATTTTCAGCAATACTCAACTACCCTGAACCACAAAATGCCGATGACGTAAGGAGATTCACAGCTTTCTGTAATTACTACAGAAGGTTTATCCCTTATTTTTCCGAAATAACAGCTCCCTTAAATGCTCTACTGCGAAAAGGAACTAAATTCGAATGGAGCGAAAAATGCAAAAATGCCTTTGACCATTTAAAACAAAAACTAGTATCGCCGAAAGTTTTAAAATTTCCAAATTTCAATGAAAAATTCATACTAAGCACTGATGCATCTAAAATTGCATGTGGTGCTGTCCTATCCCAATTGCACGGTGACATTGAATTACCTGTTGCCTATGCAAGCAAAACTTTCACGAAAGGCGAGAGCAACAAATCTACTATCGAACAAGAGTTGACTGCAATACATTGGGCAATCAACTACTTTAGACCCAAATTTTCAGTCCGCATCGTGCTCTCTTGCCGTGCGGATCTATTTGCTTTTTGCTGAAGGAAGTGTTACTACTACCTAAAGCTACAACAAATTTAAACAGCACTTTTCAGTGCTCAACCTGTAAAATTTCTACCTTGTTCAACTTTATTCCTCTTTGATCCTTGTTTGGACCCTACCCGAGGTAATCCTTCTTGGATATCGATTTGGAAAATTCCTCTTCGATCCTTCAGATTCTTATAGTAATCTGCTTGGAAGTCGATTTGGATAAAAAATTTACTGCCGCCATGGCGCCTAAACGCAAAAGAAAGGGGCAAACTCTTGACCCCCCTTCTGAAGAAATTAATTTGAGTAATCAATTTGATTTGCTCACGGATGATGCGAATGATCCATCATCCAAGAAAAATTCTAGTAAACTTTCCCGGCTTAATGCCAAGAAGGTAAAGATTCCCCCTATTGTGATAACCACTTCCGATTTCCATGCTCTTCGCATGGAACTTTTGAATTTCGTGAAAGTTGAGTTTTCACTACAAATTGGACGTCGGGGTGAATGCCGTGTATTGGCTGAAACCTTGGACGGATTTAAATGTCTTCTCAAGTATCTTACTGAGAAGAAGCACAAATTTTTTACTTACGACACCAAAACTGAACGTGTGTTCAAGGTTGTCATGAAAGGACTGCCCAGTGGTGAATCCCTGGATCAGATCAAAGATGAACTGGCAAAATTACTTGGAGTTGTGCCACTCCAAGTAATCAAAATGAAAATGAAATCCCGTCCTGGCGATTCGCGCAACGGGATTTCTAATGATTTTGATTTAGTTCACTTCAAGTCTAGTGAACTAAACAACCTTAAGGCCTTAGAAAAAGCTAGCCTTATGCTCCATGTCCGAGTGAAGTGGGAACACTTCAGGAAGACTGGAGGAAATTTCCAAAACCTCACCCAGTGCCGTAAGTGCCAGGGATGGGGTCACGGAACTAAAAATTGCTACATGCCAGCTAAATGCATGAATTGTGGTGATTCCTCTCACGCAAAGGACGACTGTCCTGTGAAGGAAGATCCTAAGAAATTTAAATGTTCAAATTGTGGTGAAAACCACAAATCCAATTTTTAGGAATGTAAGACTCGCAAAGCGATCCTACAATCTCGTTCTAACCGACAGGTAAGAAACGCTCCACGTTTCCGACCAGGTACAAATTCCTCTGCTGTTAACAACGGTCAGCGAGGAACAAATTCTACATTCGTACCCGTAGGTACAAATATCACCCCTGCTTCAAATTTTTCATCTGTACCTACTCCCCTCGCTGCTAACAATGTTCAGCGAGTTAATGGAGCTACCTATGCTGCTATTGCAGCGGGTGGAAATCAAAATACTAACCAAAGTAATTCTAACGGAAATTTTGACAATTTTGATTTAGGAAGCATTACTGCCCCTAAAATGGAATTTTTACAGAAATCATTAATTGACATGATTTCTGATATGCTTAAATCTAACTCCATGTTTGATGCTATTCAAACTGGAGTAAAATTTGCAAATAATATTGTCATGACTTTAAAATTCAGTAATGGATTTTAAAGCATTAAATATTGTAAATTGGAATGCTCGATCTCTTAAAGATAATGAAGACGAGCTATTTAACTTTTTGCGAGTTCATAACGTGCATATTGCCGTTATAACTGAAACGTTCCTTAAACCTGACCATAAGGTTAAGAAGGACGCAAATTACTTGGTTTATAGAAATGATCGTCTTGATGGACCCTGTGGTGGCGTTGCCATCATTATTCATAGACGAATCAAGCATAAAATTCTTTCTTCATTTGAAACCAAAGTTTTTGAAACTTTGGGAGTTTCTGTTGAAACAAAATTTGGACAACTTACGTTTATAGCTGCCTATTTGCCATTCCAATGCGTAGGCCAGCAAAAGAATTTTCTCAAGGGTGACCTCCAGAAACTTACCCGTCATAGGTCTAAATTCTTCATTATTGGTGATTTTAATGCAAAACACCGCTCATGGAATAATGCTCAAAGCAATTCCAATGGTAATATTCTGTTTGATGATTGTTCTGCAGGTTATTACACTATTCAATATCCAAACAACCCAACATGCTTTTCTTCTGCAAGAAATCCCTCCACTATTGATTTGGTCTTAACTGATTCATGTCAACTTTGTAGCCAACTGGTTACCCATGCTGACTTCGGTTCTGATCACCTTCCAGTAACTTTTGAAATATCCCAAGAAATAATTTGTAATCCCAACAGCTCTACTTTCAATTACCATAGAGCTGATTGGGAGCAATATCGAACATTTATGGAATATAACTTCGATCCAAACATTCCTTTGCAAACCAAAGATGAAATTAATTATGCTCTTGAATCTCTGACTACTTCTATAGTTGCAGCAAGAGCTGCCTCAGTACCAAAATGCGAGGTTAAATTCGATTCAATTATAATAGACGACGATCTTCAGCTCTTGATCCGTCTTAAAAATGTTCGTAGGAGACAATATCAAAGAACACGCGATCCTGCCATGAAGGTTATCTGGCGGGATTTGCAAAAACAAATTAAAAAGCGATTCTCTGCCCTGAGGAACAAAACTTTTGAAAATAATATTTCTAAATTAGACCCGAGTTCCAAACCCTTTTGGAAACTCACAAAAATTTTGAAAAAACCTCAAAAGCCTATTCCAGCGCTTAAAGAAGGTGGTAAAATTTTGATCACAAATTTGGAAAAAGCTCAGAAACTTGCTAAGCAATTCGAGAGTTCCCATAATTTCAGTTTGGGTCTTACTAGTCCTATTGAGAATCAGGTTGCTCGGGATTTTCTGAATATTTTCTCTCGGGAAAATATTTTTGATGATTCCTGGGGGACTGATTTGGACGAAGTAAGGTCTATAACTAAAAAGTTTCAAAATATGAAAGCTCCAGGTGATGATGGAATTTTCTATATCCTCATCAAAAAACTCCCAGAGAGTACCTTGTCTTTCTTGGTAAAATTATTTAACAGATGTTTCCATTTGGCATACTTTCCTGATAAATGGAAAAATGCAAAAGTTGTTCCAATTTTGAAGCCGGATAAAAATCCAGCTGAAGCTTCTAGCTACCGCCCAATAAGTTTGCTTTCTTCAATAAGTAAACTTTTTGAAAAGATAATTTTGAATAGAATGATGCTTCACATCAATACGAACTCAATTTTTGCAGATGAGCAGTTTGGATTTCGCCATGGGCATTCAACTACTCATCAACTCTTAAGAGTTACCAATTTAATTCGTTCAAACAAATCGGAAGGCCACTCAACTGGAGTTGCTCTTCTAGACATAGAAAAAGCATTCGACAGTGTTTGGCATGAAGGTTTGATTGCTAAATTGAAAAAGTTTAATTTTCCACTTTATATTATGAAATTAGTTCAAAATTATTTAACTGACAGAACTCTGCAGGTAAATTATCAAAATTCCAAATCTAATCGACTACCTGTTAGAGCAGGAGTTCCTCAGGGTAGCATTCTTGGGCCTATATTGTATAACATTTTCACTTCGGACCTCCCTGATTTGCCTCAGGGTTGCCACAAATCTTTGTTCGCTGATGACACAGGCATTTCCGCTAAAGGAAAAAGTCTTCGTGTTATTTGCAGCAGACTGCAGAAAAGTTTAGATATTTTCTCTTCTTATTTACAAAAATGGAAGATTTCTCCCAACGCTTCCAAAACTCAACTTATAATATTTCCACACAAGCCTAGAGCTTTGTTTTTGAAACCTAGTAGTAGTCACATAGTCACTATGAACGGAGTTCCAATTTCCTGGTCAAACCAAGTGAAATATCTTGGATTAATACTTGACCAAAAATTAACTTTTAAAGATCACATTGAGGGCATTCAAGCCAAATGTAACAAATATATTAAATGTTTGTATCCTCTTATAAACAGAAAATCCAAACTTTGCCTGACGAATAAACTTCTAATATTTAAACAAGTTTTTAGACCGGCCATGCTTAACGCTGTGCCAATATGGTCTAGTTGTTGCACTACCAGGAAAAAAAGCACTTCAAAGGATTCAGAACAAAGTTCTGAAAATGATTTTGAAGTTGCCTCCCTGGTACAGTACTACCGAGGTACATAGAATTTCGAATGTTGAGACTTTAGAACTAATGTCCAACAAAATAATGAATAATTTCAGGCAAAAATCGTTGCAATCCTCAATTGCAACGATTAATTCCCTTTATACTTAGATAAGATTTAGTTTTAGTTTTTAGTTTTAGGATATCAATTGTTATACTGACATGCAGGTTAAAAAACCTGTTT
Organism: Ochlerotatus camptorhynchus; assembly: GCF_037179485.1. Taxonomy (NCBI): domain Eukaryota; kingdom Metazoa; phylum Arthropoda; class Insecta; order Diptera; family Culicidae; genus Ochlerotatus; species Ochlerotatus camptorhynchus. The sequence continues at coordinate 2,773,799 of NW_027040507.1, read as the reverse complement.
AAAATACTGAATTGCCAAGACATGAACAATGTAAAAACACTTAGATATATATCATAACAATTAAGGCTGGTACGTTACTGCAGTAACTGGAGCACCTAGGTTAAAAATGAAATGTAATTTATTTTGAATTTGGAACAAATAAAGAGTTAAAAAAAAAAAAAAAAAAAAAAAAAAAAAAAAAAAAAAAAAAAAAAAAAGACCCAATTTATACGGTAGACGTTTTATGGTGAAAACAGACCACCGCCCACTCGTCTACCTATTTTCAATGAAAAATCCCAATTCAAAGCTAACCAGAATGAGGTTGGACTTAGAAGAGTTCACATTTGATGTTGAGCATATAAGTGGGAAAAAGAACGTTGGCGCCGACGCTTTATCCCGAGTAAAAATCGACTCAGAAGAACTAAAAAATCTTTATATATTGCCAATTCTAACAAGAGCCATGACGAGGCAACAAACAAACCAAATAAATAATAAGATACAAACTAGTTCATTTGCTGATGAGACTGATCACCTCAAGGCTTATGGATCGGTTAATAATCTAGACGCATTCAACACGTCTAGTTTTGAAATAAAGAGTAACGAAATATACATACGAATTTTAACAAAAAACACGAAAAGAATTATTGCTCAAGCGCAACTATTCTATAAAAGAGGAAAATTCAGTTAACAAAAATGTCTGCAGACAATAGATGAAATGGCCATCAACACGAATACAAAAAAGCTAGCATTGAAAAATGATGATGAAATTTTTACGATTATTCCTCGACAATCATTCAAAGAAGCATGTAACAATATACTAAAAAATGTGACAATTGTCATCTACGTGCCGGCACAAATTATAAATGATGAGGACCTCATACAAAAGATAATCGCTGAAAACCACGACACACCTACGGGAGGTCACTGTGGTGTTAATAGATTACTCAACCGATTAAGAACAAAATATTATTGGTATAGAATGAAACATACCATATCCACATACATCAAACAATGTTTGAAATGTAAGCAAAATAAACACCAAACAAATACAAATGAAACGCATACAGAGACAACCACACCGACCAAGTGTTTTGATTTGATATCAATAGACACCATTGGTCCCCTAACTAAATCTAAAAATGGAAATAGATATGCACTAACAATCCAGTGTGATCTATTAAAATATGTTATTGCAACACCAATACCCGATAAACAAGCTAACACTTTAGCAAAAGCTTTAGTAGAGAAATGCATTCTCATTTACGGTTGTCCAAATACAATTAAATCAGATTTGGGAACCGAATACAAGAATGAAGTCTTTGAAAACGTTTGCAAACTACTATCAATTCATCAAAAGTTCTCAACAGCATATCATCCTGAAACAATGAGCACAATGAAACGATGAGCGCGACGATTGGGATTCTTGGATTAACTACTACACATTTTGTTATAACTCTATACCGCATACCAACCATTCCTACACACCATTTGAGTTAGTTTTCGGAAAACTGGCAAATATACCAAGTAACTTTTCGAACGTCACAAAAGTAGATCCAATCTATAATTATGAATCATATTTGTATGAATTGAAATATAAAATGCAACTAGCGTCAAGTAAAGCAAAAGCTCTATTAGAAAAAGCTAAAAGGACAAGGATTCAGAACCAACAAACAGTTTCAAACCCGATACATATAACAATAGGAGACAATGTTTGGTTAAAACAGCAAAATCGACGAAAATTGGACCCAGTGTATGCTGGACCATTTAAAGTTACCGATATAATCCACCCTAATATCAAAATTAAAAACATTGTGAACCAAGATGAACAAATAGTTCATAAAAATAGAATTATAAAAAATTAAGTAAAAAACGATGAACTTATTATAACTCAATAGGTATAATTAATTAATAACCATTTATAACAGTAGACGATAGGTTCAAATAGTCTATAAAAGTTATTATTCAAGTAAGCATTATAAATCCACAAGATTAAGTGAAAATTAAGTATCGAATGATTTCATTATATAAAATCATTCTTCTCTAACGGGAAGGGTGAACTTAGAACAAATCTTGAAAATTATATTGAGAGGTACTTGAAGTCAAAACAAAAATGCACATACAAACAAAAAAAAAAGAGAAAAAATTATTTCATTAAATTCAATCATTTTTTCCCCATAGGAGGATGGTGTGGCATCTGCATAACAGACGCCATCGAATTCTATTAATTTCCAGCAGATCGCATTTGTTGCGCCACTGCTGAGTCGAAATTCCTTAGCTGTCGCCAGTCATCGACCCTACAATAAGTGTCGAGGTACTGCATAATCAATTTCCGAGGAAAGGATCTAATTACTAAGCCAATGCACTACGCCTGTTTCCAAGCGGCGTTGTCACCATGCGACATGTAAACGTGGGAAAGCCGCAGCGCGGTTTCTCTCTTGATCATTTCTCTCCCTCTCTTGGTCGATATATGTATCGATCGCTGATTGGCTAGCAAATACATAATGACTTCAATTACCTCCAGTTTAGGCTAAGTTAAACATGAACAATAAAATCAATCTAACATAAACCATCAACAAGTGAAGTTGAATAATTTAATGAGAAACACAAGAGCCAGATAGCAGGATACTTCACAGAAGATCTCTGAACTTCTCATCGGAAAATATTTGTCGGAAGTTCTCTGAGCCTCTTGTTGGAAGTTATCTTAACTTCTCAATGGAAGTTCGCTGAGCTTCTGGTGGGAATTTCAAAAAACTTTAATGGATTTCTGTGAATGTCAGAGAAATTGAATAATGTTCCGTGATTTTTTCTTCGGAATTTCTGGGAACTTTTCGTCGGAAACTCAAGAACATCTAATCGGAAATTCCCTGAACTTGTCTTCGGGAGATCTCTTAACTTCTCGACGGAAATACTCTGAATTTCTCGTCGAAGCTTCAGTGATCTTTAATGAAATTCTGTGACTTCAGGGAAGTTATGTTAAATTGTCTTTTTAAAAAATCGCTAAAATTCTTATCGGAAGATATCTGAATCTCTCGTCGTCGAACGTTCAGTGAACTTCTTGTTGCAATGCTTGTGAATATTTGAGGTGGACAAAAGGGTAAAGACGGAGGTGAACGCCTAAGATTTTTCATATTTATATCGCTGTGAAGCAACTGAAAAATGTTGAGGGAAATTATTCCGGTAACTGTGATCAGTTCGTTTTTGTTTGCAAATCTGGTTAAGGTGTTATACTTAATTATGTTAAAAATATACCGTCCAGCTCAAATTTTTGTCGAGAATCTAGACCGACGATTGAAAAAGGCAGAAAAATTAAACGTAATAAATGGCTTTATACGCAAATTTCTCTAGAATCAAAGCACATCCACGCAATCTAACACCAGCATCTGAAAAAAAAAAATAAAGTTCCATTTATGACATTGTTAGTTTGCGTAAATTAGCGTTTAAAGTCATTGATTATGTTAAGTTGTTCCACCTATTTAAATTTTTGGTCTGGTATTCATCTTCTGCCTGCATACCTGAATACACTCACGCCATTCTTTACTATGTATATAGAATGGCTGCGTGCTTTCCATGTTTTATCCTACCTTGCTTCTTACCGAATAGAGTTTTCAAATTTAATCTAGATTTTTGAAAATCTGGCTTAGATCGCGTTTTATTCTCGATTAAGCAGACCGCCATATATGGTTATGTAAATACTCCTTTAATTCTTTGCACAGTTTTTTAGGAATACTACCAGAGCAGTGCTCGGAAAATCAATCAATAAACACGCGTGTGAATTTGAAAAAAAATTCTCAAGGTTGAGATTTTCATTAATTTTTATAAATTAGGTTTGTGAAGCACAGTTTCACCTTATGAAAAAAAAAAATAAGGTAAATATTATAAAACCTGTGAAACAGATCAATCTTGTGGTTATATCAATGGAATCCTCAGAGTTGTACTGGGACTGACAACCAACAACCGAGACGAAATGTCACTAAGACTAGACATACTAGAATTAAAACCGATCAATCAACAAATTTGGCAATAATGTGTGTGTGTGTGTGTGTGTGTGTGTGTGTGTGTGAGTACAATCCATCGCCCTCTGTACCGGCAGAGTTTTTATGGAAGAGACTTATCTGCATTTTCTGTATGTCGAATGTGCAAATATTTTTAGCCCTGGAGATGGAAGGTCCCAACAAACAATTTGAGTTGATTAACAGCTGAATAAGCAATATTTTGGCTAAAGAAGCCAATTTTTGCCTGAATAAGCTCTTCTTAACATTCAATGTTTGTTGAGGTGACAGCTCTATCGTACATCAAACGACCCATTTCAAGAATGCCTGTTTCTGCAAGTACATTCTGAGGTCATTTTCTGATACAATAAGCCCCGCAAAAATACACAAGTGTATTCTCACTTCCAGAATAAAAAAAAACTTTTTATTCTGGCATGTATTTAGTTATAAAATGATTGGGATATATGTGTAGAATAAAATAAAAAGCAAGTGTACTTATCTGGTTGTTCCAATGTGATGAGTGAGTCTCCATCGTACCGCCAATCTGCGCCGCAATTTCCGCGTACTTTTCCTTGCGGAAATCCTTGCGCGCCTCGTCCAGCAAAACATTGTGCAGTAAATTCCGATTCTGGTACAAATTCTGCACCAGCGAAGGATACGGATTACCCCGCAGCTCCAGTACCGTGCGCTTCCGATACCAGCCGGGATATTCTTTCGTTGCCTTGTACATCCGCGTGGCGGACACTTTGTACTCTTCGAACCTGGGCGCCAGCACCTTGAATAGCTTGTGCACCAGCTGCTTCTCCGTCAGCCAATAGTCAGCCATTTCCATCGTCGGCTTGTGGCAATCCCCGTACCGGATAGCATCGGAGATCAGCCGCTCGGCGTAGCCCCGCGCTTCATCCGCTCGCTGGTAGTTCAGCTCGATCCGTTCGTGTTTGATCAGCGCTGTCACGGTTTTGCGAAGCTTGTCGAGCCGCCCTTCCGGTCCGTCGATGTTTTTCAAGTTGCGATGACGGGGCCGGATCGCAACCTTCAGCTGTGACATCAGCTTGGCCACTTCGGCTTGGTTCATTTTTGGGTGTGTTAGCACTTTATTACGATAATTTCACTTTATATGTTGTTTATTAAACTAGTGTAGGAACAATTTCCGCACTGGAAACCGGTGATTATTCAATCAAAACACATTTGTCCCAAGACTGAGGATGAAACGAGAATCAATCAACAAATTTGGCAATAATGTCCCTAAAATATACACAATAAATAAACGAACTTGAATTTCTACGCGAATACAATACATCCCAACCTATTCCAAAAATGTGTTCATTTGACTCAAAAATCTATCTCCGTTCAACTCTTCTTTTGAAAATTTCTGCACATTCTGAAAAAATGTAACATGTAACATAGTTATGAAAGATTTTGAAAGTTAATAACCCAGCTGCACCTTAACCAATTTCAATAATTTTACCACCAATCGATCAGAATTTTTTTAAGCATTGATGATAATGCTTCCGACTGTTGATTTTCAACAAGAAACTATTGAAAAAGAGGTAAATGTCAAGCATTGTCCAAAAGCGTCGAAATAACTAATAAATCCACCAATTACGTACATGCATATGCAGTCAATCAGAGAATCGTTAGTAGACGAAACAAGTCGAAGCGGTATTTGCCTCCGATGTTCGGGCGAGTGCAAATACGGAGGATGTAATTGTGTAATATTTTGCGCACTCATCGCTATATTCAGAACCACACGCCCCCCAACGACCACATAAAATGCTCTCCAGAGTTGTAATCTTGTAACCAAGCTTGGAAGTAGGGGTGTACGTGATTTTGATCGAATCTCTTCATCGACTTTCTGTTTCGTTAATAACTCGACAGCAAACTCATTCATTGAAACAGTTTTTGTTCTGAATGATAGAAGAGCAAAGCAGAAATAGTGCGAAATAGGTTAGTGAAGCCATGGTCATCAAACGAGGAAATCGATGAAGAGAATTAACCTTCACCCCTTTACTTCTAAGCCTCTTAATTCAGTCATCGTCATAGCAACGAAAACTAGCATCGTACCGCTTTTAGTTCTTGGCTTACACTTGCTGGTTGCAACTCTGCTATTTGACAATTTCGAAGGACCACCAAAAAATATGAACTTTAACTTTTTCCTAGGGATGCGTATAAGTTCAACGTTTTTTCGTAAAGATTTTTCCGGCTATACGATTAAATATTTATTGTTATTTCAGTTATTTAAGCGTGTAACCTCAATCCCTTCTAATTTTACTCGTTTGATTCAGCGCAGTAGAGAAAATAACTGAAAGTACTTATTTATCTGAACAGGCATAGAGAAGAACCATGACGTGAAATAGGATCATAAATTCGTCGAAAAAGTGTTAAGCGTCTTATTGTTAAAAGCTAAGATTTACCAATTTGTTTAGAGAAAGAGTTAACGAGAAAAACACTTAAAAGGGTAGGAACTTTAGTTGGGTGTACACTGATATTCTACCGACTGTTTGTATACAACGCATAATTTAGTATAGAAAGCCACAGCAGACCTAAGAGAAGAGGTGACAATACGGGGGCAAAAATGAACCACTTTTCTGTCAAACGTGAACCAGCTCGTGATTGGCTGATTTGATGTGCGTAAGATAGAGATAGACATAGATAAAGATAGAGATAGAGATAGAAATTAAAGAGTAAGAAGCCAATTGTCACCTCTTCCTCTTAGCAGCAGACGAAGTGTATGAAAGAATACCAAACATGGGTGGGGCATGATTTTCTAGCTTTGCAAAAATGATTATTTTGCTGAAAACCTCTTGAATAAAGAAAAACAAATGATTATTTTTTCTTGTCATGTGCTTTCAAGCGACAAAACCGAAAAAAGAGGAGGAACTTCAGCTGATGTGCCCTTAATTGTTGCTTTTGTCCATGACCGAAGCTCCTCCCATTTGGTGGTGTCGTTAGCATCTTGTGTTTTGTTCGATGTCCAGTGCCGTATTATTTATTGAATCGCATTCGGGTACTTGGCAACAAATTATTTGTTACCTTCAAAGTGCCGCTCATTTCTGCAAACCTGTTGGTTGGTTCAAGGGACCAAGTCACTCGATTTACCTCAAAATATGATCGATGGTTCAGAAATTCGAAGCTAGAAACCAACTGTTTATAATTAAAAAACTTACTGACTTTAATTTATGACAAATATTTTCTACGGTGACCACCAGAAAAGCAGCAGTGTAAGAGGGTGCTGATCGTCACGGACTGCTCAGACATAGGGAGGTTATTCCTACATATCTGCGTACATCTAGATAGATGAAGGAGCTGCAGAAGCAATCGAAGAATGAGAACTGCAAAAGAACAGAATAGACCACTGCACGAGACCAAACCAACATATACCCGCACCAACTCTTGACCATAAACTTTGACATTTCTGTTGGGTTTGTTTTGCTCTTGTTCGTTACTGCACATCTCTTTCATTCACGTGAAGAATGACGAATAAAAGTACAAGCAAAAGTGAGGTTAGCTTTCGCGTGCAGTGGTTTATAGGTTCCAATTGATAATGACTATTGCTCGCCGGCGAGTTGACGTTAACCATTTTCATTTCAGCCTGCTGCAGTTAACAAATAACATTTATTATAAAAGGCCACGTAGTCCTACGTCACCATTGCGTACAACCCCATAGGACTGTCCCTTGTCGTTTTTATCTCTCTTCCATTGCCAATGGACCAGAAAACAATGAATTATGCAACGTTAAAATACAGAAATAACAATCCCACTTGATGTTGAGTTAGACCGATGATTTATTGAGAGTACTTTTCGATAAATGAAATAATGTATAAACCTTTAAATGAAAATGGCAGTATGAAAAATATATTTTCTACCAAGGAAAAACTCTTACTAATTGTATACAGGATTAATTCCATTGCCTGCGCTACATGCAGCATGCAACCACAAAAAAACAAAATATGCTGAATCAAACAAACTCAGCAAAAAAGAGAACTTCACAAAACGAGATGCCGTAATGGAACAGCGTTCAACCTGAGCAGGATCATGGATCTTGTTCCTCCGTACTGCTTGTTATCGCAAAACTTTCCTCATTTAAAATTTCAATTTCATTCGAAAAAATATCACTGTTGCTTTCGTCTCTGCTTTTCCCGGTTGCTTCTTTCCGACTATTGCGTCCCAACTGGCACATTTTACCTGTTCACAACGACTTGATTCGCTTTTAGCCTGCCCTTACTTTATGGATGCACCTTTGATGGCTAGATTGTAGGGAGGACCCTAACCACCGCTTCACTGTCTTGCACCAGACAGCAGGCAACTTACTCTGAGGTAAAGTAGAATTCTACCCAGCCCGAGATGATAGTGCAAAATTTGATTAGAATCACCAGAGGAGTCAAATTCCAGTGATGTCTCCTTTCATTTTTTTATTATTATAAAGTTGAAACGAATGGAATAAGATAAATTTCGTGATCCGCTTGCTGATCACAGTAATGTTCGATGACTCGTCAAGCTATAATTGCTTAAAAGTTTGGTTTGTTTCCCCAACCTCCGACCAAGAGAGGCAGTAGCAGCTAAACAAAAAAAAAACACCGAGCAATGCAGCTCCGGTTGCAGTTAAAGTTGCCGCCCCCGGGGAAAAAAACAAAGCTGTATTTTCAATTCAGTACAGAACGAATGATAAAGGCACGGGAATCCTTTTGAGCCGACGCACAGTGGGCGGTTATGAGCTCAAAATGAGACGAACACAACTCAATAAGAAATTAACGAGACTGATTTGCGAAGTGAGAAGAATACATACTGAGAGTTGTCAGTTTTGATAGAACTGTTATTACTCAGCGCTCAAAATCTTTGAGAAATGGATGTAATGTCGGCTCCTAATTTGGACCCATACATAAATTCAGCAATCGACTAAATTTTCAATAGCGACCAAAAATATCTATTAGTACCGTTCCAATGACGCGTTCATCTAGATAAAATTGATAAATAGCAGATTTTTAGAGATGGGCCCAATCTTAGATCTATAGGCCAACATTAGAACCATTTCTACCAAATTTTATCAGCCCCTAGACCCATCCGATCAGCTCGCGATCTGATGAGAAGATCTGAACTTGCCTTAACGCTGATTGAACGACGTTGCTGTGCATAAACATGAACTTCAGCAGGCTTTGCCCGCTTTGTCCTGTACATCATCGTTTTCGTAGGGCTGCATTTTGAATCTCCAGCGATTTGTTGTGGTGAATACGGTGATGGTACTGTATGGTGGCGACATTTACTTGAGTTTCATGAAGAATGAAAAAAACGTGAACAAATAATATGCATGAAGAGTTCATTTAATTCAAATAACAACTCTCAGATATTCTCTCAACATTCCAGGATGCTAAGAAATTATTCAAAAGACTTCCAGTTGGTTAAAGGTCTCCAAAAAGTCTTCGAAATATTTATCAGTTTGATCAGGAATTATTCTGAAGTTCTTATACTGCCCAACAATTCCCATATTTTCTCTCAAATACTAGATTGGTCAGAAATTATTCCAAAGCCAAGTGATCATAGATCTCCAAAAAGTTCTCAGGGTATTTGTTCAAAGCTTCAGCTTGATCAGACATCACTATGAAGATCGTCAACTGCACAACAATTCACATGAAGATACTAGCGTGCACAGGAATCTTGTTAAGGAGGGGAATTTTTTTTCTATGGTGCATTTAATCTGGGGATAGAGGGTACTCCAAAGTACGTGGTAGATGGTGCTGTCCTCCTCCCACTTTTTCCCTAAACTGTTTAATTTAGCTAATTTATTTTTTTTTTGCTCCGGTGGTGGTTCATCTTCTTAACATTACATTGAGCAACGACGTAATCATGTCATTTTGAATACGGTTACTTGTATACTGGCAATTTGTCGCATCTTCCACCAAGTGTTTTTCCAGCACCGGATCGTAGTTAGCCACCAACTGGGTGGCACATTTTCAGCTCCTCCCGAATGTCCACGAAGTGGTCGGCTACCTTTGCAAAGTATGCGCACAATATCGATGAAATGTTCCATTATATAGCGATTTTGTAGCCGCTTTACCTTACTAGCAGTAATCATAGCTGTTTTTTGGTGGTCCAGTTCTTCGTCGATAGCCTTCCTGGTTTAGAAATTCTTCCACGCTTCCATACTACCAACATGGGTATCACTGCGATTGTGTTTGCCCAGCAACTCGGTCGATTTCTTCCAAATTTCTGAACCCTGTATGAATCGTTGTAATAATGTTTTGCGTCATGCTCTTCTTTACAGGTTAAAAATACAAATCAAAGAAAATATATTCTTCAACTTACTGGTATCATCCTTTATTCAGTAACCTTTCTGAAATTGTGTGCAGTACGTTTTGGTATATTTTGAAGACATCGTTACAATTTTTGACTATTTCAAGTAAGTATTCTTGTAAGCCCTTATATGCTGTTATAGTCACTTTACTGTTACCGTTGCGAGTACGTTAAACTCGGTCATTTTCAGCGAAAATTGTAGTTTTAATTTTTTTTTCAAATTTTGATCTAAATGCCAAGGCTAATAGGATCATTAAAAGGTTCAAAAATTATGTAACGATTGGACAGAAGGCGCACAAAACTATTTTGATAAACGAGTACAGGATTATTAACGGAATGATGGCTTGCGCGAAGAATTGAGCATGTCAACCACAGTAACAAATGACTTGAAATTTTCAGAGAAGAGTCTTGGACAAATTCTTAGTAAGACAACAATCGACCAAGGTTCAATGGCAAACTTATACCTAATTTTAAATTAGGAAATCAAAAAGCTGTCTTTAAACTTTGTACAGTTGCAAAAAAGTCCATCCTCAGAATTCCTTGGGTTCTTTTGAAATTTTTAGAACTCTATGAGCTCTTGTGAAATTCTTCTCAGAAGTCCTCTGGAATTATTTTGAAAATACTTCTTGACTTTTACTCAGAACACCTTGGAAATTATTGGTACTCCCTTGAAATTTTCCTCAAAATCCATTTGGAATTTCACTCAAAATTTTATTTTCTCGGAATTATCTTGGAACTATCTGCAGGATTCATAAGAAATTATTCGCAGACATTTCTTGGAATACTCCCCAGCAATCTTTTGGAACAGTCCTCAGAATTCAATATCCTTGAGGATCTTCTCGGATTTTTTGAACTCTCCGAAGAGCTCTTTTGAAATTCTTCTTAGAAGTCCACTGGAATTATATTTACAATTCTTCATGATTTTTTTCTCAGATCACCTTGAAACTCAAACTCCTTTAGAGTTTCAGAAATTATTCCCGGATTGAGCTAGAAATTATCCTCGGAATTCGATTGAAATTTTGCTTACAATCCCATTGGAAGTTCACTCAAAATTTGATTTTATCGGTATTCTTTTCGAAATTATCTTGGAACTATCTGCAGGATGCACCAGAAATATATTGGAACTGTCCTAAGAATTCAATATCCTTGAGGTTCTTCTCGGAATATTCTAGAACTTCTTTTTTCTCTGAACACCTTGGAAATGAAATTCCCCTGATGTATTATCCAGAAATTTTTCCCAAAATGAGCTTGAAATTATCCTTGGAATTTCCTTGAAATTTTCCCCAACATCACTTTGGAATTTCATTTAAAATTTGATTCTCTCGGTATTCTTTTCGAAATTATCTTAGAACTATCTGCAGGATTCACTAGAAATTATTCGCAGAATTTTCATGGAATCATCCCAAGAAATCTTTTCTTTTGGAACTTCTCTTCAGAATTCAATACCCTTGAGGTTCTTTTCGGAAGTCAAGTTTAAGTTGTCCGTCCATACACCAAAACCATTATAGTTTTTTCTACCAGAAATGTTCAATAAAGCTTGCCCCTCCATTCACCAGAACTGTGTAATTTTTACATCAGGAATTTTCAATTCAGCTAGCCCCTTCATGCAGCAGATTGAATTTTACACCAGAAATTGTCAATACAAACTTGCCCTCAGAAAATTTAACACCAGAAAATTGTACACCAGAAAATTGAACATCAGAAAATTTTACACCAGGAAATTTCAATTGACCAGAACGATGCAAATAATTCACCGTTAATGTTAAAAAAAAAATGTTCTCTGATTGGTGCAAATTTCCTTTTTTTTCAGGATTTCCACCAAATAAAACTTGCCCCTATTTTCAGATTTTTCAGTAGAGCAGTTTCCCTCCAATCATTAAAATGGAGCAAATTTTACACCAGACATTATAATTGTTCCTCTATTGAGCAAAAGGATACAAATTTGAGACCAAATATTTTCCGAAAAGCTTGCCAATCGGTTCACCAGAAAGGTACAGATTTTCTTCCAGAAGTTTTCAATATAGCTTAATTTAAATAAAGCTTGTGCCTTCATTTACCTGACCAGTGCAAGTTTTCCACCAGAAATTTTCTGTTAATTTCATTTATCAGAGGGATACAAATTGTCAGTGAAGTTTGTTTTACCATGCACTTTTGTGGTGCAATTCTAAGGCACCAGAATGGTGCAAATTTTCCACCATAAATTTTCAATGAAGCTTGCATTCATCAGAACGATGCAAATTATGCACCAGAAATATGAATAAACCTTGCTTCTACATTCACCACAGTATTGCGAACGTTCCACAAGAAATATTCAGTTAAATGTGCACCTCCAAATTTTTAGCGTGGTTCTATTTTTCCACCAGGGTTATTCATTTTAATTAGTCCCTCCATGATTGATGATATTTTTACACCAGATATGCAATAAAAAGCTTTCTCTTCGATTCACCACCACGAATGTGAATTTTTTCAACCTTAAATTAACCCTCTTGTTTTATCCCTCCATGAACCACCTTGAAAAAAAATTACAACAGAATATTTTTGTATGCACCACTGTGGCGCAATTTTTCGACCAAGAAATTTCATTGAAGTTTGTCCCTTCATGCACCTTTGTGGTGCAATTTTCAGACACCATCTCAAAGGAATTGACGCAATAAAATGTTTACATTTCCCTTGTAGTATGAAATGAAGTTATTTTACCTTCAAATCAAGTTATTAAGAAAACAAGTTATTTTATATCTTTATTTGGAAATGTGGAAATAAAAATCTTATTTATAAAAGGTGGGGCAATTGCCAGTGCATGAAGATCTCCAACTGCTCAACAATTCAAATCACATCTTCCATGTACTTTTCATGATTCTTTGTTGCTCAGAAATTATTCAAAAAACCTCCAGATCTCCAACAAAAACTTTGTTTATTTTAGAGTTGAGCTTAATCAGGTATCATTTTGAAGATCTTCAACTACCCAACAGACAGCGACGCCGGTGGTGTAGTGGTAAGCGTGATTACCTCTCACCTCAGCAGGCCTGGGTTCAATCCCAGTTGGCACCCCCGAGATGTTCTGAGGCATAACATCTCTGATCACGCCTTCCTTCGGAAGAGAAGTAAAGCCGGTCGTCTTCAGTTCAAATCACATCTTTGAGTTATTCTCTCAAATACCAAATTTTCGTAGAAAATAATCCCCAGATATCCATAAAGTCCTTAACATTTGTCTTCAAGACTTCAGCTTAATCAGGTATCATTCTGAATCAACTGCCCAACAATTCAAATCACATCTCCATATTTTCTCTCAAATGCTAGACTGGTCCGAAATTATTCCAAATCCAGGTGATCATAGATCTCCAAAAAGTTCGCAGGGTATTTGTTCAAGTCTTCAGCTTGATCAGGCATAATTCTGATGATCTTCAACTGCACAACAATACCAATCACAATCCTCAGATATTCTCTCAACATTCCAGGTAGCTCAGAAATGTTTCAAAAGGCTCCAGGTGATTTAGAGAATTCATTCCAAAACTAGGCGATCATAGATCTCGAAAAAGCTCTCAGGATATTTATACAATACTTCAGCTTGATCAGGCATCATTTTGAAGATCTTCAACTGCACAACAATTCACATGAAGATTTTAAACTGCACAATAATTCAAATCACATCTTCCAAGTATTATTCAGGCTTCTAAATTGCCCAGGAATTTATCAAAATACTTCCAAGTGATCATAGATCTTAAAATAAATCCTCCAGATATTTGTTTTAGACTTCAGCTTAATCAGGTATCATTTTGAAGATATCCAACTGCCCAACAGTTCAAATCACATCTTCCAGCTATTCTCTCAAATTCCAAATTGCTCAGAAATTAAACCAAAGATCTCCAGGTAATTATAGATCTCTAAAAAGACCTCAAAATATGTGTACAAGACTTCATATATCCTCTCATGATACCAGGTTACTCAGAAATTATTATTAAGACCATCAGGTGATCATAGTTATCCAAGCAATCTTCAAGATATCTTCAACGTAATCAAATCTTCAACTGTACAACAATTCAAATCACATACCCCAGTATTTATTTCATATTACACTGAAACCTCCGTTAACGTTCTTTTTTTTTACGCAGTGTTCAATTTACGTCCCTTGTTTTACGAAGTAAATTCCAAATAACGAGGTTTTTTTTACGAAGTAAATTCCAAATAACGAGTTTTTTTTGCGATTTTGGAGATCTGGGAAATACTGTGAAATACAATTTTTTAAATCGGAGTGACGTGAAGGAACCAGAAATCAATATCTGACGCCATTCGGTTCATGAAAAACTTAAAATACTTTAAATACCCCACAATATGGGTATTTTTTTTAATCTGAGTGACGTGTAAGGACCGGAAATCCATGTTTGACGCCATTTTGAAATCCAAGATGGCGGTATCCGGTTCATGAAAAACTGGAAAATACTGCCAATACCCCACAATATGGATATTTTTGGCATCGGAGTGACATGTAGGAACCGGAAATCCATGCCTGACGCCATTTAGAAATCCAAATGGCAGTATCCAGTATCCAGGTATTTGTGGAATCTTGGATTTCAAAATGGCGTCGGACATAGATTTCTAGTTCCTACACGTCACCCTGATTCCAACAATACCCATATTGTGGGGTTTTGAAAGAATTTTCCAGTTTTTCATGAACCGGACACCGCCACCTTGGATTTCAAAATGGCGTCAAACATAGATTTCCGGTCTCTACGCGTCTCTCCGATTCCAAAAATACCATTATTGTGGAGTATTTTAGATTATTGTCCAGGTTTTCTGTACCCCGATGGCGCCATCTTGGATTCCAAAAATACCCATATTGGGGGTATTGACAGTATTTTCCACTTTGACTATTAGTACTGCTTCTGCGTGAAGTCAATGATTTACATAGTTAAAGATGCTAATTTCAAATAACAGACTAAAGTGGAAATATTTATACGATAGATGGAGGAGATGAAAGTCTAGAGTTGATAGTTCCGTTAGAGTACGGCAGTGTGAAAATTGCATATAGATAGTAAAGGGCGAACACGAAATTATTGCGACACCGAAAATGTCATGCCAATTTTCTTATAATGTTTAGAATCAAACCAAAATTTTAGGGTAGTTTTATACATATATTTACTTCAAAAATCAAAAGAAAAGTTAATAGATGGAGCCTTAAGTGTAAAATTGAACGCATTTTCGCTTGATGCCCTCCATCAAAGTCTTTACAGTGTCATTCGGTACCAGTTTTTCAGTTTTTTTTCCACTTTCTTAACATGTCCTTCTCGTCTTTGACTGTCTTTTTGCTCTTCCGAAGCTCCCGCTTCATTATTGCCCAGTACTGCTCCACCGGGCGCAGCTCCGGACAGTTTGGCGGATTCATGTCCTTTGGAACAAAATGGACAGAATTGGCCTCATACCACTCCAGGACACTTTTAAAATAGTGGCATGATGCCAAATCTGGCCAAAATAGCGGAGCTTCGTCGTGCTGCTGCAAGAACGGCAAAAGGCGCTTCTCGAGGCACTCAGATTTGTAGATCTCGCCATTTACTGTGCCCTTTGTCACGAAAGGCTCACTCCTCAGTCCGCAAGAGCAGATGGCCTGCCAAATGAGATATTTGGTGGCGAACTTCGACATTTTCTTCTTCTTAAATTTGTCGTCCACATCGAACTTGCTCTTGCCGGTGAAAAACTCCAACCCCGGAATTTGCTTAAAATCGGCTTTTATATACGTTTCGTCGTCCATCACACAGCAGCCATATTTTGTCAGCATCTTCTCGTAGAGCTTCTGTTCGAGAGTAGCCCAGCCCAAATTTAATAAACACGACCCAAGAATATTTCACCCCATTGTACCATATGAGATGATTACGAGGTGAATTTTGGGCATCGTTATTCGGACATACCCATACATGGAGCAATGGAAGTGCAGTCACACATCACAGGACAGGAGAGGACCACCGATCATCGATCACCATCGATCGGCAACCGGAGCGATGGGAGAAACAAGGTTCTCTCGCTCTCAGTCATCCCAGCATCCAAAGACAGCGACGATCAGGCAATTAATTGGATAATTAGTGCCGGGTAGACCTCCAAGGAAGATGGATAGGCTACCGTGCAGAATTTTAACGTGTTCTTTGTTATTTGTGATATATGTAATTTAGTGTAAATATATGTAGTGGTTTTATGTCTAAATACAGTTAGTGAATAATTACCGTTGCCTACGTGTTTAATGTCTAAGGAGAAAGTGATTGGTCCTGAATCTCAGCATTAACACTGCGGGAGTAAAGTATTTTCCCTACATCAACCGTTCCCATCAATACCACCATCGTGTTGGAGGAGTGGAGCACCACCTAAATTATACAGTCCACGAAGGAACCAACTCCCCAAGGACTCCACCCCAACATTTGGTCCTTCGAACCGGATAGTGTGTACCTGGATTAGGCTTGGAAACGGACTATCGATTTGGATAACCACGGAATGCATGCAATTCAATACGGAAACAATGCAGTGCGATAGGACTAACCAGATGGTGAGCAGAATGGCTGTCGCCATGGCAACAAAGGCAATTGGATTGATTTCACTGTCCATCGCCATCATTACAACGGCATCTACACAATGAAATAGTGCAATGGGCCAAAATGGAAAACCTTTATCACGTTGACGAAACCAAGGAAAGGTTATTCGGGATCGTTAACCTTTGGAATGCCATTGTAAAATCCACCATGATCATCTACCAAAAGACACTGTTCATCGGGGACCATAAACAATATGAACAAACTTTGAGACTTATTGCAACGATCGGTACCAATCAACACTAATTGGATACCGCTAAACACTGGAATGGATTCACGACAAACGGTTGCCGCAACTCAACATTACGGATCAGGAATACTGAACAAGCCAAGCATACTGTTCGTCCAGGTAAATTTGCATGAGTTCAGTATATGTTCAGCCGAAATAGGATTTCAAGACACTAACACATCTTTTCGATGTACTCTCTCCATTTATTCCTCTGCGGAAACTACTGAGCACCACGGGCTTGAGGATAAGCATCAAACAATTTAGCAAGTAATCGGTCGTGAAGAAATGAATTTTGCTACACCACAAGCAACGGTTTTTATCATTCACTCACACAAGGGCTCGGATGCAAATGGCAACTCAAGGTCACGTTGAATAATTAATGCCACTACGATCCACCTTTGGAAAAGGGGCTCAGAGAAAAATTCAACACCGATCGACACTTGCACGATTTCCACCGATACTGGAACCGATCAACAATAATATGGCATTACGAAATAGCATTGGCGGATAGGAGCGATCGGATTCACCCATGTGGATTAGCTTGAAGGTTGTGAACTAAGGAAACTCGCAAGCCATTCTTATTTGGCAAACTTCACACCATACACCAATGACTTAACAGCTACTACATTCGTCCGGATTGGAATTACGTCATTTACTGGATCAAACACGGGATATGGAACCGACCGATTCAACCCAGGCGGAATGTCTGTTTCCACAGGTAACTATTATTTAGTGTGTGTCCAGTCGAGGCTACACGGAATACCACTAACACGAAATTTTTTCGATTTCCAATCTACTGCAATTCACCGATCCGGAGCAATCAACCGCACTGTTCGACAAGAGTCATCCTACTGGATACATGGAAATCCACAACTCGATCATCTATTACGTAATGATTCGGAATTGAACATGGAGCACTCAAAACATCTGAGCAACGTTCACGTCGCACTGCTACAACCACAAATAGTACATCCATCGGTTGGAACGATACCAATGAACCATAGGAAGGACACCCACGAGTTACGGTCACCGTCGCTTGGATCTCGAAGTTTCATGTTCGATCGAAGTCGGTTTTTCGTCATTCACGGATTCACGAAGTCTCGGGTTATTGAAATCAATCATCCTCGGAGCATCTCGGATCAACAAAGTTCGGAGCAGCTCGTATTCAATGTTCCTTACTTCCACTACGATCGGACTTCCCGGATTGCCGAAATAGCACCAACACAACTATTCAACCCAAATGGACGGAGCAAAATCGAATTTGATTGGCCAGCTGTGCCTCTCTGTAAGGTAAGCAGCTTTGCACGGTATATGCCTAGCCGAGCTAGGACTACTCAGCAGAATACTACATACACACCTCTCTTTTCGATACCAACCGAATCGACTGTTATGCTATCCATCGCCTCGGAGACATCAAACCAAATAAGGGATAGGAGGAATTTCATCTCTCATCTTCGGAAGGTTCCGACGATTAACGTTACGCTGAACACAGCTACGGTAGCCACCAACACCAACTCCAACATTTCGACGGCGAGATATTGTACGGTTCACGATGATGTGCAGAGCAACTGATCACAACCAAAGGTCGCCAATACACAACAAGGTCAACCAATCAACCATTTCACTGGACACTGGCAAGGTTAAATCTTCGGTTCATTCAGCATCCAACGGCTTCAGTACGCAAAGGGCAGTCTTGAATATTTTGCAGTAAATCGATGGCTCATTGATTCCCACTTCAATCCACGGTATCAAGAATTCCCGTCCAACGGACAACGGGCACACAGGGTGTCTGTTTTCATACCTATGGGTCACTAGCACACAGGGTGTCAGACTCCAATCTAATGGATTACGGACATGGAACGTCCGATTCCAATTCCATCGGTAAGTGGGCACATGGGTGCCCACTCTACACAACCATGGTACACGGATACAATGGGTGTCCAATCCTTACCATTCCGAATGGACGCTAGGGGCGTCTGTTTTCATCTCCTATGGTACACGGGCACAAAGGGTGACCGTTTCCTACACCTACGGATCAGGACACTAGGCGTGTTCGCTTCCTACTCCAATGGTACATGGCTCCAATTAATCAAGGAAAGGCATATGGACACTTGGTGTGTCCATAATCCAGGCAACGGACGGGTGTTCGTTGTCTAATCCCGGCATTGGTAACACAATCACCTTCCAGAGCATCCAGATACTAGGGGTGTCGACACGCTAACCAATTAGCATTGGCAATAGCTCATGGATGATTGTAAGCCACCAAACCTATCAACGCTCATGAACAAAGGACGTTCACTGAGCACTACACCAGCACAATCCGATGGATATAGGATATTCATCACACCATGAACGCTAGGGGTGTCCAACGGAATCAGGATCAAAGGAATTCGAATCGAATCCAAGTCGCTCAGCCGTTAATCATGCTGAAGACAATCGATTCACACCACAACACCAACAACAACATATTTGATTTATTGGTTCATCTACTGACAAAGGGAGTCAGGAAAATCGGTACACGCACATCAATAGGATCCAACCAACGCTCGATAATAATTTAATCATGATCAATACCACACCAAAAACTCTTCCTAAGGACGTTTTTGGCGTAGACATTTTCAAGCGAAATCAACCGAACCATCTTCAAATAACAACAGCTGAAACCGATTCGAGAGGTGGGTGTAAAAAGGTGTATCAACGCATTCGTTCATCTCCGATCTCCAATGAGTCGATGGACTGAACCAGGTTGGAGGAAGTAAAGGAATAGGACATAGCAAGGAACAAGGATCAAGGACAAGGATAGGGATTGGAAATGGCAAGGGCGGATTAAATACCGGATGGACGAACCAAGAGTCAAGGCGGACCATTATAAAAGTTCAGAAATCAGGGATTTCAGGGTGGGTGATGATGTTCGAGAGTAGCCCAGCCCAAATTTAATAAACACGACCCAAGAATATTTCACCCCATTGTACCATATGAGATGATTACGAGGTGAATTTTGGGCATCGTTATTCGGACATACCCATACATGGAGCAATGGAAGTGCAGTCACACATCACAGGACAGGAGAGGACCACCGATCATCGATCACCATCGATCGGCAACCGGAGCGATAGGAGAAACAAGGTTCTCTCGCTCTCAGTCATCCCAGCATCCAAAGACAGCGACGATCAGGCAATTAATTGGATAATTAGTGCCGGGTAGACCTCCAAGGAAGATGGATAGGCTACCGTGCAGAATTTTAACGTGTTCTTTGTTATTTGTGATATATGTAATTTAGTGTAAATATATGTAGTGGTTTTATGTCTAAATACAGTTAGTGAATAATTACCGTTGCCTACGTGTTTAATGTCTAAGGAGAAAGTGATTGGTCCTGAATCTCAGCATTAACACTGCGGGAGTAAAGTATTTTCCCTACATCAACCGTTCCCATCAATACCACCATCGTGTTGGAGGAGTGGAGCACCACCTAAATTATACAGTCCACGAAGGAACCAACTCCCCAAGGACTCCACCCCAACAGCTTCCGTTCCCGAGTTTTAGCCGTCGATTGTTGCCGCTCATCGCGGTTTGGGAAGTTCTGTACCTTGTATGTATGTAGTCCAGCTCTCTTCTTTGCATTCTGGACGTAGCTCTGCAACATGCCGATCTTTTTAGCCAAATCACGGCTTGAGACGTTGGGATTTGCTTTAATCATCCGCTTCACCTTTCCCTCCGTCTTTTTGTTCTCCGGTCCCGGTTTTCTTCCAGCTCCTTTGCCGTGGTCCAACGTCAACCACACTTGGAACCGCTTCAACACTCTGGAGGCGGTTGAATGGTGAATGTTCAACATTTTTCCCAACTGCCGGTGCGACAGGTCAGGAAATTCCAGGTGTTTGGAAAGAATTTGTTCTCTCAACTCGCGTTGGTTCACCTCCATTTTCGTTGAATCGAAAAACACGACTTCGAGTTTGACAGCATGTACACAATACACATCAATGAGAAAGTGTGCAAAATTTGGTTGATTTTTACCCAATGGTAAAAAAGTTATGCCCTGTTGAATGTGTCGCAATAATTTCGTGTTCGCCCTTTAGATAGCGAGCTAGGACAACTTTGAAGGAAGGTACAAATCGGTTTTTTCATCTCTCTTTACCAAACTCCCCCTTTCGAGAGGGATGGTGAGGGGTGTCCCCCCCCCCTGCAACCACTGGCAAAAAGAGATGATCGCCGACCCGCTCAAGTACCAACGATGTGATTGAAACGAGTTTTACCCCTATCAACTATCAACTCTAGACTTTCATCTCCTCCATCTATCGTATAAAAATTACCAGTTTAGTCTGTTATTTGAAATTAGCGTCTTCAACTAAGTATTTTTCAGTTTTTCATGCACCGGATACATCTATTTCCGGTCCCTACACGTCTCTCCGATTCCAAAAATACCAATATTGTGAAGAATTTGACAATATTTTCAAAAACCTCTTTTTGCGAAGTAAATCCCAAGTAACGAGTTTTCTTTTTACGAACTAATTCGAATTACGAACCCCCGGTTTGGTTCGAAAATGGAGGTTCCAGTATACCAGATTGCTCAGAAATTATTCAGAAGACTTCCAAGTGTAATGATCAGGAATTTTGTATAATGTGTACATAACTTAATAGGTTTAAATTGTTTGAATTAAATTCTTTAGTGTAGGCAGTAGGAAGACACAAGCATTTTTGCTGAAATCTCTCAAAAGCGGGGTCCATTTAATTTATGGATAAGGTAGGAAAGGGACAGCCGCACGATTAAACGAGTCAAGTTATTTTTCGTATCTTTAGATTCACGATTGGACACGAAGGGTTTCGGGAAGTGATGGACTTCCGGTTCGTCCGAGCTTCATTTTTTTTTAATCTGAGGATTCACGGTCTCGAGCATTTCGTCCGTGATTTCCCAACGAACTTGAAGTGTGCGCGTTTGTTTGTGGTTGTTGTTTTTCAAATTAAACTAGTAGAAAACTAGAGTGAGCGTGCGCTTAATTAACAGCTCCTTTATCATGAAATTAAGAGATATGGTGTCTTGAGAGAAGTGTTTCAATATGTTACTGCGCTTCTTTAGATGTTTTTACTTAAAAGATTAATCCTCCTAAAAGTGAGATCGAAAATTTATTTTTTCAACTATTCAAGATACAGTGTTGGTGTCTTGGACAAAGCTTTTTCTTTTTAAAGAACTTTGCTGAAGACGCTTAATTAATATCTTCTTTACTTTTCAAGAGGGTTGACGTTTATTGCCGACGGTCCCTCAAAAATGGTTTTCTCATCATAACTTTTTGGTCTACATTTTTACGGCTCTTCTATGTTTGAGTAAGTTGTAGATACAAACAAAATACACAATATAGTACAACACTGAATTGCAGTAACTTCTGTAAAAAAAGTAATTGAGATTTTTGTAGATTTTTAGACCATAATTTATGAACTTGTAGCTTGGCAGGGGGCAAAATGGGGCAATATACCCATGGTGCATCTGAAATTTTAATAAATTTACTTCAAAATGATAGTCAACTATCATTAGCTACAACTTTGTCCGAGACACCAACACTGTATCTTGAATAGTTGAAAAAATAAATTTTCGATCTCACTTTTAGGGGGATTAATCTTTTAACTTAAAACATCTAAAGAAGCGCAGTAACATATTGAAACACTTCTCTGAAGACACCATATCTCTTAATTTCATGATAAAGGAGCTATTAATTAAGCGCACGAAAATGCCGATTTCAACCACTGTGCGACGGACGGAATTTCCCCGGCAACCGTCAACCGGCTGGAAGCGGACGGATCCGTTAAAAAATTTGTTCGAGGAAATTCAGGGGATCTCCACGTCGACCCGGAGCACACTGGGCAAAAATTGACAAAACCGCGACTAAATTGAATATCTCGACTGCCAAACGGTTTCAGTCAACGTGTTATACACACTTAGTTTTTTCTACCGAGCTCGGCTGTGCAAATCTCGGCAAAAAAAGTTTTACTGAGATCTCAGCAAACATTTCATTTGTGCGCTGAGATTCAGCAATCAAATCAAGACCAACAATTGAAATGGCCTTAACTCCATTTTGTAAACAAACCTTGTAAGGCCATTTTCTCGCGAACCGAAACCTTCATTCGCAAACCTAAACCACAATCGGGTAGAGGAGAATTTCTCCTACCTGTTCATTATGTTGGTTTGCCTTTGTGGACTTCGGTTCGCGAGAAAATGGCCTTACAAGGTTTGTTTACAAAATGGAGTTGAGGCCATTTCAATTGTTGGTCTTGAAATGTCACTTTTGCTGAGATCTCAGTGAAACTTTTTTTGTCGAGATTTGCACAGCCATGTTTTTTTTATTATGTAAGATTGCTCATGTTTCATTCTTAAGATATCCAAGTATTCTATAATCCATATCGCATCTCTCCGATTTCTTTCATATGAAACACGGCAGCCAGTGATGCAAAATATCTTGACTCTCACGTGACACTCGTCGACGCATTAACTGACTATCGCTGACAGAAAGTTTTGTCACGCCGTGTAGGTAGAGCCATGGCAAACAACAATCACCAGTAATGGTCGCTGCTCACAAGCAAATCGTTAAGCTGGGTTTAGATTAGGCAAGTCAAATGATCAACTCAGTTGAATTCAATTGGCTTGAAAAGTTCAGCATGGTTCAACTTTTTTCAATTCAAGTGAGTTGATCAAGTCAGTTCAATGGCATGGTTTACACGTTCAATTTGCGTTCAAGTCAGTTGAATTCAACTGACTTGATCAATTGACTTGCCCTGTCGAAACCTTGCTTTACAGTCGCTGCTTCTGATGAAAAGCACAACGAAAACAGTGAAGACTTCTGCAGTACGATCATGAGAAAAAGCAAAACGACAGAAGAAAATGAAAACAATTCCTACGCATCCAAGTTCGACAGGCGCGACTGAGTTAGTTACAAACAAAGCAGGCAACATTAAACGGACATAAGCAAGCAAAGCAGCAACTGCTTCAAAACCAGCACAGATGAGTGTCGTGATTGTCGGGAATGACCAGATCGGTGATGGATCACAACCGAAGACGACATTCACCAGTTGCTTTTTACTTCTTTCGACAACTTGCTGGATGGTCATGGAGAGAGCTTCGACGAGCACATCGATAGGAATGTACAAAGCGTTACTACCATCAGCTGTTTGACGATCGCGATTGTTATAGGTCACAACTCTGACGGCAGCTAAGAAATTATTCCATCGTCCTTCATGTGTATTAAGGGGGGGGGGGAGAGGTAGCTCATCGATTCTTCCGGTTCGCCTCCTAGCAATCGTGCTATAAGGTACCAGGCGATAACCAGGGTAGTTGATCGATAGCTCGATGACGTCATTTCGTTGGCGTCTGCAATGGGAAATTCTCATAGCAGGCGTTGACGAAGGGACGATGTCGAGTTGTTGAATAGCAACTATCGTGGTAACTCACCGATTACCTGTCGATCTGCCAAATTTGGAAAGACGTCTGCATTAAATTGTCTCATATAATAATATTCCGCCCACTATATCACAAAAAATTGCGATTAGCTGAGTGGAATGGAGATAAGTTAGGCATTGGGTACAGGACCAAGTCTCCCCTGGGAGGTGCCAGAAGATGAGCGCAATAGAATCATCAAGTTGCCATAAGGCACGGAATGAGACTATTGCATGGCTGGGTAGTCAAAGTCTTTCATTCGTTAGTCATTTCAGGTGGATTAGAACAGGTTTAGGTTTAGGGTGGGCGTTGGCCAGATTTGGATTTTTCAGATGTAATCCTGGATAGGACCCTGTCATTGAACGTCGCGTGAAAGTGGAACTTAATGAAGGCCTAAGTACTTTTTCGTAGTTTTTAGTTTTCGGATTTGAAAGATCGTCGGTTACAGTGGCCTGCTTACTGAGCAGAAAAAAGGGGGTCCCAGGTCCTTACATATCAAAGAGATTTATGATAAAATCGCTTGTGTATCGTGTATTTTGCGAAACTCGTTGTTGTCGTTGGTTCCGGGTTTGAATGGATACACAAATTTGAGCAACGGTATTATGTGATATGAGGGGCTCGGTGGCCTTAGAGCAATCGTTTTTGCTTACTGAGCAGAACATCATGAGTCTAATCTCAGGCCCATCCACATTCAAGATTCGTCAATCGTTTTATTTGTTAATATGACTACATGGTAATAACAGCAACTCGGTGATTAAAAAGGTGCTCGTCTGCCTAGTGGCAAACGTTTTTGCTTACTGAGCAGAAGACCGTGGGTTTTAGTCCCAAGCTCCTTCGCGTTATATGATCGTTAGGACATCAATTCAGCTTATCGTTTACCAAAACAAACCCTGCTGCAAACCCAACCCTCTTATCCAACATCCCAGTGATTCCTCGTGGAAGTGCAGAGGCTTCCATCAAAGCGAGTGTCATGTCAACACAATCCTTCCCATTCCTTTCTTGACCTGTGTTCGGGCGCGGCCGGCGCTGGTATTGCCTTATTTAAGATCACCAGTTTTTACACATTGAGGATGATTGCTAGTCCCAAGCATCGTCTATTGGTTCTCTGTGTAATTACAGCTGATCTTGCAGTAACAGAGTAGCAACCGTGGGCGGTCAATCAAGCTCAAGCTCAAGCTCAAGCTCATCGTCCTTCATGTGTATTAAGATCTTTATAAAGTCATCTGGAAATTTTTCAACACTTCAGGTTGATCAATTACTATTGTAGAAGATCTCAATCTGTTTATCAATTCCAATCATTTTTGTTGGATATTCTCTCATGATGCACCGTGGCTCCTAAAATATGCCAGAGACAATCAGATCATTGTTTCCCAGGCTTCTAGGTGATCAAGTTTTGTTCTGAAAATCTTCAAGTATGCACCAGATAACATCCTGGTATGGTCTCTCGCAGCTCAGGATGGTTTAGAATGGTCACCTCAGGATGCTGTCGGTATCTTACCTTTCTATATGACATGCATAAATGGTTGACGTATTTACCACCCTTTGCTTCTTTTTTTTACTGACTCAAATTCAATACTACAGAGATGAATTATGGCTCCGGAAAATCGAGCCATTTTTTTCCGGATTGGATTATCGATCCCTTGGATAATCGAATCCGACCTGTAGCAGTAAACAAGATGTTTGAAAATATGATAATTATCGTACTCTGTCCGTGTATCTGGCAAGATGACTAAAAGTCGGTAAAATCCAGATAAATCTGAAATACTGTCTGTTCATGCTTAAGGCACTCAATCACGTTAAGTTTAGATTTTGACATGTCCAAAACAGTTTTCAAAAATAGAATAATAAATATTCAAAATTCCATCAGTAAAAGATGGTTGAATTTCTGGACGATCAGAAAAGCGCTTCCAGCCCTACCAATCCATATCACATCCGGTAAAAATCAGCAGCAACATCCACCTCGTGTCCCACTGTGCATCGGAATTCAGAAAAACCAACAAATCCCTGGGAAGAAAAGCACCTGGTCCGGTTGTTGGTTACGTATATAGGATAAAGGAATACTATTATTTTAAGCAGCCTCTAAGCCAATATCATCTTTGCGATAGTGACATTACGGAAGCGGCTGCACCTACAGGGTGCGTGACGAATATTTGCAGTAAATTTCAAATAGTAATTTCTCATGCTTGTGCATCATGATTTAGATATATTTGGCAGCACTGGATAGCTTATACTGTTAGGTGTAAGATTTAAACAAACAATGTTGAGTAAACGTAAAGATGTCGAAACAAGAGAGCAATCTGTCAGCCGTTGTTGCTTCGTTGCGCGCCGGAGTATGCATGAAAGAAATAATTCGGTCGGTAAATGTGTCTGAAAGAACAGTGTGTAATATTAAAAAAGGCTTGGGAAAGTGATAAGACGGAGCACCTGCTCATACTGCTAATAAAGCACAGAAATGGCTTACGGAAAATATTTCGTAAATTTGGGAGGAAGAAATTTGGCCCCCAAGCAGTCCCGATATCAATCCGTTGGATTATTTTGTATAGGGCGTCGTTCAACGGGATACCAATAGAACCCCTCACACCACACTTAAGTCGTTAAAAGCTAAAATCAAGGCAGTGATGACATCTATGGATCAAAACATTTTAAAACGTGCATACTGCAGTTTCCGGAAGCGTCTAACTACAGTCGTCGAAAGGGAAGGCAATTTTTTTGAATAAATTTACTTACAACTTCCATATGTTGCGAAAGAAAATAAATCGCACAAAATTCATTGCTAGAATAACTAACTGGTGTATTTTTTCTCAAATATGCCATTTACTGCAAAAATTCGTCACGCACCCTGTACTCCTACTGCTGCAAACCAGCAGAAAGGAGAAATGGGATATCGGCTTTTCGGAGCGAGAAAAATGTGGCTTTCGGCTCTTGCAATCCGACTATGTCTGTGAACGTCCTTTTGCTATGGTGTGTGTTTGTGTGCATGAAAATTCGTTCATCGTGAACAGGCTTTATCACCTAATCAGAGCTGGAAAGTTCAGGCGGAGGGAAGAAAAGGGACGTCACACAGAGTTATGCTTTTGCAGATAATTGAAAGCCACCACAAACGTAGGCAGTCAGCTGGGAGGTTTGGAAAATATGTGGTTTTCTGTCAGGTATGCTGAAAATACTGAAATCGTACCAGCAATGGTTTTGCTTGGAACGGTAAAAAGGATCGAAAAGGTCATCTGAATGCCTTTGAAAAATTGATGTTCTCCAGTCGGGTTCCAATTTTTGAAGCAGGGAGAACAGTGATGAATCTTTTATGCTGGTGTGTACGTAACAATTGAGCATTTCAGCAGGATGAATGAAAGAAGGGACTGCCTCGGTTTCTTCCTTGTTCATTGTATGCATACTTTCATAGATCCGGAAACCCTACGGTGGGGGGGGGGGGATGAATCGTGAGTGGAAATCATAAAAGTTGTAATACATCATTCTCTGCTGCAGCAGCAACAGCAACAGCAGCAGCGTCCGTGAAACCCTTTGGGGGTCCCTTTTGTAATCATCATTGCTGCGGTTGTTTGACATGGTCGGATCCAACAATTTGTGTAGATCAGGATAACAATACGCCGGACCAGTAGGGTTAAGAGCAAAATTTCCGGCATACTAAGCATAACCCGCACTGTACTTCTCTTTTTCGATTGGGTTTGAACAAGAAATGGAATGTTTTTTAAAATTTACTTTGCTTTCCATGTACTCTTCTTCTTCTTCTTCTTCTTCTTCTTCTTCTTCGCATTTCAAGCTTATTGCATATCGCATATTAGCTTATTGCGTGCTCTCAACTTAATTTTCTACTAGATGCACTTCCACAGTTATTAATTGAGAGCTTTCGATGCCTGTACCATTTTTGCTTTGGTATAATTGTGTGGCAAGTCCAATCATACTTCTATGCCCACACAGCAAAAAATAAATTTTAATATTGCATCCAAGAGTATGCACTTCAGTCATGTCGAAAATCTCATGTAATTGTTATGGCCACACAAATAAACAAATGCAGTAAAAGCAACGTCATGTCAGTTCATGCACTGTATTCATGATAATTTTGCCTTTTTTCGCAAGTAATATTACACCATATTTTCGACACGATTGAAGTGCATCGACTTTGATGTGATATTAAAATTATTGTTTTGCTGTGCAGGGAAGTCGAGAAATTTTACAACCCGAAACATTCCTAGGCCGGACCGGGAATCGAACCCAGCCACCTCCAGCATGGTCTTGCTTTGTAGCTGTGCCTTTACCGACTGAGCTAAGGGAGGCCCCCTGCTTTCCATGTGCACCGTTAGATTTGATAAAGAGTCGTACATTTATTTTTAATATTATAACACTGCTACTTGATTGCAAATCTATCATATGAGTTTCCATTCCGACCAAACACATTGAAACGTCATTGTATTCACTTCGGCATACGGATGAAGGCAGAAAAAATGGATTCTCTAGGAGCGATTGTTTTGTTTTTGAGAAGGATGGGTGTAAATGTTCACATTATGCCTTCTTATACACTTTTTCTTTGCATTCACGTCGAAATCATGGGCGCTATGCCGAAGAAGTTCTCCACCCTATAGGCTACGAAGGTTTATGTTCGTTTTAGCTGCTGCGGATCCCAAGAACAATGGGTACCTTTTGGAATTACGCTGCGCGGGTTGGGATGGAGATTTCAGAATGCGAGATAATTTTATCATCCTGCCATTCGTTGGACGGCGACAAAAGAGCGTATTGAGTAGATTGAGTTTCCCAGCGCCGCAATATAGGAGCGTAGCAATTTCGTTCTCATTTAAATTTTCATAAACCAACCGTACTCAATCGCAAAGTAAAGCTTAATCAGACGTCACTGAAATGCACCTGAATATTTGCTTTGGTAGATTATCATTCAGTTTTTTGCAGAAAAAATTTCAACCGCAAAAGAAATCGTTATTTCAGGAATAATCACTCAGTTCGTTCAAAAGGCACGACCTAAACCATCGCCCGGTTCGGCCTACTTCCATTGACATAACCACAAACGATCGATTGGATGCTCCGACAGCCGCACCCTCAGTGTGTCTCTTCGCCTACAGGTCAAAATTAAACGAGCCGTCCTATTCCTTCACGGTACATTTGTTCTGCTAGGGAGTAAAAAGTCATTTCTGTTCCAAAAATTATATTTCTTCCACCGATCACCCCTTCTCGAAGCCACCACCTCCATCACCACACTGAGAAAGAATCAGACTCCGGGAGGCTTGTTCTGTGCTTGAAATAGATATTTAGGCATCGATTTGATTTGATGAAGGCGCTCAAATGAGGCCGTTCAATTCAATGAATCTATTAAATTTTCAACGTGTTCTGTTCACTTTAATTCGAATGAGGAGGTCTGAATCTCCTTTATTAATGATTCTGAAGCGCAACCAAACTATCGATTTTCGAAACATCTTTCGCATGCCTCCCAAAATGATTTCCTTCCCAGTAGTCTCCAACGGGGAAAGTTATTTTCCGGAACGCTTCTGTTTGCTGTACGCTTCCATCCGGTTGTTGGGTTGATGGGAGGAGGTTTCACGAGATAAAACCGTCCCAGAAGCCACATGCTTTTCATTAGTAATGATGGTTTGATTATTTCTTTACAAAGTATTTCCGCACAAAAAAAAGGGATTGCAATGGTCTTGGTGAGAAATTTGCTTGTTAAATACGTGAGGAGACTGTAGAGGTGGGCTGGGAGTGATATTTCAAGGTCGTTTCTATCGTTTGGAATTTACGAAATGCTGAGAGTTCAAGTGTGATTTAAAACTCATTATTACAGTGACCGGACGAATTTAATATCTAAAATCTCATGCTTGAGATTATTCGCCTATGCGTTCTGCCTTGATAGTTTGTGTAGTAATAACCGATGAGATTTCCGAATCAAAAATGGATTGCTTTATATTTTGGCGTTGATTATTGTTATTAGTCTTATTTGTACATTATTCGATGCACAACTAGCAAAACACGATTGGGCGGATTTTATGAGTTTTAAGCTGAAATTAATTTTAGGCGTTGTAAGTGCGAGTGTGTGAAAATGCGTGAGAATTTCAAGCGCTCATTCATTTGACAGTTTGTTCTCCCATTAGAGCTCAACAAACGAGATTTGAGAATGATTTTCCAGTCACTGTTAACAACATAGTAACCATCTAATTGCACATAAACCCATAATGCAACTGTAATGGAAAATGATTCGAAAAGAGACAGAGACAGGTCTAGAGGAACACGAGTGGACATTTTTGCTAAAGTCTTAACATTCGAAATGATAGCAGTACCAGGAAGGCAAGTTCAAAATCATTTTCAGAACTTGTTCTGAATCCTTTGAAGTGCTTTTTCCTGGTAGCGCAACAACTAGACCATATTGACACAGCGTAAAGCATGGCCGGTCTAAAAAGTTGTTTGAATATTAGAAGTTTATTCGTCAGGCAAAGTTTGGATTTCCTGTTTATAAGAGGATACAAACATTTTATATATTTGTTACATTTGGCTTGAATGCCCTCAATGTGATCTTTAAAAGTTAATTTTTTTGTCAAGTACTAATCCCAGATATTTGACTTGGTTTGACCAGGAAATTGGAACTCCGTTCAAAGTGACTATGTGACTACTACTAGGTTTCAAAAACGAAGCTCTAGGTTTATGTGGAAAAATTATAAGTTGAGTTTTGGAAGCGTTGGGAGAAATCTTCCATTTTTGTAAATAAGAAGAGAAAATATCTAAACTTTCCTGCAGTCTGCTGCAAATAACACAAAGATTTCTTCCTTTAGCGGAAATGCCTGTGTCATCAGCGAACAAAGATTTGTGGCCGCCCTGAGGCAAATCAGCTAGGTCCGAAGTGAAAATACTATACAATATAGACCCAAGAATGCTACTCTGAGGAACTCCAGCTCTAACAGGTAGTCGATTAGATTTGGAATTTTGATAATTTACCTGCAGAGTTCTGTCAGTTAAATATTTTTTTCATAATATAGAGTAGAAAATTAAACTTTTTCAATTTAGCAATCAAACCGTCATGCCAAATACTGTCGAATGCTTTTTCTATGTCCAGAAGAGCAACTCCAATTGAGTGGCCTTCAGATTTGTTTGAACGAATTAAATTGGTAACTCTTAAGAGTTGATGAGTAGTTAAATGCCCATGGCGAAATCCAAACTGCTCATCTGCAAAAATTGAGCTCGTATTGATGTGAAGCATCATTCTATTGAAAATTATCTTTTCAAAAAGTTTACTTATTGAAGAAACCAAACTTATTGGACGGTAGCTAGAAGCTTCAGCTGGATTTTTATCCGGCTTCAAAATTGGAACAACTTTTGCATTTTTCCATTTATCAGCAAAGTATGCCAAATGGAAACATCTGTTAAACAATTTTACCAAGAAAGACAAAGTACTCTCTGGGAGTTTTTTGATGAGGATATAGAAAATTCCATCATCACCTGGAGCTTACTTACCTTACTTCGTCCAAATCAGTCCCCAGGAATCATCAAAAATAATTTCCCGAGAGAAAATATTCAGATAATTCCGAGCAACCTGATTCTCAATAGGACTAGTAAGACCCAAACTGAAATTATGGGAACTCTCGAATTGCTTATCAAGTTTCTGAGCTTTTTCCGAATTTGTGATCAAAATTTACCACCTTCGTTAAACGCTGGAATAGGCTTTTGAGGTTTTCACTAAGTCATGACAATATTGTTCGCTAATTTTACTCCAGTTTGAATAGCATCAAACATGGAGTTACATTTAAGCATATCAAAAATCATGCCAATTGATGATTTCTGTAAACATTCCATTTTAGGAGCAGTAATGCTTCCTAAGTCAAAACTTTCAAAATTCCCGTTAGAATTACGTTTCTTAGTATTTTGACTTCTACCCACTGCAATAGCAGCATAAGTAGCTCCATTTTCTTGCTGAACATTGCTAGCATCGAGGAGGGTAGGTATTGATGAAGAATTTGAAGCAGGAGTGATATTTGTACCTACGGGTACGAATGTACAATTTGTTCCTCGATGACCGTTGTTAACAGCAGAGGAATTTGTACCTGCCGGAAACGTGGAGTGTTTCCTACCTGTTTTGCAAGCTTTACATCCCCTAAAATTTAATTAGTGGTTTTCACTACAATTTGAAAATTTAAATTTCTTAGGATCTTCATTCACAGGACAGTCGTCCTTTGCGTGAGAGGAATCACCACAATTCATGCATTAAGCATGTAGCAATTTTGAAGTTCCGTGACTTCATCCCTGGCACTTACGGCACTGAGTGAGGTTTTGGAAATTTCCTCCAATCTTCCTGAAGTGTTCCCACTTCATTCGGACATGGAGCATAAGGCTAGCTTTTTGTAAGGCCTTAAGGTTGTTTAGTTCACTAGACTTGAAGTGATCTAATTAAAAATCATTAGAAATCCCGTTGCGCGAATCGCCAGGACGGGATTTCATTTTCATTTTGATTACTTGGAGTGGCACAACTCCAAGTAATTTTGCCAGTTCATCTTTGATCTGATCCAGGGATTCACCACTGGGCAGTCCTTTCATGACAACCTTAAACACATGTTCAGTTTTGTTGTCGTAAGTAAAAAATTATGCTTCTTCTCAGTAAGATACTTGAGAAGACGTTTGATTCCATCCAAGGTTTCATCCAATACACGGCATTCACCCCGACGTTCAATTTGTAGTGAAAACTTAAATTTCACGAAGTTCAAAAGTTCCATGCGAAGAGCATGGAAATTGGAAGTGGTTATCACAATAGGGGGAACCTTTTCATTCTTGGCATTAAGCTGGGAAAGTTTACTAGAATTTTTCTTGGATGATGGATCATTATCATCATCCGTGAGCAAATCGAATTGATTGCTCAAATTAATTTCATCAGAAGGGGGATCAAGAGATTGCCTCTTTTTTTTGCGCTTAGGCGCCATGGCGGCAGTAAACGTTTATTCAAATCCACTTTCAAACAGATTGCCATAAGAATATGAAGGATCGAAGAGGAATTTTCCAAATCGATATCCAAGACGGATGGTTACTTTAAGGGGGGGGGGGGCGGCCTAATTTAAGATCACCAGTTTTTACACATTGAGGATGATTGCTAGTCCCAAGCATCGTCTATTGGTTCTCTGTGTAATTACAGCTGATCTGGCAGTAACAGAGTAGCAACCGTGGGCGGTCAATCAAGCTCAAGCTCAAGCTCAAAAACTTGGAAATTTTTGGCAGGCTTCCTCAGGAGAAATTTAATCATGGTAGAATTAATTTCCCCGAAACGTTGGGCAGTTAAATAACTACGGTTTGAACTCACCAGCCTTCATAACCGAAACTACAATTATTTTGTTTTATTTAATCCTGATGTAATTACTATTTTCCTATAGAACTACGAACTCAATTAAAACAATGTTTGTTGGCTCCAATTTTGCAAGGCCAATTGACCGCGAAGGCAATGCGTCTGTCTTGAAGCTAGTGAAGCAAAAAGCGTTGCATTGGGATTGTGAAGCGAAACGCGTAGAGGAACTTCACAAAGCAGTTGAAAAAGAAGGACGTGACGACGTTTGTTCAACGGGAAATCAAACCACGCCGATACGGACAACTGTTCGGCCTTCTATTACCAGCAGAAGAAGCGCTACTGAAAGTATTTGGAATTGATCATTTTGTCAAGCTTCTGCATTCATGTTCCATCAGATGTCACAGCTGTTGTTTGTGGTGACATCTATCGGAAACTAGACACAATCTGTTTTCCTATAATTGTTCACAGAGGACACTGCAGTGCAAAACATGGTTGGTACCTCTATATATGCATTTAGATTATTATTCGAAGTCCCTCCTTTTTTACACATTCCGCACACAAAATAGCTCACCCCTCACAAAATTTCCCGCCGAAGGCATAAAGTATCTTGTACGCAGAATATTTAAAAAAGGAGGGACTTCAAATGTTTAAGCAAATGCATATATAGAGGTACCAGACATGTTTTGTATTGTCAGGTACTCTATTTTGTAATCTGTGCAAGGGAAATCACAAATCGAGTGTCAACAAAATGCATGGCATGTTGAGAGATTCAGGTCGTGAGAGAGAATTTTCTCTCTCAAATTTGAATTTTTTGGCTCTCTGTGAACTGGTAGTAAAGCAGGTTAAACTGTATGGGGAGAAATCATTTTTATTCAATTGTAGCTTGTTTAACAATAATTCTCGGGAAAAACTGAACGATTGTCGTTCACTTTGTTTGACCTGAATATGCACCGAAAGCGAATTATTCCCACTTCTCTCAATTTTTATATGGGGATTTTTATCACTTCCTACCAGCGGAACAGCGCCATCTCTGTGGAAAATGGTCGAACAAAATGATTAATTGTCGAAAATTGGATATAATTGTTTCGGTTTCATCGTCCTTTTGGTTTAGTTGGACCTGATCTGGATAAAATCCCACAAATAAGTCGCCAATCCTCGCTTATCTCACGCAATAAGTATACATACAACATTATCACCCATATTCTCGTTTTGTATGGAAAATACGGTTCGAACGAAAACAAGAATAGTGGTGAATACGTAGCGTCCCGTGTGTGGTATCGTGAAACGATCTCCCGCAGAAGACTCAGAGATGATTTGGTTTGGACAATAATTTGCCAGAGGCGGGATCGGAAGGCAACTGCACATAGATTTTTTCCAATTTTGTTTTCAGTATCTGAAGTAAACAAAGCAGTAACCATAGTAATGAGTACAATTGGCAAAACTCAACAGTGCTTCT
Source organism: Ochlerotatus camptorhynchus (assembly GCF_037179485.1). Classification (NCBI taxonomy): domain Eukaryota; kingdom Metazoa; phylum Arthropoda; class Insecta; order Diptera; family Culicidae; genus Ochlerotatus; species Ochlerotatus camptorhynchus. The sequence continues at coordinate 2,738,598 of NW_027040507.1, read as the reverse complement.
GTTTCATATAATATTGTTTGTGCCATACTTGACAACGTGTTTCGTTCGTGCCGAAACGTGTGCCGTGCTGTGTTTTGGCACAGTGTGCAGAGTTGATTACTCTTTGATTCGTCCTTCTATGGAAACTTCGCTTCACTTCCGCAGATTGAAACCCCCTCGCTTTAGCAACTCGGTCAGCTGTGTTCTGGTTTCAACAAGATCTTTGATGCTGTCGGGTCCAGTTAGAATATCATTAAAATAGAAGTCCCTCTTGACGATGGGGACAGCAAGTGGAAAGTCATGCCCTTCATCGTCCGCAAGCTGAGTTAGGTTAGTTAGAGTTATGCTGAGCAAGCATATGAAAAATCAAGTGTTAAACACTTCGATCAGACGTGTAGACTTTTTTGAGTGTAGTTCTCGAGTCCCACTATAAAAAGTTATGCTAACAGTCTCTTTTTCGCATCGATTTTGTCGATAGAGCTGATTTTTTTCCTTGATTTGTTTTCCGTCGATCTTGTTTTCCGTACTGAGTACCAATGCTGCTACTGACGCCAGCGAGGCAGCTCCCATTTCTGGACCTGCCCTACTTATCAACCCATCAAAGTCATGAACCGGGGACCAGAAAATCTCGACGACACCGACTGCGATTGAACCCAGGTCCTTCAGAGTGAGAAGCAGTCACGCTTACCGCTACACCACCGGCGCCACTATTGAAGCTGATATTGTATGGATATTGTTACATAGGTATTTAGTTAGTTAACTGAAAATACTAGAACCGGCAAGGTTTAACAGCGTGAAATTCCTTCCGAAAGTTATGCAAATCATTCCGTATATCACGGATCATTACATGGAAATTCTAATAACTTTCAACCCATTTCTAAACTGAAAAGCACTCAGCACCCTAGCAACGTGCAACAAAGCAGCCAAGTACGCAGAAGGCAAACTTTATTCCGTCCCTTTGGGTGAGCAATAGACTGATGCAAAACTTTAAATTTTCCCAAAATAGAAACCCATTTGGTAATTTACTCCGTTACACACGCAAGCAACGCAACGCAACGCAAAATTTAAACCCATTTGGTAGGAAACTGACTTAGCACAAACCATTGGAAGTTTATGAGGAATGAACTATGGGAAAACCAAACTTGTCGTTCATTATCTGCTAGCCTATTTCCAAATTGCAGTGTTTAATATTTGAATGGGATATTTTCACAGCTACAACTTTGATGAAGATGGTTTTTCAGCCAAATGTCATTTCAAATAGTTAATAATTTATTCAAAGTAGCTACATTGCGGCAACACTGAGCTATCGTTTTTAAATCAAAGTAAAATGGTTAATTTTGAAATAGATATGGACAAAAAATGTGGCTTTCCTACAGTAAATTCCATATAAACATCAACAGGTTTGTGCCCTGTCAGATTCTTTCTCAATGAGTTCATATTTTCGAAGACTAATCAGGACCTAATTTGGAACCACTTGAGCACTGTGGAGAGAAAATTTCAAAGTTTGCATCAGTCTAGTGAGCAAGCAACATCGTACCAGCATACCGCTGGAACCGAAATGCTGGCATAAGACGAATTAATCACCACTACCCCCCAGACCCGGATCCTATCATTGTCTGACCCAAATTCAGCTCTCTATCGGTGCTTCAAGCTAGCAGCATCATTCCGATCAGAACTTGCCTGCCGAAAACTTTTGCACTGATTATCTAATCTGAGAGTTTATCTATTCAAATGCACTTTCATGTGTCTACGTGTGCGTGTGTTCAAATGCATCTATTTCTACGCTATAGTTACAAACTACCGTCATTATTTCCTTTAGCACGTCCAACGATCATCGGAACAAGCTTCTTGCAGCCATTGCAGTTTCACGGAGATGCAGGTTCATGCTTACTCTCCCACTGCACAAACACACACTTACTGGAAGATGGTGAAAACTTTTTCGGAGCAGTTTCCCTCCCCAGCAAAATCACTATTCTACTTTGAAGGAAACTTTTCTCCTTGTGCGTCGTTCTTCCAGGAAGCAATGGAGGTGTTCTTCGAGAGGATCCGTTGTTATCCGATGACATCGATTTCAGAGGACCTACAGAGAAAGGGCGTGCTGAAGCGTATGGGAAAACAGTCCAAAATGCACCCTTGGGGGAAATTCCCGATGCGGTTTTCAAAAGCGTTTCTTATCTTAATTCTTGATTTTGACAAGCAGTATTGCTAGTTCAGAACTTAAAGTAGAATTTCTCTACAAAAAAAAATATCATGAATTAGGGACCTGGAGGGATAGCCGCAGAGTGCACTGTGGCCTGTTTTACCCTACCGGATGTGCATAGAAGCGAAGTATGCGATACCGAATTCCCACCGACGACGACGACGACGACGATGATAATGGCATAAGACATCAAGAATCGATAATAATGGCATACACCATTCGGGAAAACTTTGCAACTTGTTCGATGGTGGAGTATCTGCCGAAGAGGTGGAAATGGCTTGGGGAAAAGTTTTTAAATAGTTTTCACAAGTGTCGGAACTGAAGCCTTTGTGCGCCTTCGTGTTTGCAGCTCAACAAGTTTTACACGTTCAACGAGGGGCAGTTGCTGCGTTTCGTGCATCACGTGAGGAAAATGTACCTTCTTCTGGTTGTCACCTTGCGGGACAACTTCCGACAGATTTTTCCGAGTTTATTTTTCGTCCGTTAATGCGGGGCAGTAAATTAAAATGGTGCTCTCACTCATTCACGACGGCTCGGAGGGCACTCTGCGAGTGATAAATTACAATTATCTGGACAGTAACAGGGCTGGCTCGCTGTCAAGAAAGAGTTGCTGTAAAAAAGGAAAATTGTGATTTAGTAAGATGCTTCAGGCGAGCAGAAATAAACTAGATCATTGTCCACGGCTCTAGCAGTTGGGATTTTCGGTGGTTTCACATGCAGGTACGCTTAACCAACGATAACTTTTAATTTTGCTGAGCAAAGAGAAACAATAAGATTCAGAACCGCTGAGTTGTCATGCTGCGTGGCTATTACTGGTTGAAGGGATGCCAGGGACAGCATCGTCATCTTGGGCGATTTCAACCTTGGCACTGTATCGTGGCTTAGCGATGCTCACGGCTTCTTCTTTCCTGACAATTCCCGTTCATCGTTCAGACCGGCTTCTCTCTCCTTGCTTGACGCGTATTCAACCGCAAGGCTTCAGCAAGTGAATGGCGTTCTGAATGCAAACAACCGTTTGCTCGATCTGTGCTTTGTCGGGGAGGATTTGGGACAAAGCTGCTCTGTTACCCATGCTCCGGCACCGCTCGTCAAAAACTGCAGACATCATTCACCTCTACTGTTGACGCTTGCAATCGATCCTGAGAAACGCTTCCAAGACCACGCCGAAACCGTCTTCTACAACTTTCACAAAGGAGACTTCGAGCGAATGAATAACTTTCTCGCTAATGTGGATTGGAATGCGACACTAGACTCCGGGGATGCGAATCTGGCTGCCTCGACCATGTGTGGTATCATATTCTACGCTATCGATCAGTTTGTGCCTAAAAAACTACGGTGTAAACTTGCCAAACCCGCCTGGTCGAACTCTGATCTTAAGCATCTGAAAAAGGTGAAAAGGGCTGCACTGAGGAAACACAGTAAATATCACACAGATTCTACGAAGGCTAATTACGTCCGCGCCAACAACGAGTACAGCGATCTCAATGCAAGCTTGTACAACGCACATCAGTCTCACTTGCAGAGTCGTCTCAAAGCTAATCCTAAGGAATTCTGGCGATATGTGAACGAGCAACGGAAAGAAACGGGATTGCCATCCAATATGACTGATGGCGTTACTGATGCCAACTCCGTCGCAGATATCGCCAATATGTTTCGCACACAATTCAGCAGCATTTTTTCAGACGAAGTTCTTGATGCTCAGGAAATTGCTGCTGCCACGAGTAATGTCCCTCGTACGTCGGTGTTTGGTTCTCCATTCACCATCCACAGCGACATGGTGATTTCAGCCGGGAAGCAGATGAAAACACCAACAGGATCTGGTCCAGATGGCATTCCCTCATTAGTACTGAAACGTTGCTTATACACTCTTTCAGAGCCCTTAGCTAAGGTCTTCAACTTGTCAATGACCTCCGGAGTTTTTCCAGAATGTTGGAAGGATTCGTTTGTTTTCCCTGTTCACAAAAAAAGGATGCAAGCAGACTGTCGCCAATTACCGCGGAATAGCTGCATTGAGTGCTATCTCCAAACTATTCGAACTAATTGTCCTGGAAAAGTTGGTTCAAGACTGCTCGTACAGTATTTCTCAGGATCAACACGGCTTCATGCCTAAGCGCTCGACGACGGCTAATCTAACTGTTTTTACATCGTTCATTATTAGTGAGATTGAACGTGGCCATCAAGTTGACGCCATATACACCGACCTCTCTGCAGCTTTCGATAGAGTGAACCATGAAATTACCATCTCTAAATATGACAAAATGGGTGTTCATGGGAGTCTACTTACCTGGCTTCGCTCCTATCTGACTGGCAGATCTATGTCTGTTAAGATCGGTGACTACGCTTCTCCACCCTTTATTGTTACATCTGGTGTTCCTCAAGGCAGCCACCTGGGGCCATTGCTTTTCCTGTTGTATATGAACGACGTGAACTTGATCCTCAAATGCCTTAAACTCTCGTACGCCGACGACATGAAGTTCTACTACGTAATAAAAGGGCCTCAAGACGCTCATTTCCTCCACCAAGAACTTGAAGTCTTTGATGATTGGTGGCGGATAAACAGGATGTCTTTAAATGTGTCCAAGTGCTCGGTCATCTCCTTTGGCCGTAAACAGGCGATGCATTTCCACGATTACACCTTAAGAGGAATAAGCTCGAAACGCGAATCGACTGTCAAGGACTTGGGAGTCATGCTCGATTGCAAATTAACGTTCAAGGATCACATTGCTTATGTTGTATCTAAAGCTTCATCGCAGCTAGGATTTTTATTCCGTTTCGCCAAAAGCTTCAAGGACGTGTATTGCCTGAAGGCTTTATACTGTTCCCTGGTTCGACCTATACTGGAATACTCTGCCGTTGTTTGGTCGCCATTCTATCAGAATGCCATCCATAGAATTGAAGCTGTTCAGCGAAAATTTATTCGCTTTGCGTTGCGACACCTTCGTTGGCGCGACGCGCGTAACTTGCCGAGCTATGAAAGTCGCTGTAACCTCATCGACCTGGAGCTCTTGGAAGGAAGGCGTAATGTGGCGAAGGCTTGTTTCGTTACGGATCTTCTGCAAGGGAACGTCGACTGCTCCACACTTCTCAGTCTTATTGACATCAACACTCAACGACGGGACCTCCGGCTGTATGCGTTCTTAAACAACCGGCGTTCGAGGACCAACTATGGCGCACACGAACCAATGTTGAGTATGTGCCGCGTTTTCAATAGTTGTTATTATGTGTTCGATTTTAATGTGTCCCGCGAGAAAAATAAGCGTAGCTTTAAGAGATGTTTGCGTTAATTTTGTGTTTGAAGCAGTTTAGATGTTTAGATATAGAAAATTGTCATTAGGGTAACTATTTTATCTGTTGACAAGTAGAAATAAATAAATAAATGACAAGGCCAGAAGTAGAAACTAGGGGAACAGGATTTTTCAGTAAGCCAAGGAACACATCTTAGTCCTTGTTACTTTTTATGCCTTGTTGATAGTGACAAGACTCGGCTTTGTCTACCGAGAATGATCTTGAAACAAGACAAAAAAAATGAGTTAGTTGTCTTCATCTATGTGATTCCTAATCTTCTCTTCGTTGTTCCCTAGTTTGAAGTGGTTAAGACTAGGGTTCTGATGCATGGTCATTATTGGTGTCATACCTTAATTTTGTTGCTAAGGAATTCAATTTTGACTGACAAAGGGGCGCGCCTTTGGAGGGTGTTTCAACACTCCGAAGGCTATAAATAGCGGAACCTTTCAATTAGAGTCGGATCCTTGCGATAAATGCAAGAGTGGCAACTGTAAAAAAATCGAATACTTCATCATTTCTCAATAGTGATGGAGTAATACGACATGCACTAAACTAAGGACACGGGATATGCTACAATAGATCAATTTACTGGTCGCAGTAGTGTTAGGTCCCGAACAGAGGAAAAAAAAAAAAAAACATGTTTTGGCTGCGTCCTTTTGTTTGCTCTTTTCTGAATGACATAGCATCAAAAAAGTGCTCAGTTTTGTGTTTCCTGTCAAAATGCGTGGTCTTACTCCGGAACAACGAACAAGTATCGTGCACAAATGGTGCACTGTGAGCGGACTCTCCTTGAGAAAATTGGCCAAGGAAGAGGGTGTAAGCGTTGGAGCGGTACGAACTGCGGTTAAAAAAATATAGAGAACAGTGTACGTTTGAAGATGCGCCGAAGAGTGGCCGGAAATCCGGTCCTGTAAGTCCGGATATCGATAAAAAGATCAGGGATGTCTACAATCGAAAACCAGCGACTTCCGTTCGGGATGTTGCGAAAAAAAACTAGGGACCTCGTCGAGTAACGTCATGCGTGCTAAAGAAAGACTTGGGCTAAAAACATACCGGAAGCAGAAAAAACCCAAAAGGAACCCAAAACAGGCCGCGTCCGTGAAACCACAGGCCCGCAAACTCTACGATTCGTTATTGTGTCGAAATTCTGGGTGTATAATAATGGACGACGAAACGTACGTGAAACTAGATTACAAAACGCTTCCCGAACCACAATTCTATACTGTAAGCGAAGGCAAGGACATCCCCGAAACGGAGAAGGCAATTTTTACCGAAAAATTCGGTAAGAAGGTTATGGTTTGGCAGGCAATATGCGAGTGTGGTAAAACATCTAGTCCGTACATCACAATGGAGACGATGAACACTCAGAAATACGTTAAGGAATGTCTCCAGAAGCGATTGTTGCCGATGATCAGGCAGCACGAAGGTCAAGTAGTATTTTGGCCTGATATGGCGTCATGTCATTACGCAAAGGACACTTTAGAATGGTACAAAAGTCAAAATGTATGTTTCGTGCCGAAAGACATGAATCCGCCGAACTGCCCGGAGGCACGGCCGATCGAGGCTTTTTGGGCTTTAACCAAAGCAAAGCCTCGGAAAATTAATAAAACCAGCGGACAACATCCAAAAATTCAAAAAAGATTGGCCAAAAGTGGTCAAAATGGTGGGAAGTACCACTGTGCAGAAGCTAATGGGTCATGTTCGAGGAAAAGTTAGGAGTCTTGGCTATGATTAAATATGTTGATATGTTTGTACACAACGTGTGCAACTACCCTACCCAAATACTCATATCAACACACAAGTGCCGCAAGCGTAGTGTTATCATGCCTATCGTTCTATTGTAAAGATTGTAAATAAATTCAATAGTTCGCATGCCCCTGCCATGGCAGGATGGCCCGATAAACGACCGTGTTTTATTTTCGCCATCTATTCACACAACGTAGGGAAGCTCTGCCCGTGTGCGATCAGAAAGTAAAATATCAAAATATCAAATATTATCAAATACAAATACAAATATGATTTGCCAAATAAAATTATTAAAACTTAAAAAAACATGATTTTTTTGTTATTTTGGAAGTGTGCTTATACTTTCTGGAACAGTCTATATATGGGGCCAAACAGAAAAATACTCTTTTCCCATACCCACTTTTACTCATAAATGATTAATACGTCCTTTAAATTAAGTTATTTGATGCACACCTTAGTAGTAAATAAGTAGAATATCTAGGGAGGAAACCAAAATTAATCAACTTGCCAACATAGGCTATCACATTTATTTTGGTGGCACTCGTTAAATGATAATCAGCCCTTCGGTTGTTTCGCACCGTTCAGAATTTGCGCGGTTTTCGTAAACTACATAATCTACATAGATATTTCGATTGACACGGATTTACTTATTCAATCCGATGACTACGCGGATGTGCCTACGCGCACACGTCACAGTATTTTTTTTCTATAACTATCTTGAAACATTACACACGAAATCCAGTGTTCAAGCTGCCAACGTCAAGTCTTGAAAACTAAGCTGTCACGCAGCTCCAGGTTGATACAAAAATAAATAAATAAATAAAAATCGGAAGATGTCAGTTACAGTTTTGTATTTTTTTTTTCTCGGTCACTTGACGCGGAATGTACGCTCTCCCCTCGCGTAAATGGAGTACACGTAGCATATGGGATATGACCTAATAGGAACCAACATGGAATATCTCGCGATCCTGGACATATAGAAGGTTACTGTCTTGGGCAAAGTTGTTTAGTGGATCAAGACCTAAAGGTTGGTGGACAGAAGTTCAGAATTTTCTCACTACGCAACGCTAGTGTGCTTAAATTAATGATGCCTTTGTTTTTGTGACATCTTGAAATCCTTGTCATCTAGGAAGTTGCTTTCTTCGACGAAGCTGTTCAGTGCATCAAGACCTTATTGTTGGTAGACAGAAGTTTAGAGTTTTCTCACTACGCGGTGCTAGTTTGCATTATTTAGGGATTTCCTTATTTGTGTGATATCTTGAAATTCTTGCCATCTAGGAGATTGATTTTTTCGGCAAAGTTGTTCAGTGGATCAAGACTTTATCGTTGGTTGACAGAAGTTCGGAATTTTCGCACTACGTGGCACTAGTGTACTTGAATCTGTGATATCGTTGTTTGTGTGATATCCTGAAACCCTTGCCATCTAGAAAGTTGCTTTTAGGGACAAAGTAGTTCAGTGAATCAAGACCCTATCGTTGGTGGACAGAAGTTCGGAATTTTCGCACTACGTGGTGCTAGTGTACTTGAATCTGTAATTTCCTTGTTTGTGTCATATCTTGAAATCCTTGCCATCTAGGAAGTTGCTGTCTTCGGCAAAGTTGTTTTTAGAATCAAGACCTAATGGCTGGTGGACAGAAGTTCGGAATTTTTCCACTACGTGGTGCTAGTGTGCTTGAATTTTAATTCCTTTGTTTATCTAGGAAGTTGCTGTCTTCGACGAAGTTGTTCTGTGGACCAAGACTTAGAGGTTTGTGGACAGCAGTTCGGAAATTTGTAGTGTGCTTGAATTAGTGATGTTACATGTTTCAAGTTACATGTGACATGTTTCGTGTTACATGTTACGTGTTATTTGTTTTATTTTACGTGTTTTATGTCACTTTTACATGTTACATTTCATATGTTACGTGTCATATGTTACATATTTCATGTTACTTGATACATGTTACATGTTTTATGTTGTATGCTTTATATTTTATGATTTTGTGCCTGGTTTTTTTTGTTTGATTTTTCATGGTTGATGTTTTGTGTTTAAACGTATATTTTACGTTTTTTGTTTTACTTTATAGGTTCTTTGTTTTATGTTCAACGTTATATGTTATACGAAAAATTTGAATTTAACATTTTATACGTAACATTTATATATTAAATGCTATTGGCTACAAGTGAAAAGTTTGTTCCCTTTTTTTTGTTTTTTTCTTCTATTTTTCCACTTACTTACTTAAGGGTCCTGTGCACCACCAGCGGTGCAAAGGGCCAACGTGAAAGACTTCCATCCTGCGTGGCTGCTCGCTTTTGCCTTGACCTGGGCCCAGGTCAGATTCCTATCGACTTGCTTAATTTCCTTATTGAGGCTCCGCCGCCATGAGCCCCTGGGTCTGCCTCTGCTGCGATGTCCTGCCGGATTCCAATCCAGCGCTTGCTTGCAGATTTTGTTTCCGCCCCGTCGAAGTGTGTGGCCGACCCACCTCCACTTTCGCTCTCAAATTTCTGTTGCTATCGGCTTCTGATGACATCGACGATGGAGCTCGGCATTCGAGATCCAGTTGTGAGGCCACCAGGCACGAATTATATACCGCAGGCATCGGTTTATGAAGACCTGCGTCGATTACGATGAGAAACAGTTGCGGTGATAGTATACATCCTTGTCTCACACCAGCGACTACCCGGATAGGGTCGGACAAGGCTCCGTTATGCAGAACTCTGGACGTGAAAGCCTCATACTGCGCTTCGATTAGGTTGACGATTTTATCCGGGACTCCCTTGCGTCTCAGGGTGCCCCACAGATTCTCGTGATTGAGACGGTCGAAAGTTTTTTCGTAGTCAATGAATACCAAATAAAGGGACTCTTGGAATTCATTGACCTGCTCCAGGATGATGTGGAGCGTGACAATATGGTCCACACAAGATCTTCCGGCACGGAATCCTGCCTGCTGCCGTCGGAGAGTCGCGTCGATCTTCTCCTGTATCCGATTCAGGATAACTTTGCACAGAACTTTGAGAACAATACACAGTAACATGATGCCTCGCCAATTATCGCACACAGTCAGATTCCCCTGCTTTGGGACCTTCACTAAGATGCCCTGCATCCAGTCGGCCGGAAAAGTCGCGGTGCCCCAGATATTACAGAACAGTTGATGCAACATTTGTGCGGATAGCATGGAGTCAGCTTTGAGCATCTCTGTTGATATGCGATCGACCCCTGGAGCCTTGTAGGATTTCATGCTTCGGATAGCTGCTTCAATCTCCTGCAGTGATGGGGCCTCGGAATTGACGCGAGTGATGCGCCGCACCCTAGGTGGATCATGCCGAGATGTTGATGGCTGGTTGGCCGTCGAAACTTGAAGAAGTTGTTCGAAGTGCTCAAACCAGCATTTCAGCTCTCCTCCCGTCGTTGGATCCGCGCCATACGTAGGCAGATTTCACCGATTAGAAGGTGATGGTCAGATGCGATGTCGGCGCTGCGTTTATTCCGGACATCAAGAAGGCTCCGTCTCCATTTTCGGCTGATGCAGATGTGGTCGATCTGATTTTCGGTATGTCCATCACGGGAAACCCACGTGACTTTGTGCACTGGCCCATGGGGGACGGGCGAGCCCCCGATCACCATGTCGTTATTGCCACAAAATTCTGCAAACAGCTCACCGTTCTCGCTCATTTCGCCGAGACCATGGCGTCCCATGACACGCTCATAGTCCGTGTTGTCGGAGCCGATCTTCGCATTGAAGTCGCCAGTGTAGATCTTGAACCTTATCCATGACGGTTGTTGACTGTAAAAATTCTCCTTGTCCTGGAGCTCGGCAGCATCGGTTGGCGCATAACATTGGATTATGGTAAGGTTACGAACCCGCGTTCTAAATCTGGCAACGATTATCCTCTCATTAACAGGCTCCCACTTGATGAGCACAGCACTTTCCTCGACGCTAAGTAGGAGACCAACTCCACGATGGCGGGGAGCTTTTTCACCTCGAATACCAGAGTATAGTAGTACCTGTCCCGACGGTAGTTTGTGTTCTCCAAAGTTTGGCCAACGAACTTCACTCAGTCCCAGGATTTCTAGCTTCATGCGTCGCGCCTCGTTGGCGAGTTGTGCCAGTTTACCCTGCTGGGCTAACGTCAATACATTCAATTATCCAATTCGTGTCCGTTGTTTTGCGCTAAAAGTCGTTGCCGTTATATCAGTTCGATGTCTTTTTCTGTTGGTTTCTGTAACAATTGTAAAGGTTTCAGAGACAGTAGGTGGTTGGCCTAAAGTACCCTATCCGCCGTGATGGGGCTGCCATCTTAGGTGTAGCTTCCGGGGAAGAGCATTTCTTATTCAGCCGCTGGATGCCAGTCAGACGCTGTTTGAGCCGCACCTCCATGGTGAACAGACGCTCGGGTTGGCGAAGCATTTCCTCTATCACCGTGCTATGGTTACAGCGCCAGTGTTCGCGTCGCACCTCCTCACTCTGTTATTGTCGGATTGACAATATTGCCTAGGCTTCGCCAACCAGCTGTGTCCATGTTTCAGCTGGCAGTCTTTTGTGATCATATGACTCGTGCAGGTGTGAGGTAGGAACTTGTGAGGTGTAGAATATTTTTGATTTTTTTTTTGATTTTTGAGTGTAATGTTGACTCTCAATGCCCTTGAGACCCGAAAATGTTTGGAAAGAGACAACGGATTAAATATTTTATGGCTTAACTCAAATTACCCAAAATTAAGTAAAAATAACCTTAGGGTAATTTTTTTTCTCTTTGTGAGCATTGAGAGCCCGTGTATAACCTCTGAACCATCGCTTGCGGTGCAGAATTTTGTTTCCACTTTTGACTCGCTGATTCGTTTGAAATTGGCCTTAGGCTTTGTGCGTCAATCCCATAAGATCCTTATAAGGGGGCATCCATTAAGTATGTCACGCTCGAAGGGGGAGGAGGGTTGGGAATCTGTTGTAAATAATGTATTAAATATTTTTCAATCGTCACGTTCACTGTTCGTAGTAGGGGCTGTCCATATATCAAGTGGACAACTTAAGGGGGATAGGAGGTTGGCAAATGTTCACGGTTCATAAAAAAAAAGCTTGAATGTATATGGATGATTATCTACGGACGACGAGGAGGGGGTCTAAAACCACTCAAAAACTGTTGAACGTATGGAATGTTATGCTAACGTTATGTAATCATTTGCTTTTTTTAAGTGATGCTTACAATATTTTTGCTTATAACACCAGCACGCTCTCTGTCTTGGGCCGGTCCTCCTATAAAGAGTATTAGGTATCCACTGAACAACTTCCCCGAAGACAGCAACTTTCTAGATGGCAAGGATTTCAAGATATAACATAAACTAAGGAATCGCAAATTCAAGTGAGAGAACTCCGAACTTCTGTCCACCAATCATTAGGTCTTGATCCAATGAACAACTTCGTCAAAGGCAGCAACTTCCTAGACGGCAAGGATTTCAAGTTATAACGTAAACTAGGGATCACAAATTTAAGCACACTACCCGAGCAAAGTCTGAGATCAAATTGAAATCTAAATTTGATGTTGTGATTTTGCTGATAATGATTACTCAGGTTGCTGTCGTTTTGGTCGTTTTAACGGTTGAAATATCAAAATTGAGAGCAAAAAAATCTTCCTGTGACATCACATTGAAAACTAATTCTGCTATCAGTGAGAGCAAACTGAAAACTAAATTTGATATCCATTTTTCCTGTTGATAGCAAAACAAGTATTCAATTTGATGTTATGCTAAGTCAATGAAAACAAACCCGCAACAACATATTTCTGGAGAGTAAATGTACAGCAAAATGAAAACAAAATTAGGTATCAAATTTGTCAATTGTCTAAACTGAAATCAAATTATGATTTCAGTTTGATGTTGATATCAAAACTTGATTTCAATTTGCTGTCATTTTGATGCTGTACTTTGCTCGGGTAGCGCCTCGTACTGAGAAAATTCCAAACTTTTGTCCACCAACTATTAAGTCCTGATCTTCTGAACAACTTTGCCGAAGACAGCACCTTCCTAGATGGCAGGGATCTCAAGATATGACATAAACAAGGAAATCACTAATACATGCACACTAGTACCGCGTAGTTAGTCTCTTTAATAAAGAAAAAAAAAATTGCCGAAGACAGTAATCTTCTATATATCCAGGGTCACGAGATATTCCTTCATTTACGCGATTCCCTCGCGTAAACAGAATCATTCGAGACCAACGTAAATGGAATTCGTATAGACCAAGTTCGCGTGCTTCAGGGGGAGAGTTTATACATTTCTTAAACCAATGGCCGCCATCTTTCAATCCAAAAAGGTGTCCAAAATCACTTTTCGACATCTACACGTCGTTATTGTTTCGGAAATACGCATGTTGTAGCGTATTTGACGGTTTTTTCCCCCAAAACCGATGGCCACCATCTTGAATGGCATCGGACTTCGAATTTTTAAATCTACACGTCGTCACCGTTCTGAAAATACCCATGTTGTGGTTGACATGCTCAGTTTTTCGAACAAATTAGTCATTTGTTAAGAACTCTGCTTTCACTTTACGAAATATGTTTTTTTTTTCTTGAACTAACTGATAGTAACACGGTTTTTCGCGATTAACACGATACGTTTTTAACGATTTCTCGACAACGATACAACCTATCGACTTGACTCCAATCACATTATCCGTTTCAAGCTATAGGTAATCGAATGGCATACTTTTAAAAAAAAGTGTAAATACAGAAATTTTTAAAATATGTCTATATGGACCATAATTAGCTATAATTACAAATGGCATCAAAATCCGATTTAAAAAAAAATAAGCATATGAGGCATTCCACGAAGGTTCGCAAATCGATCCTGACCGATCATTTCCAATTACGCTGAAACTTTGCACAGTTGTTCCTTTTTAGTAAAGGCGCCATTTTGTGCTCTCAGTTTATCATATTGAAATACGACAAGTTTTTGAAAAGGGCCTGTGTAAAAATAGTACTAATGAGTTTAAAAATATATATTGCCAAAACGCTTTGTTCGATTGATTTGGGGTCTAGAGCAAAGTTGTAGATATTATTTTGGCAATTATGTAAAAAATATACACTGTAAAAAATTTCGTTTGTATCAATGAAAAAGATTATATTTATTATTAAAAAAGTTAATTTTTCAAAAAGTAGTTTTTGAAATTTTTTTATTTTTTAAGCCTTATTGAAGCTTATCATGTTTGCTACTAACTGGCAAAGTTTGGTGATGGTAAACTCAAAAACAAAAAAGTTATGGTTTTTTGAATATTTCACGATTTTTACATTTTCATTAAAAACACATTTTTTTTTAACCGTGTATATTTTTGCAAGAATTGCATTGTAATTTTGCACAACTTTTCCGAAGATGGATATTTTTAAACTTTAGTTTTTTTCTTATTTTCTTATCTCGAAATAATTTCCTCTCGAAAAATGCTGTAAGTCTCATGATCTTGTTAGTTTCTCAAATTTTTTTAAAATGAATTATGAAGTCCAGGAAATTTAAAGCTTGTTTTAGCTTATGATTTTTTAAATCCCTAAAATTTATTTTGAACATAATTTCATCGTTTTTTTTTCAGGAACATTAATTTTGTGGAGTTTTTATGAAACTTTTGAATAGGTCAAACAAATTTTAATTTCTAAAATTATAATTTCTTTTTTGTTACATTCATGAACTAGAATTTCTATAAAATTACCGTCTAGAAAGGACCTTGCAATTTTATCTTAGTCTTAAAATTATGACAATTCAACTAATTTCGTTAACTTTTATTAACATTTGTTTTCGAAGAATTTATACTTACAATCTCTATCATGGATATATATATATGTTTTTAGATACAAAATCTTAGAAACACATGGGTTAGGGATCTAAAAACTATTTTTATTTTAACATTCAAATATATCGAAATAAATTTTGTGTGAACTTTATTTTGTATATAGTCCAAAATTTTATAAAATTCAGTTCGGATCGTGGTTTTGCCGCGAGTGGAGGTGCATAAGTTTTCTCCCGGTATATCTGCATTTTTATATATGTGTCGGCGAGTTTATTAGTTCGGCTGCATGGAAGAGTGATTAAATAGTCATTCAAGACATTATTACAATAATGACTGATAATGACTCTATTCAGAGGATGTGCAGTGAACGGAAGATAAAAGAAAAAAGTCCAATGCCATCATAGTGAAATGGGCTTGAAGAAATGGCGGATGCAAAATTTTTGTTTTGTGTTAGTGAATGTGGAAAAGATGAAAAAAACGAAGTCATTTGTGAATTCCGAAAAGCTAAAAGCATTCGATTTTGGTCAAGCTTATGTGTGTGCAAAAAGGCTCGTGTTGTGTTTGTTGAAGATGCAGCAGAATTGGTGGAACCAGCGTACGATGCTAGGCAAATACATACACAACTATGAGTACGAGCGTGTCCGTGCGGCTAATACGGAACACAGACGCATATCAATATTGGTGAGATCTCTCCATTCTACCATCTACCTATTTCTATCTTTCTCTTTCACTAAGGGGGCATCCATGAACTAAAATTTTGGAAAGGATAGCTTCTCCTCCTACCCTTAGTTATGTTTTTCGGATACCATTGCATTTTCACAGGCTTCCTGTGAGTGTGCTGAGTTGCAAGAGATGGTCCATCCACGGGTGTCATTTGTCTTGCTTTTATGACTTGGAATCCATGACAGGGACAGGAGATCGAGTAATGTGAAACTGATCGTCTCTTTCGTTGGCTCGCTTTTGGATCTGACGAACTACTCGCTTGCAGGGGAACAGCGTTGAAATCGAATTCGATTCTCATCTGCATAGAGCTTTATAACGTTTTATCGTCTTTCTCTATCTAGCACACGGAAATGGAGGGATTCATTGTTTTCCAATCAATGCGTTTCTCTCTGGCTCGCACTTCTTCGATGGATCTCGATTTAGTTGTATAGCATAAGCGTGTACGTGTGTAAAGGGTGATACGGTTAAAATTTGGTCAAGGGAAAACGCGTGTAAATCGGTGAAATCGTTTATTTAAAAAATCAAATTAAATTTCTTTTTCAAGTTCAATTAGTATAAAATTCAGGAAAAATATTCAGTTAGGCTTCCGCTTTTCCAAATCCGAATTGCCGGGCCTTACGCTTGACCCCTGCCATCAGATTTTGTACAGCCACCTTGTCCACCTTCTTCGCCGCAGAAAGCCAGTTTGCCTTGAACTGCTGCTCGCCCTTAGCAGTTTTTTTGGTCTTCTTTAGGTTCCGCTTGACAATAGCCCAGTATTTCTCAATTGGGCGGAGCTCTGGCGTGTTGGGAGGGTTCTTGTCCTTGGGAACCACCTGGACGTTGTTGGCGGCGTACCACTCCATGGCCTTTTTACCGTAATGGCAAGATGCCAAATCCGGCCAAAACAGTACGGAACAACCGTGTTTCTTCAGGAAAGGCAGCAGACGTTTATTCAAACACTCTTTCACGTAAATTTCTTGGTTGACAGTCCCGGAAGCTATGAAAATGCTGCTTTTCAAACCACAGGTACAGATGGCTTGCCAAACCAGATATTTCTTTGCGAACTTTGACAGTTTCATGTGCTTGAAAACATCTGCTACCTTTCCTCTTCCTTTTGCCGTATAAAACTCCTGTCCCGGAAGCTGCTTGTAGTCGGCTTTGACGTAGGTTTCGTCGTCCATTACCACGCAGTCAAACTTCGTCAGCATCGTCGTGTACAGCCTCCGGGATCGCGCTTTGGCCGTCGTATTTTGTTTATCATCGCGATTTGGAGTCACTACCTTCTTGTAAGTCGATAGTCCGGCTCGTTTTTTGGCTCGATGCACGGTTGTAGACGAAAGAGAGAGAGGTTAGGGTTTCGCTTGAAACTACCGGCAACTCTCTTTGTCGTCTCAGCGGCTTCCGGTTTTCGATTTCCCCCCGATCCAGACTTCCTGGCTGCCGACAAACGTTCCCCAAACACTTTAATTACATTTGTAACGGTTTATTTGGCAACTTTTAGCGATTTTGCCAGCTTTGCGTGCGAGTAGCTCGGATT
Source organism: Ochlerotatus camptorhynchus (assembly GCF_037179485.1). Classification (NCBI taxonomy): domain Eukaryota; kingdom Metazoa; phylum Arthropoda; class Insecta; order Diptera; family Culicidae; genus Ochlerotatus; species Ochlerotatus camptorhynchus. Next base: position 2,721,398 of record NW_027040507.1, on the reverse strand, counting down.
TTCGCGATGCGCGAGCAAAATTTTAATACGCTGCTCTTCTTGCTTGGACGGCATTTTGACAACTGAAGAGTGAATTCCAAAATCAAAATAGGAGCAACATTCTACACACACACACCTTCAAAATGAGGGGTGTTCAGGTTTTTTAAATGCAAAATTGAAAGAAATACGTCAAGTTGATATTGACCGAATTTTGACCGTATCACCCTTTATTAGAATATACTGACAACGGAGTTGCAGTGCATCGGAAATTGGAGCTTGCGACCGGTGCTACCAAAAATACGGATTTGTATTACTTATGTACAGTAATTACTATTTAGCATTGCTAGCTTTTACGCTGGTAAAGCGTCAAGCGTGAAGTAAGGGACACGGTAGCTCAAAAATGTTAATGTTTTATGGATTCTGTACCCGTCTTAGGCCGCGGCCGGAGTATACGCGACGCGACGCGACCCATTCAAGAGAATCTTATTATTTTTTTATTAACATCGCGTATGAGTAGAATTTAATGAAGGTGTTGCTTATGCAACTAATAGAGAAGTCAGCTCCGAAATTTTAAACGTATTTATTATGTGTTGCGTTAAAGTTTCCTAAAAAAATATGCGTTTTAGAATACAATGTTTACTATGATCTTATAACTTACGTTTTGTAATCTTCTTTCATTGTTTAACCCGGAATGGGATCTATGTAACGCTAGGCTTAGGGAATCCTGAATACAATTAATCAAATTTAGGAAATATTCAAATTAAACTTTTAGTTAACAAATTTACCGGTTTGTGCAGAATAACTTTAGTTTTCTTTTCTGTCTAGAGGCGGCTCAAGGCAGAGTGCAAATCAATTTAACCTATAAAAATTTCTAGGATAATAAATTTCATTTTAATTAGCACTTCAATAAACAAAACTGTTATTTGTTCAACTCACTGCATGTGTAGAATAACAAATTTAGGTTTAAATGTAAATATATACGCGAAAATTAGGCAAATAAATTTAGATAATCTTTTTCGACATCGTGTCACACCAATTCAGCTTTGTTATAAGCACTCTTTGTTCTTCTCCATGATCTCGTTTTGTCAGCTTTCGCTTGTTCAGTTGGTACCGAAGTGTTGATTTGGAGGTAGGCTCACAGACGAGGGGCGTTCGCAACACTCCCCCCCCCCCCCAGTAGTTGGACCCTGGTTCAGCATACTCTGATTTGTCCCGATGTCCAGTACCGCCAATTTCACCGCTGGTCTGTCGTAGATGCCGGAAGCGGTCTGAACCGTTGCTGAACGTACCTGCCCATCTTTCGAAGTCTTGACTGCGACTACTCTGCCTTTAGGCCAGCAGTTCCTTGGGAAGCTGGGATCGACGACAATTACAATGTTTCCAACAGCAATCGGTTTTACAGGGTTGAACCACCTAGCTCGGCGGGTGATTACAGGAGTGTATTCAAGAACCCAGCGTTTCCAAAAATAGTTGGCCAGAATTTGTGATGTTTTCCAGGACTGCCGCATAGCCAAAGCACTATCATCATATGGCACTAAAGGTTTAGAACCATTCGATGATCCAACTAAAAAGTGGTTCGGTGTCAATGCGGGAGACGATTCATCGTCGACAGGAACATGAGTCAATGGTCTGCTGTTTACAACGTTTTCTATTTCAGCCATCAGGTTCTTTAGGACTTCGTCGGTTGGTAAACGTTTCGGTTTGATTTCGGCTAGAACCTTTTTGACCGTCTGTATCATCCTCTCCCATATGCCACCCATATGTGGCGACGCAGGTGGGTTGAAGCTCCACGAAGTAGACGCCGTAGTGAACTCAGCCATAATTTTGTTGTTGTCGACGTTCGCTAATGCCTCCATGAGTTCCTTTGATGCGCCCACGAAGTTGGTCCCTCGGTCGCTTATTATTTGCAGTGGAGTTCCCCGTCTGGAGAAGCAATTGCGTAGGGCCATTATGCACGAGTCCATTGAGAGAGTGGGTTATCTCGATATGGATCGCCCGTGTAGTCAAGCAAGTAACTAACACTCCATAACGTTTCTCGGACCGCCGCCCAACGGTGACCTGATACGGGCCGAAATAGTCAACCCCTACGTAAGAAAAGGGTCGAACAAAGGCTGCTAGTCGCTCTTTTGGGAGGTTCGCCATCATAGGAGGATCAGGCTCAGCCCGTCGGATTTTACAACGGGAACACTCTCTACGGACTCTGTCACACTCCACACGTACTCTTGGAATGTTGAACTTCTTCCGAGCTTCGTTAACGAAGGTTTCGTTGCACTGGTGGTGGTACTTTTCGTGGACGTTCTGAAGCACTAAATTTGTGAGCGGGTTGCGACGTGGTAGTACAATCGGGAACTGCGTCTTTTCATCAGCAAAATCGCAAACGTCGATACGACTACGTATGCGCATCACGCCCGCACCATCAATAAACGGGCTGACCTTGAACAAAGAACTAGTTTTGGGTAAATTTGGCTTACCTGCGGACAATGTCGCCATCTCATCCTGGTAACATGCCCATTGAGCGCGCTTATACAGATAATTGTCCGCCGCTAGCAGTTCTTCGCTGGTCAGTGGTCCTCGAAGAAGTTTCTCACCCTTCAGTTTCCGCTGAAGATTGACCGGAAATCGCTGCACGAGAGTGGTAAGTCGCTGTAGGTGGCTCAAATTGGAATAGTTTTCCGGACGCAGAAAATCTCCGGCTATCTGGATGTGGTGATGTAGCAATCGCGGCCGGAGTTCTTCTGCAGTTTCTTCGTTGATTGATGCTTCGGGCCATTCCGATCTCGGCTTCGACAAGAATGGTGGACCCGCAAACCAGCGGCAGCTGATGTCGAAACTCGGTAAACGATCCCATTTCGTACCTTCATCGGCAACATTGATTTTTCCTCGTATCCACCTCCACTCTCCGATATCTGTAGCTTCTAAGATTTCCCCAACACGAAAGGCGACGAACTGGGAGTATTTTCGGTGATCCGACTTGAGCCAACACATTACATCACGGGCGTCCGTCCAAAAAATCCGTCGATCAATCTTGATCGAATGTCCATCCTCAACGCATCGTGCTAAACGGGTGCCTATCACCGCTGCCTGGAGTTCAAGCCGTGGAATTGATAGAAATTTGATCGGGGCAACTCTACTTTTCGATCCGACTAACGAACAAGAGATTTTATCTCCTTCAATGAACCGAAAATAGCAAACAGCAGCGTATCCAAGTTCACTGGCATCCACAAACGTATGCAATTCTACTGTACGTTCTCTGCCACGCGAATAAGATAGATGGTAACATCGTGGAACTCGCACCGATTCCGCTTCCGGTAGAAGTTGCAGCCAGTTCTTCCACTTCATCAACTGCCTCACGCCGATTTCGTCATCCCATGAAGATCCCTCTCTCCAAATCTCTTGGAACAGCAATTTCAAGTATACCATGTAGTGGGATATCAAGCCGAGAGGGTCGTACACCGACATCATTACGCGTAGTACGTCTCGTTTCGTGGGATGTTTGAGGCCAGAAATATGCTCTTGGTTCCGTTCAGTGGAAAGTCTGTACCGAAAGGTATCCGTCTTGGTGTCCCACCACATTCCGAGGACCTTCTCCAGTACTGCTTCGTTGTTCACGTCCAAACTTTTCTCAGCTGTTCCAGTTTCACCTAGCGCTTGCACAACTGATGGAGAATTTGAAATCCAGTCCCTCATGGTGAACCCGCCCTGTAGATGGATGTAATGGATATCCTTCGCTAGCTTTATTGCTTCTTCTTCGGTGTCGACGCTTACCAACATGTCGTCGACGTAGTGGCCTTTCTTGATGATTTCAACAGCCTCTGGAAACTGTACTGCGAATCGTGCTGCGTTTTCGTTGATAATGAACTGGGCGCAGCTCGGTGAGCACTTAGCGCCAAACGTCATCACCGTAACGACGTATTCGCCAGTCGTACCATCCCGGTTGCACCAGAAAATCCGTTGACAGTGCTGGTCAAGCGGGTTCATCAGCATACGGAGGAACATCTCAGCGATGTCCCCAGAAACTGCAATCGGCCGCTCCCGGAATCTGTACAGCACAAACGGCAACGCTGTCAGAAGATCTGGTCCTTTCATGAGGACAGAGTTGAGGGAGACTCCACCCACAGTCGCCGCTGCATCCCAAACGATCCGAACTTTGTTTGGCTTGTTCGGGTTGAATACAGGGAATATTGGCAAGTACCATATGCGATCCTTGGGTTCTCGTAATTCCTCTGGAGACAATTTGCGAACGTAACCCTTCTGCATGTAATCGTCCATCTTGGCTCTAAGTGTTTCAGCCAAGCTCGAATCACGTTCCATTCTTTTCATCAGGTAATGGTGACGTCTCAATGCCATCGGCCTACTGTCAGGTAGCCGAATGTCGTCGAATTTCCACAGCAGTCCTGTTCGAAATCTTCCATTCTCGAACTTTGTCACTGAACGCATCATCTTTGCAGAGCGTTCATCTTCCGTTGACAAAAGCAGCTTTTCCAGTTTCGCAATGCCCAGGTTTGCGAGTGCAAAATGGTCCTTGACCACTGAATTCAGTTCGACGTCAGCTTCTGAAGTGTGATGACACATATACAAACTATGCGGTGCGGTATTTGAGCACGCTCTGCCTCCAGAAGGGCACGTTCCGTACACCATCCATCCCAATCTGGTCTTGGCTGCTATGGGTTCGTGTTCTGCACCCTCACGGCTTTCCAACGGATGAACTACTCGTATGTTGTTCATACCAATTAGGATACGAGGCTGCATGTTTGTGTACGAGTCCACGGGTATCCCTTGCAAGTACGCATGTTTCGTGGAAAGCTCCTCAAATGGTAGGGACTGAGAAGGTAGCTTCAATTCCTTCACGGTGTAAACGTCAGCGAGTCGATGTTTGACTTTTTCATTACGTGTCCCAGAAATTTCGAGTGATACCCTCATGGCCGTGTCCTCGTATCGGCATGTATCAGCGGTCCCTTGGAGACATAGCGGATGCTTCTCACCTTGCAGCTGTAACTCCGACGCTAGCCCCTCTTCTAGCAACGTTAACGAAGACCCACAATCGAGGAAGGCAAAGGTGTTGATTCGTGCTCCTTTATTGTGAAGCGTGACGGGAATGTACTGAAAAAGTACGGAATTGCTGTTTCCTCGATGAGTGTTGCAGGTATGCTCGGCGGCGTTTTGATGGCTTGGACCGCTTTTCGACTCTGCAGTAGAAGTAGGGGAATAGTGCTTATCCTTGGCATCATTATGCAGCAACCCGTGGTGTTTGAACGTGCATCCGTTTTTCCCACACATTTTAGTAAACTTACACGGACCCTGGTGCTTTCCTAAACAACACCGGCATAGCTTATACTCACGTATCGTATTCCACCGCGAAGGATGGTCGAGAATCAAAAACTGTTTGCAGTATTCTACCGCTTCACACTTTCCTTGACAAACGGCACAAGTGCTTGAATTGATTAAACCATTTGAATCCACCTCTGGTTTCGGAGCAGTTTCAGTGTGAGCATTCAAAAAACCGTCATCCTTTCGTGCATGCCGGGGCTTTTCAGGAACACTCTGAATTTGTGGGATCGTTACACTACTAGCCGCCTCAGCGAGATTATACAGCCAATCGCTGAACTGTGAGAGTGTAACTCGGTACAGATTCTGGCGGTGAGTTGCCCAGTTGAGGCGGATCATTGGTGGTAGGCGATCCACAAGACTTTGTAGAAGAGAGATGTTGCAGAGATGTTCTTCCAAATCACAGTTTTGCACTGTCGCTACCATGTTCCTCACGGCGATAGCAAAGTCGACCAGTGTGCCAAGTTTCTCAGCTTTCGGTGCTGGCAGGAGCTTAATCTTCTGTATGAGGGAATGAACTATAATCTCGGGACGGCCAAACAACATTTTGAGGGTTGCCAAAACGTTTTCTAGGTTCCTCGGGTGTAACAACTGACACCTCACTGCTTCGAGTGCCTTGCCCTTGAGACATTTCTGTAACCGTATCATATTTTCTTCCGGGGTGTAGCCACAAATACGTGTTGTACTGTCAAATGTAGCAATAAATAACGGCCACTGTTCCGGATCACCGTTGTACTCCGGGAGGTCCTTAGATACGGCTTGGCGCGCAGCAATTTGACTTCTGTTGAGTAAAGCCGATTCGTTCCCGAATCCAGTTGCTTGCAGATGATCTTCATTACGGAATCCTGGAATGCTCGGACGAGTTTGTTGTACTGGTGAAGGTTGGAATTGCGAACTGATACCAGTCTGAAGCGGCCTGCTAGACCTTCGTGGGTTTTGAACCGGGGAAGAATGGTACTGTGGGTTTGGAAAAACTGGAGCGGGAGGTGATTGCACAATATGCACTCGTGGAAAATCCGGGAATGACTGATGCTGACTGGTTGGGTGTGCTGAATCACTGCTGTGTAATCCAACCAGTGGAATTGTTGTAATCGGCGGCTCAACTTGTGGTGCGTCCATCAATAAACGGTACCGTTGTAGCAGATGTCTCCTTTCGAGAGCCTGTTCTTCTTCCAGGTAACGGAGCCTCAAATCCATAGGCATCTGAGAAACAGGATTCGGCTGTAATGTTGGTACGGACGGAGCAGTTGTCATGATTGGCTCAATCTGCGGAAAGTATACGTGACTACCACAGGTATACCTAGGATCGTACGCCCTATTATAGGTCGATGTCGTCTGGCAGACTGGTGGAATGTATGCTTGACTTGTTGGGCATTCACAAACGGGAGCTTCATAGGACGTACTTGGTCCTCCTGGTGGAAGCGAGACTAGAGGTGGTACTAATGACTGCGTTTCGGATTCAACGGCTGGTATATGTACTGGCGGCATCGAGAATGACGCAGTTGGTACTGGAGCAGGGAATCTGGCGCTACGGCATCTCTGACAGCTCCAACCGTAATCAGCAAGGGCGTCACTCACATTAGCGCATACAAAATGAAACCACCGTTGGCACTCTTCGCAGCTGACCATCTGGCTAGAATCAGGCAACCCACAGAGAGGACAATTCTGTTCCAGGCTGTCTTCTTCCAGTGGTTGCGGCCGACGTGGCATCGCTATAGATACTTGATCCGGGAAAAACGAAACTTTAAGATGTTGCTTATGCAACTAATAGAGAAGTCAGCTCCGAAATTTTAAACGTATTTATTATGTGTTGCGTTAAAGTTTCCTAAAAAAATATGCGTTTTAGAATACAATGTTTACTATGATCTTATAACTTACGTTTTGTAATCTTCTTTCATTGTTTAACCCGGAATGGGATCTATGTAACGCTAGGCTTAGGGAATCCTGAATACAATTAATCAAATTTAGGAAATATTCAAATTAAACTTTTAGTTAACAAATTTACCGGTTTGTGCAGAATAACTTTAGTTTTCTTTTCTGTCTAGAGGCGGCTCAAGGCAGAGTGCAAATCAATTTAACCTATAAAAATTTCTAGGATAATAAATTTCATTTTAATTAGCACTTCAATAAACAAAACTGTTATTTGTTCAACTCACTGCATGTGTAGAATAACAAATTTAGGTTTAAATGTAAATATATACGCGAAAATTAGGCAAATAAATTTAGATAATCTTTTTCGACATCGTGTCACACCAATTCAGCTTTGTTATAAGCACTCTTTGTTCTTCTCCATGATCTCGTTTTGTCAGCTTTCGCTTGTTCAGTTGGTACCGAAGTGTTGATTTGGAGGTAGGCTCACAGACGAGGGGCGTTCGCAACAGAAGGCATAAGCGCTTTTTCGTAGCTCCTCCGTTTAGGCTGGATTTATTGATTTAAATCTTTAAGTAGATTCTCAGCTCTTCGATGATGGATTTTTTTTTTGAATAATACCATACCACCTTTTCAGCCTTCGTTCACATCATTGTAATGCATGATAACAAGTGCATGAAAACTGTTAACTGTCCAAATAACCTCGATTTTTCTGACTATTGATTCATTATTAAAGTTTACCAATATTTATAAAAACATTCCATATTGCGTTTAAAGATTCCATGGTGCATAATAAAGATTTTGTTTCAATTCCAATAATATCTAATAAATCAGTTAAATGTACGGATGTTAACTAAAATCGAGCTTATTTGTAATTTGTAGTACCGTAAAACGAGGTATCTCTGATAATGTGGTTAACTTTGATAGTATAATATAAAGAATAAATTTACTCGCTGTTCGTTTTCCAACTAAGAAACATTGATTCCATATTGTAGCTTAGGGTATTTCCGTTGATATTGTATATAGTTTTATATAGTATGTGTTACATATTTTACAAAAATATTAAAAAACCATTTTCGTGTTTTTCGCGCTTTTGAAAAAGCACGCAAACCATCACTTATGAAATGTTTTTCCGATGCAGCCATCACAAATTCAATGTTGAATTATTATTGTTTTTAAAGTTTTCTGATTATATACTCATTCAAAGTTTCATATTTAAAGAACTAAATTGTTTGAGTTTCACTCATTTTTTTTTCTACATTCATCGAGCAGTATCAAAGTAACCCCAAATCAAAATGCAGAAGTTAGGTCACAAAACTAAAAAAAAAGTGCAAATGCTTTAATTTTCGTTCAACATATTACTAACGAATTAACTCTTGGATCCTCAGTACTTGTTTTAAAAATATAAAATTTGAAAAACATTCATTGTTTTACGGTACATGTTTATTTTACATTAATTATATATTATATATTGCACGACTAGTAAATTATTTTTATTTCACATATTTAAAATCTCATTATATCATTGTAACTATAATTTTCATTTACAGAAGGCGTATCAAACATCAAATCATTGTTATTTACATTTATTTTATAATAATATAATATGATATCTATGGTTTTCAGAATTTGGATTACCCAGAGAATAAATTGAATATCACCATATGTTATTAAATTGCTTTACCTTTGCAGAGTTTTGCTATTTCAAGAATTAATCATTGATGCTTATTTTTATAACTCTTGTATGCTCAAACAACCTCGATTATTTAGCAAATTGATTCTTTACTTAAATTGTGGATTCATTAAATAGGCAAAGTTGAGTTCAATCATACCATGCAATTAAAATATTCATATATAGCTTGAGTGTAAAGAATTTGAGTGACTAAAATCGAGGTTTTCTGTATTTTCCAGTGGCGTTTCCTTAACCTCGATCTACCTGTGCACCAACTCTCAAAACATAAATAATAATGAATATATTGCTTGCAATAGATAGGTATCGAGTAAACTAGAAGATTGAGTGTATTTTCAACCGATTCGAATATGAATATGGCATTAAATCTGGTTTTGAAAGTTAATGCACAGGTAAATAGTGAGGTTACGGGACGCCACTGGTATTTTGTTATATTTGCTGTGTTTTAAGGAAATACCTGCATACATACATACATTTTGCATTGCACTACATATATTATATAAATTATACATTGCATGATATACTATCACCTTTAGCTTAATATTTCAGTTTACCCAAGCAAGTCATCGAAATTAATATGAAACAGAAGCATTAAATAATATTATATGTTATAATTATTAAGCAGGTTATTTCTCGTCACGTTAGTTATTCATCACAATTTTTAGCATTATTTGAGTATCATTCGAGCAAAATATATATAATTGCTTAATATATCCTATACATTTGAGTGTTGCATCCACCTGTTGTGAGCTGAGGAGGTGTAGAGCTGCATCTTATTATGTGTAAAATACTTCTTTATTGCAGTAACAACTATATTATCCATATAAATGTATTTCATTATGTCATATTTTAATGTTCTGATATATTTCATTTCTCCATTGCATATATTTTTATTATATAAATAAATACTGGGTTGGGAGGGAGCATCAGGGTATCATTTAAACTGAAACTGGACGATGGTATGATTGACAGCCGGAGTCTAGGAGGGAATAAACACTATCATTTTCTTTATCCTACCGATTCGATTGTGATGGTGTGAATTCTACTCCAACAGTTTCATGGAGATTGACGCGCCCTTCTTAACAAACCATCCAGTAGGAAGCTTAATAAGTATTGCGAATTGTGTTATTCGATTTGTTGGAGCGTATCGTTGGAAGGAGATTCTTAAATTCCCGTGGATTTCGCGTAAGTGTCTCTGCTTACGGGTCCACCCCTCCGTTTTTGGCCCTTCATACAGCGATATAGTGAATTCAGATCGGTAGCTCAAATTGATCTTGCTATTAAGTGGAGCTGCATACAAGACAAGTCTTGAAAGGATGGTGGCTACCTTACATACATACATACATACAATCCAAAATTTTATAAAATTATATAATTCAAACTCCTAGAATGAAACTGAAACTGATGATGAAATATTCAAAATCAAGAAAAAAAAAAGCTAGTTTCAAAAACCAAAAGCTCTGAGAATTTTCTTAAGTTTGAGATGCTTAAATTTAAGAGATCCGGACGCTATGTGATTTCATTACAACAAGCATAAGCAAATGATCATTGCTTGTTTCAAATCAGTAAGCTTTTAAAGCTCCCCCAATCGAGGTTCGAACCGTTTTTATGAAATTAATATAATCAAATATATTGTTTCGCCATTATAATAATATTAAGCCTAAATGTCACATTATCGCTCACAGCAAAAATGTACTCAAAAACAGTTTGCCTTGACGCAATTTTATTGATTAGCATATTCGCGAGTTTTTATTTAACCGTAGTTTAGCAAAATACAAAAAAATGCAACAGACACACTTAGTTTTTTCTACCGAGCTCGGCTGCGCAAATCTCGGCAAAAAAAAATCACTGAGATCTCAGCAAAAGTTAAATTTGATTACTGAGTCTCGGATAATGCTTAGCTGAATCTCAGCAAACAAATGAAATGTTTGATGAAATCTCAGTAAAAATTCTTTTGCCGAGATTTGCACAGCCGAGCTCGGTAGAAAAAACTAAGTGTGTAGGCCCCCTTCAGATAAATTTTCTAGCTACGCCAATGCCCCACGTCTAACTATCTACGACCCCCAGTCGTAACCGACTTTATCAACTCAGTAAAAGGTAAAATTACTGTCTCCATTGAAATAAGCGTAGTCTGTGTGATTGCTAGTATGCCTTCAAAAATTCAATCCCTTTACCGAGCTTTTCATCCGTTAACTGTATTCACTATTGAGCATTCCCAACAGCACCGACGATGGAGTAGGACCCAAACACAAACGAGAAGCAGCAACTCGTTAAAATAATACCTTGTCTTCAAAGAGTTTCCAGTAACAGCAATTTACCTTTTACAATCCTACCCCTTCTAAGGCAATGATGTGTTATTACAGTCGAAACAAAGTGAGGGGGGCAAATCTATTAGCAGCACTTGCCTTTTCCGGACTCAGCTAGTACCAGTAAGTAACGAGAAGTGATTTTGTGATTATGCACCAACTATGTTCCGTACTGGAGGAAAGTGCTTGTAATGCACTTTGGTAGCTGGTTGACTTGCTTTGGCTCCCCTTGAGGGGTCCAAGGAAATGAAAGCTCTAGAGCAAACTGTTTCGTTGTACTAGATATGCTTTCCATCTGGTAAGTGTCCTAAGTTCAGTGCAAAAGTTAACGTCTAAATAAACTTGATAATTGCTGGTAAGCATGGTAGTTAGAAGTTGTCCACAATTATGATGTCTTGAAACGTTTTGAAAGTGAAGTTCTAATCAAACAAATTGCCGTTCCTCAAAACAAAACTTAACATCATTCTGTGCTAGCTCAATTAACTGCCTGAAAATCACGTAGTACCGTAGAAACGGGGAAGATTAAAATGAATTATGACTATACAAGAATTTCTCAACGTACGTGATTGCTAGATTGAGTAGGATTAAGCCATTCCCATGAACCACAAGCAACCCGCCCGTTTCCCCTGATCGAGTTGCTCTTCTGCGATGAATTGTTTATGGCAGGTCTTTGTTCTGGGTAAACAGCAACGGAGGATAAAACAGGGCAGCGAATCCTTCGACCGACTGGATGCTGAATTATCTCCAAAACATTTCCTGACTGTCCGAATTTGGAAGGAAGGTAAACAAAAAAAAATCGGACAAAAGGATCGTTTCCACTCCTCAGAAAGGATTTGCCCTTCTGGGTATTTTTTGTGTTATCATTCCAATGTACCACTCGATGATTCACCTGCCGTTAACGAAACAAACAAAAATATACAAAATAAGGATGAATTACAGCTCAGTCCCAGTCAGGGTTGGCATGCTCATTTTTTACGCAAACTGCTCTTTTGTTAATAACTTTTCACTCAGTAGATGAAACTTGGTTTTACTTTAAGCAATGGATAGAGTAGAACCAGAGTTTACTGTAGACATGCAATCACATCATATCAAGTCACAACAATGCAGTTTGTCAATGAAAGTCCGAAATTGAGGAACGATTATTTCTCTTTTCGTTTTTGTGATTAAAAAATGAGAACAGCTTTTGGCCTAAATTCAAATCTACACTCAGGTCTTTTTTTTACAAGGGGGATATGTACCGTGTAAAAAAAAAACCTACGAGATTTTGATTTTTCATATTTAACAACTCACGTTTGTCAATGGTTTCTAAATATTTAAAATAAAACACATATTTACAAACGTTTCAAATAGTGATCAAAACACTTACTTGAAGCAACCAAAAAAAGATATTTCTGAGCTCATTATTGTTAATATATACAACCGCTCACGTTTGAAAGCCAATCACACATTGCTACAGACACCGGGACTCAAATACTGGTAGAAACAAGGACCAATGTTCGTTCAGTTAACCGGTTACTACAACAAACACCGAGAATCACATTCCGGGAAGAACAAGGACCACTGTTTGTTCAATCAATCGGTCACTACTACCGACACTGTGAATCACCTGCCGGTGGGAACAGAGACCAATCGTAGTTCAGTAATTTTTTTAGCACTACAATAGGCACAGGGACTCACCTGCCACAAAAACCCCTGTTTATTCAGTCAATCAATCACTAAAATAGACACTACGAATCACTTTCTTGTAATGTCAACCGCTCACTACAATTTAGAATTTGGAATCAAAACTTTTACCACATGCGGCTTTGCAACGCCTACTCTTTTTTGCACGCCTACTTCGATTTAACCGAATTCGCATTTTCTTCCTTCAACACCAATAGTAAGTGACGTATGAAGGAGCCTCTATGTATAAATGCAAAAAAAACGATTATCTGTACACGGTTTACTATAGTTTGGTAATAAGCAGATCAGCAGAGAATACTAAAGAAGACTAATGATTCGGTATGCATTGGGCAGCATTTCAAGTATACTTTCAAATGTAATCTACCTGGTTTGCCCAATTTTGCCCGACTTTGAGCTATTGGCCTTGGAAATTTAGCTAATTTTGGATCAAAACCTTGAGTATCTCAAGAAATATTGAAGATAGGGACTTGCTTCCCACGATAAAATGGCGTATTTTTTAAAAACAAACATTAGTGTAGAACATACTTATGTCAAAAAATTACTTTCTGAAAAGTTATTTGCAAAAATTGATTTTCTGAAGGCTCCTACCAAAAAAAATGACATATCTCTGTAAACAAAAGAGATAGAGGGTTGACGTCTTCAGCAAAAATGTTTGTCTTAAACTCAAGATACCATTTTGCTATCTCGACCAGTGATGGAACAGTTCGCGTAAGCTCACTATGACTCGCGAACTTTTCTCTTGGTGAACTTCGTGAAATATGGCGAACTTTTCCAACACTGATCTCGACAAAACAAAAAAAAAAGTAAATTTTTCATCTCCCTGCTACGTGGATTAATCATGAAATGGTTAAGCTCAAAAGAAGGGGCTTTTTAAGTGCACATACTTTTCCCAAGACACGATATGGCTTTAATAGACAGATTTCGCATAAATAAAAAACGCACGTTTTGGCACTTTTAGACCACGCTCGTATAACTAGCGTAAAAATCCAAGATGAAAAAGAAGAAGTACGTTCAGTCACTGTATTAAAAGTGATGTAAATTATTCGTTTAAAAGAATGAACTACTGCTGTTTTTAAATAATTTGTTCATTTTCTCGTAACATAACGAAACCGTGCCGTTGTAATTTCTAAGGCAATCGGTTCTATGAAGAACTTGATCTCCATCGTTCCGGAAGCTCAGAATCATTAAAAGTTTTCTCCAAAGCCATCCGGCCAACTTTTCTCGTCAGTCACGAATAAATGCACTTCTACGATTCCGAGTTTTATCCTCCTTTCCTCAGCAACAGCCGTGAACTTGCAGACGATAACTAGTAAGGCTTTTTTGTTTGTGCCAAGATCGAGCTGAGAATTATGCTTTTTACCGGCCTTTCCATTTACCAGCGGCGATGCACAAGTTTTCAAGCTCTGCTGATCTAATATAAAAACATCATTCGCTTGCTCTTCCGCCGCCATCGGGAGAAAACTTTACGTTGGTAATATTTTATGCCTGGGTGTTGAATTTGCTTTCCTTCGACGAAAACCGGTACTCATCTGGAGAGAGGGGTTGGAAACTTCTTTCGGATGGTATTTATGGAGCATAAGCTTAACTTCCATTTGGCTGAAGTTTGAGGAAAACAAATAAAGTGCAGAGCGTGCATTCTAGCCACTAACTGACGGTGAAGAATGTCTGAAAAAATTGATTATGTAGAAAGGATAATCTCCATCTGTTGATAGATCTGGAATCACGTGAATCCAAAAGTCTTACAAAGCTCGGCGGAACATGCGATCCATGCGAAATACTTTTCTACGGGTCTTCTGCTTTTATTTTCAATTTTCTTTTTGGTAAAATTAATTAAAAATAGTTCTTACTTATTTAAGTAGCTTGGGTACCTCCAGTGCAGTTGATCAAGTCCCTCTGACAAATCATATTCACCTTGGCGCTGTATGAAGGGAAAAAACCGGAGGAGTGGACCCGTACGCGGATACTCCCACGCGAAACGCAGCGAGAACAGAAGAAGAATCTCCTTCCAGTAAACAAGATCATATTATTCGCTATGGAACAAGCCCTCGTTTTGAAGGATGACCCATGTGTGTACCTATAAATGGTTAAATGTTCGATTAATAATAAACATATTGATCTCTAGCTGCTTCTTAATATAGAAAGTTGTTAACGTGATTCAAGTTTAAAAAAAATAAGTCCATTTTGAAGGCCACCTCCTCCTCTAAATATAAAGTCCTTTTTTGATAAAATTGTATACACAAAGCTTCATGACTAGCAACACAAAAACGATCTATAAAATTTCATGCAAATGTTAAGGTCAGTCAGTTGTTCGTTGTTTGTAAGATTTATCTTTTTTGACTCGATATTTGTATAATACAAGATCTCGAAAGATCCCAAATAATCGCAGCTAATTTTAGCGCTTAAAGTGTCTGTGTCGTCAATGCTAATAGATGCCATCACAGAATATTACAGAATATGTTAACTTTCTTACCATGATATACACTGAAAATAAAATTTCGTTCATACAACGAAATCGCTCGTTTGTTTTACGAATTTATTCGTTGTTTTCTGTACATTGTATGAAGCTAGTTTCGTTAGAACTGTCACACTCGCTATTGCTACACCCAACCAGCGGGCCACAAGTGTTGGTTGTGGAATCCGAAAAATGTGGTGTGTGTGTTAGTGAGGATGGGTAAAAATAACTTCATCATTGGATGGAATAAACATGACAAAAAAATAAAAATAGGTCAGATCGGACTCGAATCATGAACCTTGGGATCGCCAGATCTGTGCATTATGCATCGCTCTATCGGTGCTACAAGAAATGGTAAAGCTAAAGCCAAATAAGAAGCACCCATGGAACGGTTATTCGATTTAGTTTGCTTTTTCTGCTGCTTGCATGGATTTTTTTTTCTCTGACATAAAACAACCGCGACCAGTAATTTGATTTATTGTGGTAGGTTGCATGTATTGGTCAAACCGACAATATTAAAAAAAAAAAGTATACCATCTCCAACACACAAGCAGCACTTAAGGAGACAATAAGTGCAGTTGTTGGTTTGATTGTACGAAGATGAATTTGTATATTATACGAATAAGGCGTAATATTGACATTGCTCCATATGACAATAAAAACGAATGTTTCGTACCATTTGTGAAAGATGGGTTTGTATGTACTAGGGGAAATGCAGGTGATGTCAGCCTAAGTGTCCCTAATTTGGGCCCATACATAAATTCAGCAATCGACTAAATTTTCAATAGCAACCAAACATATCCATTAGTAACGTCCCAATAACGCGTTCATCTAGATAAAATTGATAAATAGCAGATTTTTAGCGATGGGCCCAATCTTAGATCCATAGGACAACATTAGAGACATTTCCCCTATATTCGTTTTTACGAAACGGTTTTCAGAGATATAACGAAAGTACATTTTCAATGTATTGAAAAAAAAAATAGGACGAACTTTTTGAACGAATTCTAAATTTAGCAACATCAACTGATGTCATGTGGAATAAATACATCAATACCAATGCACAGTTTTTACAAACAGATTCAATCATCCCAAGAACAAGCAGAGAAAATAAAACTACAACGACCATTTCGAGCGATTTTTCACGATGCAAAAACAGCTAAATTTGATTTGATAACACAACGTTGTGAGCTTTGATCAACAAATAAACAGTATAGAACATTCCCAAGGAACAATTTTGGTTTTATTAAATTGCTATATGTCGTGACCAGACCGAGGTTTCCAGCCTTGGTCACGGCTACACGGATTAGCGATGCAGCTCCCACGGGTCATTTGTTTATGCTGCTGCTGCTGTTTCTGTTGCTGCTTTTTCTTTTGCTGCTGTTTTTGCTGCTGCTGCTGTTTCTGTTGCTGGTGGTGGTCCGCCACCTCCAAAATTTCTTTTGCTGCTGTTTCTGTTGCTGCTGTTTCTGTTGCTGCTGTTTCTGTTGCTGCTGTTTCTGTTGCTACTGTTTCTGCTGCTGGTGGTGGTCCGTCACCTCCAAAATTCGTTACAAGAATGACTTCAACGAGTTAGTTAGTTTAAATGATCTTTATTTTAGTTTAACTTGGACGATTACCATATAAATTTTTACTAAGTGATTTAATTGCTTTCTTCATCTTTAGGTATGGGCAAAATTCAAAATTTGTTTTACAGAATTAGTCCTAGACTTAGTACACGGTCGACCACCTTGGTGGGATTGGTTTGTTTTGTTTTTAGAATTTGAAGAGAAACTACTTAATACTACTATTTACAGCTTAAAACTAACCTACTCTACTATATACACTTAACCTACTATGTACAAATTGCTTATTAAAGCATGTTCAGAAAGATTGCATTTTTGAATAAATTTAGTTGTCATATCAACAATTTTGGAATCTACTTTGGGAATTTCTGCCTCTTGATGGAGGTCTGCTATTCTTGTGTCGAATGGACGATCTAGGATCATCCTCAACACTCTATTCTGTGCAACCTGGATTTTGTTCCTGTGGGTCTGAGCGCACGATTCCCACACCGGGGCGGCATAGAAGATCGCGGGGGCTATGATCTGTTTGTAAACAGCCAGTTTGTTTTGCCTTGAGAGGCGGGATCTGCGGCAAATGAGCGGATACAAACACCTAACCAAGGCGGAGCACTTAACTAGGGTTTTCTCTATGTGCGAGCGGAACAGGAGCTTCTCATCGAACAACATCCCGAGATAAGTAACATCAGTGGACCACTCGACCCTTGTACCATCCATCATTACGGTACAGGAGGGAGACGGTTTAAGTTTTGGTGATTGTCTGTGAAGGAACATGATCGCTTGGGTTTTCGAGGCGTTGATTTTGATTTTCCACGTGGTGGCATAATCAGTAAAGGTGTCAAGGCATCGTTGGAGCTTGTTCGTAATTTCACGAGGCATTCTACCCTTGACGGCTATCGCGCTGTCATCTGCAAACAGAAAGAACACGCAACCGTCTCCTAGAGGAGGGATGTCTGACGTGTAGATGCTGTAAAGCAGTGGTCCCAGCAGACTCCCTTGCGGAACACCTGCTGGGATCGGAAATTGTCCCGAAAGGGAACTATTCAACGACACCCTGAACGACCTTTGAACGATTGGTGGAATGCCCCTTGCGGAACCCGAACTGTTCCGGAAGAAGAATGTCATGTTCCTCCACAAACTTGTTTAGTCGGCTGAGGATCAATTTTTCGAACAGCTTGCTCAGCGCTGAGAGCAGGCTAATCGGTCTGTAGCTTGACGGTAGTGAAGGGTCTTTCCCAGGTTTGCGGATCGGGATGATTTTTGCCACCTTCCAGATGCTTGGAAAGTAGTGCAGCTCCAAGCATCTGTTGAGGATGGCAGCCAGCAGCGAGTGCACCCTCGCGCTGAGATTTTTCAACTCTAGGTTGAATATTCCGTCAAACCCGGGAGCCTTCATGTTTTTACTATATTTCAGCGCTGAGCAAATTTGTTCCTCTGTAATCCGTTCTTCTGGAGGGACGGCACAAGGGGAGGCATCTAACATCTGGACGCACTGCGCAACCTGGTTCTCGAGTGGACTTGGGATTTTGGAGCCAAGCAAATGCGACTGGGCAATGTGCTCCCCAATCGCATTGGCTTTCTCTTCGTTGGTGATAAGCCGTTCGTCATTGACTCTAAGTGGTGGAATGGGCTTGGGGTGAGACTTCAGCACCTTGGCAACCTTCCAGAATGGTCTGGAACGGTCGTCCAGGTTCTGAACGAGCCGCCCGAAACTCTCGTTCCGGATTGAGACCATTCTGGAAGCGATCTGCCGATTCAGATCGACCATTTCGTATTTACGCTGCAGATCCCCAGTCCGCTGAAACTGGCGTCTACGAACATTTCTGAGCCGAATCAAAAGTTTGGTGTGGGAATCAATTGCTTGAAACTTACCCCTCACAGGAACTCGTCGAACGCACTCTTCGTCAGCCACGGATATGGCTTGATGGAGACCCTCCAGGGCCCGGTCGATACTTCATATTTATACCTGCTAACCTATCAAAATTCTCTAACCAATGAGATTCCGTTTACATACGGACTATCATGCTTCACGCTCACTCGATTCTACTCATTATTTGTTCAACTCTAACTCTATCTACTACATTTCATTCTACTCATTATTTGTTCAACTCTAACTCTATCTACTACACTATAGACTATGATTTAGACTTGTAAAATGCTTTTAAACCACCTTAAAACTGGCATGTTACTTGGGTTGTTCTCCTATCTTTTGGATATTCAAAGCAACAATTAAAAACTTATTTTGGTTAATTTTGAAAATCGACTTTTGGCCAGCAAGATTAGAAGAAATACCCTTCTGCGCGTTGTAGCTTGTGAAATAGTGGCTACGCAAACATAACGTGTTGGCTTGTCAGTACCTGACAAAATGAAGCTTCCGTCAGCAATAAACGAAAATAGCTTGAAAATTTAAATAAAGCCATATGCCATAGGTAAACGAGGATGGATCGTAGATTGAACTACGTTAACACTCCGAATACGATGCCTCCGAAAAACGTGTAACGGCAAGTTTGCAATAACATAACTTAGCCATTTCCTGACTAATTAAAAAAAAATTGTGGTACTTCTTGAACTCCTAAGGTCTGTAGATTATTTTGATTGTGAAAACAATAAAAATAGGGTCGTCTACTTTATTGAAAAGCGGAAAGAGTCGTTACACGTTTTTTTTAAAGGAGTGCTTATGGGTTTTGCGGCTACAAAATGGTGAGTGACAATCTCCGCTCCTCACAAGTTCCTACCTCACGCCTCCACGAGTCATATGATCACAAAAGACTACCAGCTGAAACATGGACACAGCTGGTTGGCGTAGCCTGGGCAATGTTGTCAATCCGACAATGGCAGAGTGAGGAGGTGCGACGCGAACACTGGCGCGGTAACCATAGCACGGTGATAGAGGAAATGCTTCGCCAACCCGAGCGTCTGTTCACCATGGAGGTGCGGCTCAAACAGCGTCTGACTGGCATCCAGCGGCTGAATAAGAAATGCTCTTCCCCGGAAGCTACACCTAAGATGGCAGCCCCATCACGGCGGATAGCGGACTTTAGGCCAACCACCTACTGTCTCTGAAACCTTTACAATTGTTACAGAAACCAACAGAGAAAGACATCGAACTGATATAACGGCAACGACTTTTAGCGCAAAACAACGGACACGAATTGGATAATGGACTCGCCAACGAGGCGCGACGCATGAAGCTAGAAATCCTGGGACTGAGTGAAGTTCGTTGGCCAAACTTTGGAGAACACAAACTGCCGTCGGGACAGGTACTACTATACTCTGGTATTCGAGGTGAAAACGCTCCCCGCCATCGTGGAGTTGGTCTCCTACTTAGCGTCCAGGCAAGTGCTGCGCTCATCAAGTGGGAGCCTGTTAATGAGAGGATAATCGTTGCCAGATTTAGAACACGGGTTCGTAACCTTACCATAATCCAATGTTATGCGCCAACCGATGCTGCCGAGCTACAGGACAAGGAGAATTTTTACAGTCAACTGAATGCCGTCGTGGATAAGGTTCCAAAGGGTGACATCAAGATCTACACTGGCGACTTCAATGCGAAGATCGGCTCCGACAACACGGACTATGAGCGTGTCATGGGACGCCATGGTCTCGGCGAAATGAGCGAGAACGGTGAGCTGTTTGCAGAATTTTGTGGCAATAACGACATGGTGATCGGGGGCTCGCTCTTCCCCCATCGGCCAGTGCACAAAGTCACGTGGGTTTCCCGTGATGGACATACCGAGAATCAGATCGACCACATCTGCATGAGCCGAAAATGGAGACGGAGCCTTCTTGATGTTCGGAATAAACGCAGCGCCGACATCGCGTCTGACCATCACCTTCTAATCGGTGAAATCCGCCTACGCATGGCGCGGATCCAGCAACGGGGTAGAGACTCGGACGGCGGTTCAACACACGCCGACTTGAAGATCCAGCGGTAAAAAGGTCTTTTGTTCATGAACTTGAGACTCGAGCTGCGGACGTTCCAGAAGGTGGCAGCGTAGAAGAACAATGGACGGCCATCAAGAATGCCTTTATAGAAACAAGCGAGAACAACTTGGGTGAGCTGCGCACCCAGAGGAAAGAGTGGATCACAGATGAAACCTGGCGGAAGATTGAGGAGCGTAGAGAAGCAAAAGCCGCGATAGAGCGGGCGAGAACCAGAGGAGCCAAGAACGAAGCCCGTCAACGGTACTCGGCTCTAGAGAAGGAAGTCAAGTGCTCTTGCAGACGGGACAAGCGAGCGTGGGTGAAATCCCTGGCCGACGAAGGGGAGAAAGCCGCAAACACTGGCGATATACGCCTCCTCTACGATATCTCACGACGCCTGAGTGGAGCAAGGATGAACCCGAGGATGCCAGTGAAGGACACGACTGGACAATTGCTTACCGACTCCACTGACCAGCTGAAATGCTGGTTTGAGCACTTCGAACAACTTCTTCAAGTTTCGACGGCCAACCAGCCATCAACATCTCGGCATGATCCGCCTAGGGTGCGGCGCATCACTCGCGTCAATTCCGAGGCCCCATCACTGCAGGAGATTGAAGCAGCTATCCGAAGCATGAAATCCAACAAGGCTCCAGGGGTCGATCGCATATCAACAGAGATGCTCAAAGCTGACTCCATGCTATCCGCACAAATGTTGCATCAACTATTCTGTAATATCTGGGACTACGCGACTTTTCCGGCCGACAGGATGCAGGGCATCTTAGTGAAGGTCCCAAAGAAAGGGGATCTGACTGTGTGCGACAATTGGCGAGGCATCATGTTACTGTGTATTGTTCTCAAAGTTCTGTGCAAAGTTATCCTGAATCGGATACAGGAGAAGATCGACGCGACTCTCCGACGGCAGCAGGCAGGATTCCGTGCCGGAAGATCTTGTGTGGACCATATTGTCACGCTCCACATCATCCTGGAGCAGGTCAATGAATTCCAAGAGTCCCTTTATTTGGTATTCATTGACTACGAAAAAGCTTTCGACCGTCTCAATCACGAGAATCTGTGGGGCGCCCTGAGACGCAAGGGAGTCCCGGATAAAATCGTCAACCTCATCGAAGCGCAGTATGAGGTTTTCACGTGCAGAGTTCTGCATAACGGAGCCTTGTCCGACCCTATCCGGGTAGTTGCTGGTGTGAGACAAGGATGTATACTATCACCGCTGCTGTTTCTCATCGTAATCGACGAGATCATGGTAGGTGCAATTGACCGTGTACCGAACCGTGGGCTGCTTTGGCAGCCTATCACCATGGAGCATCTCAACGACTTCGATTTGGCTGATGATGTTGCTCTACTAGCACAACGGCGCTCTGATATGCAGAGTAAGCTAGTGACCTAGCCGAACACTCCTCTGCGGCGGGTCTCACCATCAACGTCAACAAGACCAAATCGTTGGATATCAACACGGGAAACCCTTCCAACTTTACGGTAGCGGGGCAAGCAGTGGAGAAGGTCGAAAGTTTCCAATATCTTGACCAAATAGCGTCGGACGGCGGGACCAAGAGCGACATAGGTGCACGAATCAAGAAGGCTAGGGCTGCCTTTGCGAGTTTACGAAACATATGGAGATCCAACCAGATAAGTCAACGCAACAATATCCGAATTTTCAACTCGAACGTGAAATCTGTGTTGTTATACGCCAGCGAGACGTGGTGTATATCAACGGAGAACACTCAAAAGCTGCAGGTCTTCATCAACCGATGCCTGCGGTATATAATTCGTGCCTGGTGGCCTCACAACTGGATCTCGAATGCCGAGCTCCATCGTCGATGTCATCAGAAGCCGATAGCAACAGAAATTCGAGAGCGAAAGTGGAGGTGGGTCGGCCACACACTGCGACGGGGCGGAAACGAAATCTGCAAGCAAGCGTTGGATTGGAATCCAGCAGGACATCGCAGCAGAGGCAGACCCAGGGGCTAATGGCGGCGGAGCCTCAATAAGGAAATTAAGCAAGTCGATAGAAATCTGACCTGGGCCCAGGTCAAGGCAAAAGCGAGCAGCCGCCCAGGATGGAAATCTTTCACGTTGGCCCTTTGCACCGCTGGTGGAGCACAGGACCCTTAAGTAAGTAAGTTATGGGTTTAGCAAGTGGCCTAAGATCCATAAATTAGATTAATGGGCACAACTGTTCATAATTAGCCAGAATGCAGTCATGGTTCCTATATATGGATCCCGGAGACAACGGAACGGTCCTCCGGAAGATTCGGAAGATCCGTAAAATTGGCCAATCCACGAAAGTGATGCTAGAGCTCCGTGGTTTTTTCGAAAACATTAGGAACTGTGATATAAAAAAGAATTTGGGTTCATGACATAAACACGGACCTGAATGGCCATGGGAGCATGTTCAGGAAGATCCGAAACATCTGTAAAAGTGGTCAATCCATGAAACTGATGCTAGAGCTCCGCGGTTTTTTTCTAAAAAACTTGGAACTGTGATATAAGAAAGAATTTGGGGTCGTGACATAAACATGGACCCGGATGGCTATGAAACCGTCCTTCAAAAGATTTGGAGCATCGGTTAAATTGGTTTATCCATGAAACTGATTCTAGAGCTAAGCAATTTTTTTTTAAATCTCTTGAAACTGTGATTTTAGAAAAAAAAAAAACAAATAGGTCGGGACGTAAACATGGACCTGGATGTTTTGGAAGATTTGGAACATCCTTAAAAGTGGTAAATCCATGAAACTAATCCTAGAGCTCCGTAGTTTATTTCAAAGAATATAAGAAACTGTATTAATAGAATGAATTTGTGGTCGTGACAAAAACATGAACCTGGATGGCCGTTGGACTGTCATTCGGAAGATCCGGAACATCCGGACTGTAAAAAACCGTGATTTTTTCGAAAACTTCACAGTTCTATGTGTTCTCGAGAAAACTGCGAAGTTCTAGAATCAGTATCATCGATGCACCACTTTTACGGATCTTACGGAAGACGGTTTCATCAACAATCAATACGAAACTAACGATTTTAAATTTGCTCACCACTACCCTATTCTAGTCGAAATTCTAGTACTACGCAATGTTTGTTTTGATTCGCTATGAAAGTTTGACAGATAAAATGAGGGGTTATTGGTTTTTCCTATGTTTCGAGGGGTGAATCGATTAGCTTGGGACCGAAGAGAGTACCAGAGCTGAGCCAAAAAGTTGAGCACGTTATTTCGAGACCTTCTAGTCTTAGAGTTACCTCTATGGTTTCATGGTCATTCGGGTTTATGTTTATGTTACGACCCCACATTCTTTCTTATATTTCAGTTCCACGTGTTTTTGAAAAAAAAACGTGGAACTCATGGATCAGTTTTATGGATTGACCATATTACGGATGTTTCATGGCCATGCAGGTACATGTTTATGCCATAACCCAAAATTCTTTCTTATATCACAGTTCCTAATGTTTTTTGAAAAAAACTACGGAGCTCTAGGATTAGTTTCATTGGTTGACCTCTTTTCCGGATGTTCTGGACCTACCAGAGGACGGCCTCATGGCCATCCGGGTCCAGGTTTATGTCATTACCCCAATTTTTTTTTATTACATCGCCGTTTCAAATGCTTTTGAAAAAAACGTAGAACTCTAGTATCAGTTGCGGGGATTGACCACTTTTAAGGATATTCCGGATCTGTCGGAGGACAGTCTCATAGCTATCAGGGTCCATGTTTGTCACGACCTCAAATTAATTCTATCATCACAGCCCCTAGTGTTTTTTCTACAACTGCGGAGCTCTAAGGTCAGTTTCATGAATTGATCACTTTTACGGATGTTTGGATTTTTAAGGATGTTCCAGATCTTCCGGAGGACGGTCCCATGGCCTTCTAGGTACATTTTTATGTCATTTCCAAGTGTTTTCGAAAAAAAAAACCCGTGGAGCTCTAGCATCAGTTTCATGAATTGAACAGTTGTACGGATGTTCCGGATCTTCCGGAGGGCGGTCCGATGACCATCCGGGTCCATGTTTATGTCATGATCATGAACCCAAATCATTTCTTATATCACAGTTCCTAATGTTTTCGAAAAAACCGCGGAGCTCAGGGGCTTAGGGATAGACCAATTTTACACATATTCCGGATATTTCGAGGACCGTTCCGTTATCTCCAGGTTCCATGTATAGGAACCATGACTGTATTCTGGCTAATTATAAACATCTTCTTCTTCTTCTTCTTGCTCGCATTTTCAAACTTATTGCTTAGCGCATATTAGATTATTGCGTGCCCTCAACTTAGTATTCTAAATGCACTTCCACAGTTATTAATTGAGAGCTTTCGATGCCAATACCAATGCATGAATTTGTATATTGTGTGGCAAGCACAATGATATTCTATGTACAAGGAAATTGCGAAAATTTCCAACCCGAAAGATTCCCTCGACCGGATCGGGAATCGAATCCGCCACCTCCGGCTTGGTAATACCGTGCCTTTACTGACTAGGCTATGAGGCCCCCATAATTATGAACATGTGTGCCCATTAAACTAAATTATGGATCTTAAACCACTTGCAAAACCCATAAACACACCTTTTAAAAAAAACGTGTAACGACTCTTTTCGCTTTTGAAAAAAGTAGACGACCCTATTTTCAATCTTTCTGCAATTAAAATAATCTTCAGAGCCTAGGAAGTCTAGAGGTACAACAATTTTTGAAATTCATCAAGAAATGGCTAAATTATGTCATTGCAAACTTGCTGTTACACGTTTTTCGGAGGCTTCGTAGTCAGTGTAAAGTATTTTACCCACCGTATTCGGAGTGTTAATAAGAAACAATCGGATTGACTTTTGCATTTGCATGTGCTGCTCGTGCAATAAGCTTCATAGAGCATCAATGTTAAATCGTGGTTAACCGTGTGATTTATACCAGGCAACACATCCATCAGACATTTTGACACACTTCGCCATCCAATAATTTATCATTCATCGGCAAAAATGCGATCCTAATTCCGATTTATATAGCATCAATCTTGGTTTACCCGCAGATGTGATTTCAGATGGCTTGAGTCAAGACAAATGTCATCGTCTACTGCTACGGATTAACCAAATAACAGTCCTAACGATGACAATACTTCACTATACCACTGCTTTGATCCTTCTGTGAGAGGCAGCTCAATAACTATGCTTCATTGCCAGAAGGACCAGGACAGCTGATCACCGCACCGAATGGTTAGGATTGGAAAATAGATTACGGTTTAAGGAGATGATGAATTACACTTACAAAATTGGTAAGACTAATCTTCTGAATACCAAGCGCAGTTGTTCACAACCCTAAAGCAATTTAGTGTTTTTCAGTTAAATCAGCACTAATTTTTCGAAATAAACAGTGCTGTATTTTCATTTATCCTACGTTCCACAAAAATCCTTTTGCCTTCAACATTATGCCACTTTTCAACATCAGCTTGAGTAGCAGCTTAACTCGTTTTACCGTCTCCAAAGAATCGTAAGAAAATGCCGAGAATGTTCAATAAACAAAATCAAAAATTCATTTTAATAAACAAGCACGCTCAGACTCAGCTGATGCAACGGAGCAGTTGCGTCAAGTATTTTTTTTTGAGAATTGCAGCTTCTACCGACAGTTGTTTTCTACCCTCTCGAGATGGGGAGATGGGGGGAAAAGTTTCGCTATGGTGGTGGCTAAAATGTCATCTCAAGAAAGAGCAAACGCAGGAGAAAAAGAAATTCCCTCATTGTTCGCTTGGGGTGCTGAAATCTACACTGGAATGTTCGCTTATCGTTCCCACTCACTCGGGAAAAATTGCTTCGGAGAAAAGCAGTTTGGCAGAAACCGGTAACTTTTGTGTGTCAAGAAGATTCTTGGAAGAATGTGAGTACAATTTTCGCATGGCATCGTGATGTTTTGAAGGATGCAATTGTTGTGGTGAAGAAGATGAAGAATGTGTTCAACTTGCCAAGTATATTGAGTGTTTGACCATAATCGGACCTTACCGTAGGCTCTACATGTAGTTAAGACTGCCGCAGCACAGACTTATTTTTTTTTTGTTAATTACTTCAGTTGATCTGGCTCAACCGAATGAACTTTACAGAGCCAAGTATTCGTGTTCATTATAATATATAATAAATACAATAAATATTAAAACGATAGTCAAGAAACGTTGATTGTTTCACCTTATCCTAAGCTATCCAGTAACATTCCTACATCAGAAAGAGATTGAATTCCAGTGGAAATCTCGCCAAAGGGTGGCGTAGCGGTTCCATTGGAGAAATGGATGCAAATTGTGGTCGTCACTTATACAGTCATCACGAAATGTTTCCATCAAAGTTTGACAACAAAAGGATAAGCCGAGCAAACTGCAGATACAAAGCATACCGATCAATAGCTGCTATCGAGTATACAGAAGATCGCGAGTTAGATATCGAGAGCCTAGTGCTGCCTGCGGCAGCTTTCGGCAACAACTGAGAGTGAACGCAAAGCACCGGACTTGTCACAGTGCCGCAAAGTATCAATTCAATATCCACAAAATGCTGATTTTCAGTAGCTACCAAATCGAATCTTATTGCCGTTATCGCCCATTTCCGGTCTATCGAGTAGAAAACATCTATAATATAAATGATTTTATCGTGCACAAACCAATAATACGTTTGTTCGATGCGTTAGCTCATAAGTTTCAAAACACTCTTATTGTTTACGAATTCATCCTTGATTCGAAGATCGAAGAAAAACAATGATGGAATTGAAAATTGATGAACTAATGTGGAATCAAGAAGCAATTTAGATTTCTAACAATACCTCCTCAATGTGTGACTCTTTATCAAATCTAGCGATATGCTTATTTATTTTATTTATTTATTTTATTTGTTTTTCTTCATCGGACTTAACGTGTCTAAATGAAGCCTGATGGGGAAAAGCCTTGAAAAGGCGTAAAAAACCCCATATCTTTTCGAAATACATGAATCACAATAATACAATACAATTACAACGAACATAAATCAAGTCTATAGCATAAAAAAGTTATCCTCCTATGGCATAGAGTTGTCCGTGAATCAGGTAGAAGTCCTCGTCCTTCTCAGGAGTCTGCGTTGAATACGGTGACGAAAGGTTTCCGCTGCACAGTTAAAGTCGAAAAACTCGTAAAACTCGTTGAAACGACCAGACATGAACCGTATTGGGTCATGCAAGCTGTAGTTCGCAGCACGAGGTCCAGGATGCAGGAAACTCCTCGACCGAAGAACTCGTTCGGGTGCGTGGATTTCGAATTCAGCCAAGATTCCTGGAGAGTCGATATCACCAATAAGTACTTTCGCTGCGAACACGGTCTGACTAATCGTCCGCCTATGTTCTAGTGTTTCAAGAGGATCTTCGTACGGCGGAAGGTTCACAGGGTCATTCCAAGGAAGGTGACAAAAGGCATACCGAACAAATTTCCTTTGAACAGATTCAATCCTCGCTATCCAAACTGCTTGATACGGGCACCATACCACCGAGATCTGATCCGATTCTAACACAAAGTTCCCGATTGGTCAGATAGAACTTGAACCAACGAGTTAAACCTGAGGATACACCGAGTTTTTCAAGTTTAGCTAGCAGTATGGAGTGGTCAACCCGGTCGAATGCAGCCTTAAGATCTGTATATACAAGGTCCACCTGCGCTTCAGCTTCCATACTCCGAAGACATAAAGAAATGAACGGAGCTAGATTTGTTGAAATGATCTCTTGGGATAAAAACCGTGTTGGTCAGGAGAAATGTAATTTATGCAGCTGTGTCGTTGATGATGATTTCGAAAACTTTAGAGCAGGCACTGAGTGATGTGATCCCTCGGTAATTTTCGACATTTCTCTTGTCTCCTTTCTTGTAGATTGGGAACATGAATGACGATTTCCAACGCGTAGGGAACTCCCCCTGCTGTAATGAAATATTGAACAGCTTCGAAAGCGGTGTGATAAGCTCTGAACAGCATCGCTTCAGGCTGTTTGAAGGGATCCCGTCAGGGCCAGCAGCATTAGAAAATTTCAGCTTTTTGATGGCGGATTCGACGAGGTCTACTGTAACCGAGGTAATCGAAAAATTGAAAGCATCACTGGGAGTGTCCCTCACCGCTTCAGCAACTTGGAACAACGAAGCCGTGTGTCATTGAAAATGCTTTTGAAATGTTCTGCCAGAAAATTACATTTCTCAAGGGAATTGCTGGCGATCCTATCACCCAGGTGAATGTCGACTGGTAGCCCCTCCTCGTTTCGTTTGGTATTCACTAATGACCAGAACTGCTTTGGATTAAGCCGAAATTTAGCCTGCACACGCCTTGTAAAGAATGCGGTTACGAGTACGACAGTATTTACGGAGGGGCTTCGATCTCAGACGCTTCAAATTCCGTAGTCGAGCATTGGACCATGTGGGTTTGGGAGAGGGTCTCCTCAATGGGACAGAATCATTTATTGCCCGGCCAACGACCTCAGCGAAGTAGTTGACGGCTTCATCAATAGATGAACACGTGTCAAGGAACTGCCAATCTGCCTGGGCAAGCGAGTGACTCAGCGCGACGAAATCTGCTCTACGAAAGTCGAGCTCATGTACATCAACAGGGGGGTTATCGTAGCGAACAGGTACAGATAGGTTGATGGAAACTTCCAACGCAGGATGATTGGTGTCGATGCCAATCAAAGGCTCTGGGGCTTCTAGGATAGAACATTCCAGTTCTGCAGCTTCGTTCGCCAGAACGAGATCAAGCAGCCGAGAGTTGCTATTCAGTATCGAGTTGATTTGCGTTAAGCCATGCAGGTTGAAACCATCAAGGAGAGCACAGCAGGATGCGAAGAACATCAATGCTAGGAAGATCGTTTGCAGGAACGTTCCATAAGAGGCCAGACTGATTGTAGTCACCAAATACCAGAGCTAGGTCGTTTTGTTCTAGTCAAGAGAACACGGTACCAATCGAACTGATGTGGTTTGCAATGCTGCTCGAATCAGCTTTCCGGTCTGGAGGTAGATACATAGCGCCAATACTTATTGATCTACGAGGCGTCGTTATTTTGACCCACAGCTGCCCTAGAGAAATGCAAACTGGAGCAGGATCGATGCAGGAGCTTAGGCGTTTGGATACCGCAATCAAGACGCCTCCCCCACGCAATTTGGTACTATTCTGGTGGTTGCGGTCGTTTCGAAATACCGTGAATAGACTGCCAAATAATTGAGATGAATTAATGCGGTCATCGAGCCAGGTTTCCGTAAGAACTATGACATCGTAGTCAGAGTCAACGACAGTCAGGAAAAAATCATCAATCTTTGTTCGCAGGCCACGAACGTTCTGATAATACACCAACAGGCGGTCGAACGAAGTCGGTTGGAGGTCTGCAGAATGATCGATCAGCCGAAACGAGCATGGTGGTACTCTGGAACACAGAGACGGATCAGGAGAAGAACTGTTTTCAACGAACGCATACTTGCCTGATGTAGAAGGTTGGAAGACCCCTTCACCATTCTCA
Organism: Ochlerotatus camptorhynchus; assembly: GCF_037179485.1. Classification (NCBI taxonomy): domain Eukaryota; kingdom Metazoa; phylum Arthropoda; class Insecta; order Diptera; family Culicidae; genus Ochlerotatus; species Ochlerotatus camptorhynchus. The sequence goes on along the minus strand of NW_027040507.1, from coordinate 2,691,126 downwards.
ACCACAGGGCCAGAAGGACTACGATGACAGGAATCAGCAAGCGCGACTGGGTTGAGTGGCTCAGGGGCTTCCTTGAGACAGCAGGCAGTGCGTTATGGTCTGGGATGTTCCAAAACGTGGCGAGCAAGATCCGGTGCAGTGCTGTTTGTCCCATCGGTGATGTGGGATTTGAAGCCATCGGAGTATGACGTTTCAGTCGAATCAGCCGGTTGTTGCTCTTGAGGTGGTGAGGCGCTGGAAGCAACGGGCGAATCAGGAGCGCAATTGGTGATGACACGAACATACTTGCCTTGAGTTGCGGGTTGGAAGACCCCTTCTCCAAGCCCACACACAGGTCCGGTTTACCTTAGAAAGGTAAATAAATTTGGAAGTGCCGGATTCCAGTTGTCGGCGGAGAAAAGTTCGTTCACCCTCATCTGCATTTTTGTATTTGTATTTGTCCACACCCATCATGATTGCGACCCAGGTTTTACCGCAACGAAACACCGTCAAAATCCTTGAAGTGCGACTCGACCGCATTCTTTCTTGCAAGGCCCACTTCGATGAGGCTAAGGCCAACTGCCAAACTCGACGGAACCTACTCCGCTCTCTCACCAGACGCCATCCCGACAGCAAACGGAACCTACGAATCCATATCTCCCAAATTGTTACATGGGTATCTACTGTAAATCAAAGGGTCATCAGCATCACTTCCGGTCTACTTCCATCCACCCCTTGCATTGAGGGCGGCCTACTCCCCTTTGACCGACTTATCGACATGACCATCTGCCGTCGGACCATCGGATTCCTTGAGAAGACTATGGTTTCTAGCGAAGGAGCTTGATGTGGAGCCAGGGGTTGGAACCTGCCCAAAATTGCCATCGATCAAACCAGGGTTCCTTCCATTCATTTCGGCAAAAAAAAATGTTTTATTAAATTATGGAATAATAAGATATCATGATAATATTTTGTTTGCGTAAGCAACAAGAAAATATTGTAAAGTTTGTGTTTGTGCCATAATACCTGCCAATTTTGCTACGTGAGAGTCACAATAAGCGATTTTGTCATTTATCTCACCCACTCTTCGCGAAAAGGCTATCAGAAAACCACTCATTGTGAGTCTGTCAAAACTAAATTTGCAAATTTTATTTGTCAAACACAAACTTTACAATCTTATAAAACAGCAAAAAAGGTTATCTTCCATTTAATTCCACTTAATTAATTTTGGTATCCATGACAAATACGTATTGCGACTACAATGTGCAGTCTTCATCAGTGTCATTCCCACTAAAGAACATTTCAAAATCTAACCCCCTTAAATACGCTTCCCTACGTAAAAAAAAGTCAAGATCATAAGTTTAAAAATGAAACTACAATGTGTTGAATGGGAACCTACCTAACTAATAAAAACCAAAGATTTAAGTAAACCAAAGGAGAAAAATCACAATCACAATGACACTGATGAAGACTGCACATTGTAGTCGAAATACGTATCTGTCATGGATACCAAAATTAATTAAGTGGAATTAAATGGAAGATAATCTTTTTTGCTGTTTTATTTAAGCATTCCGCTTACAACCCAATTTCATTACTTCTTTACAATCTTGTCTGGTTGCTTACGCAAACCAATTATTATCATAATATCTTATTATTCCATAATTTAATAAAACATTTTTTATTCGAAATGAATGGAAGGAACCCTGGATCAGACAATGAAAGAAACGTTCAAGGCTGGTTCCAATCCCCTAGCCGTTACACAGACCCATCGTAATCTAAGCGAACACAGATAAAGATAAAGCTTACGTTACTTTGACGGATCGCTTTCCCACTCCGTCAAGCAAATCAATCGTCCTTTTTACCGACTCCAGTTGTGTAGCCGCCATTGATGACAAACACCCCACTCATCCATCGATACAGGCCATCCTCTCGAGTGCGACACCTGGCACTACTGTCGCCTGAATACCCTGCCACTGCGGAATCCAGGACAATTTTGAAGCTGATTGCCTCGCCTACCGAACATGTGCCTATACACGCGTAAAATCCCTGGCCCAGACCACCAAAAGTGGATTTTAAGCGTCACTTGGGAAGCCTGGAATAGGAACTGGATTAATTTAACTCCCGCGACCTCTTCATCGGGAAAATTAAAGGAGACACGGGTAAATGGGAGGATCCAGCAGAGCATCGCTCTGAAATTGTCCTGTCCCGCCTAAGATCTGACCACACTCGCCTTTCCCACAACCTCAGTGGGAACGGTGATTTCCACAAGACCTGCTTCACATTCACATTCATCACACTATTGTGCATTTCCTATGTCACTGCCCCCAATACCAGGAAGCAAAATAGCTTTACGGGATTGCAAGGAGTGTACAAGATGCGCTCAGCAATGACGCAAGCAGGACCGCTGCTCTACTAGGTTTTCTTAAAGAGGCAGAACTCTTCCACCTTGTTTGACAACTACCACTTCGGTGCTCTCTCACTAAAGCCTGCTACCGGAGGCACCCTTCTCTTCATCATGGATCGACCACCTGCGCCATCACTCGGATTACCGACCCTAAACTGAGACCCATGCGCACCAAAACCCGAACTACTGACCCCCAACCGACCTACGGCACAACCAGAATCACCCCGCAAAGAACCACTGACCCTTCCTGACAGCATACAATACTCTGTTTTAAACAACTCTGTATTTTAGGGACCTCCTTCTGGGGCCAATCCTCCTTCCTGGGACCCCACTCGGAAATCCCCAGAGAAGGAACCAACCAACGCCCGAGAATATTTTTTTTCCGGCACGTTTTTATTTTCCTAAAAAAAAAATGAGAAAAATTATCAAAAATCCAAGAAAATCAGTTTTTCCTTAGATTCCTGGAAAAGTTTACTTGTAAAAAAATATATATGTTTTATCTCATCATGATAAAAATGGTCCCTCAGCAAAACCAAAAAAATGATGTTGGGTGGTTATTTGAGTCCAACAAAAATGCGTTTGCTGATGATTGAAATCGTAATTATTATTTTTTTCGGAGTAGTAAACTTCTTCTCAACAAAGTAGCCTTACCCAAATTTGGAGGTCATCTGTAGTAGAATCACTCCATCTTTGGACTCCGTTAAAAAAATAGAGGTTAAGTGCCAGTTGTCCTTAGTAAGACGGAAATTAGAACCAACAATGCATTGGTAGGGTTGTTTACAAGACAGGAGTGCATGGTTGACGTAGACTAAGTTTAGCTGTTTAGTAAACTTCTCGTGCAATTTTCTCGATGTTTATTTAATATTCAGTAAAAGTAGAAGTGACTTTTCTCAACACAAAAGTTCACAATGTTTTCCGTCGATCTTGTTTCCGTACTGAGCACCAATGCCACCGACGCCAGGGAGGCAGCTCCTGGACCCTACCTATTGACCCATCAATTCATGGACCGGGGACCAACGGCTTTAATTCCCTTCAGAAGTAGACCCTTTGGCGTGAGAAGCAATCACACTTACCACTACAACAATGCCTTTTGAATGATGATTGTACGTAGGGGAATTTACGTATTCTCGTCAATCTAAGCAGCGTCCGAACTTCTATTAGAGCATTTCTAGCTCAAATCGTTAAAAAAAATGTCAATTTTGTCTCGACCCCTTCTGATTTGAATGAAACATTGCTCACGTGTTCGCTGCTACTAATGGTTGCATTTTTCATTTAAATATGATTTTTTCCTCCAGAGTAACTTTTGAAAAGGGCGTATAGAAAAATAGATTTTTTTTTTTTCAAAAAATCATAACTTGAAAACTATTGATCTGATCAAAACGGCAAATGAGAAGAAGTTTTAGGTAGTTAAATTATCTTTCCGGAAAAAATACACTGAAAGAAAAATCTTCGTAAATTAGTATTAAAAAAACGTAAAACGATGATTATCTCAAAACACCCCCCCTTCGATCTTCATAATTTTTTATTTCAAGAAAATTGATGGAACACCCTTGAATTTCGTGAGAAGTGTATGCTGGTAACTTCCTTAAAAAGAAATCTATAATTTTTTAAATTTTTGTTGATTTTTACAAGCTGATGAAAATGCATATTTTCTTGAAAAATAATAATTTATTTGGATTTTACGCATAATTTTCAATAACTTTGCATATAAAAACTTTTTTTCTAAGTCCAGCCGTTCTCAAGTTAATGCGAATTAAAAAAATATAATTATAACAATTTTCAACATTTTAGGCCATTTTCAAATGTTCGTCGAGATGTCTAGCAACGAGATTTTATTTCATGATTGTATATTAAAAAACAAACAATTCATTCTCAGATATGGTAGCTGTCAGACTTACCCGTTTCTATCTAGAGGCAGCGGAAGAGAAGCACGTTGATGTGGTCAAATGAAAGATTTGTTGAGATAAGAAACAGTATATTTATTATTTTATTTTACAACTCATATTATTTGAATACATTGAATAATTTGGGTGTATCGTTTGAATTAGAGAATATTTTTACTGCAATTTGGTTGTTTGAAACTGGAATATAGCAATGATATTTTCGAGTTCCAGGAATTGGTTTCACTTTCTTAAAAATTGGATCAAATTCCGTGTCAGCCTTTTTGTATTCTTCCGTAGAAACATAACAAAATGACATTTTTGTTTGAAGATCTTCTTTACGACTATTTGTCCAGTCGTACAGTTGTTTAGGGTTCGTTATAGGGTGCTCGTGTTGCTTAGCTAAACTTGCTCTGGTTGCCATTCTCTTAAGGGTACCGCCAATCGCATCACAAGGACCTTTGCCGTGTGAAGTTGCAAAAAATGCCATTCAATTTCTACATTATGCTTATCTTTAAATCCACAGAGGCTAGCAAATTTTTTATGTTTTTGTATTGTGATGCTGCTCCATCTGACATAAAAATACACTTTTGGACTGTTATTTGCAACTTTAAAAATTCTAATAATTTTGAGATAAACAACTGAACTGCTACTGTGTCATGCTTTGAAATTGATTTAGGTAGAGGTTTACAACACTTGAAATTGTTATCCATCGTAAAAAACTACTTGCTTTTTAACTTGAAACGCTAAGAGAGATGAACTGAATGGAACAGGTGAAGATCGTCCCAATATATATATATATGTAGCAGAATAATTACAATGTTGACATTATACCTATCTTCATTAGGTACAATTGATTATAGCAAACTTTTTAAGGTGTGAGTGTAAGAAGCCTCCACGGGGTGCTTTTTTATGTAGTTGTGATATCGCGGGATGAGCTCTTAAGGCACAATATGGTATACGTCAGAGAAGTACCTAGATAATTTACCTCAATTACAGGTTTAATAACATATTTGTTTACCTGTTTATGTTTTGAGCCTCTGTTATGACATACACAATTCTATCCAGGTAAACAACTAATAGAGGACAGAAAAAAGGCACATGAGTGGGTTTGTTGATTATTTAGGTATATTTGAGAGTATTTACTTATAAACTTGTTTCTTTTCCGCTGCGTCTAAATAGAAACGGGTAAGTCTGACAGCTACCATATTTGAGAATGAATTGTCTGTTTTTTAATATATATTCATGGAAAAACATCTCGTTGCTGGACATCACGACTAACATTTGAAAATGGCCCAAAATGTAGAAAATTATCATAATTATTTTTTTTTAAATTGCATTAACTTGAGAACGGCTGGACTTAGGAAAAAAGTTTCCAGAAACAAAGTTTTTGAAAATTATGCGTAGAATCCAAATAAATTACTATTTTACTAAAAAATATGCAATTTCACCAACTTGTTAAAACCAACAAAAATTTCAAAAATTATAAAAAAAAATTTAAGAAAGTTACCAGCATACACTCTTTACCAAATATTAGGGCATTTTTTCAGTTTTCTTGAAAAAAAAAATTTATGAAGATCGAAGGGGGGGTGTTTTGAGATAATCATCGTTTTACGTTTTTTAAATACTAATTTACTAAGTTTTTCTTTCAGTGTATTTTTTTCCGCAAAGATAATTTAACTACCTAAAACTTTTTCTCATACGCCATTTTGATCAGATCAATAATTTTCAAGCTATGATTTTTTGAAAAAAAAATAATCCATTTTTTTATACGCCCTTTTCAAAAGTTACTCTGGAGAAAAAAAATCTAATTTAAATGAAAAATGCAACCATTAGTAGCAGCAAACACGTGAGAAATGTTTCGTTCAAATCGGAAACACTCATGACCAACCGGTTTGCGTTTTGGGCTGGAAATGCTCATTAGCGATTTCTCAGCGTCACACATATACATGACAGGTTTGTTTGTTGACATTTATCTGCTGCTTGGTGTTCTACCAATTCCAATCGACAGAATTGATCAAAACGGGCTGAACATGTTTTTACAACGCTTCAAACTTCTCAGGTGAGTGTGACTATTGTTGGCAGTCTCTTTTTCTTCGGCACCCTTTCCATTTGAACTGCGTGTTAACCAGCTGTTCTATTATCGGCAACTCGAAATCAGCCGTATTTTGTAGTGTGTATATTTAATTTAAAGAAAAATATGGCATAACAGGATTGCACAGTCGTAAAAATGTAATCAGATTGAAGCTTAAAAGGTAAGGAATCGGCTTAATACATTCAACGAAGAGTTTTGATGGGAAAATACAGTGAAATTAACGTTTCAATTTCGGTTGCCGAAAACAGTCAATGGGTGCCGAAGCCATAATTTACCCTATGTCTTAAGAGTACAAACTTAGAAAAATTGATGTTAATTTAGGTGCTGTGAGGCTGCCATATAAGAGCGTCAATTTTGCATAAAACTGAGTCCTAATAGATGCGAAATTCAGCTCAACCAAACGTACTTTCGAACTTTTCAGTATTGAAGCACTTACATGACGTGTTTGTTTACGTCTCATCTTTTATGGCCAAGATGGATTCCGTCACGTGTAAAATCAGTTATTTCTAAGTGTGTAGTTCCACGCCAAATGACGAATTGCAAAAACTCAACCTTCTCCGATTTGCAGGTAACAAAACACATTTTTTTCAAAAATTCGGCCATTTTTGAGCTTGTAATTGTGTTTAAAATGGTGTCATTGACATTTTTCAATTAATTCAAGCTGAGAGTGGATAGAATCACAGTAGGCATATAAGTTCATTTGTTTACATCTTGGCTTCACTGGAGCATGCACGTCACGATTAGGTTCGCTCCTGGCAGTTTTCGATCAAATTCCTGGGCAGGAGTTTTATACCTCGGTTGACCGGAAGAGTGCCCCGGTAGAATGTTAAATCAAAAAGAAGTCAATATTTCCTAAAAAGCTCCTTGTCCGGCAAGCAATCTGCAGTTGTGGGCTGAAAAGCGAAATTTTCGTTACTTCTGGGATCATGAACCAGCTAATTTACCAGGAGGAGTGCCTACGGAAGAGACTACTGCCTTTTCTGGAGTAGCATGAGATGAATTGCCTATTCTGGCCGGACTTGGCAAGCTGCCACTACTCAAATTCCACCAAACAGTGGTATAGCGAAAAATGGCGTCACAGTGGTTCCAAGGAGATTAATCCGGCCAATACCCCAGAACTAAGGTTAGTTGAGGAATACTAGTCAATTGTGAATACTGAAAAAAAGGGTAGAACTGCAATTGGGTTGTTTATCAACGAAAAATATACCAATTTTTATACATCACTAGCTGAGTGTGCCCGGCCTTGCGCGGGATTCAATATTAGCTTGAATTTACGCACCAATTAAAAAAGGATACTATATTTTACGTAGCCCCCCCTTTATCTAAGGGGCCACCCCTTATGACCTCCACATGCCAAATTTGGTTCCATTTGCTTGATTAGTTCTCGAGTTATGCAGAAATTTATGTTTAGTTTGTATGGGAGCCCCCTCTTACAGAGGAGGGAGGGGTCTCAAACCATCATAAGAACCTTCACCGGCCCCAAAAACCCTTGCATACACATTTTCACGCCGATCGGTTCAGTAATTTCCGAGTCTATAAGGGTCAGACAGACAGACAGACAGACAGACAGACAGACAGACAGACAGACAGACAGACAGACAGACAGACAGACAGACAGACAGACAGACAGACAGACAGACAGACAGACAGACAGACAGACAGACAGACAGACAGACAGACAGACAGACAGACAGACAGACAGACAGACAGACAGACAGACAGACAGACAGACAGACAGACAGACAGACAGACAGACAGATAGATAGATATGATAGAGCTTCGTTTTCTGAGCACAACGATATTTTTATCGATCCCGTAGACATTCATTTTATTTATTTATTTATTAGTTTACATCAACAGGCTGAGTGTAACCCCAATGATGTTTAAGTGAATAACATTAAAATACATAGCTTGCTAAAATACATAATACAATAAAATACGTGGTCATCTTCTTCAGGATTGTAGAACAATCAATTCTACTCTGTAAACTATCCACGATGAGCAGGGCCCGCGAAGTGTCTCTCCGAGTACGTAGATCAGTTGACATCGACTTTCATAACTGGGTAGACGAAAAGGGTTTCTCCAAGGCAGCTTCCTCAGAGCAAATCGAAGAAATCGACGCTGAACGGACTCAACTCTTTCAGCACCATTGTTATAACTTGGGTTCCATACTTCAGAGCAATATTCCAGGGTGGACCGCACCAGGGAACAGTATAGCGATTTGAGACAATATATATCGGAAAAATTCTTTGCAATCCTGAAAATGAATCCCAAAGATCTTGACGCCTTGTCGACAATGAACGAGATGTGTTGCTTATACGTTAACTGTGAATCCAGAATAACACCCAGGTCTTTTACGCGCTTGACACGGCTGATAGTTGTTTCCTGAAGTACATAATTGAACATGATCGGTTCCTTCTTGCGAGAGAAGGTGATAACTGAACACTTCGCGGGGTTGACATCCATTCGGTTCAAGTTACACCAGGCAGCAAACGCTTCGAGCTGGCATTGGAGGAAGTGACAGTCATCGATAGAACGGATCCGGATATAGATTTTAAGATCATCTGCATACGATAGACGAGGGCCTTCTATCTAACTTAGCAATCGCAATTGCATGGTTCAGTTTATCGAATGCAGCCGACAAGTAGGTGTAAATTACGTTTGATTGAGCCCGTTCTGTCATGCTTTCCGTGACATACGATATCAGACAAAGTAGATTAGTGGTAGTAGAACGACCGGAAACGAAGCCGATTAGATACTGCTTACAATGAGAGAGCAGGGGCTCCATGATGACTAACTCGAATAACTTCGAAACTGAGCTCAACGATGTGATTCCGCGGTAATTATCCACGTCATCCATTGCACATTTCCAACAAGATGGAAATATACCCAGGTAAAAAATTGATGGTTAACAAGTGTTCTTTCAACGATTTTAATTCACACATTGTTTGAATAATTGTTGTACAAAGACCACTTTAACCTTTGTTCAGCTTTTAAACATCTAAATCTGGTATTTTAATCAGCCCAAAGCTTAACATAAATCTAAGTTATAAGCTTTTCAAGGCATTAACCAACAGTCTTTTCCAACCCTTGTTCTGCTTTCATTTTATATTAAAAAATATAATGGAAGACCGTTTCATGTCTTATATTTTTTATGAGACTGCTTTAGAATGTTGCTGACTGATTGGATTTACATATTTATATTGTTATTATATGTCTAAAAATAACCTTTACATTTCGGGATTCGAACCGGCAGTTGCTGATTCACAGGCGTCAACTATACCCACTCGACCACATAAGCATATTGGTGGCAGAAGGTATGATCATTAACTTGAAGCACGTCAAAATTAAGTTGAATAATAGCAATCGGAAGAGTATTATATAGCAATGCAGAATTGTAAACAATAAATTGTGACAGTAAAACATTCCCCTCATTTCAAGTGCAGTAAACACAATGTGCACAAAAGTGCGCGATGTATTTCGATGCTATTTTAGAGCTATAATTGAATTCTATTTTTGAAATGCGGTATGAAAATTAAGTGCAATATAAAGTGGTGAATAGACAAAACACAGGAATACTAATGTTAATACTTCCGACGTCGTCGTAGTCCACTTCTAGGTGGAGCTATTCTTAAAAAGCTTCTCTTCCTTGTCTCTACTGCTGGTGCTGCTTGGGATTAGAAATGTAGGCAATGAGTTTAGAATAGCTAAAATGTCGGAAATGCAACAAGTGACACTGGTGACATTTAACAATATTATGCAATAAATTCATAATATTCTATCAGGCTATCAGAATATTTGTAGCGTATTGCTGGTTTGTGGAGTAGTATTAAGCTTAAATAAGTCTTTTTCAGTCTTTATATCAGCTAACTTACTGAGCTTGAATTATGGGAATACAATTCGCTTCATTCACTACGAATCAACTGTATATTCAGCCTGGTGTTAATCAGCTTCGTACACCTCAAATCAACCAATAATCAACTTTTGTTCTTACAATTCAGCTTGAATTGTTACTTGGGTACCACTCGAGATGGATTTGCGGAATAGCTACTGCAACGGTGTTAGCAAGCTGGCGATATGCTTCTTCAGAAATACTGATGGGACACCAACGGTTCCTGGGTTGAAGGACGACTTAAGTTGTTGTGCGGCAGTGGAAATCATCTCGACGTCGATGTCAATTGCACCCCTACGCTTGACCGGATAGTGGTACATTACTAGCTGCTAGGGTAACGTGGTCGTCGGTTAATATCTCGTCAGAGAATACGCTGGCAAACTTGTCTGAAAACAAGCGACAGATCTCCTGAGAGGTGGAAGCAACTTCTCCGTTGAACATCGTTGACGATGGTAGGCCAGACTCTTTGCGCTGCTCGTTAACGTAATTCCAGAAAGACTTCGGGTGTGACTTGAGTTTACTTACTTTAAATCAAGATTTAAATTTTTAATCGTTGACACTAAATCTATTCGTTGGCAGCTCGCTCCCATACAAAGTCCCACCAAGGGATGGTGCTTTTTGCTAATTCTAGTTCCAGTGTACCAAAATTTATGAAATTTTGGATTTCGGATCCATTTTTAATGAATATGTATGTACCTTAATTCCCCTAAACAACCCAATTGATCTGAAGGAAATGGAATTTGGCAGCCAAAAAAGTGGGAAAAGGACTCATACAAAAGATGATTGGCCCGTTTACGAATAAAAGTTCGAGCAATGGCTTATTGTAAGAAGGAAGACTGAAACAATGAAACCTAGCTGTTACATTGAACTATGAAAAATAAAACGAATTTTATACCCCAACATAATTTTCGTGTCCGGATTTTTTCGTGTTCAACCTTTATCTATGAAAATCTATGAAAATATGCTAAGGTGAAATCCTAGGAAATTTTGGGGTTATACATTCTTAAATTCTACATAGCATACCAAGAGATTTTCTGGCATATTTTAAGCAAATTGAAAGTGTTAAATAATGGAGTGAAATTAGAGCAAATTTTTTCAGGAATTCCCTTAAGTGTTCTGTACCAATTCTGATTTTTTATGGAATAAAAAATATTTAGAAAATACAGAATAGAACAAACAGAATCATTAGATTATTGAGAGGACTTCTAAAAGTAAAATGAATTCCGAAGACATTTAGAAATGCTCGCAAGGAAATCCTTATGAAATTCGCATAGTGATTCATAGAAATAATTTAGTTAAGTTTTAGATTCCGTACACAGAATTGCATGATCCAGGATTAACATAAATTTTCAAGAATGATCTTAAAAACCGCTTATAGACTAATATAAAACTAAAACTGTTACTTGGGTAGCGCTGCACGGACTAGTTGCGCACGCTATGTTTGAAAGCACTTTTTTTTGCAACTTTCATGTACCTAAGTGTTTTCTTCACAGGAATTTAGTATTGATCCTAAAAATCAAATCTGTGAAGGTTTTAAAATATTTCATCTTGGGTTTTTTGAAAAAACGTGTTTTGAAGTACACTTAGCCCTTTATTAAGGCGTACATGTACTATACAACTGTAACGGATCGAAACAAATTCAGTTGAAAATGATTCAAAAGAGATTAAAGTAGTCAAAATACTATGATTCAACAATACAGTAAGATTCCCTCTTGAGTACTGTAACATATCGTAGTCTTGTTATGGTCTTATAATCTAATAATTAATCTCTTGCAAAAATCTATTATTTAATATTTTACAATATGGAATTTCGGGACTACCTTAGGTTTCGGTAGACCAACTTTCACAAAAAAGACCTATGCACTCATCCATGAGTTCATCACCGAAACAATGTCTCATCATAGCATCCATACTGTCCAAAATCTTTAGTTGATGATTAAAATTGCATCCTTCCAAAACTACACGTTTATCAAGCAATGACGTTTATCGAGTACCTACAATGGCGACCAGCGAATCCAAATTGCGCATGCCGAAACGCATTTGCGGCAGCCACCCAATTTGAAGCGTTATTGGGATCATTCTTGGCCGCGTTGTCTTTTCTCATAGCTGATTTGAGACCTGAATGGATAGTTTAATTGCTATTATGTCTCATAGTTTACACAATTTTAGCGTCTGTAATATTACAAAAGTGTAAAGTTATGTGAAATATAAAACTGTAAAGATAACTAGATGGTAAATACTGACCCTATTAACACTCATATTAAGATCTTTCTTATAGCTGAGTTAATCTTCGTGAGAAATCTTTAAACAAAATTCTGACTGTTTCAAATTTAAACCCACTGGTCTTCCTGCGACGTTTGAAAAACTAGCCTCGGCTTGTTTTTCGCCTGATAACTGCAGCGGTTCTCAAACTTTTTTCGATTGCGATCCACTTTTAGGGATTGTATAAACTCGCAACGCACCAATATTAGATGGAGATGTTATTAGGCCAAAATGATGTTAAAATCCATGATGTTTTATGGCTTGAATCGCCAAAACACCCCAAAAATGCATAAAAAGATAAAATGGCTAGAATCCACAAATTTTTGGTGAATCGGTAAAACCGTTCAAACATTATCTGAAGATTCTGAAAGAGCTATCTAAACGTATGAGCAGCATAAATAAATCTAGTATTAAAACTACTGTCAACTCTCGACAAATCGATGTCCATTAACTCGATATTGAGTCATAGAACCATTAATTTCAAGACTACTGTTATTCTATAGCTCGATAATTCTATAACTCAATAGTCCCTTGAATATCGAGCTATGCAAAGTTCAATGTACTTAGAAAACCACCTCATAACGAGGTTAAAAAACCGAGTCAAGACCTACTTTTAATGCCAGAATGATTATTCAAAAAAAGCCAAAATAAAGGCTTTAAATCGCGAAAAAGGCCTCAAAACGCTCAAATGGCTTAGAATCTTCAAAACACTAACAAGGCCTCACAATCGCTAAACAAGATTAAAACGACCTAGAATTGCATCATAAACGCTAAATTGGTTTAAAAATCTTATCAACAGCCTGAAAATGATAACTCCTATAATAATCATGACTCGTTAAAATGGCCTAGACTTTCCAAACTAGGGGAATTTACGTATTCTCGTCAGTCTAAGCAGCGTCCGAACTTCTATTAGCGATTTCTCAGCGTCACACACATACATGAAAGGTTTGTTTGTTGACATTTATCTGCTGCTTGCTGTTCTACCCATTCCAATCGACAGAATTGATCAAAACGGGTTGAACATGTTTTTACAGCGCTCCAAACTTCTCAGGTGAGTGTGACTATTGTCGGCAGTCTCTTTTTCTTCGGCACCCTTTCCATTTGAACTGCGTGTTAACCAGCTGTTCTATTATCGGCAACTCGAAATCAACCGTATTTTGTAGTGCACACTTAGAAATACCTAATTTTACACGTGACGGAATCCATCTTTGACATAAAGGATGAGACGTAAACAAACATGTCATGTAAAATTAAGTGCTCCGAGACTGAAAAGTTCGGTACTTGACGAAAAGTACGTTTGATTGAGCTGAGTTTTGCGTCTATTACGACTCAATTTTATGTCAAAAATGACGCTCGTATATGTCAATCTCAGAGCACCTAAATTTACATGAATTTTTTTAAGTGTGTGTGTATATTTAATTTAAAGAAAAATGTGGCATAACAGGATTGCACAGTCTTAAAAATGTAATCTGATTGAAGCTGAAAAGTTAAGGAATCAATCAATCAGTCAATGGGTGCCGAAGCCATAATTTACCCTACACACTAAGAAATAACTAATTTTACACGAGACGTAATCCATGTTGGACGTAAATCATGGAACGTAAACAAACAGTTCATGTAATATTAAAAGGTGATACGGTCAAAATTTGGTCAAGGGAAAACGCGTGTAAATCGGTGAAATCGTTTATTTAAAAAATCAAATTAAATTTATTTTTCAAGTTCAATTAGTATAAAATTCAGGAAAAATATTCAGTTAGGCTTCCGCTTTTCCAAATCCGAATTGCCGGGCCTTACGCTTGACCCTGCCATCAGATTTTGTACAGCCACCTTGTCCACCTTCTTCGCCGCAGAAAGCCAGTTTGCCTTGAACTGCTGCTCGCTCTTAGCAGTTTTTTTGGTCTTCTTTAGGTTCCGCTTGACAATAGCCCAGTATTTCTCAATTGGGCGGAGCTCTGGCGTGTTGGGAGGGTTCTTGTCCTTGGGAACCACCTGCACGTTGTTGGCGGCGTACCACTCCATGGCCTTTTTACCGTAATGGCAAGATGCCAAATCCGGCCAAAACAGTACGGAACAACCGTGTTTCTTCAGGAAAGGCAGCAGACGTTTATTCAAACACTCTTTCACGTAAATTTCTTGGTTGACAGTCCCGGAAGCTATGAAAATGCTGCTTTTCAAGCCACAGGTACAGATGGCTTGCCAAACCAGATATTTCTTTGCGAACTTTGACAGTTTCATGTGCTTGAAAACATCTGCTACCTTTCCCCTTCCTTTTGCCGTATAAAACTCCTGTCCCGGAAGCTGCTTGTAGTCGGCTTTGACGTAGGTTTCGTCGTCCATTACCACGCAGTCAAACTTCGTCAGCATCGTCGTGTACAGCCTCCGGGATCGCGCTTTGGCCGTCGTATTTTGTTTATCATCGCGATTTGGAGTCACTACCTTCTTGTAAGTCGATAGTCCGGCTCGTTTTTTGGCTCGATGCACGGTTGTAGACGATACACCCAGCTTATTTGCGGCATCTCGGAGAGAGAGGTTAGGGTTTCGCTTGAAACTACCGGCAACTCTGTTTGTCATCTCAGCGGCTTCCGGTTTTCGATTTCTCCCCGATCCAGACTTCCTGGCTGTCGACAAACGTTCCCCAAACACTTTAATTACATTTGTAACGGTTGATTTGGCAACTTTTAGCGATTTTGCCAACTTTGCGTGCGAGAAGCTCGGATTTTCGCGATGCACGAGCAAAATTTTGATACGCTGCTCTTCTTGCTTGGACGGCATTTTGACAACTGAAGAGTGAATTCCAAAATCAAAATAGGAGCAACATTCTACACACACACACCTTCAAAATGAGGGGTGTTCAGGTTTTTTAAATGCAAAATTGAAAAAAATACGTCAAGTTGATATTGACCAAATTTTGACCGTATCACCCTTTAAGTGTTCCCAAACCGAAACATAAGCAAATCGACAAAGAGAACGTTTCATTGAATTGATTTTCTTGTTTCTTTCAACTGATTCTTATGTCAAAAGGGTCGCTTACATGTGTCGGTCTCAGGGAACCTAAATTTACATGATATTTTGGTAGTGTGTAGCTGTATAATGCAAAATGGCTTTTAAATTCATTACCCCTGCATAATTTTAAAATCAGGTTTATTCTACATGCAAGTTAAAAAAAAAAAACTATGATCAACAATCTGAATTTCTGCGACCCACCTGAGAGTAGCCTGCGACCCATTGATGGGTCGGACCTTAAATTGAGAAACGCTGCTCTAATCCTTAATTTCGACAGCCCATTCGGAGAGATTTTGAAGTTTCCGGTTTTCACTACATGTATGACGTTTCCCAGGAGAAACCTGCGTCAGACATGATTTGCAAATATCTACACATCCGTACAACTCGACAGTCAAAATGGTTTGAACTTCTTGTTAACATCTTTCTTCTGGATAATTGTGAACCTCAATTTTCACAAACTGATTGTTTATACCGGTAAACGGCAATGTAAAATGCGTGAGTCGTAATCACGATATTTTTTTAGGTAGCTAACTCTCATTTTTACGCCCTTCCACCCTGCTTATGGTGTTGATCACATTTCATAGGGGAAGCGTAAAAGAGAAAGATATATCGCAACAAATTCTCTTTATCATACACACTCACATAAATTTATGTAAATTGCTCTGAGATTTACATATACGAGCGTTAATTTTGACATAAAATTAAGTCATAATAGACGCAAAGTTCAGTTCAATAAAACGTACTTTTCGTCGAGTAATGAACTTTTCAGTCTTGGAGCACTTAATTTTAGATGACACGTTTGTTTACGTCTCATCCTTTATGTCAAAGATGGATTCCGTCACGTGTAAAATTAGTTATTTCTAAGTGTGTACCTGTTTTCTACGACATGGAGTGGAAGTTGTTCCATCAACGACCCGATGGGACAGCTTATAGAAGTTACATTCAAATTCAAATCACTGTTCAGAAGTTTTTCCTTGACTTTGTTGAACTTCGATGAAATTCTTCAAACTTTTCTGATGATCTTAGAACTTCTTTGAAGTTCGCAGAACGTCTTTGAGTTTGTCATTTTTTCCTGGATTTCACAGATATTTCCTAAAGTTCACAGTAACACAAAGGACATTAAACTCGCCTGAAGCTCACAAAACGACCCTGAAGTTGGCAGAATATTCCTGAAGCTTATAGAACTTCTCTGAAGATCGAATCACATCTTGCTTTGATTCTTTGAAGGAGCGTCTTTAAAGTTTGCAGAACTTTCCTAAAATTCACTACAGTTCCCTATAGTTCGCCGAATTTCCTAGAAAGTCGCAAAACCTTCCCGAAAGTTTCCTTAGACAAAATAGCAATTCTTTAGTAATTCAAGATGAGGGCAACCTAAACTTACTGGGCAAGAGTAGCTAACCTCGTGTGGGTTTCATTCCTGTATTATGGTAATTCGGTTAAACGATTTTCAAACAAATTTGTCGTGGTTGCCAGAATATATTTTCGGTCTCGCCATTGAGTCAATGATCTTTATTTATTTTTAAAAATCCAAGCTAATTTTCCTCCGCCTCCTACTGAGTACGGGACAGAACAATTTCGAATACTTACTATCTCCTTTATTGAGCTCCGAGAGAACTCTTTAATAACATTTTGATTAATTCAATCATCTTTTGTACCTTGTTTGACTGCATTTGTTCAATTCGCAATAGTTTGGTATCGTTAATATACGCCTTCATAATCAGCGTTGTAAACTTCAAAACACTCTTTCTCACAAAACCCTAGATGAAATATTTTAGAACCATTACAGATTTGTTTGTTAGGATCAATACTAACATCCTGTGAAGAAAAAACTGAGGTACATGAATGTTGCAAAAAAAAGTGCCTTCAGACATAGCGTGTAGCGTATAATCTGTCAGCTGTACCCCCAGTAGAGATTTTGAATTCAGAGAAGACAATGAAAGTGCATGACCTCTCTGATTGTGCAGTGTGAATTGTGTAACATATGCAATCGAAGCTAGTTCTAACACTGTGATGAAATATGACAGTCCACTAAACGTAAATCCGATCGATGTAGTTATCAATTTAGCGAAATTCAACAAGGAAATGGGAACATTTGCCATCACCGAGCAAATTCGACATCATTTTTCACATATTTGCATGCACGTCCACCTCAGGTGCTTATTTTTGCCGTGACACACATACACCTGATCCACCAGATTGGATTACCGGTCGAATTTTTGGCATGCCACCATTATGATACTGTTGATAATGTTTCAGTCATCATTTAAAGTACCAAGCTTGAATGATCAAGTCCATACAAATTTGTCGCCCACCCGCACCAGCTCGATTGCCGGACATCGATTTTCGATTTGATGGTTGATTGATAATTTAATCTGGCCACACATTCCGGTGGGATTCCATCGGCTGCCCTTCATCGCATCCCGCTAGCAATGTTTGGTTTTAGCTACGCCCACACCTACGCAGTTAACAGACAGGTGCACACTGACTGAGTATCGTCGGCCATCCATCATGGATCAATTGCATACGATGCAATTTAGAGTTTAATTGATGGAAACTAGACAGCACTTAAACGGAAAACGGACATAAATCACATGTTGTTGAATTTCCTCGAATGCGGAAATTTGTGGATTGCCAACCAACATCATCCGAAGCAGGTTTGTTTTTTATTTGATCGTTTTTACCACTGTAATTAATTCATTAGTGAATTATTGGCTCCCATTTAAAATTTTCTCTGACAACAGCTATGCGGTAGGGTGCCAATGGTTATTTAAAATTTCAAAAAGATACCCCCTACACAATTTTAATTGCCTCGAAAAACGACCCTATGCTTAGTTTTAGCTCAATCGCCGCAAAGCGTCCAGAGTTTGACCTTTTTCACTCTCGAAAATCTCCCAAAAAGTGTAGGGGTTTACATGGAATTTCGGATATCGAAAAAAAAAAATCGATGCCAAATGGCTTAATAATACATGAAACGTCGAGATCTGGTGTTATTTCGAAAACAAAAAATTGGTCAAAAATCAACTCTCTGGGACATAGTGTTTTTCCATGGTTATATGCAAGATTTTAAACATTGATTAATTGGATTCTAAGACTGTTCGTAATAATTGCCAAATAACTTGTATATCGATTTGAGCCAACAATTGGCATACGCTACGCGACCACTGGAGTGTTTCACTTATTTTTCATTAGGGTGGCCCTCCTCCCTTTGGTGTCGTTTTTCCTATACCTAATGCATTGCTTGTCACAAAATCATAAACACCCCTCCCCCTTAGAGCGTGACATAATATGTGCATCACCTTCAAGGTCGTGGCGGCGCCGGTGTTGTAGTGGTAAGCGTGATTGCCTCTTACTCAAAAAGTCCTGGGCTCAATCCCAGTCGGCGTCATCGGGATTTTCTGATGCATAAAATCTCTGATCACACCTTCCTTCGGAAGAGAAGTAAAGCTGTTGGTCCCCGGAGTTCATGGGTCGATAGGTAGGGTTGAGGTGTGCGAGCTGCCTCCCTGGTGTCGGTAGCATTGGCACTCAGTACGGAAAACAAATCAAGGAAACAGAAGACTATAAGGGCATGGCTGGCGAGATTATTGACAGATTAAAGTAATGAGCTTCCAAAACTTGTGCAGTGAGAATGGGGGGAGAGGTAGCTCATCGATTCTTCCGGTTCGCCTCCTAACATCGTGCTATAAGGTACCAGGCGATAACCAGGGTAGTTGATCGATAGCTCGATGACGTCATTTCGTTGGCGTCTGCAATGGGAAATTCTCATAGCAGGTGTTGACGATGGAACGTTGTCGATTTGTTGAATAGCAACTATCGTGGTAACTCACCGATTACCTGTCAATCTGCCAATTTTGGAAAGACGTCTGCATTGAATTGTCTCATATAATAATATTCCGCCCACTATATCACAAGAAATTGCGAGTAGCTGAGTGGAATGGAGATAAGTTAAGCATTGGGTACAGGACCAAGTCTCCCCTGGGTGGTGCCAAAAGATGAGCGCAATAGAATCATCAAGTTGACATAAGGCACGAAATGAGACTATTGCATGGCTGGGTAGTCAAAGTCTTCCATTCGTTAGTCATTTCAGGTGGATTAGAACAGGTTTAGGTGGGCATTAACCAGATTTGGATTTTTCAGATGTAATCCTGGATAGGACCCTATCATTGAACGTCGCGTGAAAGTGGAACTTAATGAAGGCCTAAGTACTTTTTTCGTAGTTTTTAGTTTTCGGATTTGAAAGATCGTCGGTTACACTGGCCTGCTTACTAAGCAGAAAAACGCTGTCCCAGGTCCTTACATATCAAAAAGATTTATGGTAAAATCGCTTGCGAAACTCGTTGTTGTCGTTGGGTCCGGTTTTGAATGGATACACAAATTTGAGCAACGGTATAATGTGATATGAGGGGCTCGGTGGCCTTAGAGCAACCGTTTTTGCTTACTGAGCAGAACATCATGAGTCTAATCTCAGGCCCATCCACATTCAAGATTCGTCAATCGTTTTATTTGTTAATATGACTACATGGTAATAACAGCAACTCGGTGACATCAATTCAGCTTATCGTTTACCAAAACGAACCCTGCTGCAAACCCAACCCTCTTATCCAACATCCCAGTGATTCCTCGTGGAAGTGCAGAGGTGTTCTCGGCTTCCATCAAAGCGAGTGTCATGTCAACACAATCCTTCCCATTCCTTTCTTGACCTGTGTTCGGGCGCGGCCGGCGCTGGTATTGCCTAATTTAAGATCACCAGTTTTTCACATTGAGGATGATTGCTAGTCCCAAGCATCGTCTATTGGTTCTCTGTGTAATTACAGCTGATCTGGCAGTAACAGAGTAGCAACCGTGGGCGGTCAATCAAGCTCAAGCAAGCAAGCTCCAAAACTTGTGCAGTGAGAATGTTCTGCTAAAGCCAAGCTACATTCATTGGTTCCATTGTACAATTATATTAGCTTTATCTATCGTGGAAAAGCAACTACGATATTTGCGGTCATTCAAGCTCAAGCCCAAAATCCAATACAAATTACTGACTCCAGTAAAATAATCTAAGGGTCTTCCCTTTTTGTTTGTGAAATATCCATGTAGCGCTAAAGCAAATTTGTATCTCATTTGCAAATAAAATGCATTTCGCAACAATCCAACACAATCACGGGAAGAAAAAACTGTAACATTATGATTCCTTTGCACACTGGTTCTATCAACACATATTCAGGTGCGCTACAACGGTGCTAATTTGTACCAATTAATTATTCAAACCACTGACGCGGATAAAAGTTCTTCCGCATTCGGCGGCTGTGAGCATCAGCGAGGGGTGATGATTCGCCTCTCTTTATATGTACATTTCCACGCTCCCCGGTGTAAAATAATGGCACACAAAGAGAAAATCCTGCTCCTCATAAGCCCGCGACCAGTCGTACACCTGTATGATTGCATGAATATTTAATTCACCGCGCCACAGGATCGGCTCCCAGTGCTCGACTTCCCCGTTCAAATTGCGCGCAGTGGGGTGCAAAACTGCTATTGCTGCCTTGATTATTACAAGTATGAGCAAATTATATTCATCATAACCATCAGCTTTGTTCCAGTAATATCCTAACCAGAGAATGAGCTGCCGGAATCCTTTTCGCATGGCAGGAATTTGACGTAATCATGATGTGCTGCATGCCTCCAATCCGATTCCTAATTCCTGTGGAAGTCCTACCAGGATGGCTTAAGTGTCCTTTCAGTCATGACAGTAGGGATTAATAGCCACAATGGATATGTTATTCGTAATAACTTATTACCCGCTAGGATCCAACTGCACATTTAGGTAAGATAACAATCGCTTCTGACAAGGCCATAATTACCTTTGTCGTCCAGGACTGAACCAGACAGGGACATCAATTCTGCGAGTTGGCCTAGCATTTTCGACACAATGCCATTACGGTCCCGTCCGAGATGGATACTCATCTCCTCCTTTCTTCCAGCAGTCCACCCGGCAACAGAGCCTTTGAAGTTTAGATTGTAAATTTTCCCGACAGCTCATCATAACTGCACACTTCACTTGTGAATATAACGAAGCGATGGCTGTTATTTTGCTGATGTGCACATTCTGAAGCAACTAAGGTTAAATGGTTTACTATGGACCCCCTAGTAGCTGTTTTAGCCATCGACGATGAATTAATGATCTTTTAATTATTCTTTCCGCAATGCTTTTCAATTTGGTAAACGTTAATCCTTTGCTTGATACGAACATCCTTTTTTTTTTTTTTTTAATCTTTATTTTAGAGATTTTTAGCCTGAGGCTAGTTCATCTCTTATACGAACATCCTGTGATGGACCGTGTTATATACAAGATGAAGACAATACATTGGGGTGAGTGTTCAATCGAAAATAAATCAGTGCCAACATTTCAAAGGGGCGTAATTGCTTTTGTAAACAATGACTTTAGCCGTCGATTTCTCGCGAATGAAATCTTACCTCTCCAAAATAATGCTAGCTGGTAGAGCAAACATTCATCTACCTGCTGGTGTCATTATTTTCCATGAGTGAGCTTTTATTCGCGAGAAATCGACGGCTAAAGCCATTGTTTACAAATACAATTACGCCCCTTTGAAATGTTGGTACTGAAATGGTCCTTTTTTGACCCTATCTTTATTTGCCAGACCTGGCGTTCTTCACATTAAAATGTAAATTTCTGCTTGCTTTTAGGCGTTTTCCTGTGAAATTTACCGGTAAATTGCTACAATTTGTCTTTTAAACCTCTTTCCTGCGTTAGGGGTCCACTAAAGGAAGAGATCAATAAATGGTACATTTACCCTAAAATTGAATTGTTCCAGTATGAGTAAAATTGCATATCATTTTCCATCTTCTCGCTGCTTGCGGTAGCGGGTGAGAATGATTTCCCGTGATGACAACTTTGGGTGATTAAGATCCACCGCTTGACATAACAAGCAACTCATCCTAGGACAAGATCTATCACTGGAGTGACACTGCTGGGACAAACCGGGATGGGAAATGTTATTTACAAATCAACTTGCTCGTTCATTACCTTGTCGGTTGGTGGTCTGTTCTTCACGGGATATTTAGCTATCATTCCTATCGAGTAATGAGTTGCGTAATTGGACCTTCTTATGGTGATTCCTTGTAGAGTTTACAATTGGCTGCACTTTCACTCCGAATTTTAAATTACACAAATCTCGGAAATTAGTGCCCCATTTCATCTGAAATTGCTACTGCATGTATGCTGTATGTATGCCAACGGTGAATAACAGTTTCATTGTGGTACGTGTCGTGGAAGCGGATATTTTTGCACAAAATGGTTACGAGAATAAGGATCTCACTACGAAACACCTAAGAGCTCAGAGTTGGTTGGAAATGCTATCTAACATGATAATTTATTAGCTAATGAATGATCTTAGAAGAGAGTAGGTAGATAGTTCCGTAAGAGTACGACAGTATGAAAATGGAATAGAAGTTGAAAATGAGCGAAGGGCCATTAATGCGACAGTACAAAGTCGTACGCGGAGATTTGAAGTATGTCTTCAAATCTACAGGCAAAAAGTGTGCGCCCGCCTTTGCTCATTACTGTCTGCTGGCAGACTCTCTTCTAAGATCATTTTCTAGCTAATAAATTATCACACTAAAGCTTCATGTTAGATAGCATTTCCAACCAACTCTGAAAATCACAAACTTCGCGTATGAAGTAACATAAATACACTTTGAACTTGAACTTGAACTTGAACAGCTATCAATCTGAAGTCTGAGCTGAAAAAGCTGAAGGTTGAGTTGAGAAAACTGTCGTGATTTCATGGCAGGAACTGAAGAAGAACGCTCTGCAGCCAAACCAAGTCTTCAAAATTAAACGGAACGACACCTCCCGTAAGTACCGTGACCAGCTGTATTTGGTCCACCTCGAGCAAAACTCAACGTGTTTGAATGACCTTCAGTGCATTCGGGCCCTTTTGCACATCGTGGTTAACTGCGAACTTTATCAACCTCGCCCCCGTAACCTTACCAAATATTCAGACTGCCTCATGTTTGGGCATGGGAACAAAAATTGTCAAATTGTCAATCGCTGCAACGAGTGTGACATACAACACGCACCCAAAAAAAAAAAACAGCCAGGTCGGAAGAAGGTTCTGCAACGGGCAGAGTTTCTCCACCATTACCCAACGGCGTCCAATTCCTGTTCTTCCGCCGCTTCCATTCAACAACCGGTTGGCTGCTGCTGCTGCTTCGCCAACAGCTGGGGTGCATAACACTCCGGTAAACTCAAGTCAACAGTCATATGCGGCAACCGCTGCATCCCCAAACACTTCTCTTCTTCCGGAACCCGAACAGAACAGCTTCATGCTGCCATTTCCCTCATCAACATGTATGGACCCCCTCATCAATAAGCATGCATCAAAATTGCCATTTGGAACGTTTACTCGCTCAGGAGCAAGAGCATCAAGTTCGTTGAATTTCTCAACGAAGGAAACATCGATATCGCCATCATCACCGAAACGCACCTGAAGCCCGAGATTAACGTCTTCCATCCTGATTTCCGGCTTGTGAGGCTAAATCGAACCAGCTCCGGGGAAGGAGGAGTGGCCATCGCTCTAAGGAGGAATATCGATGATCGAAGCCGTAGGGATGGTTTCAACTCCTATCGGCCCCATCGCCATCATTGCGGCGTACTGCCCCAAACAAGTCAACATCAGGGAAGGATCGGCAGCAGACCTGCGAAGAGATATTATCAAGCTAATACGACGGTGGGAAAACTTCATCATCGCTGGTGATCTGAATGCCAAATATCAAACTTGGGGTAACACCGTCGACGCAATCATCCTGAAGCACGACCTGCAGAAAGCGCAGTACAACATCTTGAGTGCGGACACTCCCACCCGATTGAGTCGGTCCGGTGTTCACGCTACCATCGGTATCTTCATCAGCAACATGGGCAACAACATCGCTCAACCCATCACCTACCAGGAACTCAGCTCGGACAACTATCCGGTGGTGGGCGAAGTTGGTTCCTCGGTGAACCGATTCGAAGCTTCCCGGCACAACTACCATCGTGTTAAGTGGGATCAATATCAGAACTGCGAACTGCGTCGACACAACCATCGACTACGATGTCCAACCGGGGACGTCGGAAGATGTTGACCGGTGTCTACAAACCATCGAGGAGGCGATTTCCCGGGCCACGGAACAACACGTGCCAGTATCCAGACAGGTGAGTAACACTCTGAACCTTGACAGCCCTACCAAAGATCTCATCAGACTCTGTAACACCATTCGTAGGCAGTACCAGCGTTCTGATCTGCGTTACTTGAAGATCAATTGTAATCGATAAACAAAGATCATTCAGGCCAGGATGGTTGACCTAAGAAATAACGATTTTGGCAATAATATCCGTTCTCTCCCTGTTTGTACAAAGCTCTTCTGGAAACTAACACCACTTGTACCGTTGAATCAACCCAATGGTTCGGTCGCCCTTCTGATAACCACTGAAGAGAAGGCTGATGCTATAGATCAACACTTCGTCAGTTCTCATAATCTCGGACTGAACATGGCAAGTCCATGCGATACTGCGGTTGCTGAAAATGCCGCCAACCTCCATCTAATTCCTGACATTTTTCCTATGGAATCCAAGATTACGGCTGACGAACTGTTGACCTATATTAAATCATCTAAAATCATGAAGGCCCCGGGTTTCGATCAAATTCTTCCTCAGACTTGGCTATTTTTCCTCGGGCTGGAAATCAGCTAAAGAATCCCAAACCGGAAGCCTGGGAAAGATCCGTTCCCTCCTTCAAGTTACCGACCCATCAGCCTTCTATCGGGGTTATCTAAGCTGTTCCTAACATCTGCTGATGAAAACAACTTGTTGCTCGAGGAACTCGACTGTCCACCAGCTAACTCGGGTGACAAACATTCTCAGACTGAAGAAGTCTGTATCCAAAACATCTGCCATGACATTGCTGGACGTTGAAAAAGCGTTTGATAATGTCTGCAACGATG
This sequence comes from Ochlerotatus camptorhynchus, assembly GCF_037179485.1. Lineage (NCBI taxonomy): Eukaryota > Metazoa > Arthropoda > Insecta > Diptera > Culicidae > Ochlerotatus > Ochlerotatus camptorhynchus. The sequence continues at coordinate 2,665,630 of NW_027040507.1, read as the reverse complement.
GCCTGGTCTACAAATTGCAGCGATACGGTCTTCCTATCTTCCTTGTGAATATCTAAAAAAAAATATCTATCGGATAGGACATTCCAAGTCTCTCCGAATGGTCACATCGGATGCCTTTAAAGTCGGTGCGGGCGTTCCACAAGGAAGCATCATTGAACCCATCTTGTTCAACCTGTTCACCTCCGATATGCAGGCTCTCACTGATGGTGGATCGTTGTCCCTGTTTGCAGATGACACATCCATCGTCTATAAGGGTAGGGTCATCAGAGCTTTGACTGCCAAATTTCAGAGAGGCCTGGACGTCCTGGTCTGTATATTTCAACAACTGGAAGATCCGTATCAACGCGGCAAAGACCCAGGTCATCATCTTTCCACACTCTAAATCTCCCAGACTTGTTCCGTTGGAGAATAATAAGATCTGCCTGAACGGCACAGTGGTGGAATGGTCGAAAGAGGTAGTCTACCTCGGTTTAACACTAGACAGCAAGCTGATTTTCAAGGAGCACGTTGATAAAGGGTGATACGGTCAAAATTTGGTCAAGGAAAACGCGTGTAAATCGGTGAAATCGTTTATTTAAAAAATCAAATTAAATTTCTTTTTCAAGTTCAATTAGTATAAAATTCAGGAAAAATATTCAGTTAGGCTTCCGCTTTTCCAAATCCGAATTGCCGGGCCTTACGCTTGACCCCTGCCATCAGATTTTGTACAGCCACCTTGTCCACCTTCTTCGCCGCAGAAAGCCAGTTTGCCTTGAACTGCTGCTCGCCCTTAGCAGTTTTTTTGGTCTTCTTTAGGTTCCGCTTGACAATAGCCCAGTATTTCTCAATTGGGCGGAGCTCTGGCGTGTTGGGAGGGTTCTTGTCCTTGGGAACCACCTGCACGTTGTTGGCGGCGTACCACTCCATGGCCTTTTTACCGTAATGGCAAGATGCCAAATCCGGCCAAAACAGTACGGAACAACCGTGTTTCTTCAGGAAAGGCAGCAGACGTTTTTTCAAACACTCTTTCACGTAAATTTCTTGGTTGACAGTCCCGGAAGCTATGAAAATGCTGCTTTTCAAGCCACAGGTACAGATGGCTTGTCAAACCAGATATTTCTTTGCGAACTTTGACAGTTTCATGTGCTTGAAAACATCTGCTACCTTTCCCCTTCCTTTTGCCGTATAAAACTCCTGTCCCGGAAGCTGCTTGTAGTCGGCTTTGACGTAGGTTTCGTCGTCCATTACCACGCAGTCAAACTTCGTCAGCATCGTCGTGTACAGCCTCCGGGATCGCGCTTTGGCCGTCGTATTTTGTTTATCATCGCGATTTGGAGTCACTACCTTCTTGTAAGTCGATAGTCCGGCTCGTTTTTTGGCTCGATGCACGGTTGTAGACGATACACCCAGCTTATTTGCGGCATCTCGGAGAGAGAGGTTAGGGTTTCGCTTGAAACTACCGGCAACTCTCTTTGTCGTCTCAGCGGCTTCCGGTTTTCGATTTCCCCCCGATCCAGACTTCCTGGCTGTCGACAAACGTTCCCCAAACACTTTAATTACATTTGTAACGGTTGATTTGGCAACTTTTAGCAAATCGCTAAAAGTTGCCAAATCAACCGTTACAAAAATCCGATGGCAAAATCTGCCAATTTTGCGTGCGAGTAGCTCGGATTTTCGCGATGCGCGAGCAACATTTTGATACGCTGCTATTCTTGCTTGGACGGCATTTTGACAACTGAAGAGTGAATTCCAAAATCAAAATAGGAGCAACATTCTACACACACACACCTTCAAAATGGGGGTGTTCAGGTTTTTTAAATGCAAAATTGAAAGAAATACGTCAAGTTGATATTGACCAAATTTTGACCGTATCACCCTTTAAAAGGAAAACCAAGTGTAACATCCTGCAGTGATGGCAAAACCATCAATCATATTATAAAAAATCCCCTCTCATATGCTCTCAATATCACGCGTGATATTGAAACAAAATATCATGCTTGATATTGATTTTACAAGCTCCTTTGATATTGCGATATTATGTTCGGATGTTAATCAAAAATCATAAAACTCAATCTCACCACAGTTTGTTGAGATTTGCAGCTGGTGAGTTTTGCTAGCTTGATATTCTAAGCTGCGATATCACAGCTTGCAAAATCAACCGCAGTTTCATGCTTTTTGATTTTTGTCTAGGAAAATCAAGCGTGATCTAGGGCATTGGTAAGATATGTTTTTTGTAATATTACCAACACTGACATCCTGATGAGATCACTGTATCCACTCATCAACAAAAGGTCTACCCTGTCCCTGAAAAATAAGCTGCTGTCTACAAACAAATCATCCTTCCCGTAATCGAGTATACGGTATGCCAATCTGGGAGAGTTATGCCAAATGCCATCACCTTAAACTCCAAAGGATCCAGAGCAAGATCCTTAGGATGATCCTAAACAGTCCTCCTTACTTACTTATCTTGGTCCGATATCCCTCAGGATTGCACCTGCATCACAATGTTACGCCAATTCACTCGGTCCGTGGCTGCTTGTCTCCATTTTTTTGACCGTCCCACACTTCCAAGATCTTGCTCCACTTGGTCTAACCACCTTGCTCGCTCTGCTCCTCTTCGTCGTGTACCGGATTCGAGGCAAACACCATTTTTGCGGGATTGCTGTCCGGCATTCTTAAAACGTGTTCCGTCCATCGTACCCGTCCAGCTTTCGCAACTTTCTGAATACAGGGTTCGCCATAGAGTTGCGCCAGCTCGTGGTTCATCCTTCGCCTCCATACACCGTTCTCACATACCCCGCCAAAGATGGTCCTAAGCACTCGTCGATCGAAAACACCCAGTGATTTCAGGTCCTCCTCGAGCATCGTCTACGTCTCGTGCCCGTAGAGAACTACCGGTCTTATCAGTGTCTTGTACATGGTACATTTAGTACGGGAATGAAGTTTACCCGACCTCAGGGTCTTGTGGAGTCCGTAGTAAGTACGACTTCCGGCAATAATACGCCGACGAATTTCGCTGCTTCAGTTGTTATACGACGTCACCAATGATCGGAGGTACACAAATTCATCCACCATCTCGAACTCATCTCCGTCGATTGTCACGCTTCTGCCTATGCGAGCCATATCCCGCTCGTTTCCTCCAGCTAACAGATACTTTATCTTCGACGTATTCACCTTAAATCCAACCTTATCTGCTTCACGTTTCAGCCACGGCCTGAAACGTTCTTCCGACAATGTCCACGTCGTCAGCGAAGCAGCTGAACTGGCTGGACTTATTGAAGATCGTGCCCCGCATGTTTAAGCCCGCACGTTTCATAACACCTTGTAGCGCAATGTTGAAAGTAGGCAGGAAAGACCATCGCCTTGTCGAAGTCCTTTGCGAGTTTCAAACGAGTCCGATAACGCACCCGATATCTTCACGCAGCACTGTACACCATCCATCGTAGCCCTGATCAGTCTGGTCAGCTTCCCGGGAAAACCGTTCTCGTGCATAATCTTCCATAGCTCTTCACGGTCAATGGTACCATAAGCGGCCTTGAAATCAATGAATAAGTGATGCGTAGGGACTTGATATTCACGACTCTTTTGGAGGATCTGCCGCAACGTAAAGATTTGGTCCGTTGTCGATCGCCCGTCCAAAAAACCGGTTTGATAACTCCCACAAATCTGCTTGCTAGCGGCGATAAACGACAAAAGATGATCTGAGAAAGCACCTTGTAGGCCGCGTTGATAGTTCTCACATTCTAGTTTGTCGCCTTTTTTATATACTGGGCATATTACTCCGCCTTTCCACTCATCCGGTAGCTGTTCTGTATCCCAGATCCTGACTATCAGTCGGTGCAGACAAGTGGGCAACTTATCCGGGCCCATTTTGATAAGTTCCGCTCCGATACCATATTTCCCAGCTGCTTTGTTGTTCTTAAGCTGACGGATAGATGGCGGGATGTGTTGAGTTTCTTATAGAACTTGAGTGTTTCTTGAGAACGATACAGCTGCTCCATTTCTTCGCACTCCAGCTCTTCCAGGCGGCGCTTCTTATCCCGGAAAAGATGGATTTGCTGTCTTCGCTTTTGTTTACATCGCTCCACATTATGACAAAGCATCGCCGCTCGCACTGCGTTCTTCTCGTCCAAAACCATCTGACACTCTTCGCCGAAACGCCTTCAGCAGCGCTGTTCATGGCTGCTTTCACCACGTTGCTCCAGCAGTCCTCAAGAGGGGCTTCGGTGAGCTCTCCCTCATCCGGCAACGCTGCGTCGAGGCATTGCACGTACTCAGTTGTGACTTTGGGCAGCTTCAGTCGCTCCAGATTGTACCGTGGCGGGCGTCGGTACCGAATGTTGTTGGCAGCGGAAAGTTTTTGGCGCACCTTGACCATTAGAAGGTAGTGGTCCGAATCGATATTTGCGCCGCGATAAGTCCTGACGTCGATAATGTCCGAGAAGTGCCTTCCGTCGATCAAAACGTGGTCGATTTGCGATTCTGTCTGCTGCGGTGATCTCCAGGTGTACCGATATGGGAGGCTATGCTGGAAGTAGGTACTACGTATGGCCATGTTCTTAGAGGCGGCGTCTAAGGCCGTTGGCGTTCGTTAGCTGGTGAGCGCTGAACTTTCCTATAACCGGTCTGAATTCCTTCTCCTGGCCGACCTCAGCGTCAAGATCACCGATGACGATTTTGACTTCATGACTTGGGCAGCTGTCGTATTCCCGTTACAGCTGCGCGTAAAAAGCGTCTTTATCGTCATCGTCTGTCTGTCTGTCTGTCTGTCTGTCTGTCTGTCTGTCTGTCTGTCTGTCTGTCTGTCTGTCTGTCTGTCTGTCTGTCTGTCTGTCTGTCTGTCTGTCTGTCTCTGTCTGTCTGTCTGTCTGTCTGTCTGTCTGTCTGTCTGTCTGTCTGTCTGTCTGTCTGTCTGTCTGTCTGTCTGTCTGTCTGTCTGTCTGTCTGTCTGTCTGTCTGTCTGTCTGTCTGTCTGTCTGTCTGTCTGTCTGTCTGTCTGTCTGTCTGTCTGTCTGTCTGTCTGTCTGTCTGTCTGTCTGTCTGTCTGTCTGTCTGTCTGTCTGTCTGTCTGTCTGTCTGTCTGTCTGTCTGTCTGTCTGTCTGTCTGTCTGTCTGTCTGTCTGTCTGTCTGTCTGTCTGTCTGTCTGTCTGTCTGTCTGTCTGTCTGTCTGTCTGTCTGTCTGTCTGTCTGTCTGTCTGTCTGTCTGTCTGTCTGTCTGTCTGTCTGTCTGTCTGTCTGTCTGTCTGTCTGTCTGTCTGTCTGTCTGTCTGTCTGTCTGTCTGTCTGTCTGTCTGTCTGTCTGTCTGTCTGTCTGTCTGTCTGTCTGTCTGTCTGTCTGTCTGTCTGTCTGTCTGTCTGTCTGTCTGTCTGTCTGTCTGTCTGTCTGTCTGTCTGTCTGTCTGTCTGTCTGTCTGTCTGTCTGTCTGTCTGTCTGTCTGTCTGTCTGTCTGTCTGTCTGTCTGTCTGTCTGTCTGTCTGTCTGTCTGTCTGTCTGTCTGTCTGTCTGTCTGTCTGTCTGTCTGTCTGTCTGTCTGTCTGTCTGTCTGTCTGTCTGTCTGTCTGTCTGTCTGTCTGTCTGTCTGTCTGTCTGTCTGTCTGTCTGTCTGTCTGTCTGTCTGTCTGTCTGTCTGTCTGTCTGTCTGTCTGTCTGTCTGTCTGTCTGTCTGTCTGTCTGTCTGTCTGTCTGTCTGTCTGTCTGTCTGTCTGTCTGTCTGTCTGTCTGTCTGTCTGTCTGTCTGTCTGTCTGTCTGTCTGTCTGTCTGTCTGTCTGTCTGTCTGTCTGTCTGTCTGTCTGTCTGTCTGTCTGTCTGTCTGTCTGTCTGTCTGTCTGTCTGTCTGTCTGTCTGTCTGTCTGTCTGTCTGTCTGTCTGTCTGTCTGTCTGTCTGTCTGTCTGTCTGTCTGTCTGTCTGTCTGTCTGTCTGTCTGTCTGTCTGTCTGTCTGTCTGTCTGTCTGTCTGTCTGTCTGTCTGTCTGTCTGTCTGTCTGTCTGTCTGTCTGTCTGTCTGTCTGTCTGTCTGTCTGTCTGTCTGTCTGTCTGTCTGTCTGTCTGTCTGTCTGTCTGTCTGTCTGACCCTTATAGACTCGGAAACTGCTGAACCGATTGACGTGAAAATTTGTATACAGGGGTTTTTGGGGCCGTGGAAGGTTCTTATGGTGGTTCGAGACCCCTCCCCCTTCTGTAAGTGGGGGCTCCCATACAAATGAAACATAAATTTCTGCATAACTCGAGAACTAATCATGCAAATGGAACCAAATTAGGCATGTGGGGGTGAGTGTGGGGGTATAAGGAGATAATCATAGGGGGTAGCTCCTTAGATAATAGGAGGGGGGGCTACGTACAATATAGCATGCTTTTTTTTAATCGGCGCATAAACACAAGCTAATATTGAATCCCGAGCAAGACCGGGCACACTCAGCTAGTCTGCTAAATAATGGAGCGGGTCACGTTGTTACTAACTCGAGTGCCCAATCGTTAGTCCATTTCCGTTGCTTGGGTCTATGCCGATTGTTCCGGTTCGTATTTACATTGCTTGCTTCCTGTACTTTTGTTTTTTTTACGGCTGGCTTGTAGGGCCTGCACCAACCCCCATTGTTTCGCCGAGCAACCATTGTGCACAGCACTGTTTAGAGTCTCACGCTGGCACCAGGACGTTGATCATCCACTCCTAACATGGAGAACAGATGCCGTTTTGAGCCACACATCCATGGTGAACAGACGCTCGAGGACTACACTCTCCGGAGAGAGGAGTCCCCCCCCTCCCCCTACGACCAAGGTCCCACCGGTGTTGGTTACCCGATCTTCCCTATGGCTACTCGTACCCGAGCCGGCACCGCGGGGAGGTGGGGATAGGAGTTACTAGACAAGAGGTTAAGGACCGCTAGTGGGGTCTATTTTATACCAGCAGATACGTGAAGTATCAATGGTACGCATTGTACAGCCATTTACCAGCCAACCAGTCCTCCACGGACGCAAAATTCTGAGGTCCACCGACCAGCCAGACCTTAGAAGAGCGAAGGACGGTATTTTTGGAAATGTTTACAGATACCTGCCTGAGATCAGATCATCAGATCATACGTGATCTAACACGTTAGGTTAAGTTATACTATCCATATTTTCAATTCCAACGAAACACACCCTTAAACGAGGGGGGCGACACATCCAGATTATCTCATTTTCAGCGTGAATCTGTCCTATTTTTTATATATTTATTTACCGTACACCATCTGTTTGCATCTGTGGCATCTACTACCATCTACTTGCACATGCTCGAATCTTCTCGTCATCAAGCTATCGCCGAACAAACAACCATAGCAGACGAAGCAGCAAGCCGGAGGTGTTTATTTACATTTCGGTGAGACTGTGGTCAAGTGATAATTGTTCAACGTCGTAACACAAGAATTATAGATTTGTGAGTTTTAAGCGGTCCGTTCGGAGATAGAGATGGTGCCGCCAAATGATGGTCATTTAGGAAGCTAGGTATTGCAGATTTTAAGAATCTATACTTTTAAGAGCAAATGAATTCAGCGCCACGAAATTGCTTTGTGGAAGCTAGTGCCCACTACGAAGCAAAACGTGAATCTTTACCGTACCGGCCAATGAAAACCACTGCCAGTTTAGGGTTCTACAATGAGAAACGCAATGGTCGTAAATCTCCGGCATCTTTTTTAGTGAAAGTCAGTCAGCGGGGGCTATTCCGAGTGTCCAAGTGACTATTGTCACTAATCACGTGAGAAAAGTCACGTCGTGGTGACGTGACTCTTCATTTGATTTGCACAGAGAGTCACGTCAAGTGAAAAAAGTCACTTCGACTCTCTGAATAAGCCCAAGCAACTACTAGGTTGCGGTATTGTGAAAACTACCTCGTTCACGGTTTGACCGGGCTTGTTTACTGTAACATGAATTTCTTCGGTTATTCCTGAAGCGGCACGTACTCTCGGTTGGCAGGTTTACTTCAAAGATTTACAAGAGTATTATGCGTTCATTCATGAATATAACCAGAAATGTCTCGTAAAATGCTCCATTCATGGAAAAGCGCAAGTTTTAATCCACAATTCTTCCCATCCGCTTAGGTCTATTACTTAACTGGATGTCCAGCCTTCTAGTTTTTGAAGGTTTCCTATCGATAACATATGTGTTATACAAACCAACCAGCCTGATTGACCACACCTGGAGTATATGGTACATCATTTTTTAAACATACATATAGGGGAAATGGCTCTAAGATTGGCTCCATCCCGAAAAATCTGCTATTTATCAATTTTATCTAGATGAACGCGTCATTGGGACGATATGGATATTTTAAGTCGTTATTGAAAATTTAGACGATTGCTTATGGGCCCAAATTAGGGGCATTTAGGCCGACATTACATCCATTTCCCCTACTATACAAAAGTTTGTATGCTGCTCATAAAATTGATTATTTCCGAGTATAGGTTCGTTATGAAATATGCCAATTTTATTACGGTATATATAATCCTCAAACTTTCCGAGAAACAAACTGTTCTAGACCGTGGCACCTCAGAGCTGCAAGCTCACTGATTTCAAGCATATGTAGGCTCGTGTCTTCTTAGCAGTAAATGAATTGACACACACACCTACTTTTCATGAAAAATCATTCCATACCTATCGCCATCGACTTCTATCTACTGCAGCATCAAAAAAGTAGATGCCAGCGAACAGTAGGAAACGGTAGGAAATGGAATCCTGCAAATCTACACTGAACAAGAAAATCATATGTAAATACAGTTGAAGCTAAACGACATTTTCGATGTGTCGCACAACAAAGATGAAGAGTCAGATGTTAAATCAATGTACGATCATAATCAACAGAAATAAACAAAATTTTGTTACTACTATTGTATTGACTGCACTGCCCTTTGTTAACAATTAACGGAACAAAGTATATGTGTAATTTCCAATAAATTTCACCATTAAAAACAGTATTGACATCTGAAGGAAAATTAACGCAAAAGCATGATAATATGATTCATTGGTTACCCATGCTACCTTCGGTTCTGATCACCTTCTACTTTTTTTTTAAGCTTTATTAGAGAGATTTTTAGCCTTAGGCTAGTTTATCTCTAATCACCTTCTAGTAACTTTTTTACCATAAAGCTGATTAGGAGCAATATCGAATATTTATGGAATATAACAGTCCGCATCGTGCTCTCTTGCCGTGCGGATCTTTTTGCTTTTTGCTGAAGGAAGTGTTAATACTACCTAATGCTACAACAAATTTAAACAGCACTTTTCAGTGCTCAACCTGTAAAAATTGTCTACCTTGTTCAACTCTTATTCCTCTTCGATCCTTGTTCGGACCCTACCCGAGGTAATCATTCTTGAATATCGATTTGGAAAATTCCTCTTCGATCCTTCAGATTCTCATAAAAATCTGCTTGGAAGTCGATTTGGATAAAAATTTACTGACGCCATGGCGCCTTAACGCAAAAGAAAGGGGCAAACTCTTGATCCCTCGTCTGATGAAATTGAATTGAGTAATCAATTTGATTTGCTCACGGATGACGAGAATGATCCATCATCCAAGAAAAATTCTAGTATACTTTCCCGACTTAATGCCAAGAAGGAAAATATTCCCCCTATGGAACTTTTGAATTTCGTGAAAGTTAAGTTTTCACTACAAATTGGACGTCGGGGTGAATGCCGTGTATTGGCTGAAACCTTGGATGGATTTAAATGTCTTCTCAAGTATCTTACTGAGAAGCAGCACAATTTTTTTACATACGGCACCAAAACTGAACGTGTGTTCAAGGTTGTCATGAAATAACTGCCCAGTGGGGAATCCCTGGATCAGATTCAAGATGAACTGGCAAAATTACTTGGAGTTGTGCCACTCCACAAATCCAATTTTTGGGAATGTAAGACTCGCAAAGCGATCCTACAATCTTGTTCTAAGTGACAGGTAGGAAACTATCTACGTTCCCGAACAGGTACAAATTCCTCTACTGTTAACAACGGTCAGTGAGGAACAAATTCTACATTCGTACCCGTAGGTACAAATATCACCCCTGCTTCAAATGTTTCATCTATACCTACTCCCCTCGCTGCTAACAATGTTCAGCGAGTTAATGGAGCTACCTATGCTGCTATTGCAGCGGGTAGAAATCAAAATACTAACCAACGTTCTAACGGAAATTTTGACAATTTTGACTTAGGAAGCATTACTGCCCCTAAAATGGAATTTTTACAGAATTTATTAATTGACATGATTTCTGATATGCTTAAATCTAACTCCATGTTTGATGCTATTCAAACTGGAGTAAAATTTGCAAATAATATTGTCAAGACTTTAAAAATCAGTAATGGATTTAAGAGCATTAAATATTTTCAGTTGGAATGCACGATCTCTTAAAGATAATGAAGACGAGCTATTTAACTTTTTGAGAGTTCATAACGTGCCTATTGCCGTTATAACTGAATCGTTCCTAAAACCAGACCATAAGTTTAAGAAGGACTCAAATTATTTAATTTATATAAATCATCGTCTTGATGGACCCTGTGGTGGCGTTGCCATCATTGTTCATAGACGAATCAAACATAAAACTCTTTCTTCATTTGAAACTTTGGGAATTTCTGTTGAAACAAAATTTGAAAAACTTACGTTTGTAGCTGCCTATTTGTCATTCCAATGTGTAGGCCAGCAAAAGAATTTTCTCAAGGGTGCCTTCAGAAACTTTCCCGTCATAGGTCTAAATTCTGCATTATTTGTGATTTTAATGCACAACACCACTCGTGGAACAATGCTCAAAGCAATTCCAATGGTAATATCTGTTTGATGATTGTTATGCAGGTTAAAACAGTATTCAACATCCAAACAGCCCAACATGCTTTTCTTCTGCAAGAAATCCCTCAACTATTGATTTGGTCTTAACTGATTCATGTCAACTTTGTAGCCAATTGGTTACCCATACTGACTTCGGTTCTGATCACCTTCCAGTAACTTTTGAAATATCCCAAGAAATAATTTGTAATCCCAACAGCTCTACTTTCAATTACCACAGAGTTTATAGGAAGCAATATCAAACATTTATGGAACATAACTTCGATCCAAACATTCCTTTGCAAACCAAAGATGAAAATAAATTATGCTCTTGAATCTCTGACTACTTCTATAGTTGAAGCAGTACCAAAATGCGAGGTTAAATTCGATTCAATTATAATAGACGAAGATCTTCAGCTCTTGATCCGTCTTAAAAATGTCCGTAGGAGACAATATCAAAGAACACGCAATCCTGCCATGAAAGTTATCTGGAGGGATTTGCAAAAACAAATTAAAAAGCGATTCTCTGCCCTGAGGAACAAACCTTTTGAAAATAATGTTTCTAAATTAGACCCCAGTTCCAAACCCTTTTGGAAACTCACAAAATTTTTGAAAAAACCTCAAAAGCCTATTCCAGCGGTTAAAGAAGGTGGTACAATTTTGATCACAAATTTGGAAAAAGCTCAGAATCTTGTTAAGCAATTTGAGAGTTCCCATAATTTCAGTTTGGGTCTTACTAGTCCTATTGAGCATCAGGTTGCTCGGGATTATCTGAATATTTTCTCTCGGGAAAATATTTTTGATGATTCCTGGGGAACTGATTTGGACGATCTAAGAACTATAACTAAAACTTTTTTAAATATGAAAGCTGCAGGTGATGATGGAATTTTTTAATAACCAAAATATTAACAGTAGAAGTACTGTCCTATTTATAGGACGCTGCACACTGGGGACAAAATCGAAACAATGTGTTAAAATTCAATAACTTCGGTGCTCGCTGGAACAAGCGACTAAAAAATAGTCATTCTTATAGAAAAAAATATCAGGAATCGATTGGAGTTGGTTTCATTTTGGGCACGATAGGGTAAGTTGGGGTTTTTCACAGTTTTGCCCTAAAATCTCCTATTTTGCATGATTTGAATGCTGTATCTCAAGATACCGATGATATAGACGGATGATTTCTTCGGTAAAGTTGATCAGGAGGTCAAGGACTGTTGGATGATGGACAGAACAATTCGGAATTCCCCCGCTAGGTGACGCTAGTGAGCATTTGAAGTTAATATGTTTGTATTGCTGTATCTCAAGATCCTGACTTTTTAGACGGATGATTTCTACGGCATAGTTTATAAGGAGGTTAAGGAACAATCCGGAATTCTCTCGGTAGATGGCGCTAGTGAACATTTAAAATGAATATGTTTGTGCTACTGTATGTTCATGTATTCTTCTGTGTGTGTATGTGTGTGTGTGTGTGTGTGTGTGTGTGTGTTTTTTTTTTTTTTTTTTTTTTTTTTTTATAGTAAGGTTTAGGAAAGCTTCAAGAAGCCTGGCCTGTAGTGAAGGTGGCACGGTGTGGTATCCACTAGTTGCCTAGTGCAGCTCCACTAAAACCCATTCCTTACTCTCTCCTCTGCCTGGATCCCCCCGGGACCACTGTGAAGCGACTACTTCGGGGGGTGGCTGTGCTCATGCACTTGTCGTACTCTCAGCGCTAGCTGGCGTTGCTAGATCGCTGCTCTTCTCTCCATTTACGCTGCAGCTCTGACATAATCTGTGTGACTGCCCTGCTGACGGCATTCCAAGAGTCCTCCTCTCGACACATTTCATCAACGACATTCTCCACGTTAAGGACGGGCATCTCCGTTCGCACTGCCTCGAACCTTGGACAGTCAAAGACCACATGCTCCGGCGTTTCATCGACGTTGCCACACTCCGGACAGAGGGGTGACGCTGCGTGTCCGAACCGATGCAGGTATTTCCTGAAGCAGCCGTGGCCAGACAGGAACTGCGTTAGGTGGAAATTGACTTCTCCGTGTTTTCTGTTCACCCAGGTCGAAAGAATCGGTATTAGTCTATGTGTCCATCTACCGTTCTCCGTCGTGTTCCACTCCTGTTGCCACTTAGCCAATGACTCCACTCTCACAACTTTCCGTACTCTTCCGGCTTCTCTCTGCCTGTAGCACTCGCTGTCCTCCGCCAGGGTGATGCCGATAGGGATCATACCGGCGATAACGCATACTGCTTCCGACGAGATGGTTCTGTACGCACTCACGACTCGCATGGCCATGAGCCGGAACGTACTGCTCAGTTTCCTTTGGTTCTGCTTCGTTTCCAGCGCTGGAACCCAGGCTGGACCTCCATATCTCAGTATCGATGATGACACGCTGGCCAGAAGACGCCTCTTGCTACTGCTGGGACCAGCGTTGTTCGGCATGATTCTAGCTATCGCGTTGATGGCCTTCGAAGCCTTCTCACAGGCATATTCGACGTGGCTGTTGAAGTTTAGCCGGTCATCGATCATCACTCCCAGGTATTTTAACACACGCTTCGAGGCTATGGTGTGCTCCCCGACGGTGATTTCCGCCCGCTGTACCGCTTTACAGTTACTGACCAATAACACTTCCGTTTTGTGGTGGGCTATTTGCAGCTTCGCTCCTTTCATCCAGTTACCAATCATGTCGATTGCCTCGGTTGACAACACTTCCACCTCTTCCAGCGTCTCGCCTGTTACCGTCAAGACGACGTCGTCCGCAAAGCCAACGATCTCAACTCCTTTGGGCAGTTTCAGCGTTAGCACGCCGTTGTACATCCCGTTCCAGAGCGTTGGACCAAGGATGGAGCCTTGTGGAACTCCCGCTGTGATCCTAATCGATCTCTGTCCCATGTCTGTCTCGTAGACCAGAACCCGGTTCTGGAAATAACTCCTCAGGATCCTGCACAGGTAGTCAGGGACCCTCATTCTATGCAGTGCTTCGGCGATGGCCTCCCAGCTGGCGCTGTTGAACGCATTCTTGACGTCGATCGTTATGACGGCGCAATATCGATCTCCTCTCCGCTTCTGTTTGGACGCCTTTTCAGCTCTCTCGACCACTGTCCGAATTGCATCCACCGTCGATCTCCCTTTCCGGAATCCGAACTGCCTCTCCGACAATCCGTGCTCACTCTCCGTGTATTTCGTCAGCCTGTTTAGGATGATCCTCTCCAAGAGTTTTCCGAGTGTATCCAGCAGGCATATAGGCCTGTATGATGCTGGATCCCCCGGCGGTTTTCCTGGTTTCGGCAGCAACACTAGCTTCTGTATCTTCCACCTGTCAGGGAAGTGACCCTCGTTCAGGCATTTCTGCAGCACCATCCTGAACATGTCCGGGGATGACTGGATCGCCGCTTTCAACGCTACGTTGGGGATTCCATCCGGACCGGGAGCTTTCTTCACCTTCAATCCTTTCGCCACTACTACGAGCTCCTCGTTGGTGATTTCGACGTTATCTCCCTCTCTTTCTCCGTACGGTGTAGGTGGCCAGGTTGTTGGGTCGTGCTTCGGGAAAAGTCCTTCCACGATGACTTTCAGCTTCTCTGGGCACATTTCAGCGGGCATCGTTGGACCTCTGATCTTCGCCATCACGACTCGGTATGCGTCGCCCCAGGGGTTGGCATCAGCGTCTTGACACAGCTCCTTAAAACAGTTCGACTTGCTCTGCTTAATCACTCGTTTAAAAGCGGCCCTGGCCGCTCGAAACACTTCTCTTCGTTCCTCTCTGTCTGCTTCCGTTCTTGCTCTCTGAACACGTCTTCTGGCTCTGAGACAACTAGCGCGGAGAGTACTAAGTGCCTCGTTCCACCAGTAGACTGGACGCCGTCTGTTATTTGGCTCCAGTTTCCTCGGCATGGTCGTGTCACATGCTCTCACTAACGTTTCTGTCAGCTCGTCCGCATTTAGATCTACGGGACTCCCGTCCACACGAAGTGCCTCAACGAACAAATCCTTGTCGAAAGCTTTCGTCTTCCACTTTCGGTCACAAGTTCTCGTCCTCCGTACTGCCACAGTATTCCGTTGACCGATGCCATATCGTATCGCCTGATGGTCGCTATGGGTATATCCTTCGCACACTCTCCAATCCATGTTTGCCATCAGCGACGGACTGCAGAAAGTAACGTCGATAATGGATTCTCGGCCATCTCTGCGAAAAGTGCTGCTGGTGCCTTTATTGGCCAGCATAACTTCCAGTTTTGCCAGAGCTTCCAGCAGACTGTGCCCTCTTGCATTGGAACACCTGCTTCCCCACTCCACTGCCCAAGCATTGAAGTCTCCTCCGATGACTACCGGTCGTCGTCCGACCAGCTCTTCGGTAAGTCCATCAAGCATCTCGTAGAACTTCTCAATCGTCCATCTGGGGGGTGCGTAACAACTACACATGAAGATTCCGTTGATTTTGGCGATGACGAAGCCTTCGTATGAGCTCGCAACCACTTCTTGAATGGGGTATCTGCCCATAACTTGTATAGCTGCCATCCCAGCTCTATCCGCAACCCAGTTACCGTTATCGGGAGGGACTCGATACGGTTCCGCAATGATTGCAACGTCGCACTTTGTTTCTGTTGTCGACTGCCACAACAGTTGCTGAGCAATGTCGCAATGATTGAGGTTTATTTGGGTTACCTCCATTACTGTTGGCCTGCCATCGCCTTTTTGTATGCTAGGCATTTGAAGCCTCCCGTCGTATGATCGTTACCGTCCTCTTTTTTGCAGAGCATACACCTCGGATGCTTCGTGCAGCCTCTTGCAATATGGCCTTTCTCTCCGCATTTCCTGCACAGATCAGATCTGTCAGGGCCATTGCAGTTCCTCGCCTGGTGACCGAATCCCATGCACTTGAAGCATCGCTCCAATTGCTTGGTAACCCGAGGAGTGGCTTTCAGCGAGCACAATGACCAGCCAACCTTGACCTTGCCCGTCTCCAACAGCTTATTCGCTGCAGCTGTCGAAAGCCGTATAACCGCCGTTTGCATGCCGCCGTACGCCTTCCTCATGCGGATTGATATCGGGACATCTCCCAGATCGCAGTGCACTCTCAACGCACTTCTTAGCTCCTCTTCTGTGGTGATCTCGTCCAGGTCTCTGCACTCGACCACTGTCTCCTGGGATAGAGCTCTTACGCTCGCCCCTTCGCCAAGAGACTTTTCGACGAACTCCTTGAAGGCTGAGCTCTTGATAGCAGGATCCTTCTTCAGCTCAAAGAGGATCTCGCCTTTCTGGGTTCGCCTGGTTTTCACCACGTTCTCTCCTAGTTGCTTCAACTCCGGATCCTCTCGTACCTTCCGGAGGAGTGCTGCATACGACGTTTTGTCCTTAGCTTCGACGATCAGAGCATCGCCCTTACTTCGCTCCCGACGAGTCCTGGGTATCACCTTCTTCTGTTCAGCTTTCTTCTTCATGTCTTTTTCCTTCCGTTTTTTCCACTTCTCCTTTGGCTTCTCGACGGTACGCCAGCCTTCCTCCTTGTTGTCTTCTGTTGACTTTTTTCAACTCCTCTTCCTCTCCTGGAGTTTCCCTTTTCCTCTTCTCCGAGCGTGGATTTCGAGGTCCCTTTGGCGTCTCCTGTATTTCAGCTGCTGCTTTCTCCTTGGCCTCGATCAGTGCCCTTTCGGCAGTTACGGACCTCGTCCTCAGCGCATCCTGTTCACGTTCGGCAGCAATAATGGCGGATTTGATGCCCGTCACCATTTCCTTTATTGCCTTGTGGACGTTGCTCTTATCCTTGATGAAGTCATGGAGTTCATTGATCCTCCTCCTGACCTCCATCAATTTGGTCTTCCCAAGCTGCAATCCTTCTTGGGGTGTGCTACTGCTGGATTTCGGTGTGAACACCTGGCTTAGCATAAGACCTAGCTCTCCTTGGTGTCCTTGCTGCTCACCTTGGGGCTTACTGCTGCTGTTGGAACTCGCTGTTGCCTCCAGGTTCAACACTGGTGATCTCTGCAATATCCCGCTCCTTGCGAACACGTTCGCTCCTCCGTTTGTGTGTGTGTGTGTGTGTGTGTGTGTGTGTGTGTGTGTGTGTGTGTGTGTGTGTGTGTGTGTGTGTGTGTGTGTGTGTGTGTGTGTGTGTGTGTGTGTGTGTGTGTGTGTGTGTGTGTGTGTGTGTGTGTGTGTGTGTGTGTGTGTGTGTGTGTGTGTGTGTGTGTGTGTGTGTGTGTGTGTGTGTGTGTGTGTATGTGTGTGTGAGTGTGTGTGTGTGTGTGTGTGTGTGTGTGTGTGTGTGTGTGTGTGTGTGTGTGTGTGTGTGCGAGCCACAGGGACACATCTGTGGTACTTATCCAACGGAACATTCAAATGTCTTCTGCATCGCTCTCCTCGTTAAGTTCATCGGGGTCATCATCTTCTTCGTCACTCTCTTCGATTAGTTCATCGGAGTCATCCGCTTTTCCATGGTACATGTGTGTGTGAGTGTGTGTGTGTGTGTGTGTGTGTGTGTGTGTGTGTGTGTGTGTGTGTGTGTGTGTGTGTGTGTGTGTGTGTGTGCGAGCCACAGGGACACATCTGTGGTACTTATCCAACGGAACATTCAAATGTCTTCTGCATCGCTCTCCTCGTTAAGTTCATCGGGGTCATCATCTTCTTCGTCACTCTCTTCGATTAGTTCACCGGAGTCATCCGCTTTTCCATGGTTTTCATCGCTGTCATCTTGTTTCAAGGTGTATTCGTTCAGCCCTTCTTCGAACCTGGCATCATTACTTCTCGATTGTCTGCTCTGGTTAAAGAAACAGGCAAGCTTTGGGTCAGACCTAGTAAAAGCTTCTGTCATCATGTCGGTCAAATTTTCTTCCGGAGACGTTTTCCGAGCTAGATGTGGCCGAATGAATTTATAAACCTTATGGCAACGTTCACCGGACTGCTCGTCAACAAAGTTCATGGTATAAGGCTGGATGTTTCAATTGAAGGAAAAGAAAACAAAACATTTATGATTGTGATTCGATATATATTAAATCTAAGCTTACCATTTTTTCAATGAAATTTGCTAGATGCATGTACTTATGTATGGATGGCGGCAATTTCATTAGGTATGGGAATTCATTGAAAATCTGCTTTTCAAGAGTCTTATACAACTCCATAACTTTGGTAGGATCCAATACTCTAGAAGAAAGCGCCAGGCAACTGATGAGCCGCAGATTTTCCACCAGGTCCTTGTGTACGCCGATGATTTTTACAAATTTTCCGGGTTCTGCCAATAAACGGCGGGCCATATTGCCGTTATAGCAGCTTCCGGACCCACCAATCTTAGGATGGTTGATGTTCATGCCATACTCCCGTTCTAGTTCATCAGCTATTTCACGGGCTTTCTTTTAACTAATAAGAACTTGTTCCGGCCGTATCTCCGGAATTGTATGACCAATTTTGAAACTATTCCGTAGCGATCTATGTAATCATAATCCCGAGCAAAGTAAAATATCAAATTGATAACAAGTTCTATGACCCGGTCATCACTTTTTGATAATGTCCTGCAAAATACCTCAGCGGTGAAACCTGCCCAAACATGTTCAAGGAGTTGCTGCGCATCATTCTTGATCTATTTGGATGTATATAAGAAGCTTAAGTTACGTTCTAGGTCATCCAAAGCATTCTGTAGTTTTTGACAACCAAACAGTGAGGTTCATATCTTCCGCTTAATTTTGACATTTTTTAACAGAATGAAATTTTTTTTGGCAAATTTTTATAATTATTGCAAGTTTATGCACCCAGGTCCATGACTATAATACACATCATTTTCGTTGTAATTGATGGCGTATGAGATGACCTAGGTTCTCCAAGTTGCTTTGGAGTTCAGATTATTTGATCTACTGGCTCAACCATGAACTTCACGATGTCCTTAGCGACAAAACCTACAAAGACATGTTAATAAAGTTTCTGCGAATCGTTTTTGATTTATTTTGATTTATAATCAAGGTTCTCCAAATTGTCTTGAGCTCAGATCAAATGATTTGCCTGATCAACCATAACTGATACAAGGTCCTTAGCAACTAAACATCTCCAAACAACATCAATTTAAGGTGTATTAGAAGTTCTAGGTTTTTCAAATTGTTCTAGAGGTCAGATTATTTGATCTACTGGATCAACTAAAATCTGCACGATGATCTCACCGACAAAACTTTCCGAAACACGTTTATACAGTTTCTGCTGTTCATTTATAGTTAATTTTGAGGTGTATAAGATACTCACGGTTCTCCAAATTGTCCTTGAGCTCAGATCAAATTCTCATGTAGGTTCACTGATTTAAAGCCCTTTGTATTAAAACATCTCCAAACAGGGTTAAACATATCATGCACATTATTTACGTTTGAATTCGATATGTTTAAGACGTTCTAGGTTCAATTGTCCTCAAAACTTGTTAATTAGGCTACCATCTCGCATTTTAGTTTGATTACATTCATAGATCAGGGGGCCTCCATAAGCTCGGTCGGTAGAGTCTGCGACTGTAAAGCAAACCATGCTGGAGGTGACTGGGTTAGAATCCCGGTTGGTCTAGGATCTCAGATTGGAACATTTCTCGACTTCCTTGGGCATAGTATATTATTGTACTTGCCACACAATATACACATGTAAAAAGCTCTCAATTAACAACTGTGGAAGTGCATCTAGAGCACTAAGTTGAGAGCAGGCGTTAAGTTACAGTTGGGACGTAATAGCCAGAGAAGATCATAGATAACACTAACTAGCGGAGGAATTCCGAATTGTTCTGTCCATCATCCAACAGTCCTTGACTCCCTGATCAACTTTGCCGAAGAAATCATTCGTCTAAATAGTCAGGATCTTGAGATAAAGCAGCGCTAACATATTCACTTCAAATGCTCACTAGCACCACCTAGAGGAGGAATTCCGAATTGTTCTGTCCATTATCCAACAGTCCTTGACCTCCTGATCAACTTTGCCGAAGAAATCATCCGTCTAAATAGTCAGGATCTTGAGATACAGCAGCACAAACATACACTTCGAATGCTCACTAGCGCCGCCTAGTGGAAGAATTCTGAACTGTTCTGTCCATCATCCAACAATCCTTGACCCCCTGATCAACTTTGCCGAAGAAATCATCCGTCTAAATAGTCAGAATCTTGAGATACAGCAGCGCAAACATATTCACTTCAAATGCTCACTAGCACCACCTAGTGGAGGAATTCCGAATTGTTCTGTCCATAATCCAACAGTTCTTGACCTCCTGATCAACTTTGCCGAAGAAATCATTCGTCTAAATAGTCAGGATCTTGAGATACAGCAGCGCAAACATATTAACTTCAAATGCTCACTAGTACCACCTGGCGGAGGAATTCCGAATTGTTCTGTCCATCATCCAACAGTCCTTGACCTCCTGATCAACTTTGCCCAAAAATCATCTGTCTAAATAGTCAGGATCTTGAGATACAGCAGCACAAACATATACACTTCGAATGCTCACTAGCGCCGCCTAGTGGAAGAATTCCGAATAGTTCTGTCCATCATCCAACAATCCTTGAACCCCTGATCAACTTTGCCCAAGAAATCATCCGTCTATATCATCGGTATCTTGAGATACAGCATTCAAATCATGCAAAATAGGAGATTTTAGGGCAAAACTGTGAAAAAACCCCAACTTACCCTATCGTGCCCAAAATGAAACCCACTCCAATCGATTCCTGCGATTTTTTTCTATAAGAATGACTATTTTTTAGTCTCTTGTTCCAGCGAGCACCGAAGTTATTGAATTTTAACACATTGTTTCGATTTTGTCCCCAGTGTGCGCTGGTTGGAAATAAGTTCAGGGCCACTAATTGGGATCCATCTTATACCAACAGATACGTGAAGCTCCAATGGTACGCATTGTCCAGTCGTTCACCAACCAAACCATACAATGTGTCACACCCGAAAAGAATCTACTCACAATGCTGATTTATTTTCACTTAACATTCTTCCTCACACTGCTAAACACATTATACAGCTCTGCTCTAATAATGAATCTAATTACTGACAATCATTAACGTCCCATTAGGCAGGGTGGGAAAAGGAAACAGCAGATGATGATGTTGATGGTGAGAGTGTGTGTGCGCTGGAAAAGAGATTTTTTACTCAGCATAATACAAATTAGTAAAGAAGAAGCTTGCTCTTTGGTCCTTAATTTCAGTTCCCCTATGAAAAATGTGCAAGTTTGAATTGAGTTTGGGTAATTTATGCTTCACTGGGCCTGGGAAGGGTGTGCCAAGGGTGAGCTGGTTATAAATATTGTCCCGAGAAACGCCATAAAATATGTCGCCGTTTTATGATATGGCTTTTATGATTTTTTTTTCTGGAGCGCAAGAATATCTAATAAACGATAATGGGTTGCAAAATGAGTTGAAGCGTTCATAATGGCGACATATTGATTAACGACGTGGAATGTGTCAAACTATAAACAAAAGATTAATCGAAGCCTACGGTCACGAACAATTTACGGAACGTGCACGTTGACAACAAATATGATAAGAAAGGAAAAAACAACGCAGCATCCATATCTTTGAATTAAATCAAACACCTCTTTTCAATTCTAGAGAGTTTTCGCAACACCGACTACGAAATGACCTTGTGTGGAAAATCTCGTTGGAATCTGTCTATGCTGCAGTGTTTCCCGTCATCTGACACCGTCGTAATGAAAATCCTTTATCACTTCAACCCAAAAAGCAAAAACAGAAAGTAATTTATGCTTCAATTTTTAATTACACCTCATAACACCCCAACCAATGCCACACACAAGCCCCCGGCAACAAGTTCGTTAAAATGGAATCCCTCTGCTTCACGAAACGTTGCCCTTTGGAAATCTGTAAAATCCCCACCCGACCTAAGGCTGGTCGGGCCGATTCGTCAAGTGTACTTACAGTGATAACATGTACTTTTCAATTTATGCATTGTCCGGCAACCATTACCTGTCAACTCGGACTCGACTCGGACGACCTAAACAGAGCCTCGTCATAAAAATTGCTATGTTATGACCTGTCATCATCAAACAATGTGCCTGTCAGTTTATTCCCCAACGTGATAAGCCTCTTCATTTTCTCGCTCTCAATTTGTACCTTTGTTCTTTTAACTGCTATAGCTACGAATGATGCTGCAGAGCTGAAGCCATCCGAGCTGATGGACGTGTCAGAATATACGATTCAAATCCATGTTATTTGATTTTATGGCCCTCGAA
Organism: Ochlerotatus camptorhynchus; assembly: GCF_037179485.1. NCBI lineage: Eukaryota > Metazoa > Arthropoda > Insecta > Diptera > Culicidae > Ochlerotatus > Ochlerotatus camptorhynchus. Next base: position 2,643,685 of record NW_027040507.1, on the reverse strand, counting down.
GGTAAGGCCGGTCGTTGGTCGGAGCTTTGCTGATCTGCCTGCTGTTGCAGAGAATTCGTTGTGTAGCATTTTCATGGGTCGGTTTAACTCACACCCACCAAGAACCTTCTGGGACTTATTTGGCAAAATTGATAATGGAGTTACTCGGGGTCAGAGCAGCAGCTGCTCTCATGAATCATTGAATGCGACTTATGAATTTGTGAGCGAGAGTCTGCAGATTATCCCCGTAATCTCTCCCACCACTGCAAAAGCTCATCCCTTATCCATTGAGTCAGCGAAAAAATAGATCAGTTTTGTAAATCTGCACGTAGCACTATGCATTGCACGCGATTCGCTGATTTGGAAAGTTTCCCTTCAACAGTCAACAAGATTTTTGCGACCACATAAAAAGTACAAATCTGCACCGAGATAAAATAGCAAATCTCGTTTGTACCCTGCTCTGGGATCGAAAATATAAAATCCAACCATTCCAATCACGATGCTTATTTTATTTTTTATCATCATTGCCATCGCGATTGAGCACTCCCGATGCAGATTTGCGGCAATGTACACTACACCTACCACAAAGGATGTGCCGACCGATAGATATGGTAGGTACGAGCCGTTGGATACCGATGCGGGCGTTTTTTTTTCGGTTTAGAACATTGCCAATGGAGCCAGTCAGTCAATGGCATCTCATTCGAAGGTGAAATAAAAAAAAATAAAAAACAAAGCACGTAGAAATCGGTGGGTGTCTGTCGCAAAATGTGAAAAAGCGAAAAATAAAATGGGAATCCGACAGCAAAACAGAATACAAAGCTGGCAGCTGAAAAATGTGCGTGGTTTTCTACGTGGATTAAACAATCTACCTCTATTGCACCTGCAGCCGGATGAAGGAAAAGGTGAAGTGTGTAGCGTAAAATGCAAAAAAAAAAAATAGAATTAATTTCAAACAAGTGCAAAACATGCCTAGGGAGGGTCCGAATATAATTAAAATAATCCAGCTTTGTCCGTGCGACTAGAGCCAAATTAACCAACACCAGCTAACATAACCGGTTGCCTGATTATTGCAATGTGAACGTTGAGTGGTTCTCCCAGCACACAGTAGGTATTTTTTTTTAAAGGTAGGACTACTTCTGTGATTTCTATATAAAGGTACACTTTGTGAAAACCGAAAATGGAACATGTAACGATATTATGAAAGATTTTGAGCGTTAATAACTCAGCTGCCCCTGAACCAATTTCAATAATTTCATCACCAATAGATCAGAAATATTTCAACGCACCGAAACTTTTGAAAAAGTGGTAAATGTCAAGCATTATCCAAAAGCGTTAAAATAACTTACACATCCACCAATTACTGATATACATATGCTGCTTTTCCAACACAGTCATCAGATAATCGTTTCTAGACGAAACGTGTCGATGTAGCATTGCTGCTTCCCCAACACTGTCATCAGATGTATCGTTGTATCCTGTAGACTAGCTCTCGTTGCCAATTTTTTCCAGGTACCTCCTAAACCGTCACTAGGGCCTTTACCGTGTGCCGTGGCAAAGTAATGCCACTCAGCCGGAACTCCGAAGTCTTCTCGATGGTAGAGCAAGTTGATGACGTTGAATCGGTTTTTATATTACGAACCAGCACCATCAGAAAAGTATATAATTTTAGTCAAATGTGAGAGCCGAGATTTCAGGAATGCCATGAACTGTCTCTGGAAACTGTGGAAGATAGCTGTGGAATGCTCAAGAACGTCGGAGATAATGATACAGTTAAATGGAACAACCTTTTCTTGCTCTAACAAATAGGTGGCGAATGGATGGACGGTGGCTTGCAGGTTATTATAGTGAACCACTTGTTCGCTGTCTTGGAACACAAACGAATAATTTTCCGAAAAGTCCGAAACAACAAGAACTTCTCCTTCCTGCAGATTGTCCCGAGTATTTTTATAGAAGTCTGCCTGTTTTGCACCAATATCATCGTGTTTTCGGACCTCTGGGATAGCTTCAAGAAATGTATCAATGAAAGCTTCTGCAGCACTGACTTTCGTTTCCAAACTGCACCGATCTTGCTGAGTCCATTGCTTGCACGTTATTTCCTCGATAGAGTTATCGTCCAAATATGACCAAATCGTTTTTCTAATCGAATCCAAATCGCCACAAACTGCATTGGCAAACTTATTCAAAAAGCATGGCTCCGATGGTGGATCACAGAGGTTCTGCTTCAGTACGTCTCTGTACGAAGAGAACGCTTTCGTACCTTCTACTTGCCCTTGAATTTCGTTGAACTTAGCACTCAAAAATTTGAGTTTAAAATTTTCGTGAACCACGCATACGCAAACTGTGTGTGTTCCTGCAGCTCCAGCCAGCACACACTCAGGTGGCCGTAGCTCAGCAAATTTTGAAAACCCAATGTCGATTTTGGGAAATTTCTCTTTAAAGAAAGAGAAAGTTTCCCTGAGATTTGCCAGCACCAACCGCTTTTGCTTCAGAACACGAGAGTTTCCTTCTCAAACACTCTTGAATTCCTTCTTTCCGGCTAACTCTTTGCTACCATCAGCTTTACGATAAAATGATAAAACCGTATGCACGACGTCTTCTGAAATAGGGTGACTTTTTCTTGGATTAGGTGAACAGGAACACCTTTCTGTTCAACGCACTTCTTCAAATTTCTAACTTATCTTTCGGAACACTCGAACTCGCCTGAAGATCACCAAATGCAATCAATTAATTCTAAACTCTGTTCTAAATTAATTAAGCTTACTCTGAATGTTGCACACAGTCCAGGATTATCGCTATCTTTCGTACAAATCCGAAACTTTTCTTTCAGCTGCTTGATTATCTCCTCTCCATCTGCCTCATATTGTCCAGTCTGTGATTTTTTTCTTCTATAAAGCAATCTTCGCGGAGAGCTCCGGCAAATGCAGTTTCCAGCCCTTTTGAAGCATTGGAGTACTTTCCTGTGGGATATTTCATCGATCGGTTCACCTTATGTCTACGAATCGGTTATTGACCAAGCGACTCCAGCGTGGTGTTCAAACTTGAATATGTCAATTCATTTCTAGCGGGATCTTCGACATCATCGCTGTCATCTTCAACCTCTGTGTTAAATAAGTAACAGCGTGAAAAACAAAGCATACAATTTAAGACCCACAACCCCCGAATGGCATTTTTCTTACCCGGTATATCTACAACGGAAACGTATTATTTCACTACCATTCGCAAACTTACCATTTTCAGCATGAGGTCCCTTATACGATTCCTCTTGCAAAGCCTTTTCCCTTACTGCCTTATCGCATTGAACGCAGATTTTGCGACCCTCAATCACATCCTTTACGTGATGATTAAAATCGTCGTGAAATTGTTTGGAAATTGTTTTCAAATTTCTTCCGCGAATATTTGAATGCACTTTTAACGGGTTACAGCATTGCTTCTGCATAGCTGCATAAACCCGTCCGAACTGATTTGCGTGGCTTTCACACACAGTTTTCAAACTGAGAACACCGGATCGAAGTTTGAAAAGATTCCATTCCCGAGATGAGAATTGACGGGAGGACCAATGCTGTTTTGCGATAGTACATTTTATTTTTAAGTACAATCCAATCGAACATGTCATTTTTAATCAGATACTAACGACTGCAAGTGACCCACAATTCCATCTGACACTTCATTTTTTTTTTTCAAATTACTGCGGAGAAACAATTAGCTGTAACGAATGACCAGCGCAGTGTATCTAGGACGATTCAGTCGGAATCAGACCAAACTACCGGACGCAAAAACGTAAATTAGTGATTAGTAATAGCGATAATGATGATAATGTTTTTCAAGAAAATGCGAGTTTTGCGGATGTTGTAAAAAGGCATAGTCGTGCAAAAGTAATAATATTTGTAACAGTAATAGTAACAGTAACAGTAACAAACAGAGTAATCGTAAGACTCGTCCGGTCATTGTGATTAAACCAAAAGAGTCCAAACAAGCTCGCGTAGATACTCGTAGGTTTTTGAAAACACAGTTAGATCCAAAAACACACAAAATCAGTAATTTCAGGAATGGAAAAAAATGGCTCCATTATTGTTGAGTGTGCAACAGGAGCTAATCTGAATGATGTGAAAAATGGTATTGAAAGCAATCTGGGTGAAAAATATAGTGCTGTTGTTCCCACTTCGGTGCGAAGATTGAAAATAGTGGGAATGAGCGACCAGTATTCTTCCGATGTCTTCATTGACAACTTAAAAGTCTAGATGAAGACATCGTTATAAATGATGTAAAAGTAGTTAGCATGTTTGAAAATCCACGGTTCACTTATAAAAAGTTTAGTGTTGTAATTGAAGTCGATGTCGATACGTATAAATGTTTGATATGTTCGAAAAAAGTAAATGTAGGGTATGATCGGTGCTCGATAGCTCCCGCGATTAATGTGTTGAGATGCTTCAAATGTGGAGAATTTGAACACAAGAGCATGGATTGCAAAACTTGTGAGAGATGCTGTAGTTGCAGCCAACAACACAAAACGTCGGAGTGTACGTCAACTGTATTGAAATGTGTTAATTGTTTGAAAATGAATAATGAATGAAAAATGAACTTGGACGTCAACTATACCGCATTTATCTTGGAATGTTTGCTCTATAAAAAACTTTTTGATCAGAAGAAAAGCAGCTAATGAACTGAATAGTTCACCCGAAACCCTTAGGCAGTTTTGCACACCGTCCATCGTTGCTTTGATCAGTTTGGTCGGCTTCCCAGGAAAGCCGTTCTCGTCCATGATTTTCCATAGCTCTGTGCGGTCGATACTGTCGTATGCCGCCTTAAAGTCGATGAACAAATGATGCGTTGGGACCTGGTATTCACGGCATTTCTGGAGGAAGATCTGGTCCTTTGTCGATCGGCCGTCGATGAAGCCGGCTTGATAACTTCCCACGAACTCGGTCATTTTGGGTGATAGACGACGGAAGATGATCTGGGATAGCACTTTGTAGGCGGCATTCAAAATGGTGATCGCTCTGAAGTTCTCACATTCCAAATGGTCGCCTTTCTTGTGAATGGGGCAGATTACCCCCTCCTTCCACTCCTCCAGTAGCTGTTCTGTTTCCCAGATCCTGACTATCATCCGGTGCAGGCAGGTGACCAACTTTTCTGGGCCCATCTTGATGAGTTTGGCTGCGATACCATCGTTACCAGCTGCCTTTTTGTTTTTGAGCTGCTGAATGGCATCTTTAACTTCCCTCAGCGTGGGAGTTGGGTCAGTTCCGTCCTCTGCTGCACTGACGTAGTCGTTTCCTTCATTGCGCTGGTCTCCCGTGCCTACGTCCTCCTCGCCATTCAGGTGTGCATCGAAGTGCTGCTTCCACCTTTCAATCACCTCACGTCCGTCCATCAAGAGGCTCCCGTCCTTATCCTTGCACATTTCGGCTCGCGGCACGAAGCCGTTGCGGGTTGCGTTGAGCTTCTGGTAGAACTTCCGTGTTTCTTGGGAACGGCACAGCAGTTTCATTTCCTCGCACTCCGCTGCTTCCAGGCGGCGTTTCTTCTCCCGAAAGATGCGGGTCTGCTGTTCCACGTTCTGTCGGGTTCCATGCTACAGCATTACCGCCCGCGCTGCGTTCTTCTCCTCCAAAATCGCTCTGCACTCCTCGTCGAACCATTCATTCCGTCGACTTCTTCCCACGTACCCGATGGTGCTCTCGGCTGCGTCGGTGATGGCTGCTTTTACTGTACTCCAGCAGTTCTCTAGAGGGGGCACATCGAGCTCGCCCTCCTCTGGCAACGCTGCCTCTAAATGCTGCGCGTATGCTAAGGCGACATCCGGTTGCTTCAGTCGCTCTAGGTTGTACCGTGGCGGGCGTGGCCGTACATTGTTGATGAGGGAAAGTTTTGGGCGCAGTTTGACCATCACCAGGTAGTGGTCAGAGTCGATGTTAGCGCCACGATAGGTGCTGACGTCGATAATGTCGGAGAAATGCCGTCCATCAATCAGAACGTGGTCGATTTGCGATTCCGTCTGCTGTGGTGATCTCCAGGTGTAACGATAAAGGAGGCTGTGTTGGAAAAAAAAAGCTACGTATGGCCATGTTCTTGGAGGCGGCAAAATCGATGAGTCGTAGGCCGTTCCCTTTCGTCAGCTGGTGGGCGCTGAACTTTCCAATCGTCGGTCTGAATTCCTCCTCCTGGCCTACCTGAGCGTTTAGGTCTCCTATGATGATCTTGACGTCGTGGCTTGGGCAGCGATCGTACTCGCGGTCGAGCTGCGCGTAAAATGCGTCCTTGTCATCATCAATGCTTCCGGAGTGCACGTTGATTATGCTAAAGTTGAAGAATCGGCCCTTGATCCTCAACCTGCACATTCTTTCGTCGATCGGCCATTACGATGAAAGCTGTGACCAGCTCGCGTGTGTTGCCGCAACTCTGGTAGATGGTATGATTACCCCTAAACGTTCACACCATGGATCCTGTCCAACACACCTCCTGCAGCGCTACGATGCCGAATCCGCGGTCCTTCAGTAGATTGGCGAGGATTCGGGTGCTCCCGATGAAATTGAGAGATCGACAGTTCCACGTGCCGAGTTTCCAATCGCAAGTCCTATTTCGTCGCTGGGGTCGTTGCCGTTGGTCCGGAGCACCAGGGTGCACAGTTGTGCTTAGAGTCCTTCACTGGCACTCGGACGTAGATAAGCCGCCCCTAACACGGGTAACAGACGCTGTTGTGTGCCGCTCTTCCTGGAGAACAGACGTTTAGGCTTGCCAAAGCAAACCACCCCCACCCCCCTCCCTGTCAGGCTATGACCAAAGTTCCCACCGGGGTTGGTTACCCGATCTTCCCTAAGGTTGCTCACAGTTCCCGGCCGGTACCACGGGGAGGTAGGGATAGTAGTTGCTGGGAAGAGGCTAGTGATCTCAATGGGATCTGTATTGCGCATTACCCAGCATTAACCGTGGCATGAAGATGGGTAATTATGGTGTTTTGTATGATTCTCCCAGTTCTAGTGACCAGCGTTTTGTTGAAGTTTTAAAGAACTGGCTTAAGACATTCCTTGATTCTAGTAAATTAAATATATTGGCTGGTGATTTTAATATAAATTGGCGTGACAACCATAATTCAAATCATATGAAGCGTTAAGCTGAGTTTTTTAATTTAAAGCAAACGGTAAATTAATATACGCGTACTTCCAGGCACAGTAGAACTTTAATTGACCACGTTTATTCCAATTTTGATTCCATTTGTTCAGTTACGGATACTGATTTGAAAATAACCGATCATGAGACTTTAGTGATTAATGTCTTAGACCATGTTAACGATAACGATAATTTTGTAAAATTGAAGTGCTGGAGGAAATATTCGAAGCAAGCTGTTTCGAATCTTGTTGAGAGAAGCCTGGATTTTCCATTCGCGGCCGGTAACTTAGATGAATCTACAGCTGTTCTTAATCACGCTTTGAAAACGTATACCAATCAACTAGTTGAGCAAAAGTTTGTTTCTTTGAAAAACTCGAACAGCTGGTACAATTTGGATCTTGTGCGTCTTAAACAGAAAAGGGTTCAAAAAGTTTTGTAGATCAAATAATGACAATCATTGGACTATGTACACAATCGCGCGGAATAAGTATTCACAATCGATAAAGAAAACTCGTTGTGAATATGTTCAAAGGAAGATTGATCAGCATCAAAACAGCAGGAAAGAGTTATGGAAAATTCTGAAATCTTTATTAAAACCTAGTAATTGCAAACCGCGATCCATAACTTTTAATGGCACATTAGAACATTCAGAACAAGTAATTGCAGCTAAGTTTAATGATTTTTTTTTGTAGACAATGTTTCATTGATTAATCAATCCATTGAATTGGTCGATGAACCTGACGAAATAAAACAGTAGTTGTAGATTTGAAGTTTTTCACCCAATCACATTAGATGAACTTAGAGTTATTTGTTTCTCATTAGAAAAATCGACTGGAGTCGATAATGTTAATGCTAGAGTTATTCAAGATTGCTATCATGTCATTGGCCACATCTTGCTGGACCTTATAAATGAATCACTACAAACTGGACATGTGTCACACATTTGGAAAGAAACCTTAGTGGTTCCTATTCAAAAAGTTGCTGGAATGATTAAAGTCGAAGAGTTTCGTCCCATCAACATGCACACATTAGAGAAAATTTTAGAACTTGTTGTTCAAGGCCAGCTGTTGGAGTATTTAAATAGTAATAGTTTGTTGATACCAGAACAATCGGGATATCGGGAAGGTCATTCTTGTGAAACCGCGTTGAATTTGGTATTAGCGAAGTGGAAAAATAACTTGGAGTGTAAAAATACGATTGTTGCTGTTTTTTTGGATCTTCAAAACGATTTTGAAACAATGACTAGGCCCTTATTGTTAAGATCAATCAAACGCTTTGGAATTTCGGGTTCTGTATACAAATGGTTTGAAAGCTATTTGTCTGACAGAACTCAACGGACTGTTTTTTTTTATGATTCTGTTTCCAGTCCCGTTTGGAATAACCTTGGAGTGCCCCAGGGAAGTGTATTAGTGCCCCTGTTATTTATTATGTGTATTAATGTATTGCGACGTGTTTTACGATTTTGCGACATTAATCTTTTTGCAGATGATACTGTGTTATTCATTGCAGCTAAGGATTTAGGTTTTACACTTGAATGAAGATTTGCGTTCTCTTAGTAGAAGGTTGAAGTATAAGCAGTTAAAATTGAATACAAGTAAAACTAAATTTATGGTAATTTCGCGGAAAAGAGTAAATGAGAACGTCTCTGTTGTAATTGATGATGAGACTATTGATCGCGTTCGCGAGATTAAATATCTTGGCGTGATTATTGATGACACACTTAAGTTCAACTCTCACGTTGACAATGTCATCAAGAAAATTGGCAAGAAGTATGGAATTCTATGTTTTAACTAACTAAATCAATCCTCTTTCTTCATCTAGACTTTTGCCCTTCCATTTTATTTCTGGCCAATGCAACACAAATATCGAGATTACAGCGCTTGCAGAATAAAATAATGCGTTTGATTTTGCGATGTAATAGATTCACTTCCTCAACTTTGATGCTAGATGCCTTACAATGGTTGTCGGTTGAGCAAAGAATTGTATATTTGACTATGGTGTTCATTTTTAAAGAAATTAACGGTTTGCTGCCTCGCTATTTGTGTGGTCGAATTGAAAGAGGAAGTGATTTACATAGATATAATACTAGAAACGCAGATGTAATAAGAACACCACAATTCTTGACTTGTGCTTCACAAAATTCATTTTATTTTAAAAGGAATAAATGTTTTCAATTCAATGCATAGAAATATCAAACGTTCAGAATTACTTACAAAATTTAAAAGACACTGCATTTCACACGTTAAAACTGTCTTTTGAACAGTTATCCAGTGATTTTTTTTTATAAATTGACAAAGTATGTATCTTGAAGAAGTTATCTCAAACGGATTATTTTATATGGATAGCTGTCATAACAACTTTTCAATAATTATTGTAGCACTGCAAAAGCTATTTCTGTTCGCCACGAGGGTGATGATGGATTTTTAATATTTGATATAATAGTAGTAGAGATATAGTCTACAAAGGTTTGAGCCTCGCGCGCGTATTACGGATATAGAGGACTGAATATAAAAATGCAATTTTGAATCTTATTTGGAAGATACCTTGAGTTAGTAGTAAGTTTTCTGGCAAATGTCGGGGGTTCGTGAGCGTTCCTGACATTGCTGAAAATTATGATAGCATCAGATTGCGGGGTCGCTTGTGTAATAGGATGCTTTGTGGATTGTTCATTAACTCTTGATTGCTTGTAATACTTTTGAATATTTTAGGTGGACAAAAAAGCAAACTAAGTGGTGGACGCCTGAGTTTTTCCACATTTATTCCGCTTTAAAGCAACTGTAAACTCTAGAGGAAATTTATATCTGTAACATTAACCAGTTCGATTTTGTTTGAAAACCTGGTTTGATGAGGAGTGCCAGAGGTTGACGGATGAGAAGAACGTAGCCAGAAGCCGGATGTTAGAATTTTCGTCACATGTCTCATTTTCGATATCGAAATGTGACTCTCAGTAAAGTGAAAAAAGTCCTACGTCAAAACTGAAAATTTACTTGGGAACCAAAGGAACTGTCAAACGACAGATTTCCTATTGAAATCGTTTTATACATGCATAATTTTAATTAAGTAAAGGGCGAACACGAAATTATTGCGACACATTCAACAGGGCATAACTTTTTTACCATTGGGTAAAAATCAATCAAATTTTGCACACTTTCTCATTGATGTGTATTGTGTACATGCTGTCAAACTCGAAGTCGTGTTTTTCGATTCAACGAAAATGGAGGTGAACCAACGCGAGTTGAGAGAACAAATTCTTTCCAAACACCTGGAATTTCCTGACCTGTCGCACCGGCAGTTGGGAAAAATGTTGAACATTCACCATTCAACCGTCTCCAGAGTGTTGAAGCGGTTCCAGGAGCGGTTGACGTTGGACCACGGCAAAGGAGCTGGAAGAAAACCGGGACCGGAGAACAAAAAGACGGAGGGAAAGGTGAAGCGGATGATTAAAGCAAACCCAACGTCTCAAGCCGTGATTTGGCTAAAAAGATCGGCATGTCGCAGAGCTACGTCCAGAATGCAAAGAAGAGAGCTGGACTACATGCATATAAGGTACAGAACTTCCCAAACCGCGATGAGCGGCAACAATCGACGGCTAAAACTCGGGCACGGAAGCTCTACGAGAAGATGCTGACAAAATATGGCTGCTGTGTGATGGACGACGAAACGTATATAAAAGCCGATTTTAAGCAAATTCCGGGGTTGGAGTTTTTCACCGGCAAGAGCAAGTTCGATGTGGACGACAAATTTAAGAAGAAGAAAATGTCGAAGTTCGCCTCCAAATATCTCATTTGGCAGGCCATCTGCTCTTGCGGACTGCGGAGTGAGCCTTTCGTGACAAAGGGCACAGTAAATGGCGAGATCTACAAATCTGAGTGCCTCGAGAAGCGCCTTTTGACGTTCTTGCAGCAGCACGACGAAGCTCCGCTATTTTGGCCAGATTTGGCATCATGCCACTATTCTAAAAGTGTCCTGGAGTGGTATGAGGCCAATTCTGTCAATTTTGTTCCGAAGGACATGAATCCGCCAAACTGTCCGGAGCTGCGCCCGGTGGAGCAGTACTGGGCAATAATGAAGCGGGAACTTCGGAAGAGCAAGAAGACAGTCAAAGACGAGAAGGACATGTTAAGAAACTGGTACCGGATGACACTGTAAAGACTTTGATGGAGGGCATCAAGCGAAAATGCGTTCAATTTTACACTCAAGGCTCCATCGATTAACTTTTCTTTTGATTTTTGAAGTAAATATATGTATAAAACTACCCTAAAATTTTGGTTTGATTCTAAACATTATAAGAAAATTGGCATGACATTTTCGGTGTCGCAATAATTTCGTGTTCGCCCTCCTGGAACCGCTTCAACACGTTTACTTTACAATAAAGCATTAACGAATGCAGTTTTCTGTCCATCCAACAGTGAACTTTTTGATAATGATGACTTCTTTTTGTACAAAAGCTTAAGCCCTTTTTAAAAGTTGGTCATGAAATATTAGAAAATGTTCTTTAACAATATATTTCGACTATACCAACCAAATATAACTCCAAAAGTTGCAAAATAATTGTTGAAAAAGTTTGTTTCCAAGCCGGCTCTTGTACAATTTTAAATCTCCCATAATAACCGAAAATTTTCAAATCGCTTATATTTCCAATGGGGCAGGTTGGGGCAGGCAAACTCTTCAGTACTTGTTAGAGTACACTCAAAACTTCATTCAGAGCTGAGAATTAGCCTGGGAATATGCGAGACTCGAAAGTTTGTGATCAATAAAGTTAAATTTTCTTTAATTTTCAATTATTTTTTTATCTATTTTTATTTTTAAATTTTTTTGTCTCCATCAAATTTCCAAATAGATTTTATTTTCGGAAAGCTTATTAAATTACCTTTTCAACGATGTATAATGATGTGGTAGTTATATGATAAATAGTGGATGAAATTTTATTTGAGTGGTAGTGTATTTTTGCGGCAAAATTTGTACTTTTCTTACTCTTTTTTGACTTCGACATCCGATATCTCAGAAACTAAAACTGCTAGAAGCTTGAAACTTTCAGATTCTCTTAGTTGAAATGTTTACCATCGACCAAAAATAACGAAATAAGGATTAGTGAAAGTCGATTTTTTGATTTGCGGCCGCCTGATATCTGATAGTGCATACGCCTCCATCATTGTATATAGTTGGTTGGTTAGTTGGTTATCTCTTTAAGGAAGATAGGATCAATGGATTTACAAACATTAAGACTCAAGATGAATTATTTTAAAACCGTCGCAGATTTTAATGTCATGATCAATAGCAGTGCCATCAGAAATGGCGTGTGACACGTCGCGGCACCCTGAATCCACCCACCCCAAAACTGCTAACCGTTACGCAATAAATGCCCCAAAAATTCCATTCACTCGCGCGTTTTGAATTGTTTCGTTTTGCGGGTTTTTTTTTTCCTCCCACAATTGACTAAATTTCCTCAATGCCGCACAAGCTTCCATTTTTTTGGCTCTGCATCAACACGCTGGAATACACGTACCTGCTAGTAGAGTGGCAACTAACCTGACGCGTGTAGATACCTGCCAGTTCATCCGACCACAGTTGTCGTCGTCGGCGTCGTGTCGTCCGTCTGTCTACCAATCGCAACGTTGAGCTCCCATTTTGTGCTGGAGTGGTGGGTGGCGGGTGGTTTGCGATCAGATAACTTCGAAACCTGCTTTAGACGCACCTTTTCGATTTTTTTTTGTTTTGCTATTCGAGTGGTGAAACGATGGCTCTTACAGCTGATGTCGTTTGATCAAAAGCAACCGATATGCACCGAATACAAATTGGGTGTTGTGTAGTATGACATGGCACTTTTTGCTTTTCTATTTTTTATGACGCATCCCTACGTGTCCTCGTTTGGGAATTTTTGCCGTGCGGTTGACGGTAAAACAAAGCAAATGGATCAATTCCAATATTCGGTTGACTTTGCGAGGCGAGTTTGCTCTGCCATTGTGGAGTCTACTGAGTAATGCGCTAACCTTTTGAATAGAAGGAATTCAAAGGAAATATTTGGACCGCTGTGTTTGAAGCATTCTTGAAGTAAATTTGATTTTATCCGTGAAAATATTCATTACTGAACAATTCACTTCCAGATTCTAGTTGCATCCACCGTGAAATAAGCAAAGTTTTTTTTTGGCGTACCTTCATTTTGGCGTCCGGCTATTCCGTGCCCACTGGCGGTTTCAGTTCTCTGTGAAGGGAAGGAAATTCTGCAGTTTTGTGATTGTCGAGTATTGATTCGGAGATGGTTTTGTAGATTTCTTATTATTTAATATAACGACATTCAGGTTTTAACAGTTTAAGGGAGGATTGCCCTGTGCCCACCACCGTCCACACTCAATTTGAAACTGCACGGCTGCACTTTTGGTGCACCATGACCCATCGCAAAAAAAAATCCAATTTTCCAGGAACTTTTCTCGTCACTCATTTTTATCGCACCATTGTATGCATAAAAAACAGGCACTAGCTAATGCACTCCTGCTTGTGCGATCCCCTGCGAGCGTTCGAAATTTTCTATAAACTCATAAAACAGGATATTTTCCTCCCGAAAGAGTCGTCACTCGCTCTAAAACTTTTTCAATATCATCCGACTTAGCCGGGAGGCAAAACTCATTTCATGGGTTAAAATGTGATCCAATCACGGAACGTCCATCCGTTCGCTGCAGGAGCACCAGGATGAAGGCCATCCATTTCGCTTTCGCAGAATGGGAATTAAAGATAAAAATCTACTCGACATCGTCCGGTTGGAATCGATCCGAGAACGAGTGAAATGCAATTAACAGTTGCTGGAAAATTTATTTTCACTTTTCACCTTGCTATTGATAAAGTCTTGCCTTTGGGGTGATATCCCGGAGCATCCCAGGAATGAGAGAGCTTATGAACACCATTTTCCTGCACGTACCGGTTAAGGGAAGGTGCAAAATAAAGTGGAAAAGTCTAACCCTCCGCAGCGTCAGTGCACTACTCGGGTCTGATCTGATCCTGCCCATTGCTGCAGCAGGAAACGGAAGTCAAGATAGTCAGTCGTCGTCAGATGGTGGCTTACTAACTTGCGATAAATTTTATCGCAAAGTGTCGCTCTCCATTCGAGTGCAGTATAAATTTGAAATTATCGACTCTAAAATGTAATTCACTCTGGTCGATTGCACACTTTCTTCACACCACGGTCGGCATCGCCGTCTGATCGAAATAGGAAGGAAACGCTTCCACCTACAAGGGGTTTTTTTTCTATTTTAAAGTAACTGCTGAGTTATGGTGAGAAAGGATTTTACCTCTCCAGACAAGAAGCTGACAAAGAGGATTATGGGAGATTCGTGGAAGGAGAACATTAATTACATTTTTAAGAATTCAGTACTGTTAATAAAAGTAAGGTTTCTTGTAACTGAAAACTGATTGATGCAGCTTATTTCTAATTCTGATAAGAATCACCAACGAGCATCAAAGCTGCATTTTGGTACGGCAGTGCTCATTTTCAATGCAACAAAAGCACAATAATCAATGTTTAACGGAAACTTGTTGATAATGCATTTCGGGAATACCCGTCTTGGGAAAATACCCTTCGGAGAGTTTAAACAACCCCCCCCCCCCAAAGCTCTTTGTCAATTATAATAGGATTGCTCGGCTACAATGTCAAGCAGTGATATGATATGATATGAAACTACCACTCATTGTAGCAAGACAACTGTCGGTAGACTGTGGACTATCCTTGCTGTTCGACTTGATCAAGTTTAATAGCTGTTCGAGCCGTGGGCTTTGTATTTAAGGGGATTTGGAGGTATTTCCTCCCGCACAGAAACCAGAGGAGAACTTTAGCACCGGAAATACTGCTGCTATTCCACCTTCCCAGTAGAAGATGTGAATTAGCTACTCAGTCACCTTCCACTAACGTTGCAGTTCGTGAATTTCGGAAACATCGATTTCGGATCACAAGCAATAAATTTGAAATTTACCACTTCACTTCTTTTCAATTAATTTCTACCGACGGATGGTTAAAGATTTAGGCAGGGGAAATGGATGTAATGTCGGGCTAAATGCCCCTAATTTGGGCTCATATATATTTTCAACAATCGACTAAATTTTCAATAGCGACCAAAAATATCCATCAGTACCGTCCCAATGACGCGTTCGTCTAGATAAAATTGATAAATAGCAGATTTTTAGCAATGGGCCCAAATTGTAAAAAAGTCTACTTTTCCCAAAGTGATTCCTATGAAAGCTTCAAAAGGCCATTGCAGTTCAAGGTTAGATTACGACTGAATTTAAACATTAGAGCCATTTCCCCTCCATGAAAAACAACATGACAATCGATTTGGTTGCGCACACTTGGACATCTATTTATTTGCTACTGCTTGTATTGTCTCTGCAATTCGTTTCGTTTGGTCAAGTGCAATGACTAGTTTTAGGATTTATTTTTAGTTTTAGCCTTAAGATTAGGATTAGGTATATAAAATATTTACAACATTAGTTTTCATTATGATCCGTGGGTACTGATCAATAACTTTCAATTGTACCCTACCAGCCATTGTATGAAGGATAAAAAACGGTTTGAGAGACCAATATTTTTTCAAAATTAACTGGCACAGTTCACCCAAACAAATTAGAAGAACGGGATCCTCATAAAAATTTTCAAGATTTTCCTTAGCTTTTTTTAATTGGTCTATTTGGTAAAACTGTTGTTGGCGTGAGAATTAGGAGTGCTACCCTATTCGTTGCAACCGCAACCTATTGCATTATTTGCCTCGCACGGACAGGGTCAAACAACTTACACATTACTCAACAATAAAATGTGTGTATCTCTCCCTTACCGTATTGTAAAGGGAATCTTCTGGGCCTTCTGCCTTTTGTAGTAATGGGTTATATAAACCCCACACTGAAGAGAAAATTTATAGCAAGTATTGAATTGTTCGAGGTAGCACGTCGTTTTTTATCCCGTTTTCTGAAAGTTTCCCGGTAGTTTGTCCACCTTTTCTTGTGATTTTCCGCGCAGTTTTTTTGGACCTCACGCTAACATATGGTCCTTCGAACCGGATAGCGAACATTTCGCCGCGAACCGCGTATTCTGTGACCGCTAGTACCCGTGAATTGGCCCCGTCGCCGCCTACTGGCCCGAGTGCTTCTGCCGATCGGTATGTCAGTGGAGCAGAAACAAAGGTGTGAGCAGTGTTAAAGTACCAGTGACTTTTTGGACAATAAGTGCGCGAAATCCACAAAGATGGATAAACTCGTCCGCGAACGAAAATCGCTCGAACCGCGATTAAAACGCATTTCGGATACAGTGGACAAAATTAGCCTAGAAGCGGTTGAAGAAATCGATATTCAAATCGAGCTGGACGCTTTGAATGAGGTCCACTAACATGGCCGCCACTTCCGCCACTTCTTCCGTCGTCCGCAATAACGCCGCTGTATCCCCTCTCTCGGACCTCAAATTACCGAGGATGAACATATGCCTGTCTTCAGTGGTAATTTTCTTGAGTGGCAGTCTTTTTATGACTTGTTCGACAGTTTGGTTCACCAAAATCCGATGCTGAAAGACAGCCAAAAGCTGTACTTTTTGAAAACGAATCTCGCTGGTGAGGCAGCGTCGTTGATTTTGCATCTGAAAATCAAGGATGCCAATTACCGATCTGCCCTGGAGAAGCTGAAATCCAGGTACGACAAGCCACGTGAGATTGCTAATCAGCATATTAAGCGATTCTTAGCACAGCCAACGCTGACGTCATCCTCTTCACATGGCTTGCGATCGCTGCATGACGTGTCAGATGAGGTTATCCGAGCTCTCCAAGCAATGGATAGGGAAGATCGTGACACGTGACTTCTGCTCATTCTCAGCGAAAAGGTGGATCCCGACACGAAACAGCTGTGGTGCCAGAAGATTGCAGAAATGGAAGAAGCTGACATCACTCTGCAGTGCTTCCTGAAGTTCGTCGAATTCCGCAGTTTCGTTCTACAGTCAACGCAACCAACGAAGCCAAAAGTCAGCGTGCCCTTCAAGCAACCTTTAAAACCTCAACCCAGAGGTGCTACCGCATTCGTCGCCACGAACCCTCCGTTCTGCAACATGTGCACCAAACAAAACCACCATCTCTACCAATGTGGTAAGTTCAATCACATGAACCATGACGATCGACTCGCTCACGTCAACAAGATGAAGCTGTGTAACAATTGCCTGAAAGTACATCCCGGTGAAAACTGCAAATCAGGTACGTGTAGGAAGTGCAACTTACCTCACCACACCTTGCTACACCCGGTGTCGACATCAGCAAACTTACAACCAGCATCATCATCATCAGTCATAGCCCAGGCTAATCCCGGACCACCAGCCCAGTCTTTGATTTCGGCCCTCGATTCACGATCATGCCTCGATGTGTCTAGTGTTCTCCTTGCCACCGTAGCCATCAATGTTTTGAATAGCCATGGGTGCCCACACGCCTGCCGTGCTGTCTTGGATTGTGCATCCCAAGTCAGCTTTATCAGCGGTAGTTTCTGCAAGCAACCTCAAAACACTAACAGGCGACATGGACCTTGAAGGCATTTCTTCTACACCAGCCCACACCGACAAGTGTTTCGAAATCATCATCTCCTCGCGCTGCACGGATTAAATATCGTACCTCCGTACCTTGCATGGTGTTGGAGAAAATCACAAAAACGCTTCCCTGCAAGCCAGCGAATATCGAAGATTGGCCTATTCGAGGATCAATACATCTGGTCGATCCACTCTTCCATCGCCCGGGTAAGGTAGAAGTTTTACAGGGCAGGCTTCACCACATCGAGAGAAAGCTTGACCGAAACCCACAGCTTAAAAATGAGTACCATGCGTTTATTCGTGAGTATATCGATCTCGATCACATGTCGCTCGTCGATGATACTACCACAGCAAACAAATCGGTTTATCTCCCACACCACTGCGTGGTCAAAACAACAAATTAGACCACCAAATGTCGAGTCGTTTTCGATGCTTCGGCAAAGACTACCAGTGGTCTCTCATTGCATGACGTGCTCATGTGCGGCCCTGTCGTTCAAGATTCATTGGTCAATATTTTGATCCGATTTCGCTTCCCACCTATCGTTCTTGTTGGTGACGCGAAGCAAATGTAGCGCATGGTTTGGTTGAACGAGCGTGATCGTGACTTTCACAAGGTCCTGTGGAGGTGGACCAATGACGAGGTCATGAGGGAGTATCGTCTAAATACGGTCACTTTTGGGCCTAAAAGCGCATCCTACCTGGCTACAAAATGTGTGCAGCAGCTCCTAGAGTCCTACAGGCAGCACTATCCGGTAGCTGTTGAGAAGGCGGAAAAGGGCATCCACGTCGGCGACATTCTTACTGGTGCGTCGTCCGAAGAAGAAGCAAAGGTGCTACGGGAACAACTCACCGAAATGTTTGCGGCAGGTGGATTCCACCTTCGGAAATGGGCCTAGAACAGCGCTGCGGTATTAGAAGGAGTTCCTGATGCAGATTTGGAGGTGAAAATTCCTATCGAAGAGAACGGAAGCAGTACTATCAAGGCCCTCGGAATGCAATGGTAGCCGTGCAGTGACGAATTCCATTTCTCCTACCAGCCTACGGAGATCCTTCAGCCCACAAAACGAATCATCCTATCGCAAATCGCCAGCCTTTTCGACCCGCTTGGTCTTCTTGCCTCAATCATCGTGAAGGCAAAGCTGGTGATGCAGCGGATGTGGGAGCTGAAGGTGGCCTGGGATGCAACACCTCCCGGTGAGTTAACCAACGATTGGTTAGTTTTGGTGCAAAAGTTCTCGCTTCTCAATTCGTTTCAGATTCCCCGAAAGGTGATCGACATGAGGAATTGGTCTCGTCTCTACCTGCACGGCTACTGCGACGCATCCTATGTGGCAATGGGTGCTTGCATCTACATTCGAGCGGTGAACGGCGACGACGGCAATACTTCGTCCCATCTTCTCTGCGCTAAATCGAAACTGGCACCTATAGGCAACGGCAGAACGACTACACCCCGTCTGGAATTGTGTGCAGCGGTTATTCTCGCACGACTTATCTCTAGCGTGAGAGCTGCACTTTCTACGACGATTTTTTACGAGGTTCGAGCATTCTCCGATTCCAAAGTCGTCTTGGCATGGCTGGCTGGCGGCGCTGCAAGGTGGAAGACATTTGTGGCCAATCGCGTTGCGGAGATTTCCACTCATCTGCCCTCCATCAACTGGTATCACGTGGGCACTCATTACAATCCCGCAGATCTGGTATCTCGTCGAGCATTTCCTGATCAACGTCATGATAACCCTCTCTGGTGGCATGGACCTACCTGGGAACCATCGGAGACGAACAACGGATCATCACCGAACGGCGATCTTGACACTATTGAGCGACGGCAAATAGATAGAGAGCAGCGAGCCACAGCCGTGGTTTGTTTCACTGTGTATGAGAACAGTTTCTTGGATGACATGATGGCCAGGTACTACCCGAATCTCCAGCTTCTACTTCGTATAACTGCCCGAATGCTTCGTTTTGGACACTCTGAGTTCCGATGCACATCTCGCCTCTCTCCAGATGAAATCGATTTCGCTTTGAGAAAGTATCTGCAACACACACAACAGCAACATTTTCCCGAAGAACTCCGTCGACTGAAAAGAGATCTCGGCGTCGAACGCAGTAGTCCGCTACATCAACTCAATCCGTTCCTGGATGTAAACGGTCTCGTCAGGGTGGGCGGACGGCTGCAGCAATCGGATTTGAGTTACAACACCAAACATCCGATCTTGTTGCCCCGTCATCATTCGATATTGACTTCGCTCATTCTTCTCCACGAACACCAAGAACGTCTCCACTGTGGACCTCAGTCGTTACTTGCAGCTTTACGGACCAGGTTCTGGATACTACGAGGTAGCAGCGATTGTGTAAAGTGCAATCGAGCTCGGCCAGCACGTGTAACACAGCAAATGGGACAGTTGCCAGCAGACCGTTTGAAGCCACTTCCACCATTTTCCATCACGGGCGTAGACTACGCCGGTTCGGTGAATATCGTCGGTCGAAGAATTCGTGGAGCAGTACCGTCGAAGGGTTACATTGCCCTGTTCGTTTGCCTTGGAACGCGAGCTGTGCATCTGGAAGCAGTTTCTGATATATGTAAGTGCGTCATCCTTTCTCGCCGCCTTCACACGGTTCACCAGTCAGTACGGCGTACCCAGCAAGATGTACTCCGACAACGCTACGAATCTACGAGCAGCAGCGAGAACACTTCTGGAACTCTACCAGCAGATAGATGCCACTGAACACAGCGACGAGGTCAACGACTTCCTGACCAACAGACGGGTGCAATGGCTCTTTATCCCCGCTCGTTCTCCACACCATGGTGGATTGTGGGAGGCTGGTATCAAGGTTGCGAAGGGATTTCTCAGTAAAATTGGAGGTAATTACAATTACACATTTGAAGAATTAAGCACTCTTTTCGGTCAGGTAGCTGCCTGTATGAACTCGCGTCCGATCTCTGCGATGTCGGATGACCCTACCGATCCACAACCCCTTACGCCCGCACACTTCTTAATCGGGCGACCTCTTGACGCCCTCCCGGAGGTCAACCATTTGGAACAACAGATAGGCTTTCTGTCGAGGTGGAACTATGTGCAGTGTGTCACTCAAGATTTTCGAGCTCGGTGGCGCTTCAACGGCTAGCGAAATGGCAAGCATCATCCCCTAATTTCGCAGAAGGTGATTTTGTGCTACTCGTCGATGAAATCGAAAAATCGCAGCAGTGGCCCTTGGGACGTGTTGTGGAGCTCTTCCCCGGGAACGATGGACTCGTCAGGGTTGTCTCGGTCAAGACACCCAAGGGTGTTTTCCGTCGAGAAGTCAGGAAGCTTCGACGATTCCCAATCGACAGTGACGAGTACGTTTCAGGCAGACATGGGTCGGAAATTCCTACTCGTAATTTGGTGGGCGGATGGGTTATATAAACCCCACACTGAAGAGAAAATATATAGCAAGTATTGAATTGTTAGAAGTAGCACGTCGTTTTTTTATCCCGTTTTCTGAAAGTTTCCCGGTAGTTTGTCCGCTCTTCTTGTGATTTTCCGCGCAGTTTTTTTGGACCTCACGCTAACAATTGTGGTACATAATTTTACGGAGACGAAAGTATTTAAATAAATCTATCTAATCTATACAAAATTGATAAATGTTCAATAGAATCGACAATGTTATTTCAGAACTATGATCACTTACTGATACCCAAAGTAACCATTGGTAATTTCGTTCGTGATTTTAGATTCATACTGCTGAGCAACAACTATACCGTACCTGTTCGTTTTTCACACGGAACAATTTTTTAATAACAGATTAATTATAAATAACGACTATGTCATAAAGATGACTCACGTTGGTCGAAAATCAATACAAAATTTTCAAGCTTGTGGCCAAAATTTAACTGATGCTGTACCACTCAAGTAGCAGTTCCGGAAACATTTGGCATCCATTGTGCTTCATCATGGTTTAATAACGACAATAAACAATCCATTTAGTTTAAATACAGCATTTCAAAGTGTAAAACATTCCTACCTTGTACTTAAGTATTTTTCTTTCATAGTCTGACGATAAAGTCAAAAACTGTCTTGTTTTAAAAATAAGTTAAAAGCAGATCTCAATCCCTCCGTAAAACTGTTCTGGAATTCAATCACAAACTAAATTATTTTCATCAATTTTTTTATTAGTTTCTTCATAAAACGCTCTACAAACGTATAAAAGCAACCATAGAACACTTAGGTTTTATATGAGAAATAAAAGCATATGTTGTTGCTTTTGAGGCTTTTTAACATATATCATAAAATCCCTAATTACTTTGTTTACTTAAAAGATGAATCCTTATAGTGCATAAAAGCTAATTTTATGACAACCATTCCCATCTATTTGCTTTATCCCTGCTCTATTTTCGTTAAGACAAAAAACTTAAAACAATTTTTTTTTTTTTTTTATTATTATAGTCACTTAAACACTCTTGGGTCATTCGTGACATGTGCGAGGGTGAGATTTGAACTCGTCACTTTGGCGTGAGAGGTATGGATGCTAACCACTACGCCGGGGTAGCCCCCAACCCATCAATTATGGTTTCTCCGCAAATCTCAAGTCAGGCCCTCCCAAAATTTGAGCTCATTTGGATGCAATATAGTCAGTGCTGTGTAACTAAAATTTGAGCTAAGTAGTCGCACTCAATTAGCCTGCGCCCTATAAAATATAAATCTGTCTAAAATAACGATTCAGAGAGCATTTTGCGGAGAAGAGTGAAGGCGCAGCTATGTAGCTGGGTTCAATTCCCAGTCCGTTCCAGAAATTTTTCGGGTTGGAAAATTTCTCGACTTCCTGGGCATAATAGAGTATGATTGTGCTTGCCACACAATTATACTAATGCAAAAATGGTACAGCTATTAATTAATAACTGTGGAAGTAAACCTAGAACACTATGTTGAGAGCACGCAATAAGCTAATATGCGATATGCAATAAGCTTGAAATGCGAGGAAGAAGAAGATTGATGGGGCACTTCGGAAACCATCCGTAACGAGGGGATCTTTTCGGGGAACGATTGAGCTTCCAGCTGGTGGAAATGCGGAATGTTGTAAAACAGTTTCGCACACTGTCTGCTTTCATTCCATCGGGAGAAAATTGCCTTGAAGAACACTGGATCACACTATCGAAAAATGAAGATTCGAAGTCATTACCGTGAAATAATACAGAAATAATGAGCTCTCTTTCCTTTCACTCGAGCAGTGTCTCTATGCTTCAATGAATTTCTCTGAATTTCCCTGAAGTTCTCAGAACTTTTCCGAAGTTTTTTAAATTTTCTTGACGATCTCTGAACTTCCCTGAAGTTCTCATAAATTCTCGGAACTTATTGAAGGTACCCGAAATCTTCCTGAACTTAATTGTGCTTCAGTTTACCGAACTTACCCTTGGAAAGCATTAAACTTCCTCGAAGTTTAAAACGTTATAAGAACTTCTTAAAGATTCATGAAATTTGCCAAACGATAATGGGAATGCTCTTAAGATCCTGAACTACCCTGAAGTTCTTGGGATTTCCCTAAATTCCTGAAGTCAAAGGAACTGCCCAAAAGTTCTCGGATCTTCTCTAAAGTTTTTGAATTGGCCCTGAAGTTGGTTGAACTGTGCTGAAGTTCTCTGAACTGCCTTGCTGTTCAAAGATCATCTCTTAAAAGCTCCAAACTTCTTTGGGTGTCCTTGAAGCAGGGTAACTTGCACTCACTTGCTTTAAAAAATTGATTTTCACAATTATTAAATCATTAAATATTATAATCATAATTAGTACTTGTATGTTACAAGAAGAGGTCGTTAAGTATGTGTTTGACACATAAAACTTGTCAGTTTTGCTTTGAGTGCGTCGCAATCAGCGATTTTACGATTCGTGAGCGTTCACTCTGAGTGAGGGCCAACGTGAAAGACTTACATCCTGGGCGGCTGCTCACTTTTGCCTTGACCTGGGCCCAGGTAAAATTCCTATCGACTTGCTTAATTTCTTTATTGAGGCTCCGTCGCCATGAGCCCCTGGGTTTGCCTCTGCTGCGATGTTCTTCCGGATTCCAATCCAGCGCTTGCTTGCATATTTCGTTTGTGTGGCCGACCCACCTCCACTTTCGCTCTCGAATTTCTGTTGCTATCGGCTTCTGATGACATCGACGATGGAGCTCGGCATTCGAGATCCAGTTGTGAGGCCACCAGGCACGAATTATATACCGCAGGCATCGGTTGATGAAGACCTGCAGCTTTTGAGTGTTCTCCTCTGATACACACCACGTCTCGCTGGCGTATAACAACACAGATTTCACGTTCGAGTTGAAAATTCGTTGACTTATCTGGTTGGATCTCCATACGTTTCGTAAACTCGCAAAGGCAGCCCTAGCCTTCTTGATTCGGGCACCTATGTCGCTCTTGGTCCCGCCGTCCGACGCTATTTGGCTGCCAAGATATTGGAAACTTTCGACCTTCTCCACTGCTTGCCCCGCTACCGAAAAGTTGGAAGGGTTGCCCGTGCTGATATCCAACGATTTGGTCTTGTTGACGTTGATGGTGAGACCCGCCGCAGAAGAGCGTTCGGCTAGGTCATTGAGCTTACTCTGCATATCAGAGCGCCGTTGTGCTAGTAGAGCAACATCATCAGCCAAATCGAAGTCGTTGAGATTCCATGGTGATAGGCTGCCAAAGCAGCCCACGGTTCGGTACACGGTCAATTGCACCTACCATGATCTCGTCGATTACGATGAGAAACAGTAGCGGTGATAGTATACATCCTTGTCTCACACCAGCGACTACCCGGATAGGGTCGGACAAGGGTCCGTTATGCAGAACTCTGCACGTGAAAGCCTCATACTGCGCTTCGATGAGGTTGACGATTTTATCCGGGACTCCCTTGCGTCTCAGGGCGCCCCACAGATTCTCGTGATTGAGACGGTCGAAAGCTTTTTCGTAGTCAATGAATATCAAATAAAGGTACTCTTGGAATTCATTGACCTGCTCCAGGACCATGCGGAGCGTGACAATATGGTCTACACAAGTTCTTCCGGCACGGAATCCTGCCTGCTGCCGTCGGAGAGTTGCGTCGATCATCTCCTGTATCCGATTCAGGATAACTTTGCACGGAACTTTGATAACAATACACAGTAACATGATTCCGTCGCACACAGTCAGATCTCCCTTCTTTGGGACCTTCAATAAGATGCCCTGCATCCAGTCGGCCGGCAAAGTCGCGGTGTTTCAGATATTACAGAATAGTTGATGCAACATGCTGCTGAAATGCGATCGACCCCTGGAGCCTTGTTGAATTTCATGCTTCGGATTGCTGCTTCAATCTCCTGCAGTGATGGGGCTCCGGAATTGACGCTAGTGATGCGCCGCACCCTAGGCGGATCATGCCGAGATGTTGATGGCTGGTTGGCTGTCGAAACTTGAAGAAGTTGTTCGAAGTTCTCAATTGTTCAGTCGTGTCCTTCACTGGCATCCTCGGATTCATTCGTGCTCCACTCAGGTGTCGTGAGATATCGTAGAGGAGACGTATATCGCCAGTGTTTGCAGATTTCTCCTCTTCGTCGGCCAGGGAGTTCACCCACGCTTGCTTGTCCCGTCTGCAAGAGCGCTTGACTTCCTTCTCTAGAGCCGAGTACCGTTGACGGGCTTCGTTCTTGGCTCCTCTGGTTCTCGCCCGCTCTATCGGGGCTTTTGCTTCTCTACGCTCCTCAATCTTCCACCAGGTTTCATCGGTGAACCACAATTTCCTCTGGGTGCGCAGCTCACCCAGGTTGTTCTCGCTTGTTTCTATAAAGGCATTCTTGATGGCCGTCCATTGTTCTTCTACGCTGCCACCTTCTGGAACGTCCGCAGCTCGAGTCTCAAGTTCTTCAACAAAAGACCTTTTTACCGCTGGATCTTCAAGTCGGCGTTTGTTGAACCGCCGCCCGAGTCTCTCCTCCCGTCGCTGGATCCGCGCCATGTGTAGGCGGATTTCGCCGATTAGAAGGTGATGGTCAGACGCGATGTCGGCGCTGCGTTTATTCCGGACATCAAGAAGATGCGCAGATGTGGTCGATCTAATTTTCGGTATGTCCATCACGGGAAACCCACGTGACTTTGTGCACTGGCCGATGGGGGAAGAGCGAGGCCCCGATCACCATGTCGTTATTGCCACAAAATTCTGCAAACAGCTCACCGTTCTCACTCATTTCGCCGAGACCATGGCGTTCTATGACACGCTCATAGTCCGTGTTGTCGGAGCCGATCTTCGCATTGAAGTCGCCAGTGTAGATCTTGATGTCACCCTTTGGAACCTTATCCACGATGGCATTCAGTTGACTGTAAAAATTCTCCTTGTCCTGTAGCTCGGCAGCATCGGCGCATAACATTGGATTATGGTAAGGTTACGAACCCGCGTTCTAAATCTGGCAACGATTATCCTTTCATCAACAGGCTCCCACTTGATGAGCGCAGCACTTGCCTGGACGCTAAGTAGGAGACCAACTCCACGATGGCGGGGAGCGTTTTCACCTCGAATACCAGAGTATAGTAGTTCCTGTCCCGACGGTAGTTTGGAAGCAACCCTGCCTTGAAGTTCTCCGAACCAAATTACGTTCCTCAAATTCTCATTATCCAATGTTTGATACTTTTATTATTATGTTTATGTTAACAATAAATCATGATTTTAATATTATATTGATTTGAGCACCGTACTGCATCGTATACAATTCGGGCTGCTACAGTACGTTCGCAGCTCTTCCAGGGCATTGGTCATAGCCAAAAATTTTTGCTCGTGGTACTCTTTGTTCGTCAGAAAATAGAATAGCATCATCGAAATACAAAATCCGGTGATTGCTTCTCGATTGGCAGAGAAGAAAGAAACGAAGAAGGTGAAATGAACACAAACATCGCCACCGCCAAAAGGATTATTCGCCCAAAGGATTATCCACCAAAAGAATAGTTGAGGGAGATTCAGCAGAGAGAGAGATACATAGAGGTACCAGGCATGTTTTGTAGGTACTCAAATCGAGTGTCATAAAAATACATGGCATGTTGAAAGAATGAGGTCGTGAGGTTGTTATTAATTATTTAAGAGATTGATAATCTTATGCCATGATCAAGCAGCTATTCTGTGGGCAACACTGTTTTCTGCAGTGTGACATAGTAGCCAAGATATTTGTGCTCTATTCTTCGCACCAGAAACACCAATGTTGCCTACTGAACAGTTGAATGAGCATAATCATAAGACATCAGTGGCTTGAATCATTAATAACTTTTGTTCCTTACATTTGATTGAAAAGTAGTTTTCAACAAAGTTGTAGCTGAAAAAAATGCTACAATAACTGCTATCATTTTTAAAGGAATATTGATGTAGTGAATTGTTATATATATGAACAAAAACACAAGTTTTTCAATAGTAATTCCCATATAAACTTAAAATGGTTTGTGCCAAGTCAGTTTCTTACTAAAGTAGTTCAAATTTTAAGAGGCTAAGCAGGACCCAATTTGGAACCGTTTAAGCTCTGTGGAGCGAAAATTTCAAATTTTTCATCAGTCTAATGGGCAGGTTTACCTTAAGGAATGCCTCCAAAAGCGTCTACTTCGACTTCTGAGGTCACACAATGGTCCTACGCTTTTCTGGCCGGATTTAGCCTCGTGCCATTACTCGAAAGATGTTCTGGAGTAGTACAAGGATAATGTGGTCCATTTCGTACCGAAGCATTTCAATCCCCCGAACGCACAGGAACTGTAACGAATTGAGAAGTACTGCGCCATCATGAAGCAGGCACTTTGGGAAAAAACCCTAAGGAAGTAAAATCAGAGGAAGAAGATATGAAGAAAAAATGAATTTTCTCACAAAAAAAAAGTTGGTCCAAACGTTGTACAAGATCTAATGAATAGTGTTAAGAAAAAATACGTGCATTTGAATATGGCAATGAAATTGAATAAAACAAACATGGAAAAAATTAAATAATGTTTTCTTTTATTCCCTGAAACTTTGGAGTTGATCGGTTAAATGGGTAAATTTTACCGAATATTTTCTTGTGATACAATTTTATTTCGTACACCCTTTAGTGGAAGACAACTAATAAGTTTTAGTACATTGTGCCTTTGCCTCTGTGTCACTTTACCGCTGTACCACTATACCGCTATGCCGCTGTCATTGTGTTCAGCCCTTTACGTAGTTCCCTGATTCGAGGATACCTGAAGTCCTAAGAACTTTCCTGAACTTCTACGATATTCTTGGAGCTTCTACAAAATTCCCTGAACTTCTATGAAGTTTGCTAAACTACCACTAAGTTTTCGAGCTTCTACGCAGTTCCGTGAGATCGTGCATATCTATGGAGTATTACAAAGTTCCTAGAATTACCTCACA
This sequence comes from Ochlerotatus camptorhynchus, assembly GCF_037179485.1. Classification (NCBI taxonomy): domain Eukaryota; kingdom Metazoa; phylum Arthropoda; class Insecta; order Diptera; family Culicidae; genus Ochlerotatus; species Ochlerotatus camptorhynchus. The sequence continues at coordinate 2,615,731 of NW_027040507.1, read as the reverse complement.
TTCTTCGAAAAATTGTGTTCGCTAGACTACTTTGAAATTCACTTCACTTCTAAGGAGCTCCCTAAAATAAAATATCTATTTTCTACGGAGTTCACTAAAATTTCGTGAACTTCTATGAGATTCCCTTAAATATTTCAAAACAATAAAACTTCAATGAAAGCCCCTTAAGTAAAAACATGAACTTTTACGAGAGTCCCTGAAATCTAACAAATTTTATTAAACTACTACGAAATTCCACAAACTTGTCATAGTTTCCACTTCGAGGTATTTCCGATTGATAACAAAGTTCCCTGAATGTCTACGAAGTTCTCTAAAGCTCTACGAAGTTCTCTAAATTTTCTACTAAGTTTCCTGAATTTCTACAATATTTCATGAACATCTTCGAAGTCCCTGATGTTTTATGAAGTTGCTTGGAGTTTAAGAAAAATCCCTAAACTTCAACGATTGCAACAATTTTGTTGAATTTATCGAAAGTTATTTTTTTATCTTTTAATTTTACAAAGATCTCTCTACTCCTACATAATTAGCTGAACATAAAATTTCCTGCTTTCCTACGAAGTTCACTAAAACTTCACAAAGTTCGCTGAGCTTCTAAAAAGCTGGCTGCACTTTCAGAAAGCTTCCTAAACTGCTACGCAGTTTCCTGCACAATGATTCCATAACTTTCACAAACTTCTATGAAGTTCTCCGAACTAATGTAAAGATTCAACTAAATTGAAATTTGAAACTTTAAACACCCTCCCACAGGTGCAAATTTGATAAGCAGTGGTGACGACTGTGAAGACTTTTCATCGATCTCGCCAAAGATTTTTCTCAATACTCCTGGTGAACAGACGCTCAACAAGGTTGGCCAAGTACCGCTGTAAGTACCAACTCGCTTGACGTAGTTTTTGTTTTTTTTTTGTATCTTTTTATTGATTTAACTTTACAGAACCGAGGATTCTTGTTCACTACAACACAATAAACACTTTATTCCGCTATCAAATAAGCCTGCTCCATCAGAACGGGATCCACCCCAAGTCACAATTTCGGTTTTATAAGGTTTCTGTAGACCTTGATTTAGACTTGTAGCATACTTTAAAACTTCCATAAAACTTGAAATGTTACTTGGATTCAAGTAGTTTCATTGTATGGCAGTATCGCCATCGGGGGGCAGAGCTCTTCCATTGCAGCAATCGACGCAAAACGTGGTCATCACTCACACACTCATCACGAAGTGGTTGCTTTCCAAAGTCGACGATGCATCAACCGAAAGAACTACCGATGAAAAACAATGAGGAGGACCACACAATGGTTGCTGCCGAATAAACAAACGATCGCGTGACACACATCGAGAGTGGCCTGCTCCTTTCGACAGCCGAGTGAACAATACTATTGACGGAGATTGTTTTCTGATATTGTGGTGTTTCATAGAGCCCACTGCATTGTCCCGCTATATCCATATACATTTCCCGTTGATTATTTGGGATTGCTTATTACCTTTGTTACTAGCGTAACATAGGTATTAGAATCGATTTTCACACGTCCTGCCGTCTGCGCCCGATAGCCCTCCACACAAGCTATCTCACCTGTATAAAACATTCCCAATCTATAAAACCCAATCGATTCCCAATTTAATCCAGGCAACCTTTTTTCGAGATGGCTTATTCGATCAATATGGTTGATACGTGCATGTTGGTTAACCCCTTTTAAGTCGGAAGAAGGCAAAATTGTGGAATGTAGGGGAGAATAGCGCTGGGTTAAAATGGCCCCGTGCAGTTTTTCGTTGCTTATCCATTACTAATTCTGGAAATATCATGTGCCAGAATGTTAGTTCAAGCACTGAACTAGCAATGCTGATTTTTAAATTCACGAATTGACAATGGGAAAGATATGAAAAACAGCGCAGGGGCATTTTACCCCAGGGGTGCGATTTGAACCATCCTACCCTACGTATTCCAATAGACCTTTTCGATGCTTAATCGTCTTTCTCTATCTATCACACATGTATGAATCGACGGTGTATTTTCCCACTAATGTGTTTCCCTCTTGCTCGCACTCGTTGGATTTAAATTGTACAGTAGCGTCCGCCGATTAGACGTCGAGAAGCTCTATACGACCAATCAGATGTTGTCCCTTTAAATTTGTGCACGACCGATGAGATCAACCTAAATAAAAACCTCAATAATCTGCTGGAAAATGAGGAAAATTTACGAAAATTTTACACAGTCTAGTAGTAGTACCAATAGACCGAGAAAATCTAATCTTTAGTGTTATCATTTTCTGGTATTCTGGAAAAAACTTTTTGTGATTTATGAGTAAAGTAAAATCAAATTTGGGTTGATCTCGTTGGCCGAGTGCAGCGAGTTTTTCCTGGGGGGGTGACTGGCGCTTTAAACCTTGGTCTATACATCACACTCATTTTTAAAAATCGCTATTGGAACTGCTACATAGTGAAACAAAATTGGAAACTCTGACCGATCAGTCCCGTTAGCGTAGCTGTTGGAGGTGCCGCAGGCAATGGTGCAACATGTTTTCGAATTTTATTCTGTATTCTTGCGGAACATTTGAAAAGGGCCTATCTTCGGCCTCTCTCTTTGATTTACCACGGCAACATAAAAGAATTTCTCGCTAAGCTCACAGAACAGTTCAACATAAGATGCTGTTAGCTGTATAGTCGCTGTATTCATAGCCTGGCGGAGAGAATCTCGGGAACCAGTTGAGCTGTCAAATAGTCGTTTGACCAATTAAGCTGTCAATTCACGACCAACAACAGAAAAAGGCACATCAGCTATTACGAACAAAAATTCCGGAATCCGTTTTCTCGTGACTTAAGCCTCGCCTACGCAAACTAACTCAAATTTCCCCTATCCTATGATGAAAGCATAATCAAAGTTTTGTTTATAAAACTTGATAGTACCATTACATTTGTTGGTCTATAATATATTGAATTGGTTCCGCTCTTTGATAGATCGAAATTCTATCCGCCAGACTATAAATATAGCGACTATAGTTAGCTTGCGGCTGAATCAACACACTCAATGGGAAATTCATTTGCAGTCGGGTTATTCGCGAAAGAGAAAATCAATGAAGAGAATCGGGCTGATTGATTTCTTAACTTGTTGTAATATAATAAGATTGTGCTAAAAGTATGTAGAGCACAATAAAGCAGATTAAGTAAAAAGTCATTAGGCTATGATTTATGTTTTGGACTCCAATTCAAACTAGCAATTGCAGTTTTGTTTGCAGCAATTGAACAGTGCAGAAACTGAGACCAATAAAAAATATCCATTAGGGCTCGTACATATATCTATGGATAATATAAAAAAACGAGATTATACTGGGTAACAGAGGTTCTATTCACCTGCCCGGTGGATCAATTTGGGTTTTTAAAATTATAATGGCAAACCGTTATCCGTAACCGATGACCCCGTCCGAAAGCTAGCAGCAAATGTTCACTGAGCCCTCACGTGCTCAAATGGTACATTGGATCATACGTCACAACCTAATGTAATGGGATATTCTGATAAGGACAAATTTGTAACTGTTGATTTAGCTGGTAGGAGAGGAAAAGCACTTCATTTACTGCATGGGTAGAAGTAGAAGGTCAGATAAAAAAATATCATATATAACTAATATCAGGATCCAAGATTATAGGCCAAAGGCTGATTATTCCCTGTATGCTACGGCAACGTCCACCAGAAAGGGTCAACATTTGCATAATTTATTGAAAACGGTAGCCGGATTTATTCACACAGTTCAATTATGCCGTGGTGTTTTTTTCTCTTCCGAAACTCTAGCAAGCCTAACTTCCCCTATAGCTCACACGCGACTGCACACAAGCACTAGAGAATTTTCCTTTGTAGTTTGCTTGCCACCTCTCTTAATGGAAATTATCCACAAGGGTGTAAATTTGCTCTCCACCACGGTTGATGCTCTGCTCAGATCATCATGGTTGATGCCTGGAAAAAAATATACCATAGTCGTTTGATGTCATACCTCAAGTCAGTGCGGCGTGTGTTTAAAGGTATACACACAGAGATTATTTTACTGGGGTCAATAATTTTTTACTGGGTTTTCAAACAGCTGAAAAAGTCAGTAAACTGAAAATAACGGTCACACGTAATGCAACGAACAATTTTAACATATTTTATTTTTATCATAAAAAAAATGTAATAAGAACACAGTCTGTATAAATTTCAAGAAAAAATCACTTTTATACAATTTTTTACAATTTTTTTAAGTTTACTGACTTTTTCAGCTGTTCAAAAACCCAGTAAAAAATTACCGAACAGGGAGGCCGTGATTTTGTGTGCACAAAGAAAAAGCAAACTATAATGCTAAGTGCTGTGGGGTATTCCCAAATCGAAAGGCCTTTGAAAAAATCTACCTGAGCGGTTCCACGATAACTGACGAATCGATTTTATTTTTCCCTATCCGAATTCCAAAAATACTTCGCATAATTCTCGATGAACATTTGAAATAATCCTATCTGCTTTGATCGATTCTCTTCATCGACTTTCTCTTTTCATAACCACTGCTATGCAAATAGATTTCGCGTTAATTCTACCACATAATTTGATAAAGGAGGTTCTTATCGTCCAAAACGTCAAATACAACAGGGAAAGGTTTTGCAGCTGAGTTATTGACTAAAGAGAAAGTCGATGAAGAGAATCGATCAAAGCAGATAGGACCATTTGAAATGTTCATCGAGAATTGTTCACTAGGGACAATAAATCAAGTTAGTGCCAGAATTCGGCCGTTTTGACTACTGCCTAATTTTTCAAAATGGTGAACACTCAAGTTTTTTTTGTACGTTTTTTTTGCATGGTTTTTTAACACGTTTTTTAACGATGATTTTCAAGATAACGCAGTTTTTAAATACACGATTTTCACGACGATTTTTGAAATAACACGGTTAATGACAAACAACGATTTCCAAGTGTTTTCTTTCTTAGGAATGGACTTAGCCAAAAAACAAACTTGGAAGTGTACTTTGAATGTGTTCATGGCAACATATTTTCGGATCAGAAACGACGTGTAGAGGCCGGAAATCGATGATTCACGCTATTTCGGAAAATCAAGATGGCGACTTTCGGTTTGTGAAAACCCTTTCGAATACCCATATTGTAATGGGTATTTTGAAAACGGGAACGACGTGTAGAGGATGAAAACCGATTATTCACACCATTTTGGAATCAAGATAGTGATTTCCGGTTTGGGAAGATCTATAAAAATACCTTACAGGTGAATTTCGCTCGCTGAGCTATCTTTAAGTGAGCTACGTTTTAGTTGGGATCCCGTGAGTGGCCTGTAGCCCACCTTAATCGAAATCAAACGGCATTTCTGACAGTGTTGATTCCATTTCGAGGATTAATGGAGGACTCATGGATGAACAGTTTGGAAAGTTTCGAAAAGATTTAGATGATGATATTAAACAATCGGTGTATCCCTCTACCAGTTTTCAACTCGACAGCTCAGCCCAACTAGCGAAAGCCTTCACCAGTGCTGTGCATTATCATAACGGTTATTGTACCTTCACGGTCATCCTTATATAACCGTCACATATCAAAAATGACGGTCAACTATTTAGCATATCACTTGAAAACACCTTTACCTCACTAGACCGTCTTCATCAAATCCATCCATGACAGTTAGATTAAATGACAACGAGAGTGTAGCAAAATCATTCACTCCCTGATCATCTCTGTTGAACATTTATAAGTGCACGGTAAGAAAAAAATACTCAAAATTAAGTTTAAAAAAACTCAACGTTGGGTTCTATCATTTGAGGTCCGCCGTTGAGTGAATCAGAAAAGGGGCGCTGGTTAAAATTTACTCAACTATTGAGTAATAATAGTGGGAAGTGAGATTAATGCTCCCTCATTTTACTGTTATTACTAAAAGTTGTTAAGTTCAGAACATACGAAACATTTGGAAGAAAACGTTGGATTTTCATTTTCCTTATAACAAATAAATATGTGGGAGATGCTCCGTTACAATATAGAGAAATATCTGCTTATCTTCAAAAATGCCATTTCTTAACTTGCCACTATCACTTTTTTATGTTCCATCGGCAATTTTAATTCTCTCTTACGTACGCGTCATTGTGTACGATGCTTAATAAATCTCAAAACTGACACAACTCACAATTGACAAGCTCACGAGATTTAAACAATGTCAAAACAAATAACTTTTCAACATGGTTACGTTTCGTGCGAAAATTGCAGCGAAAAATCTTAGATTTTTTAATTGCTCCGAAAAATTGCAAGGACGATCATGGAACCAACAGCTGGACCTTCGACAAAATCAGTACCAAACCTAACTTGTTGTCAGTGCGAACCTCAACCTGAGCTGGGTTTTAAAAGCAAACGAACAAACTGACGTTTGTAAGAAAATAAGCAAATCCAATCTTGATACCCGATCCAGGCTGCACCTGAATAATTAGCGATGATTTATTGAAATACACTGCGTTTCTTTACGGAATTCAAAGTAATGATTTGAAGATTTATTTGTTGATGGATACCAATGGTTGCTTTGATTGTTGAAACCTCAAGTGAAGAAAATGTGTATTTATAATAAATATTGCACCGTGCAATAATTCAAGACCAACAATTGCAAAGGCCTCAACTTCAATTTGTAAACAAACCTTGCAAAGCCATTTTATCAACAATCAATACGAAACTAACGATTTTAAATTGGCTCACTACTTGACTAGCCTATTGGTCCCAAGCAAACGATTAACGTACCCAATTCTAGTCGAAATTCCAGTACTACGCAATGTTTGTTTTGATTCGCTATGAAAGTTTGACAGATAAAATATAGGGGTTATTGGTTTTTCTTATTTTCGAGGGGTGAATCGATTAGCTTGGGACCGAAGAGAGTACCAGAGCTGAGCCAAAAAGTTGAGCACGTTATTTCGGGACCTTCTAGTCTTAGAGTTACCTCTATGATTTTATCGCGAACCGAAGTCCGCCAACGCAAACGAACAAAATTAACAGGTAGGGAAAATTCTCCTCTTCCCTATTGTGAATAAGGTTTGTGAATGTAGGTTTCGTTTCGCGAGAAAATGGCCTTACAAGGTTTGTTTACAAAATGGAGTTGTGACTTTTTCAATTGTTGGTCTTGAGTTGTGTAAGGGGTTGTTTGATTTTTTCTCCCGGTCCAGAAATTTGTGGCATCGCTTGTGATAATTTTAATTTTAGTTTATTTACGCGGTGATGATGTGGGTTCACTCGCAACTATTTTTGAAAAAACCAAGTGTTTTCGAACGAAAGTGTTCCATAAGTGCTTCTGAACGTGTTTCGCAGTTGGGTGTGGTGAAATTTGTGCATTCCCGTTTGGTTTTGGAAATCCGTTTCACAAAATTGCCTACCGATTCCTTTTTTTTTGCCGTTCGACGACGACGGGTGTGCTTTCGCAAGAGTAACGTTTATTGGATCCGTTTCTTTGCACGGGAGTGTTTTTTTTTATAACTAGCGTAAGTTTGCCTGCGATTTGCATCGAGTGACGGACATTGTGAGTAAGCTGAAGGATGTCTCGCTGGATACGCCCAGCTGGTGGTGGCCGTGAACGGTTCCTGGGGAAAGCACTAGATGCGAACCTCCTCCCAGATCACCATGGCAATACAGGAAGTATCACAACAAAGGTAATTGCTATTAGATATTTTGAAAACAGTGACAGATAGCGGACATGAAGTACCAGTGGAGGTGCCGGGCAAAGGTGTTTATCCTAGACAAATGGTAAGTTACAAATTCTCTGTTGTCGTTGTAGTAGGCGCTGCCGTAATCGCCGTCGCAGTCGTAGGCAGTACCGTTGGTATATTTAAAATTAAACATCAACCGCTGAAAATATGAATTATCGCGTATTTCTGTTGTTCATTACATTCCAAGTGAAAATCGAGAACGTAATTTCATTTGAATAGTTTGTTTAACCAGGTCTTAAACAATCGTCTCGTCGGTCATAGCTTGTTATGATTGTCTGAACCATGCGTAAAGAGAAAATCGAAACATTTAACGTCGCGTGAAAGTGGATCTTAATGAAGGCCTAAGTACTCTTTCGTAGCTTTTAGTTTTAGGATTTCAAAGATCGTCGGTTGCAGTGGCTTGCTTACTGAGGAGAAAGACGCGGTCCCAGATCCTTTCATATAAAAAATATTAAAATATCGCGTGTTTATCGTGTATTTTGTAAAACTTTTCGTTGTCGTCGGTGCCGGGTTTGAATAGTTATAAAAACTTGAGTAAAGCTATAATGTGATATGAGAGGCTCGGTGGCCTTAGAATAACCGTTTTTGCTTACTGAGCAGAACATAATAAGTCTAGTCTCAGGCCCACCCACATTCAAGATTCGTCAATGATTAAAAAGGAGCTCGTCTGTCTAGTGGCAGACGTTTTTGCTTACTGAGCAGAGGACCGTGGGTTCAATCCCAAGCTCCTTCGCGTTATACGATCGTTAGGACATCAATTCAGCTTATCGTTTACCAAAACGAACCCTGCTGCAAACCCAACCCTCTTACCCAACATCCCAGTGATTCCTCGTGGAAGTGCAGAGGTGTTCTCGGCTTCCATCAAAGCGAGTGTTATGTCAACACAATCCTTCCCATTCCTTTCTTGACCTGTGTTCGGGCGCGGCCGGCGCTGGTATTGCCTAATTTAAGATCACCAGTTTTCACACATTGAGGATGATTGCTAGTCCCAAGCATCGTCTATTGGTTCTCTGTGTAACTACAGCTGGTCTGGCAATAACAGAGTAGCAACCGTGGGTGGTCAATCATGCTCATGCTCATGCTCATGTTGGTCTTGAGTTGTAAAAGCATTAAAAAGGGATGGGGAGCTTACAATTTTCTAACGATGTCTTTACTAGAGAGGGACATATCTGATGTAAGGTTACATTGAGAGAGGGCGAGATGAAAAAACCCGAAAAACTGTAAACGTTATTGTATAACCCTTGTATTTGATGCTTGTCAACTTTTTTTTTCTGAAATAATCCCGAACTTTGGTAAACCAAGCAAATATTGTATTGCGTTTAACCTAAAGATAAACAATGACTTGAACAAATTCAACGTTTGATTACTCAGCAATATCACCTCTAGCTACAATTCATATTTAGAGGGGAGTTCCTATTTATGCAAAGGTTTTTTTTTGCGGATCTCTTGATATTTGGGCTTCGGTAATGTGGATACGATATACGGTCAGCATCTTTATTATTTGAGCTCAAGCGTCACGGTATCCGGAAAAATAAATAGCTGCGAAATCTCTATCCAAAACGGCGCCGGTGGTGTAGCGGTAAGCGTGATTACCTCTCACCCCAGCAGGCCTGGGTTCTATCCCAGTCGGCGCCGCCGGGATGTTCTGAGGCATAACAGCTCTGATCACCCCTTCCTTCGGATGGGAAGTAAAGCCGTTGGTCCCCGGTTCATGAGTTGATGGGTCGATAGGTAGGGTCCAGGTGTGGGAGCTGCCTTCCTGGCACGTCGGTAGCATTGGTGCTCAGCACGGAAAACAAGATCGACGGAAAAAACAAACCAAAGGAAAAAAAAATCTCTATCCATGAATAAGCATTCATGACTGCAGGTAGTACGTGTTCATGCAGATATGAATTCTCACAATGATAATTTTTGGTAATACTTTTTCCTGGATACATCCCAACTATCGCCTTATTCGTGATTGTGGAAGAGGAATGACCGTCATAACCGTATTTATGCTCGAAATGAGATGACGGTCAATTTATATGTATTTTTATTTTTCCTCGGTGATATGATGGTACCACATGATAGATGTTAGTGATATTGCGGATGAGTAAGAAAAGCAAAAAACGATATCTCACGGTTGTTGTGTCATACTGGTGAGAAGTTTTACGGAGAGAGGGTTCTCAGTTGTTTTGATTGTTAACCGTAGGAATCTCTTTTGTCAATCGAAAGGCTCACAGCACCGTGATGCAACTCAGCACTGGCTTTCACTAAGTGGGCTTTGGATTTAGCTCAACGAACGAAAGTTGACTGCATAGGAATTTTCTGAACGGGGACGACGTGCAGAGGCCATAAAATGATTATTGAAGCCGTTTTGGAATTCAAGATTGCGACATCCGGTATTTAAAATTGCCAAGTAAATTTTATGCAACAAGTTTTTAGATAACGTTCATTTGAGATAATCTGTAATTAAACTTATAAGATTTACAGGATTTGTATACATGGAATGTTGAACAACTTGTGATACCAACGACTTGTTTGGGGAATGAATGTAGCACTAGAGGTTTTCGAACAAGTGGTAATGGCCTCAATAGTGCCTAGCATAACTGGATCAGGATTCAGGGTACACTATCAAATAGCTTTGGGGTAATATGGCTGGCAGCAAGACGAGTGAACGTTGAATGAAAATTAACTCTTAAAACACAATAATTTATGGTGGTCCTCAAAAGAACCGATATGTCTTGATGGTTGAGTAATGCTGAGCTATTACGGTTTTCAATATGGATGAGGCTGGTGAGCTGTTTGTTGTTTGGAACGAGGGTGATGCGCTTGGAATACATGGCTCAAAGCAGTTCACGACGAGCAACTGAATCCGGTCAGCAGTGGTGCGGCTTCTTTCTTCTTCTTCAGTGAATCAAGGGCTCTTGAGGGCAGCCTGCTACTAGCTGCTTGCGGGGAGCCTTTTGTTTTATACTGCTGCTGCTAATGATGACCAGACACCACCACTCACCACACGCGGTTATTTAATAAACACCGTTCGGTGAGACCGGATGGAATTGGATTTTTAAATCTGTGTTAGGGAAAGCGCTTTTCACAGGCAATCGGTAATAATTTTGTTTATCATAGCAACAGTTGTACAATCGTGTAATTTTAAGATAGTGACCTATTGACGAAGTCTTAATTTTAACTTTTTCGTACAAAAATGTCCTATCGATTGGCGTATTAAGAATTCAAATCCATCATCTCCAACGTTGCCATAAAAATACATAGTATGTTAGATTTGAACTTATGTGAACTGACATCCGATTGATGACTTTGACAAATGTCTAGAATATACTATATAACAAATTTATGGAGATCCTGAAAAGGACCGTTTTATCGTGATGGTTAAGTAATGCTGAGCAATTATCTCATAAGAGACTGGCGAGCTGTATGTTGTTTGGAACGAGGGTCACGCACTTGGCACACAGTGACTCACGAAGAGCTACTGAATCCGATCAGTAGCGGTGCGGCTTCTTTCTCCTTCTTTGGTGAATGGACGATCATGAGCAGCTGCAGCTCGCTATTGGCGGGCAGCCTTTCGTTGTGTACTGAACGATGTTCAACGCCACGCACTTAAAGCACTGCTGATTGAATAAGCACCATTAGGCGAAACTTTGAGATCTGTGTTAGGGAAAGCGCTTTTTGCAGGCAATCAGTGATAATTTTTATCAACATTGCAACAGTTGGACATTTGTGTAATTTTCAATAGTGACCTATTGAAAATTGATACAGTGTTCATTTTAACAGATGTATAGAAAAGTTTAGAATTCAAAACCAGCCGCTATTGACGCTGACCACTTTTTGTAACACGTTTCGTTTTTTTGAAATTGCACCCCCAATATGTTGCCGCAAGACGTAATCCAACGTCAAAACATCCTGCAATGATGAATCCCTCATTAGTGTAAGCAAAATTTTCACCCTCTGGTTGGGTATACTATGGCCAGGGCTGGCAAATGTCATTTTCAATGAACAATCTCACGCGATATTTACAGAGTTACTTAAGTCACTATCATCGGATGAGGAAACCACAATAGAGATTTTCTTCCAAATCTCATCGATTTTCTTTTTCATGATAGAACGTGACAGTGTTGGGATCATGGCAATTACTAACTCAGTTATTGATATTATTGCTATATGATTCGCTTCAATCTTAAGAATATATTCACTCAACAGATTACATTCTGTTGCTTGCCTAAATTCATCAAAATTAGCTAGAAATATTGATTCCAAAACCGGATGGAAATTATTCTCATGAGTGCATGAACATTGGAAAATGACAAGAAAGGTCATGATAGGTAGTTTCGTCTCATAATTGTGAGAGAACCTGTATTCTCATTGTCACATCACGGCCGTGATAGTAAACAGCTCTGACTAGGACTGGTTTCTTTTTTGTAACGTTGTTTCCTCTTCTAGATGTTGCTGTACTGCCTGCTTCCGTTCCTTTCGCTTGGGGCTCGAGTTCATCCAATGCCCCACCGTCTTACAAAGAAAACGTAGTTGTTCTATGATTTCAGTAAATTTTTTAGAGCCCAACATGATACTTTAACCGAAAATAACATTTTTCATTGAAAAATCTTCAAAAACTATAGAAGATGGTTCTATCTTATGTATTTTGTTTTTTTTTTTAAAGTCTTAAGAATTTTTTTTTCAATTTTTCACCCATACTTTAAAAATGTATTACTGTGTTTATTTTTCATGAAAAGAATTTTTTTTTCCCTACAACTTTGTGTCAGACGTCATTTCAAATGGAAGTGACGTTTCCGTGTTATGATTTGTTTACTAGTTGGGGTGAAAAGTAACCTCCTTGACCGCCAGAATGCGCTGCTACTGCGAAAAAGGCTATGGTGCCTTGTAGTCCGTTCATATTTAGGCAGACATGCCAAATTTCAGTGCGATACTGTCTTTAGCAGTGCTGCCGTCGTAAAATTTGAGCTTGGTAGTCGTAGAAGTAAAATAAGGGCGCACCAACTAAACAAATTAAGAAATTTTGGTTTTCGATAAAAGCTAGTTAGTCGTGGAATACCCGCGACTACCCTCAACTACAGCACTGGTCTTTAGTTTTGTTTTGACAGCTGATTGTTGTTGACGTGTTTGACATCATGTTGAGTATGGTTAAAAACGATTTTCGTTCTCTCATAAAACATTGTTTTTTGAGAGACAAAACGGCGAAGGAAACAAAAGAAAAATTGGATAATTATTATGGGACCAATGCTCCGTCAGATTACACCGTCAAATATTGGTTTCCAGAGTTTTGTGGTAGCCGCAACTCCACTACCGAACAAGTCCGCATCGGCAGGCCCTCCGATGCGGTTACAGAGGACAATGTCAAAAATACATGAAATGGTGTTGGATGATCGGAAAGGTGCGCAAGCTAGCAGATACCGCAAAGATTAGTACTGAGCGCACACGCCATATTTTGGGCGAGATTCTGCATATGAAAAAAATATCCTGCCGCTGGGTGCCGCACAAGCTCACTCCTGACCAAAATCACGATCGCGAGAGCACTTCGAAAGAGTGTTTGGACTTATTGATGGGGATTCAGGTGGATTTTTGGCGTCGATTGGTAACTGTTGATGAAACCTGGATCCACTATTACCGCCCAGAGAACAAAATGAGTGCCCGGCAATGGACTGAAGCCGGCACGAGTGCTCTAAAGCGGCCGAGGGGGCTCGATGGGTCGGAAAGGTTATGGCGTCGGTTTTCTGGGATTGTCATGGCATACTCTTCGTGGACTACCTCAAAAAGGAAAAACTATCAACAGCGAGTATTACTGTGCATTATTGGAGCGATTGAAGGCCGAAATCACTGCAAAACGCTCTCACATGAATCGAAAAAAAAATTGTTTTTACAAAGACAATGCGCCGACGCACAAGACCATCGCAACAACGGCTAGAATTAATGACTTACGGCTCCAATTGCTACTACTAAAATAATGTTTATTTCTGTTCGTTTATGATTAGACATTGATTTTACATTTCAATTGTGTAGCCTTCCCTGCTCTTCATCTTTGTTTATTTTGTTATCATAATTTAATATTTTTGTTTTGCAACTAGTTTACAGCATGCCCCTTACGCTGGATCACGTATGACCTGGTGACTTGATTTCAGACAGGTGTCTCTGAACTTTTCCAGGATGAAAACTCTCCGTTCTTCTAATGTTTGAATTCTAGCCAGGAGGTGGATTTCTAGATCGCGAGGGACTGCTTAAAAGCATCCCAAGGATCTTCTTTTGGATCCTTTGGAGTTTAAGGTGATGGCATTTTGCGAAACTCTCCCAGATTGGCATGCCGTACTCGATTACAGAAAGGATGATTTGTTTGTAGACAGCAAGCTTATTTTTCAGGGACAGGGTTGACTTCCTGTTGATTAGTGGATACAACGATCTTATCAAGATGTTGCACTTGGTTTTCGCTTTGTCAACGTGCTCCCTGAAAAGAAGCTTGCTGTCTAGTATTAGCCCGAGGTACACGACCTCTTTGGACCATTCTCCAACGGAAGAAGTCTGGGAGATTTAGAGTGTGGGTCTTTGCCGCGTTGATACGGATCTTCCAGCTGTTGAAATATTCAGACAGGACGTCCAGGCCTCTCTGAAGTTTTGAAGTCAGAGCTCCGATGACCCTACCCTTGTAGACGATGGATGTGTCATCTGCGAACAGAGACAACGATCCACCGTCAGGGAGAGCCGGCATATCGGAGGTGAACAGGTTGAATAGAATGGGGCCAAGGATGCTTCCTTGTGGAACCCCGGCACCGGTGTTGAAAGCATCCGATGTGATGCCATTCAGAGAGACTCGGAACGTCCTGTCTGATAGATAGTTTATTATTATCCTCACTAGGAAGCTTGGAAGACCGTAGCGCTGCAATTTGAACACCTCCAGGTCATCATGCCAGACATTGTCGAACGCTTTTTCAACGTCCAATAACACCATGGCAGATGTTTTCCAAACAGACTTGTTCCGTCTGAGAATGTTTGTTACACGAGACAGCTGGTGGACGGACGAACGACCTTTCCGAAAACCAAACTGTTCTTCGAGTAACAAGTTGTTTTCATCGGCAGATGTTAGGAGCCGATGGTATACTGCTCTTTCGAACAGTTTTGATAACCCTGAGAGAAGGCTGATTGGTCGATAACTTGAAAGAGAGGACGGATCCTTCCCAGGTTTCCGGATGGGTATGACTTTAGCTGACTTCCAACACGAGGGGAAGTAGCCAAGGCTGAGGTATTGATTAAAAATCAGTGCGAGATGGTTGTAGAATCTGGAACTCAAGTGTTTGAGTTTTAGATTCAGGATGTTGTCAAAACCTGGGGCCTTCATGTTTTTAGGTGATTTGATATAGGCCAACAGTTCGTCAGCCGTAATCTCGGATTCCTCTGGAAAAAATGTTAGGAATCTGAAGAAGATTGGTTGCATTTTCAGCAACCTCAGTTTCTTGAGGGCTGACGATGTTTTGAACGAGATTATGGGAGCTGACGAAGTGTTGACCTATCGCGGCAGCCTTTTCTTCAGGAGTTATCAGATGAACCACTGGGTCGCCGGGACGATCCAGTGGGGTCAGTGTTGGAATGGGCCTAGGCTTGTTTTTAAGAATTTCTGTAAGTTTCCAGAAGGGCTTAGCACAATCTGGGAGGGAGCGGATTTTACTTGCAAAATCGTTATTTCTGAGATCCACCATCCTGGCCTGAATGATCTTTGTTAATCGATTACAATTGGTCTTCAAGTTAGGCAGGCAAGTACGCTGGTATTACCTACGAATGGTGTTACGCAGTCTAATGATATCTTTGGTAGGGCTGTCAAGGTTCAGAGTGTTACTCACCTGTCTGGATACTGGCACGTGTTGTTCCCTGGCCCGGAAAATCGCCTCCTGGCTCCAATTGCTTCCGCATCCACCGTATTCACCCGATTTGGCTCCCTCAGACTATTATCTCTTCCCAAACCTAAAAAAAATTGATCATCAATAAAAATTCAGCTCACGTGAGGATATTATCGACGCCGCGGAGGAGTATTTTGCAGACCTTCACAAAAATTACTTTTCGGACGGGATCATTAGGTTGGAAAATCGCTGGAATATGAGTATCGAGCTAAAAGTGGACTATATTGATTAAAATAAAATAAAACTTAAAAAATCATTCCCAAGGAGGTTACTTTTCACCCCACCTAGTAAATATATCAAATACACTTTTGTGCGATAATACGATTCAAAATGCCAGAATTTTAGCTCAAATGTAAATGATTGACCATAACAAACAATGATGCAAAGATTCATGAAAATCGGGGAAGGGAAAATCCGATCGATTCGTCATTTGGCGTGGAACTGCTCTATGATTTATTGAAAAATATCGAATACGCCATTTTGGAAATTTAGGCCTGAGTCAAATTGGCCGAAGTCTAGCACAAACTTGATTAATTGCCCTTAGCGAGTTCTGAGAAGTGAATCTTAAATCTTGTTTTCGCTATTTGGCTTGGAACTGCTCAACTTTTGCATATCATGAGATTTTTTTTAAATTGATTTCCTGAGGGATACTGCTGTGCATCTATTTTAATTTGAATAGTAAACCTTCCTTTACCAGCTAACGATAAATAAAAAAATTTCCCGTATTCATTAAATTTCTGATTAAAGCTTACTTCGCAGATTTCAAGGAACCGTCATAAGTTAAATATTTTTACTGCGTTGCTTCGGAACAGCAACGCAATGAGCCGACTGAGTCACGTTCCTGCCATTACAAACCCAACACCGGCAGACAGACAGGAACGCATAAATAGCACCAAACAATGGGATGACACTTCTGGAAGATAAGTGCTGCTGCTGCATGATACCACCCAACGGGGCACCAATGTTGTACATTCGTAACGACAACTTTAGTTGGGTGTGTCAGGTGCGCTTGCAGTCCATTATGTACACTTGTAATGGAATCCCAGCATTTCGCGGGTGAACGCTTCCCTGCGTAGGGTCTGTTTGAGGTAATTCTGGGGAAATAACAATGCGATTAGAAGGATCATGTCAGTAAGTACATAGTTGGTTTTGTTGGACCGGAAAATTTGTTGCAATGTTATCTGGCCTTAGTTTTAATAAAAAAAAGTAACTCCTATCCCTTGAAGTTCGAAGAATTATGACATAATTTCCCTCTTTTGGCATCAAATCAATCAAACATATTCGATTACCGAATTTCACCTTCCTGAAAACCCGTTCGCATATGTCATCGACAGCTATCGATCCGTCAAAGTGATTACCGAACAAATTGAAGAGAAAATAAACACCATTAATCACAGGAAACACACAAAGTTCCCCGTTTCCATTCTGGCTGTCGCTTAGCAGAAAAGGCGAAAGGAACTTCTCTTCGGTTGCCAAAATGCTCTTCCTGGTTCGAATCAACGCCTTCCGCCCTGGTGACAGGTTATTTTTGCGTGAGAAGAAAAGGCAATTCCGCTTCAAGCTGGCTGATTAATGGTTCAATCAATTCGAACAAGTTGAAGGTCGATTCGATGCATCCGATGCCGATAAGACAATTTCCCAACGCGCGTTCCCTTCGACAGGGGATGTTAATTTTCCACAGCAATGGGAAACTAGGTCAAAACTGCGAATGAATTGAACAATAATGGCACCAATCAATTGAGCGGAAAATGGAAACCACCCATACATTACCCAAGCTAATCGGTAATGCTCATCTAAACTGCTGCCTGTGTGAGAGTGTTTTTGCGTGGTGCCGGCTTTTATCTCGGCTCTCAATATCAATTTTCTCCAATTCGAATTGAAATGTCCTCGAGTGCCGAAGCGTGTTTGCTCGGTTCGGCGTTGATGAGCAGATAAAAAGGCAGAATCCAAATTGATTCTGATGGTGGCAATGGGCACCAAGACGCAGCGCTGCGGCGTTGTTTCCTTCGGTGAGGGACCGGCAAAAAAAAAATGAATATTGTATATGCTTTCTATTTGGACGAGGCCAAGAGGCTAATGCTCTTGGTCTCGTTGTTTACATGGTGTGCGCCCATCGACGACGACCTCCGAAAATGATGGTCAGAAGCGAAGATACTCCCAGGTCCTTGTGTACATTGGATGGTATTACCTATTTATCACTTGTTATGGGAGAGGGCAACAACAGAACGTGAGCAGAAGATAGCGGACTTGAAACATTGGACAGATAATACCATCATAAATTGGTTTGGTTTATGCGGGAAAACATTGGACCCGGGAGGATATCATGGTAGCAGAACGAGCAGCCAAGATGTGAATATACATTCCAATTTTGTCAGCAAACACTGACGGTAATCGAACATTCTATATTGGAGATTCGTAAATCGAATTGATAAGACATTTGAGCTGTGTAATTTTATGAAGCATGAAATTTATTCATAAAGTATCAATAAAGCGCTCTTGCATGCGCCCATGCTGTTCCGACTTTCCACAGCTCTTTTCAAGTTACTGAAGATAGGCCTAGCATCTTCCTTTGAAACATAGCATAAAATACGTCAATTGGTTTTAATTTGGTTAATATAATGGTGGTGTCATACAACGTGGTATTCCCAACCAGGGGATGTAAGATTTGCTTACACTTATGTGAGATTCATCATCACAGGATGTTAGTGGAGACCGCATGAATTTGAAAATGAGTTATACCGAGCTGCGGTCCAATGCAAGAAAATAAAGGAAGAAAATGTGAAGTGTATTGAGTCGTTCGCAATGCTGTTGTATTTTATATGGACTGTTTCAATTTGAAACTAGAACAGAAACACACCCCTCGCAATACTGAGTTGTAGTTTCATTATACGAGCACTATTTTGCATCAATTTTGAACTGCTCGACTATTCTGTTTTATTTCTGAGCAGATTTTAAACACGAATGGAAATCTGAATCAAATTTATTTGGATGTATTTTTAGACGTTCATCCTAAATGATTAGAGAACTTCATAGAAGTAAGGAGAATTTAATGGAAATTTGGGAATTGTACAAAAGTTTTGGAAATTTCTGTAAATGTTGGGATATTTCAGAAGCTTGGAGAGCTTCACACAAAAGTTGGTGAACTTCATAGAGAACAGTCAACTTTACGGAACTTGTATTTTTAAAATGTTTCAGGGATAATCATTGACGTTTAGGTAGTTTCATGGAAGTAAGTGGTATTTCATATAATATCGGAGAAAATCATTGAACTTCTTTGAATTTCATAGTATATTATAAAACATCATGGCTTGCATGGATCTTCACAGAATTGCATGAAAGCGCTTGCATCTCATACATCAAACAAATATTCTCTCATATGATACCAGACTGTTCAGAAATTATTCTGTTTTAAGACCTCCATGAAGTCCTCTTGATATTTTTTCAAAACTTCAGGTTGATCAGGTATTATTCTAAAGATCTTCAACTATCCAACAATTCCAGCCACGTTTATTAGATATTATACCAGGTTGCTCGGAAATTATTCGGAAGACCATTAAGTGATCAGAGATCACAATGATAACCTCTGGTTACTTTTTAAAGACTTAAGGTTGATCAGGTATCATTCTGACAATATCCAACTATTCAACAATTCAAATCACATCTCTCAGCCAGCTCAAAAAATATTCAAAAGTTCTCTGGATACCTTTTTCACGACTTCAATTTGATCAGGTGATTCCGAACATCTTCCAAAGATCTTCAGGTGATCAGAGATCTCCAAAAACTACGGATTGTATTTTTGCAAGTCTTCAGGTTGGTTAAGTATTATTCTGAAGATCTTCAATTGGGAAACAACTTAAATAACGTCCTTCAGATATTTACCCACGGTACCAGGTTGCTCAAAAATTAGGAGATCAGTGGATAATCCACATGCCTAAGATATTTTCTCAATACCCTGGAGGTCAGAAATTATTTCACAACCTTCTCCAGGTAATCGGAGATCTCCATAAAGAACTCAAAATATTTTTTCAAGTATTTAGGCGGTGTGCAAAACTGCGTAAGGGTTTCGGGTGAACTATCCAGTTCATTTGAATCTCGCCGGGGACTGCTACAAGGTGACGGACTCTCATGCCTACTCTTCAACATCGCTCTAGAAAGTGTAATGCGACGAGCTGGGCTCAACAGCCGGGGTACAATTTTCACGGATTCCGGTCAATTTGTGTGCTTTGTGGACATTATCGCAAGAACATTTGGAACGGTGGCAGAACTATACACCCGCCTGAAACAGGAAGCAGCAAAGGTCGGACTGGTGGTGAGTGCGTCAAAAACAAAGTACATGCTAGTAGGCGGAACCGAACATGACAGGATTCGTCTAGGAAGTAATGTCACGATAGACGGGGATACTTTTGAGGTAGTGGAGGAATTCGTTTACCTTGGATCCTTACTGACGGCTGACAACAATGTGAGTCGTGAAATACGAAGGCGCATCATCAGTGGAAGTCACTCTTTGCTCGACTGTTGAGCTGTTCAGTTCGTTTTCTTTTTCGCTCGAGTTCTCGCTTCGATTCGGTTTGTGCTGTCGCGTTGCGCCGTGGAAGCGTCGCCACCTTCGCGCGTTCTGGCAAGTTTACTGCAACTTGCCAACACGAAACAAATGGTGCGTAAACGTACCAATGATTCAGCAGCGGGCCCTTCAAAGAAGGTGGTAATCCAGCACAGCGCGTCGCAGGATGACGCCGGAAAACGGGTACTACAAGCCAACCAGTTTGCGGTGCTCCCCGAAGAAAATGGCGATGGTGACGTCGTTCCCATCGCTGCAAGAGAGCGGATTCCCCCGCTTTTCACGCCGGAGAAGGATGTTGCCAAGCTGCGTGCCGAACTGGCAAAACACAAGCTGCTGCCTCGCTTCAAGCTTTGCAGCATCGGCACCAAAATCATGTGCTCCAGCCTGGAGGAGTACAATCAAACAGGATGTTTCCTAAAGGAAAACAACGTTGACTTCTTCACGCACGATCTGCCATCGAGCAAGCCACTGAAGCTGGTATTGCGTGGATTACCGTCGTTCGAGGCGGCTGGGGTTAAATCCGAGCTGGAGCGGCTTGGGCTCAAACCTGAGGCGGTGTTCCCAATAAACCGGCGTTCCAACCACAACACCAGCCTCCGTGACCAGTTGTTCCTGGTGCACTTCACGAAGGGATCCACCAGTCTTGCGGCTCTGAGATCCAAAATCCGGGACCTGTTTCAGGTCATCATCAGTTGGGAGCATTACAAATCCCAACATCGTGATGTTACGCAGTGTATGAACTGCCTCTCCTACGGCCATGGCACCAAAAACTGCCATATGAAGACTATCTGCGGCAAGTGTGCTGGAACTCACTCGACTGCGTCCTGTGAGCAAGATGATGACATCGAGCCAACGTGTGTCAACTGCGGTGGTAACCACCAAGCCTCCAATCGCGGATGTCCCAAGCGAGTGGAGTTCATCAATATCCGTCGGAAGGCTACGATCAATAATCAGCCCGGTCGCCTCCGTAATCATCGTTCGCCTCCTGCACGCACGGAAGTCCAGTACCCAGCTCTCCAGCCCCGTCGACATGTTCCGAACTTAGAACCACTTCCGCTCAACAACCAACAAGTCAAGCATGTGAGTATTCCTAACAATCGAACAGTCCAGCATCGTCTCGCTGCTGCTGCTGCCCAGCCAATGCCAGGTCCCTCCACCGCCCCTGGATTATCATACGCTGGTGTTGTCTCAGGTGAGCCTGTCGACGATTCTCCGTTCACCTCGGAGGAACTTGTGACGCTCGTGGCCAAGGTCATCATCATCTTGCGCACCTGCAAGACTCGATCTGAACAGCTTCATGCTGCCCTGTCCCTTGTCACTAAGTATGGACCGTGAAGCCATCAAGATCGTAAATTGGAACGCTTGCTCCTTGAAGAGCAAAAACATCGAGTTTGTTGAGTTTCTCAATGAACGAAACATCGACATTGCCATCATAACTGAAACCCACCTGAAGCCTGAAACAAACGTCTACCTTCCCGATTTCCGGCTCGTGAGGCTAGATCGAACCAACTCTGGAGGAGGAGGAGTGGCTATTGCAATAAGGAGAAACATCTGCTGTCGACTGATGCCCAGCTTTCAGCTGAAGATCATCGAAGCCGTAGGGGTGGAAGTTTCTACTCCTATCGGCCCCATCACCATCGTCGCGGCTTACTGCCCCAAACAAGTCAACATCAGGGACGGATCGGCAGCAGATCTGCGACGAGATATTATCAAGCTAACACGACGACGGGAAAACTTTATCATCGCTGGCGACCTGAACGCCAAACATCAAGCTTGGGGCAACAATCGGCGCAATCAAAACGGCACCATCCTGAACAACGACCTGCAGGAAGCGCAGTACAACATCTTGAGTCCGGAAACTCCCACCCGGTTGAGTCGGTCCGGTGTTCACGCTACCATCGATATCTTCATCAGCAACATGGGCAACAACATCGCTCAACCTATCACCTATCAGGAACTCAGCTCGGACCACTACCCGGTGGTGACTGAGGTGGGATCCTCCGTAAATCGATTTGAAGCTTTCCGGCGCAACTATCATCGTGTTGACTGGGGTCAGTTCCAACATTGCGTCGACACCGCTGTAGACTACGATGTCCAACCGGAATCGTCCGAAGATGTTGACCGGTGTCTGCGCTCCATCGATCAAGCAATTTCCCGGGCCAGGGAGCTACATGTGCCAGTATCCAGACAGGTGAGTAATACACTGAACCTTGACAGGCCTACTAAAGACTTCATTAGACTCCGCAACACGATTCGTAGGCAGTACCAGCGTACTGGGCTGCCTAACCTGAAGACCAATTGCAACCGTTTGAACAAAATCATCCAAGCCAGGATGGTGGATCTCAGAAATATCGATTTTGCAAACAAGATTCGCTCTCTCCCAGATTGTGCTAAGCCATTCTGGAAAATGGCAAAGATTTTGAAAAATAAGCCGAGGCCCATTCCTCCCCTTTCCTCTCCTAACCAAAATTCGGACCCATCTTTACTAATAACCCCATTTGAAAAGGCCAATGCTCTTGGACAACACTTTGTAAATTCACATAACCTTGGCCACGCCATGGTGAGTCCCCACGAGCCTGCAGTATCACAGGCAATGGCTAGTGTCGCTGCCACCCCCGTAGTTGTCCCTGACGAAAGTAGAATATCGGCTGATGAGGTGATAGCAGCGATTAAATCAACAAAGAACATGAAGGCCGCTGGTGTCGATGGAGTGGTCAACCTCGAGCTGAAAAACTTGAGTGTTGACTTCTTCAAGCACCTTGCAGTGGTCTTCAACAAGTGTTTAATGCTTGGCTACTTCCCTGCATGCTGGAAGTTAGCCAAAGTTATTCCAATTCACAAACCTGGCAAAGACCCTACCAGTGCCAAAAGCTATCGCCCCATCAGCCTCTTGTCCTCCATCTCGAAACTATTCGAAAAATTGATACTCAGCCGTCTGCTGGTGTTTTCAAATGATAATAACATCTTTCTCAAAGAGCAATTCGGGTTTAGGAAAGGCCACTCTACCATCCACCAACTCGCACGGGTTACTAACATCATCAAGCGGAACAAGTCCGTTTCCAATACATCTGCCATGGCATTGTTGGACGTCGAGAAGGCGTTCGACAATGTCTGGCATGATGGTCTAGTGTACAAGCTGCATCGATACAACTTTCCGAACTACCTCGTGAAGATCATCAAAAACTACTTGTCGGGCAGATCATTCCAGGTCTACTTGAACAATGTCTCCTCTGATACGTTCAACGTTGATGCAGGAGTCCCTTAAGGTAGCCTGCTTGGGCCTATCCTATTCAACATTTTCACGTCAGACGTTCCTCCCCTGCCAGGTGGTGGTATCCTGTCAATGTTCGCAGATGACACCTCCATCATCTATAAGGGTCGAGTGATCCGTGCTCTGGCGAGTAAACTACAATCAGGCCTGGATGTTTGTCCGACTATTTTAAGAGCTGGAAGATTTGTATCAATGCAGCTAAAACACAAACCATTCTGTTTCCACATTCGTATTCACCTCGGCTTGTTCCGCCCGCTAACGTCAAGATCCATCTTGATAGCACTCCCATTGAATGGTCGAGTGAAGTAGTCTACCTTGGTCTCACCCTCGATAGCAAATTGCTATTCCGATCCCATGTGGACAAGACATCCACCAAGTCTAACATCTTGATCAGGTCGCTCTACCCTCTGATAAACAGGAAGTCCACCCTGTCCCTCAAAAACAAGCTTGCTGTCCACAAGCAAATCATTCTGCCGGCTATTGAGTATGGTATGCCAATCTGGGAGAGTTGTGCAAAGTGCCACCACTTAAAGCTTCAGAGGATCCAAAACAAGATCCTCAGAATGATCCTTAACAGTCCACCGCGAACTCGTAATTCTGAGATTCACCACCTGGCCGGTCTTCAAACACTCGAGGAGCGAAAGACTTCCACGCTGGAAAGGTTCAGAGTCGCCTGTCTGCGATCAAACCACCAGATCATTCGTGATTTGGCAACCTAGTTTAAGTAGTTAGGTGCTCAAGTAGGTAGGTTATCAAATTTTTAAATTCAAACCAAAACAATCCCACAAAGGGTATCCTGTAAATTAGCGCTAAACGCAATCATCACATTAGAATAACCAATTAACTAGAACAAAGATGAAGAGCCAAAGGCTAACCAATTGAAATGTTAAATCAAATGTTGAAACATAAAACCCAGAAAATAAACGTAAATTTTACTACTACTCAGTGGAAGTCGTGCCTACTACGGGCTCCAGAAGAAACTACGGTCAAAAAAGATTCACCCCCGCACCAAATGTACCATGTACAGAACGCTAATAAGACCGGTGGTCCTCTATGGAGACATGGACTATGCTAAGAACAATCTTCGGCGGTGTGCAGGAGAACGGTGAGTGGCGGTGAAGAATGAACCACGAGCTCGCTGCACTCTACGGCGAACCCAGCATCCAGAAGGTGTCCAAAGCCGGAAGGATGCGGTGGGCAGGGCATGTTGCAAGAATGCCGGACAACAACCCTGCAAAGTTGGTGTTCGCTACTGATCCGGTTGGCACAAGAAGGCGTGGAGCGCAGAGAGCACGATGGGCGGACCAGGTAGAGCGTGATCTAGCGAGCATTGGGCATGACCGAGGATGGAGAGCGGCAGCCGAGTATTGTGGCGTACTATTGTTGATTATGTCTTGTACAAATAAATGTATGTATGTATCATAGTTCCAAGTGTTTCCGAAAAACTGCAGAGCTCTTCGATCAGTTTCTAGTATAAACCAGTTTCAAGGATGTTCTGAATCTTCCGGATGATGGTTTCATAGCCATCCGGGTCCATATTTATATCACAACCCTAAATTATTTCCACGTGTTTTTGAAAAAAAAAAACTACAGAGATCTACGATCAGATTCATGGATGGACCACTTTTACAGATGTTTCGGATTTTCTGGAGGATGGCCCTATGGCCATCTGGGTCTTTGTTTATGTCATGACCCCAAATTCTTTCCTATATCTCAGTTCACCATGTTTTCATAAAACCATGGAGCTCTCTGGATGTTTCATGGATGGACCACTTTTACGGATGTTTCGGATGTTCTGGAGGTTGGTTTCAAGGCCATCTGGGACCATGTTAATGTCACAAATTATTTCTCATAACACAGTTCAAGCGTTTTAAAAACAATCGCGGAGCTATAGGATCGGTTTCATGGATATACCACTTTTACGGATGTTCAGAATCTTCCAGAGTATGGTCCCGTGACCCTCTAAGTCCATGTTTATGTCACGACCCCAATTTTTTTCTTAAACCACAGTTCCAAGTGTTTTCGAAAAAACCGTGGAGCTCTAGGATCAGTTTAATGGATGGACCACTTTTACGGAAGTTCCGGATCTTCCCGAGGACGGTCTGTATGGTCCATGTTTATGTTACGACCCCAAATTTATTATTACATCATAGTTCCTAATGTTTACAAAATCAACCGTGGAACTCTAGGATCAGTTTCGTGCATTGACCACTTTTACAGATGATCCGGATCTTCCAGAGGACAATCCCATGGCCACGACTCCAAATTCTTTCAAATATTACAGTTCCTAATGTTTTCAAAGATCCCCCGGAGCTCTAGGATCAGTTTCGTGGATGGTCAAATTGTGTTCCAGATCTGCCGGAAGACCGTTCCTTTGACTCTTGTATCCATATATAGGATCCATAACTATATTCTGGCTAATTTTAAGCATTTGCGCCCATGAATCTAAATAATAGATCTTAACCCACTCGCAAAACCCATAATCACAAATTAAAAAAAAAATACGTGCATCGACCCTTCGCTTTAAAAAAAATATACGAACCTATTTTCAATCTTTCTATAATCAAAATAATCTACAGACCCTATGAAATCAAAAGGTATCACTCCTAATTTGGGCCCATAAATAAATTCAGCAATCGACTATATTTGCAATAGCGACCAAAATATCGATTATTACCGTCCCAATGACGTGTTTATCTCGATAAAATTAAAAAAAGCAGATTTTTAACGATGGGCCTAATCTTAGATCCATCAGCCAACATTAGAGCCATTTCCCCTATAATTATATAAATATCTGGAATTTTGTATTGAAAAATATTGATTGTCTTTGTTTTGCATGGTTTGTAGACAGGGGGTGCAATACGTTTTTACATATTTCCTTGAAAATTCAAGCTTAAAGTATCAAAAAATCAACCATGTAGGGGAAATGACGGCTTCAGCATGACGGACTATTTTCGGCAACCCAAATTGAAACACTATTTTCACTGGATTTTCTTACGAAAACACTTCGCTGAATGCATGCAAACGATTCTTCATGCTTTCAGCTTCAATTTGACTATATTTTTACCACTGAGAAAAAGCAATCTAGCAGGGTTTTCTTGAAATGAAACACACGCACAACAAATTGTAGCTGATTTCGAGTTGCCGATAATAGAACAACAGAATGGAACGGTTGCCGAAGAAAAACTGGTTGCCGACAATACTCGCTCTCACTAGAGAAGATTGGAGCTTTGTAAAAGCGTTTCAAAACAGTTTTTGACAATTCTTTCGACTGAAATTGTTAGAGCAGCTGACAGCAAAAGATTGTAAACAAACCAATACTGCATATGTGTGCGTTTCATAGAGAAAAAGGCTATAGAAAGAAGGTCGCTGCTTAGGTTGCCAAGAATACGTAAATTCCCCTATTTTATTTTCGTTTTTTTAGTTCTATTTTTTTTTAAGTTATCAAAGTTTGCGTTTTCACTTACGCAACTAGACTACCATGCGTCTCCATTGATTTATAACGACTTTAACATGATCACGATGAGAACCACAATATTGTTTTACTATGGAATGGCTGTATATGGAAAAAAAGAAATTGCTTTGTTGACGTAGACTACGTCTTACGGGAAGGTACTAGGGGTACATCGAAAATCTAAACATGCAACCGTCACGAAAAGGTGTAAGGTTTTGAGCTCTTATAGCTTTGTCATTTATAAATGTAATTAAAATCCGAATACACCAATCGATAGGAAATAACTCTTAATATTTGCCTACAGTAGCAGTAGCAGTAAGAAGACAGCGGATCCTGTCAACCGCAGAGTGCACCAGTTTGAACCCCGAACCTTCCTCGACAGAAACGACGTGATCACTCACTGCTGGCAGCGAGCCCTATCGCCTCAATGGCGCATGCACTTCGAAGTGAATCAAACTCGCCTGAGTGATGTGATAACGATCCTGCGTTCTACAAATACTTTTTGGGCTGTGTCCCAATTGCCGAGGTAAATTTAACTCGTGGTTAAAAGTGACATTTCGAAAGGTATTTTCAATGTTCGTAAAACCCGGTGATTTCGATCGATCGGTTTTCAAACAGAATTCCGTTCATGAGTTGAGGGGTCGATAGGTAGGGTCCAGGTGTAGGAGCTGCCTATCTGGCACGTCGGTAGCATTGGTGCTCAGCACGGAAAACAAGATCGACGGAAAAAACAAAAACAAAGGAAAAAAAAAGTTACATTTCGACAGGTATTTTCAATGTTCGTAAAACCCGATGATTTGGATCGATCGGTTTTCAAACAGAATACAGTCACGGTTGCCAAAATTTAACTTCTTGTCGGTCAGAAATAACCACGCTCGGATAGACGAGTTATTCGATAACTTTCCATCTGTCACTTTTAACCACGAGTTAAATTTAACTAGTCAATTGAAACCCAGGCTTGATAGTAAAATATGACGATCCATAAATAGTGTCGCATTTTTTAGACCATTTAACCCCCCCCCCCCCACACCTTGACAGCAACCTAAATAAATCATTGATAAACTTTGTCGAACACTTTTTTCCAGGAAATTAGTGCAAAAACCTAAAATTAAATGAAAATGTTTTCACGTAGAACTACGTCTTTGATTTCTATATGGGGGTACACTTTGTGAAAACCGAAAATGAAACATGTAACAAATTAAGAAAGATTTTGAACGTTATTAACTCAGCTTCCCCTGGTCCAATTTCAATAATTTTATCACCAATCGATCATAAATATGGCTACGCATCGATAAAAATGTTACCGAATGTTGATTTTCAACAAGAAACTATTGAAAAACTGGTAAATTTCCAGCATTGTCCAAAAGCGTCGAATTAACTAACAAATCCACCAATTACCTACATGCATATGCTACTTCCCCAGCACAGTCGTCAGAGAGTAGTAAGTAGACGAAACAAGTCGAAGTGGCATTCGCCTCCGATCCTCGGGCGCGTGCGAATAGGGAGGATGGAATTGCGTAATATTTTGCATACTCATCTCCATACTCAGAACCACACGCTCCCAACGACCACACCACTGTGTGGTGGTGTTTGGTCGTTGAAATTAGAAGAAGCAGTAGCAGTGCTTTGTGTGTGGCGTTGAAAATTGTTCTCCAGTAACAACGAAATGCTGCCTGCAAGCAGCGAGCTGCAGAGCCCACATAAGCAACCATCAAAGGAGGATAGCTGCACCGCTATGCTACGGATCGGAATCAGTAGCTCTTCGTGAGTCGCTGCGGGTCGGTCATCTATGCCAAGCGTGTCACCCTCGCTCCAAACGACATAACGCTCGACAGCCTCATCCGTGTTGAACACCCAGCTCAGAATTACTCAACCATCACTACAAAACGGTCCTTTTAAAGGGCCACCAAAAATTTGTTAAAGAGTATTATTTGGACATTGGTCAAGGTCATCAGTTCCCGCAAGCAGCTAGCTATCAAGGCGCAACCTATCTGTAGAAGGTGTGGAATTGTAGGCCTGAATATATTCGTGCAATTAGTTTTTCCTCGGCTATCATTCCGCACGATTCGTTTCTATCGTATAATCAATCACCCTTGTAGTGACGTCGAAAAGATTGTTTCAATCGGCGCTTACATATGAAATATAATGTGGATTATAGCATTTTTTGTATGTTACCAAAATTTATGAATGGTTTGCCACTAAATGTTGAGATAATTTATTGATTATTGAATAATCACACTGTACACCATGAAAAAGCAGCCTGTTTGTGAGTTTCTGCCTGTTTTCAAGTGAGGAGTTATCATAAAAAACAATTCGCCAGCTGGTATTTCCCGGCGACTTTACAAATAAATAAAATCAAACTAAATCATCATGCAGAACTAGCTAGGATTTGTTTTACTTCATATTTCATAAAATTACTTTTGAGTGTTAAGACATCGTCTCCCGCAAAGTTTACATTTTTCCCTCTACCAACACATACATTAGGGCTAGATAGGTCTCCACAGGATCTATAGAATCCACGCAATTTCAAAAAACCAAAATGCACAGCATTACGAAAAGAGGTCAGGTTTTGACCAATAGCAGATAGATTTTAATTCTAAACAAGCCAAACGATTGGAAATTTATCTACCAATCTGCTAAAATGAACACTTAGTTAATTTTCAATAGGTCACTATTGAAAAATACCAAATGTCCAACTGTTGCAATGGTGATCAAAATTATCACCGAATGTCTGAAAACAGCGCATTCCCTAACACAGACTTAAAAATCGAATTCGATGCGTTCCCACTGAACGGTGCTCATTTAATCACCGTAAGAGGTGGTGTCCAGTCCAGCAGCAGCAGCAGCAGGAGTGCTTTCAACAACAACAACAACGAAAGGCTGCCTGCAAGCAGCGAGCTGCAGAGCTCATATGAGCAACCATAGAGAAGGAGGAAGAAGTCCCACCTCTAGGCTAGGATCGGAATCAGTAGTCCGTCGTGCTCAGCTCAGCATTACTCAACCATCACTACAAAACGGTCCTTTTCAGGACCAACATAAATTTGTTCAGAGTATTATTTGGACATTTGTCAAGGTCATCAGTTCCCGCAAGCATCTAGCTATCAAGGCTCAACCTGGTCTCTATAGAAGGTGTGGAATTGTAGGCCCGAATGTATTGGTGAGATTAATCATGGTCCGACCATTTTCCAGAACACGCTGGTAGGAAGTGTTAAAAATCCATATAGAATTTGAGAGAAGTGGGAATAATTCGCTTAGGGTGTATATTCAGTCCCCAGAAAGCCAATAAAATCAAATTTGTGAGAAAATTAGCTCTCACGAGTTCAATCTCTCGAAGTCCCTCCTTTTTTACATATTCTGCACAAAAGATACATTCATATAATTCGGAAGGAAATCCTGTGAGGGGTGAATTAAATACACCTTTAATACCAAAATGCACAAAACTTAAAAATTTATAAATAACAAAAAAAAAAATCAAAATACACCTTTTAAAGTCGGGTAGATGAATCGAAAATACTCAAGTTGACAGTCCCTTGGATTCTCTTAATCAACTTTCTCTTTGAAATAAATACTACAAATTTGATACGCTTACAAATAAAAAGCGGAAAGAGTTAAGATAATTGATGATTGATCAATTAAAAGAACTAAATGTTCACATTTGTTCCGTCCACTAGCGGTCCTACGTCAAGCTTCCGTTCGTACCCCCAGGCATCTATTTTTGCTTCATCATAAAAGTATGTCACCTTTTTATGTTTTATTTTTTTAGTTTTATAATTGACATTCTATAATTATATGAATCACTAAAAGTTGGCTTAGGGAGGGTCCACCAAGGCACCCGGTGGAAGCGAAATGAACGGGGAGAGTGGAAATGCCAATTCTCTATCTTTGACATTTCGTGAATAGAGCGTGGACTCTTCTCCCCACTCATTGGAGCATCCTCCTGGTGGATATCCCGAGCAAAGTAAAATAACAACCTGATATCATCTTGAAAACAAGTCTTGTTATGTTTGCCAGTGGTGGTGGGGGGACACCCCTCACCATCCCTCTCCAAAGGGGGAGTTTGGTAAAGAGAGATGAAAAAACCGATTTGTGCCTTCCTTAAAAGATGTCCTAGCTCGCTATTCTAATATCTATATGCAATCTTCACACTGCCGTACTCTAACGGAACTATCAACTCTATGCTTTCATCTACTCCATCTATCGTATAAAAATTACCACTACAGTCTGTTATTTGAAATTAGCATCTTCAACTAAGTCTTGTTATTCCAGATATCATTTTGTTTTCAGTTGTTATCACATTACTTATATAGTTATCAACCTCGACTAATTTTGTTATCAGTTGTTATCATGAAAGAATTTAAAATGGTGCAAGGTAAGTTCAAAACTTCTTATGTTATCCGCATGGTAAGATTAAAAAAAAAAACACTGAAAATCATATTTAAGTTATCAGTGTGAGGCTTTGATACCAAATTGATACATTCTTTTGAAAATTTTTTGAAACAATTGTATGAATCACAGAATTTGTTATCAAGATGTTTTCAATGATAACTGAATCAGTATTTTTTATGATATCCAAGGAGTATTCTTTTGTAATATTTTTTTGTTATGTTGGCTGTTTATTCAACCATAATGAGAACACGTTCAGCTATCAAATCTTGATAACCGGGTATCAGAACTTGTTATCATTTTGGTATAATCCTTTGCTCGGGTAGCCTGTCTTTTAACCGGTGGTATGATCCTGTTGCTGAAAGGAGATTCTCATTTATCCCGTGGATGCACGTGGGCTGATTTTGGCTCTTCATACAATGGTAGGTTGAGTGCAATTAGACGTTCTTAAACTTGATCAAGTCGAATAGCGAGAATAATTCACAGTCTACCGACAGTTGTCTTACTACAAGGAGTGGTAGCTACATAACATCATATCATCATCATCATCATCATCATCATCATCATCTTTTGAGCCTGTCAATTAAGCCTTGTAACAAACCCTTTTGTTACGCCCGCTCAGCCCACAAGTGACTCTAACCACACTCTGGGTCGGCTTCTTTTCGCCAAGGTTTGCGAGATTAGAGGAAAAACCACAAGACCATTAATTTACTTACTGACGGCGATTTATTTAATTTTTACCCTAACGGTCCCTAACAGCCCTATCTCTTCCTATCTGTAACTACTTACGGTTTCTTTTTGTGTGTGGTGTCAGTGTCGGGCCCGTCGATGAACGCTCGCTGGTTGGTTCCGCAACGGATTGCACGATGTCTCCGTGCCTAGTCGTATCCTTGGTATCCTTCCTTGCCGTTCGCGCCAATCGTGCCGATTGCCCCGATTGCGCCGATCTGGCCACCCCGATATCTGGTGATGATCGTTCGTGACAATCGTGCCGACTGCCCCGCTTCCACCGTGTGCGTCGATTACGCTGATTGTACGGATCACACTGGTCTCGTTCTCTTGGGTTCGCAGGTTTAAAGTCTCGCTTCGTCCACGTATGTCAGCTTACCGTTGTTTGTATGGCAGTGACGACTCTGGCGGTTTCGTAGAACCTTTCCACCGCTTTATGGAGAATAAATTCCTTCACCAACTTTTTCTTCGTGAGCTAACGTGTGGGTGCTTTTCTGGTGCTCAAGCAAGTGACCGAGCCAATATATTTGCAATCCTCAGGAACGGGCGAATAGGCCTTTTTCTGTGGTTGTTGTAGGTAGCATCCACCCATCAGGCAGTACTGCTACCAAAAATACCAGCGTTTATGGGTGTATTGTGGGTGTGTCGTGTTGTTGAGGCTGCGTACAAAACCTTCACAGTGTGTTGTGTTTTTTTTAATTTAGTCGTTAGCCGTCTTTTGCCTCCTAGATTAATTTAGTATGATACTTAGTTTAATTTATTTATTTGCATGAATTTTATTATTTATATAGCTTTTATATTTATTATTTTAGTTTGAATTAAGTCCCTATCTAGCTAGTTAAGATTTTATTTATGATTTTTCCTCTATACACATAAACAAATCCCCATTTGTGGTAAGAAAACTATGGACTGAGTGAACGAACGGAGTGACTTGTCACAGCCTTGAATTGTTTTTAACCGCTCCAATCTGCTTCACTCGATGGTCAGCTATACGTAGCATTAATAGCACCCAGTGTCCAATGGATAGATCCCAAATGCATTTGAACGATTCATGTGTAGTTTTGATTGTAATAGCCACCGAAAACTTCACCAAAGTAGTCAGAGACCAATAGCAATGTCATAGTGAGTGAGCCGTATATTATTCGAATCATCACAACAAGAAAAGTACGGTCTTCCGCTTTACTACGACTTCTCGAGATCAATCGTAATGGAATCTGTATCATTTTTGTTACATTTAGTATTTGAACTGGTAATTCAAAACTATACAATTCTCAATCATCAAGGCAGCTATAGTAAAAGAACTCAAACCGTGCAAAGCGAAACCACTATCGACCGCAACAATCGCACTGCGCTGAAAAGCACATTTCATTGGTGGAAGCTCTCTCTCAAATCAAACAGCTACTTCAAACGTTACTCAATCCAATTTCCTGATTGCAACCATCCTTCCAGTCGGAATCTCTAACATTGTGAGCTTAAGAACCATTAGACCAAGATTCCGGCTGCATGAATATCACATGGATGGAACCTTTGCCCCCGTCACCCCCCGTAGTAGTACTGTGCGCTTTAGATGCTGTATTTGCATTTTCACATATGATCGAGCATCAAACGAGGGAACGAACGAATTCCAAAAGCACTTCATATTAGCTAATTTGCATAGAATTGGAATTTCTCCCGGGATTTGCTCCCGATTTTGTTGCCAATGCCACTTTTGGCAGTATTACAAACGAAACGGAAAAGGGGAAATAGAGGGAGGTATGCATGTATGAGAACTGATTGTGGTAGCTTTCCGGGCTGGTGGAAAGTTCGGATGGATCTTTGTTCGAAGCTGTTTCCTTGACAGCGGGGATGCCAGCATTCTGCAGTGTATATTTGGGTGGTCACCAGTGTCGGCTTAAGGTATTCTTTCAGACCCCTGAAAGAGATTTTCTTGAACTTCCAATGGTGCTGCCGCTGCTGGCATTGGTTGGTGGGCTTTGCAAATTTGGAGTTGTTGAACAACATTTTAAGCCTCAATGTAGCCCTGCCTGTGTATGTACATGCAGCAAAGTCAAAGTTGATCATAACCGGGAATGGGGAGGGTACAATATAGAGGAAGGGGGCGGTCTACTGCATAAAGAGATTGAAAATCGGAGCAATTGAAACTGATTGTGCTTTATCGGTATTCGTTGAATACCGAATTTTGGAAGGGCTTGAAAGGGAATTGACTGCTCAAAGTGACATGATAGCGCAACTGCACTGGACAGGCTGAGAGAGATAGAGCGGTGGGAAGCTTCAGCAGTAGTTGAAGGAAGAGCTCTGCAAATCGTATCAATATGAAAGGTTTTCCCCATTTTGCTTTCGGAACGCCATGAGCATGCAGCATTACCCTATGTGAGGCGGTGCTAGTTGGCATAGATCAACGAGAGACAAACATTTTAATCAACTTTCGTCATGTCAAAACTGAAAATTTGCCACGAGCTTCCGGGCGGAACAATTTGAGTGGCTGACTCAATTATTATAGCTTGTTCGTTCACACATTGTTCCGCAATGTGGAATGTTTTCGGAACAATTTACCTCCCAATGTAGTCCCCGGTTTGGAACTCAAAAAGGTTAGGAAGATAAAGCAAACGCTAGAAAACAAGCTTTGAATGGGTTAGTTATTGTTTGTTTGCGAGCAACACGAATCACAACGAATACAGTCAGCCACACTAACTGAGTTTAGGTACTCCACGGTGCTACCGATCGGTTGAGTGTGGTTGCAAGTGGTAATGATCCGATTCGCCGCGGTCACTCACAACTTTCATTTTCATTTTCATTTTGCAGTGTAGGGTGGGCAGTAAAAAAGAGTAATGACTGACCCACCGCATGCAGTCTACATGCTCGCCATGGAAAAGTATAATGATTAGATTGAGGTAGGTGGGTGGAAGTTTTTTGGATTGAGTTGGCCACGATGCTACTAAATGATATGGAATGTGTTAGCTGGAAATAATTTGAAACTTGAATGAGTTATTTAATTATACATAAATTCATTATTGAAAGTTCTGCTCTAATTTGAATTAAATTCAATTTACTAAAAACTGACGATACTTCTTCTAGCAAACGAAGTAGGCTTTGCTTGTGAACGGACGTCAAGTTTAGTATTCTTCTTGTTTTCTTCTTTCTATTATTCGGTTTTAGATCCGGTTAAAATGTTTCTATTCGGCCCAGCATACGATTGACAGTTTCAAATAGTGTGGAATT
This sequence comes from Ochlerotatus camptorhynchus, assembly GCF_037179485.1. Classification (NCBI taxonomy): domain Eukaryota; kingdom Metazoa; phylum Arthropoda; class Insecta; order Diptera; family Culicidae; genus Ochlerotatus; species Ochlerotatus camptorhynchus. The sequence continues at coordinate 2,580,535 of NW_027040507.1, read as the reverse complement.
CATTCATTTGTGGAATATGGTGAAATTATAACAGTGACTCAACTAATTCCCAAGGATGTACTAAGTCTACGTCTCTGGAGTTCGCCAATTACACGCAATTTAGGAACCGGAGGACAATTCGATACTTCCATTCAAGTTTATGTTCAAATCCAGCCGGCGGACCGTGTCACAGTGGGACAATTCTGAAAAAAGACGGTCAATACCTTTTTCTCCCCTTTATCGTCGTTTAAGAGACTTGGTGTCTTGGAAGAAGTTTCTCGTAATAATGGTCCACGTCTTTTGAAATAATTACCCAAATTTTTACTAAGCTGATATTACACTTACAAACACTATATTTTTACTGGTTCGGGATAATAGCTTTATGTCTTCAGCAATGTTGTAGAAAAACAAATTTTATGAAACTTTGCTGAAGACACCAAACTTCTATATCATTATCTTCACAATATTTAAGTGAACTCTTGACAGGAGTACCTTAAAATCACTGTTTTGGCTTGTTTGGTCTTATAATCTCAACTAAACGGTTTGATATGTTCTAAATAGATTTAAATATCATCAAATTACACAACTTTGCTGAAGACAACGGTAGTATGTATAGCTTTGTTTGAGTTTTACAGTGGTTTAAAGGCAACATATTACCAATATTTCAATTAAATTTTCTCTTGAGTTTGCAGGTTTTAGCAGCCACATTTAACGTGGTTTGATCAGTCATAATGTGAAGTATAAACGAGCCAAACATCTCAATCGGGTGTGGTCGGGCACTAAGGTTTTGTCAATAATCTTTTCAAGATGTTTTTAAATTAATGTTTATTCAAAATGTTGATCGATATGTTTCTTTCCGCATATTGTCGCGCTTATGTTAAATTCTCATGTGATGATGGTCGTAGCGCACTGCAACTCCGCCCATAAGGATTGTACACAGGTGTGTAACTTAAGCACACACCACACGGGCAAAAATATTGCCAATACTGCCTGATGACTGTATCAATACTGCCTATGACGATGACGCTCATATTGATGATGTGAATACAGAAAAATTGTCAATCTCGATGTATTGACGTCAATATAAAATGTATTGACAATACGATTATTGTCAATAAAAACTGTCGTGTGGGGTACACTTGAGATAATATTTTATGGCAGTGGCTTGAGGAGCAAATCCTGGATAAAGAGCTCCTTGTGCTAAATCAATGGGTACAGTTATACGGTCATAAACATTATCCTGCCACACACAATATTACTTTGCTCAACACCAACGCAAATATATGACCTGCTTAAGGCCAATGCGGTTGTATTTGTTTATATTTATTAAAACTGACAGTTCTATCGAGTGAGGAATTCGCGTAGTACGCGTGCCGTGTGTTTTCAAATTAGTTAAAATGAGAGATTATAAGCGGAAAGATTTGTGCCTTGTTTGGCCTGTAGATTCGAAGAGATACTTCGAGTCTCCACACACATGTGGTGGGTTAGACAAAGAAGTGTGCGTTTGACTATCCTCTTCAGAACTTACTCTAGTTAATAAATTATCACACTAAAGCTTCACGTTGATATTAGTATAGCTGTTGGAGACAGCCAGTTGCATACCGGTCTTGAAGCGAGCCAAATTGCAGCAGGGCAGCTGACTGGGCGTAACGCTACGCTTGACAGGACAATTGACAGGACAATTGACATCATGGATGACAGAACAGGTGACAGGACAGATAAGGAGAGTTATAAGAGAACAGATAACAAATAGAACAAAAGGAAGACAGATTAAAAACTATTAAGTACTTATTTTCTTTCGCATTTTAAAAGTGTTTGCTAGTGGTAAAATGTATTGAATTCTTTTCTATCGTAAGTTTACATGAATTAAAATGCTAGCAATTATTAAATTAAAATTTATATACAGATAGCACAACATATTAAAAACAGTTTGTTGACACAGTGAACTTCAACACGTGAAGTGGATTAAAATTTGTAAGTTTATATATTAAGTTTTCTAAAATTAATCTAATCATTAAATAAAACTTACAGCTAAAAGCATTCTCACTCAAAACTTGAGTTTGCTAACGGAAGATCCGAAAATTCACCGAAGTTTACATTGCCGTCAGTAACAAACTTTTAGAAATTTTACCGACCATTTGGAGGTTAGCCGGGTCCAGTATCAGCCTGTCGGGAGCGATACGATTCGCCGTTGCAAGATGTCCACTCTTAGACCAGGGTCAAAACGTTTGAGTGTCGTTAAGAGGGTCTCAGAAGAGGAGGCGACCACCGAATCTCACTGCCCCGACTGCAATCGACCTGATAATGCGGACCGATACATGGTGCAATGTGACGTATGCCAGAGGTGGTACCATTTCTCCTGCGCCAAGGTAGACGACAGCATCAAAGATCGAAGCTTTAGTTGTATCCATTGTGAGGAAGATGGTGCACAAGCGCTCTTGCCATGTCCATCACGAACAGAAAGTTCATCATCGATTCGCTTGGCGAATATTCAGCTGCAAATGCAGCAAATCGAAGAGGAGCAAAGGGCCCAGGAAAAGTTGATGAAAGAAGTACAGGAGTACGCCAAAGCATTGCGTGAGAAGGCGGTACAGCAGGAAATTGAGAGCAGAAGCAAAGCCATGCAGGAGAAGATGGAGCGGGAGTTAGATTTCATCAGAAGGAAGTATAATCTTCTGCAGAACGAGCTGAATGAAGGTGAGAATGGTAGCGTGAAAAGTTATCGAAGCCAACGAAGTGCATCTAGCACAGTCCATAAGTCGTTGGAAGCCCAGCGCGAGGCGCTCTTGACAAGTTCCGGGAACAAAAATGCCCCAACTTCCTCAAGGTCTCGAACCGGAGCCATCCCAAAAGGGACTACTGCAACGAAGCCAGTGGACGACAACGTTCAACCAATCATCAATCAAGCCAACACTCAAGTCTCGCAAGCACAATCTAGTTTGGATTATCCCCTCAATGTGATATCTCCGCCCACTTCACAACAGCTGGCAAATGCAAGAGCCAACCAGGGAATTACATCGGAAGTAGGAACACGTACCAATGAGCTCGAACAGAAGGTTCGAGATCTGCAGCATCAACTAGACAGTCTTCGCCTGCAGTCAGCGCTGCAGCCTCCGACAGAAGTTTATCAATGTCCGACTAGTCATCAACAGTTCCGGCGGCCCCCAGCGATTGGAAACAGTGCTGCTCTACCGAACAGGTTGGGAAGTATTCCGGCGTGCGAAGGTATGTTCAACCGACCCATAGTTTCATTCCCTTCGTCTCAAATGCCTCCCGTGGATTTCGGAAATATACGCGCCCATCCCGCTCCCAATCGAGCTCCCAATGCAATACCCGTTGCGTCTGGTCCAGTCTCTTGTCCGCCTGTGTCATGCATCCCAAGTTATTCGCATCCGATTGTAACTCCTTGTGTCTCGCAAGCGTCTGGGTTGATTCCGAATGTCTTGAATTGTGGACCCACCACTCAACAACTCGCTGCTCGCCACGTAGTCCCAAAGGAGCTCCCAATCTTCGATGGCAACCCAGCTGACTGGCCTTTATTCTACAGCAGCTACACCAACTCTAATGAAATGTGCGGATACTCTGATGCCGAGAATTTGATGCGGTTGCAGCGTTGCTTAAAGGGTAATGCGCTACATGCTGTTAGCTGTCAGCTTCTTCACCCTTCATCCGTACCGCAGATCATTTCAACATTGCAGATGCTGTATGGTCGGCCTGAGCTGGTGGTGAATAGTCTGGTTAACAAGGTTCGTTCTACACCTCCCCCAAAAGCGGATCGTTTAGAAAGTGTAATTACTTTTGGTTTGGCGGTTCAAAATTTATGCGGCCACTTACGTGCAATGGGCATGGAGAACCATTTGTCCAACCCTACTCTGCTGCAAGAGTTGGTTGGAAAGCTCCCAGCAGGAATTAAGCTGGATTGGGCACTTTATCAACGACAAATTCCTTACGCGGACCTGCGCGCTTTCAGTGACTACATGTCTACAATTGCGTCAGCTGCTAGCAACGTAACGTTCAGCACCGAGGTCATCCAGAAACAGGAGAAGTCGAAGAGCAAAGAAAAGGGCTACGTCAACGCACATGCGGAAGACATCCGAAAGAACGCAGATCAGGAGAATCGGAAGTCGGGTGAGATTAGCAAGGAGAAACAGCCGTATCAACCCAAACCGTGCTCCGTTTGTCAAAACCTTGGTCATAATATTAGAGACTGCAATGTCTTCAAGAGTCGCAACATCGAAGAACGGTGGAAGCTGGTCCAGCAGTTACATCTCTGCAGACGATGCTTGATTTCCCATGGAAAGTGGCCGTGCAAAGTGTCAGGGTGCGGTATACAAGGGTGCGAGCTTCGGCACCATACTTTGCTACACCCAGGGCAACCTGAGGGCACATCTGGAACATCTGCACCTGTAACCGGAAATGTGAATGCCCATCGACAAAAGCCACGGTCTACTCTTTTCCGCATCCTACCCGTGACTTTATACGGCAAGGATTCATCAGTCGAAGTATTAGCCTTTCTAGATGACGGGTCGTCGCTCACTTTGATAGAGAAGGAAGTTGCGGACAAGCTCGGTATGGAAGGGGAACTGGAGCCACTTTGTCTACAATGGACAGGAAACGTAACGAGAATGGAGTCGGAGTCAAGGGTCATCCAACTCGGCATATCTGGGACGGATAGTAGCAAACGTCATACTCTCGAGTGCGTACGTACGGTTGATCGTTTGGATCTTCCTCCGCAGTCTTTGCAATTCAATCAACTGGTTCAACAGTTTCCTTACCTTCGGGGTCTTCCGGTGAAAAGTTATAACGGAGCCACCCCTCGCATCCTAATTGGTTTGGAGAACACGGAGCTACTAGTAACGTTGAAGAAACGAGCAGGTAGACCTTCTGAACCAGTCGCAACGAAAACTAAACTTGGTTGGACAGTATACGGAACGGTGGAAGGCCTGAACGAACCATTTGAACACCGTCTTCTGCACATCTGTTCTGGTTCCAATGATCGGGAACTACACGACGTTGTCAAGGAGTTTTTCTCGATCGAAAACACTGGTGTAGTGGCTGCGCCAGCGGTAGAAGCAGAAGATGTCCGGCGGGCACGGGAGATCATGCAACGGACCACGGTTCGCACAGCTTCCGGAAGGTTTGAGACGGGCTTGCTGTGGCGCTATGATTATATCGAATTTCCGAACAGTAGACCGATGGCAGAGCGGCGTCTTAAGTGCCTAGTGCGAAGACTAGAGAAAACACCTGAACTCTACGAAAACGTCAGGCAGCAGATTGCTTCTTACGAGTCCAAAGGATACGCTCATCGAGCATCGGCGGAAGAGTTGGCCAAATTTGACCCTCGAAGAACTTGGTATCTTCCCCTCGGAGTGGTTATTAATCCAAACAAGCCGGGAAAAATTCGAGTGGTTTGGGATGCTGCGGCGAAGGTGGATGGAGTCTCGTATAACTCTATGCTTCTGAAGGGACCGGACCTGCTCGCGTCTCTTCCTGCGGTTCTACAGCGTTTTCGTCAACGGCAGATAGCAGTAACGGGTGATATCAGAGAAATGTTTCACCAGCTCCTGATTCGCTCCGAAGATCGTCAAAGTCAGCTTTTCCTGTGGTACGACAGTCCGTCTGGCGAAATCCACGTCTATGTCATGGACGTTGCGACGTTTGAGTCGACATGCTCACCGTGCTCTTCCCAATACGTCAAGAATCTGAATGCAGAAGAATGGAGGTGCGAGTTCCCGGAAGCTGTAGATGCGATTGTACATAACCACTACGTGGACGATTACCTTGACAGCAGGGATTCTGTGGAGGAAGCGACGAGTATTGCAACAGCAGTAAAAGAAGTCCATGCGAAAGCCGGATTTGAAATCCGTAATTGGCTATCGAACTCGGATGAGGTTGTGCGACGGGTCGGGGACGGCAGCGTTGCAGATCTTGCCAAGAGCTTTGCAGTAGACAAAAACAATGGTACGGAAAGAGTTCTGGGAATGTTGTGGAAGCCTTCCAGTGACGTTTTCACGTTTTCCATACGCTTCCGTGATGGGATATCCCAGATATTGAACGACAGGGTTGTTCCAACGAAGCGCGAAGTCTTGAGGGTTGTAATGAGTCTTTTTGATCCTCTTGGCTTAGTGGCCGCTTTCGTAGTACACGGAAAGTGTATCATCCAGGACATCTGGAGGTCCAATGTGAGCTGGGACGAGCAAATTCCGGAAGAGATCTTCAACCGATGGCGTCGCTGGGTGGAAGTACTAAAAGAGCTGGATCAAGTCACTATCCCTCGCTGCTACTTCCCAAACTATTCACCGAACAGCTTGGACACACTTGAATTGCATGTATTTGTTGATGCAAGTGAGGAAACGTACGCCTGCGTTGCTTACTTTCGCATCATCGATCGTGGTCAGGTCCGCTGTGCACTTGTATCTGCAAAATCGAAGGTCGCTCCACTAAAACCACTGTCAATTCCGCGGTTGGAACTGCAGGCAGCGGTCATAGGAAGCAGATTGGTGAAGTCAATTGAGGAAAACCACACGCTGCCGATTCGTCGTAGAGTAATCTGGAGCGATTCAAGCACGGTGTTATCGTGGATACAGTCGGACCAGCGCAAATACCGTCAGTTTGTGGCGGTCAGAATCAGCGAAATCCTAGATGTGACCAATATAGAGGAATGGCGTTGGGTGCCAACGCGCCTTAACGTAGCGGATGAAGCAACGAAGTGGGTGAAAGAACCCAGCTTCCATGCGGATTGTAGGTGGTTTGTCGGACCTGAGTTTTTGTACCAGGAGGAGTCGGCGTGGCCAAAAAGGATTCTGCCAACGAAGGACACTGCTGAGGAGATACGCCCGATACATGCCCATCATCGGAAAATTCCTGAACCTCTGATAAACTACAGCAGGTATTCCAAGTGGGAAAGATTATTGAGAGCCACAGCATTCCTTCTGCGGTGTGTGAATAACTGCAGAAGCTAAATCAACGGAGATCCTGTCGAACTCAACCCCATTTTGTCTCAACGGGAGCTGCAGAATGCCGAGGAGTTTCTTTGGCGTGCCGTGCAGATGGAGGCATATCCTGATGAAGCCATCGTGCTCGGAAGACAGCAACAACAATCGAGTGCAGCAAGGTTGGAAAAAACAAGCCCGCTTCACAAATTATCACCCTTCGTCGATGAGACGGGAGTAATTAGACAGGAAGGGCGAATTGGTGCTGCCAACTACGCTTCCTATGACGCTAGGTTCCCAATAGTGCTTCCACGAAACCATTACGTGACTGGACTCGTTTTGGATTGGTATCACCGTAAATATGCACACTGCAACGCGGAGACTATTGTTAATGAGGTTCGGCAAAAATTCCACATTTCTAACTTGCGCACGGCAGTGCGCAAACAGATACGAAAGTGCAACTGGTGTATCGTCTACAAGGCTACCCCACGGGCTCCGAGAATGGCGCCCCTTCCAGAGTCCAGGATGTCTTCGTACGTACGTCCTGTCTCCTTTACCGGAGTGGACTATTGCGGACCTTTCTACATCCGGATCGGTCGTAGTAGTGTGAAGAGATGGGTAGCGCTCTTTGTGTGCCAAACCGTGAGAGCCATCCATTTAGAGGTCGCAAGCAGTCTGTCAACTGAATCCTGCAAAATGGCTGTGCGACGGTTCATCGCAAGAAGAGGTGCTCCGCAGCAGATCTTCAGTGATCAAGGAACCAATTTTCATGGCGCTAGGAAGGAGTTGAAACAGGAGATTGCAGGCATCAACCAGAAACTGGCTGACACCTTTACCAACTGCAACACTCAGTGGATTTTGAATCCACCAGCTGCCCCACACATGGGTGGCTCGTGGGAACGACTGGTCCGTTCGGTCAAAATAGGTTTAAACACGCTCTCTACCAGCAGGAATCCGGACGAGGAGACCTTTGGAACCGTTCTGGTCGAGGTGGAAGCCATCGTGAACTCTAGACCGCTAACGCACGTGCCACTTGATTTGGAAGATGACGAAGCGCTTACTCCCAATCATTTTTTGATGTTGAGCTCCAGTGGTGTTGTGCAGCCAACCAAGTCGCCTGTTGATACTGGCGCTGTTCTCAAAACCAACTGGGGCCACGCGCAGAGTCTTTTAGACCTCTTCTGGGCCAGATGGGTTAGGGAATACCTCCCGACCATCAGAACACGCACCAAGTGGTTCGACGACTCTATACCAATTCAACCAGGAGATTTGGTGATGTTGGCGGATTGTGGAATACGGAACAGCTGGATTCGCGGAAAGGTCGTCAGAGTATACCCCGGAAAGGATGGCAGAATCCGCATCGCTGACGTCCAAACTAGTAGCAGAGTGCTTCAGAGGCCAGTAACAAGTCTGGCTGTACTTGAGGTTCAAAGCAGCGGTACAGCTGGAAGGAAGTTCCAGCAATACGGGCCGGGGAATGTTGGAGACAGCCAGTTGCATACCGGTCTTGAAGCGAGCCAAATTGCAGCAGGGCAGCTGACTGGGCGTAACGCTACGCTTGACAGGACAATTGACAGGACAATTGACAGGACAATTGACATCATGGATGACAGAACAGGTGACAGGACAGATAAGGAGAGTTATAAGAGAACAGATAACAAATAGAACAAAAGGAATACAGATTAAAAACTATTAAGTACTTATTTTCTTTCGCATTTTAAAAGTGTTTGCTAGTGGTAAAATGTATTGAATTCTTTTCTATCGTAAGTTTACATGAATTAAAATGCTAGCAATTATTAAATTAAAATTTATATACAGATAGCACAACATATTAAAAACAGTTTGTTGACACAGTGAACTTCAACACGTGAAGTGGATTAAAATTTGTAAGTTTATATATTAAGTTTTCTAAAATTAATCTAATCATTAAATAAAACTTACAGCTAAAAGCATTCTCACTCAAAACTTGAGTTTGCTAACGGAAGATCCGAAAATTCACCGAAGTTTACATTGCCGTCAGTAACAATAGCATTTCCAACCAATTCTGAAAATCAAACAAACAAACAAACAAAAAACACTTTGAATGCTTTATATTATGTTGGCAACTGTTATTTTTTTTTTATTGTTTTTGGCCTTTTAACATTGGAAAATTAAAATACAAATATGATTTACTAAAAAAAGCATAGAAACAAATTACTGACAAAACCTTATTTCCCGACCAGACCCGATTGAGATTTAAGGCTCGTTTATACTTCACATCATGACTGATCAAACCATGTTAAATTTGGCTGCTATAACCTGCAAGCTCAAAATAAATTTAAATTGAAAAAAATGTAATTTTTTGCCTTTAAACCGGTTTATAATTCAAACAAAGCTATATAGACAACCGTAGTCTTGAGCAAAATTGTGTATTTTGAGAATATTGAAAACTTTATGGAACATATTACCCCATTTATTTGAGATTATAATACAAAAAAATTAAAAAAAAAAGCGATTTTAAGGTGCTTTTATCAAGAATTCACTGAAATCTTGTAGAGATAAAGATATAGAAGCTTGTTCTCTTGAGCAAAGTTTCATAAAATTTGTTTTATATGACTGAACATCAACAGGCGTTATTTGCCCCAATGATGTAACTTAAACTAAACATGAAAAGTACTAAAACAAAACATCAATAAGTACATAGATTGTCATCTCGTAAAAAAAAAGGAACATTACTAAACAAACTAAACTGATCTAGAAAAAAACGAACTAAACCTCCGGCGAAGCAGCTGGTGAGTCAGGTCAAAATCAAACAGTGCGGAGGCCCTATTGAAGAGTCTCTGTAAACCACCGATTGCACCGAACATGCTATAATTAGTTCGATGTATGGGCAGGCGCAGCATTGAATTATTCCGTAGGGCTCGGGGTTGAACATTGATGTCAATTTGCTCAAGGAGGACAGGGAAATCGGTGCGTCCTTGCAAAATATCCGCAATTAGCAATGCCCTTGCTGTATCTCTTCGGACCGACAGGCGCTCCAAATGGATAAGTTGCAAACGACTTTCGTAGCTAGGCTAAGGAGCAGTACAACGATTTAAGGCAGTAGATATCCGTGAAGTCTTTGACAATCCTGAAGATAAACCCCAGAATTCTGGAAGCTTTGCCGACGGCGTGCGAGATGTGCTGCTTGAAAGAGACTTTTGTGTCCAGAATCACGCCTAGGTCCGTAATTTGGCTGACGCGCTCAATTTCAGTGCCTAACAAAACATACTACTACACTTTCTACAACATTGCTGAAGACATAAAACTATTATCTCGAACCAGTAAAAAAATAGTTTTTGCAAGTGTAATACCAGCTTAATAAATATTTAGGTAATTATTTCAAAAGACTCGGACTATTATTACGAGAAACTTCTTCCAAGACACCAAGTCTTTAAAACGACGATAAAGGGGAGAAAAAGGTATTGACCGTCTTTTCTTCAGAATGGTCCCACTGTGCGTGTGTCGTCAAACTACGTTTATAAATTTAAGTTTAATTAAAAAAAGAGGATAGACCTAGCTTTACGTGGAAGGATACACTGATTTTGTAAGGTATGAGGGGATGGATGAAAGAGTTTGGAAGTTGCTAGCAAAGGATAGGGAAAAATTGAAGTAAAAAGCAAAGGAAATTTATTAGGAAAGGGATAGTGCAATTTCGGATGGGGTAAGTCATCATCAAAAGGTAAGTTCGTTGGTACAGGTACATTCATTGAAATAATTCGTTTTTGAGTACGTAAATAACTCTTTTTGTCAACCACTCCTTGATAATCTTTTCAAAAATAAAACAGAAAACAACACCTTAAAGCACCCAAACAAAACAATTAAAATTTATCTTATCAAAGAAAGAGAGTTAAAATAACAATTCATATTATCTAAAATAATTAAAATTCGGATGCAGAGGGGTTGACGAAATTGGAACATTACTGTAAATCATATATTCTAAAACATTATATTATATATTGGGTTGGGGAGGGGCAGCCTAAGGGAATGAAAGGATTTGTTGACTGGACGAGGTATCGTGGATTTGTCAGTCCCTTTTGTCACGTGATTACAGATTGCCATCTGGTCGTTTTGTCTTCCAAAGGTCTTCAATGAAGCTGATTCACCCTGCTGAAACAAACCATCAGGCAGAACTTTACAACCGGTAAAGTATCTGCAGACGTTGGTAATCCTTGCACTGATGGTGGGTTCCATTCACATCACATCACATATTTGTAACAAGTGCAAAATTAACTAAAATCCCAAAACTTCTTATTCATATTTACATTAATAATATTTTTTGTATTCTATGTTTGAAAGATTCTCGATGATTGAACAATAAAAATCTAGATAAAAATAATACTTTAACTAATCTTATTTGTATAACTTCATGCGTAAGTAAACGATTTACATAGTTGGAGATCCTAAACGTTGGTCATTTTATACGATAGATGAGGAGATGGAAGTATTGAGTTGATAGCTCCGTTAGAGTACGACAGTTCGAAAATTGTATGTAAAGAGTAGAAAGCGAGCAAGGACAACATTAGGAAGGTACAAATCGGTACAGTCGGTTGAGTCGGTCTGAGGTCCATGCGACCATCGACATCTTCGTAAGCAACATGGGACACAACGTCTCGCAACCTGTGGCATTCCAGAAGCTGAGCTCGGACCACTACCCGGTGGTGGCCGAAGTTGGATCCTCGGTAAACCGATTCGAAGCTTCCCGGCGCAACTACCATCGAGTCAACTGGGCGCAATATCAACACTGCGTCGACACAACTATCGACTACGATGTCCAACCGGGGACGTCGGAAGATGTTGACCGGTGTCTACAAACCATCGAGGAGGCGATTTACCGGGCCAGGTAACAACACGTGCCACTATCCAGACAGGTGAGTAACATTCTGAACGTTGACAGCCCTACCAAAGATCTCATTAGACTCCGTAACACCATTCGTAGGCAGTACCAGCGTACTGGCCTGCCTAACTTGAAGACCAATTGTAATCGATTAACAAAGATCATTCAGGCCAGGATGGTGTTTCTCAGAAATAACGATTTTGCTAGTAAAATCCGCTCTCTCCCAGATTGTGGTAAACCGTTCTGGAAACTTACAAAAATTCTTAAAAACAAGCCTAGGCCCATTCCCCCACTGACCCCACTGGATCGTCCCGGCGACCGAGTGGTTCATCTGATAACTCCTGAAGAGAAGGCTGCCACGATAGGTCAACACTTCGTCAGCTCCCATAATCTCGGACAAAACATCGTCAGCCCTCATGAATCTGAGGTTGCTGAAAATGCAACCAATCTTCTTCAGATTAGATTCCTATCATTTTTCCAGAGGAATCCGAGATTACGACTGACGAACTGTTGGCCTATATCAAATCATCTAAAAACATGAAGGCCCCAGGTTTCGACAGCATCCTGAATCTGGAACTCAAACACTTGAGTTCGTGATTCTACAACCATCTGGCACTGATTTTAAATCTGTGCCTCAGACTGGGCTACTTCCCCTCGTGTCAGCTAAAGAGAAGTCAGCTAAAGTCATACCCATCCGGAAACCTGGGAAGGATCTGTCCTCTCCTTCAAGTTATCGACCAATCAGCCTTCTCTCAGGGTTATCAAAACTGTTCGAAAGAGCACTGCCGATGAAAACAACTTGTTACTCGAGGAACAGTTTGGTTTTCGGAAAGGTCGTTCGACCGTCCACCAGCTGACTCGAGTAACAAACATTCTCAGACGGAACAAGTCTGTTTCGAAAACTTCTACCATGGCGTTGTTGGACGTTGAAAAAGCGTTCGACACTGTCTGGCATGATGGCCTGGTGTTCAAATTGCAGCAGTACGGTCTTCCAATCTTCCTAGTAAAGATCATAAATAACTATCTATCAGACAGGACGTTCCGAGTCTCTCGGAATGGCATCTCATCGGATGCTTTCAACATCGGTGCCGGGGTTCCACAAGGAAGCATTCTTGGCCCCATCCTATTCAAACTGTTCACCTCCGATATGCCGGCTCTCCCTGATGGTGGATCGTTGTCTCTGTTCGCAGATGACACATCCATCGTCTGTCTACAAGGGTAGGGTCATCGGAGCTCTGACTGCCAAACTTCAGAGAGGCCTGGACGTTCTGTCTGAATATTTCAACAGCTGGAAGATGCGTATCAACGCGGCAAAGACCCAGGTCATTATCTTTCCACACTCTAAATCTCCTAGACTTGTTCCATCAGAGAATAACAAGATCTGCCTGAACGGCACAGTGGTGGATTGATCCAAAGAGGTCGTGTACCTCGGGCTAACACTAGACAGCAAGCTTCTTTTCAGGGAGCACGTTGACAAAACAAAAACCAAGTGCAACATCTTGATAAGATCGTTGTATCCACTTATCAACAGGAATTCAACCCTGTCCCTGAAAAATAAGCTTGCTGTCTACAAACAAATCATCCTTCCTGTAATCGAGTACGTTATGCCAATCTGGGAGAGTTGCGCAAAATGCCATCACCTTTAACTCCAAAGGATCCAGAACAAGATCCTTAGGATGGTCCTAAACAGTCCCCCGCGGACTAGAAATTCTGAGATCCACCTCCTGGCTAGAATTCAGACATTAGAAGAACGGAGAGTATTCATCCTGGAAAGGTTCAGAGACACCTGTCTGAGATCAAATCATCAGATCATACGTGATCTAGCGCGTTAGGTTAAGTTATGCTTGTAGTTAGGTAGGTTATCACTTTTTTCAATTCAAATAAAACACATCCCCAAAGGGGTATTCTGTAAACTAGTTCAAAAACGCAAATATTAAATTAGAAATTCAAATTAAACAAAGATGAAGAGCCAGATAGGCTAATCAATTAATATGATAAATCAATGTACTACCATAATCAACAGAAATAAACATAATTTTATTACTACTTACCATGTGGGTAATTCTCCAGTCTGATATCGTAAAGAACGCAGCACCGTAGATACCAGTGAAAATCATCAGCCCTCCGATCATCCGACTGACGAGCCAGCGAGCCCTCTTGTCGTTCAACAGTTACCAAGGGAACAAGCAAAACCGGCCAGCGAGACTGATCGCCTACTACGATCGAGAATGTGATTAAGAAGTGAAACCCCGAAAAGATCCAGTTTTGCTGTCGTTAAATACGACAGTAAAAAGTTCCAAATCTGCTCGAAAACGATAAGACGGTAAGTTATTTGTCTTTCATATCCAGTAGAAATACTTTTTTTTTATTTTGTTCATTTTGATCTGTTTGATTTGCAGAAATGGCGGACATTTGGCAATATTTTACGAAGCTTCCCGCCGGTTTATCAATGTCAATGTGCACTGCTTCGACGGGGTCATGTTCAATCTCGGGCTGGTTCGTGCTCAATGAGCCGCTCATGGGTCTCTTCCGTATAAATGGTATTCGGATAAACGGTGTTCGGCCAAATGACATTCGGCAAAACGGCATTGGCAAAACACCTTAAAATCTTCGCATCGTGTGTTTGTTATTCAATTATATTATTAAACAATTCAAACAACACATCTCTCAGTCACCGAAGCGTGATTCTTGTTCAAAAGTTTTTCGAATTACCACTTCTTGCTCAGCCGACTGAAATATGCCGGTGTGTTTATAACTATGGCAGAGCATAACGAGAATCAATCCAATCAAGCTCTTCATACAAACATTACGCCTATTTTCCAACGATAAACTTTCGACAACACGGGGGGAAGCTCCTCATTCCCAATGCCCAATTATACGGTGAAGAGTAACACTCCCACGCCCTTCCCCCACAGTAGCAGGTTAGGTACGCGTTCGCATATTTTGCAATAGTTCCTTGATGAAAGAAAAACACACCGAGCAAAACACATCTGGTGTGCGCTCGCATATCCCCTGATGAGGTTGAAGTGACAGAAAGTTTTCCCATTAGGTACTTGGAAAAAATTACGTACAAAAGGAAACGAACGAGTGCAGGAAATTTGCACGACGACGACATCCAGCAGTGTGCTACCAAGAGCAGCTGGGCGATTGAATTGTGTTGTGGGAAAACTATTTCATAAAACAGCTTCGTTTTGCTCAGAACTAGGAACGGAGCGCCACAAGTGGTTTACACTTTGCAGAAAGTAGGGTAGGATGGTGTAAAATGCACCGTTTAAGCTAAATCGTCAATTGCTGGCGTGTGGAAGCTTAAATCAAGGAAAAAGTAAATGAGTTTGGTACAGTACAATGTTTTCTACGAAGATCCAGTGATTTAGAGCTCAAAAAGGATGATTTTCATGATTTTCAAGGCATTAATTAAATATATTTCAAAATTATGGCGGAGTAAACCGTCTAATACATGGTGTAATAAGCGCCAGAACATTGGGGCAAGACGCACCACAACTTTGGGGTAAAATGCACCGCTGGATAGAGACAAACCATAACCTGCAAGTAGAGAATACAAAGGCATGAGGTATTTCAAATGATTATTCCTTTATTTTACATCAGAAATGTTGTCTCAATAGAGTGCTCAACTGTTATTCATGAAGTAAAACATCGAAAAAGTATACGAACAGTTTAATTTATTTTTCTTCATCGGACTTAACGTTTCTAAATGAAGCCTGATGGGGAAAAGCCTAGAAAAGGCGTAAAAACCACATATCTTTTCGAAATACATGAATCACAACAATACAATACAATTACAACGAACATTAATCAAGTCTGTAGAATAAAAAAAAAGTTATCCTCCTATGGCATAGAGTTGTCCGTGAATCAGGTAGAAGTCCTCGTCCTTCTCAGGAGTCTGCGTTGAATACGGTGACGAAAGGTTTCCGCTGCACAGTTAAAGTCGAAAAACTCGTAAAACTCGTTGAAACGCCCAGACATGAACCGTATTGGGTCATGCAAGCTGTAGTTCACAGCACGGGGTCCAAGATGCAGGAAACTCCTCGCTCGAAGAACTCGTTCGGGTGTGTAGATTTCGAATTCAGCCAAGATTCCTGGAGAGTCCATATCACCAATAAGTACTTTCGCTGCGAACACGGCCTGACTAATCGTCCGCCTATGTTCTAGTGTTTCAAGACCCAGGAGTTGACAACGATCTTCGTACGGCGGAAGGTTCACAGGATCATTCCAAGGAAGGTGACGAAAGGCATCCCGAATTCAAACCTCGCTATCCAAACTGCTTGATACGGGCACCATACTACCGAGCTGAATTCCAAGATCGATCGCACTAGAGAGCAGTATAGAGCTTTTAGACAGGCAGGATCGCGAAACTCGTCAGCGATCTTGAAAATGAACCCGAGTTGCCTGTTAGCTTTCGCAACGATGCCCGAGTAATGAAGCTTGAATGTTAAGGCGCAGTCCAGCGTGATTCCTAGGTCACGAACATTGTCCAAACGTCGTAGAAGTTGGTGATTTATCGTATAGTTGAATGCCACTGGTTTCAGCATGCGATGAAATGAGATAATATTACATTTTTGAACATTCTACGTGAGATAGTTTCTTGAGCACCACTCTTCGAAAGTATCGATTAAGTGCTGAAGCCGCAAGCAATCGGCGAAGCTACGAACAATCACATAGATCTTCACATCATCCGCGTAGAACGATCGGCAACCAGTTGGGAGGATCAGTCCGGCCTCATTCACAAAAATCGAGAATAGCAATGGTCCCAAGTTGCTACTTTGAGGAACACCGAAGCTGTTTGTAAAGTAGTCCGATTGCTCTGATCCGATTCTAACACAAAGTTCCCGATTGGTCAGATAGGACTTTAACCAACGAGTTAAACCCGAGGATACACAGAGTTTTTTTAGCTAGCAGTATGGAGTGGTCAACCCGGTCAAAGGCAGCCTTAAGATCTGTATATACAACGTCCACCTGCGCTCCAGCTACAATACTCCGAAGACATAAAGAAATGAACGGAGCTAGATTTGTTGAAACTGATCTCTTGGGATAAAAACCGTGTTGGTCAGGAGAAATGTAATTTCTGCAGCTAGAGAATAATGCGTCGTTGATGATGATTTCGATGGTGTGATGTGATCCCTCGGTAATTTTCGACGTTTCTCTTGTCTTCTTTCTTGTAGATCGGGAACATGAATGACGATTTCCAACGCGTAGGGAACTCCCCCTGCTGTAATGAAATATTGAACAGCTTCGAAAGCGGTGTGGTAAGCTCTGAACAGCATCGCTTCAGGATGTTTGAGGGGATCCCGTCAGGGCCAGCAGCATTAGAAAATTTCAGCTTCTTGATGGCGGATTCGACGAGGTCTACTGTAACCGAGGTAATCGAAAAATTGAAAGCATCACTGGGAGTGTCCCTCACCGCTTCAGCAACTTGGAACAACGAAGCCGTAGTGTCATTGAAAATGCGTTTGAAATGTTCTGCCAGAAGATTATATTTCTCAAGGGAATTGCTGGCGATTCTATCACCCAAGTAATTCCTTCCATTCTTTTGCGATTTATGCTGTTGATAACTGTGTCATGTTTTGAACATAATACATTTTTTTTTTAAATAATTAGTATGTCAACATATCTTTTTTTTATCTAGTTCGTTTATTTGGAAGCCTCAATCACGTTAGCTTTACGGAGCCAATAATTCATTTCATTGTTTTTAACAAATTTCACTTTACAGCCATGCCATATCAAAACGATATAGTGGTTCTCAGAATTTCGTAACAATTGGCCGTTTTGTTCCCTATCGACAAATATTAGACCCCTATTTTTTTTTCTCATAAGGGTGACCATTTCCATGTTAAGGTGGCCCAAAAATCTTTTTTTTTTCAAAAATGATTTTTTTTTAAATAATAACTTTTGAACCACTGGGCCGATTTTAATCTAATCTAATCTAACACCAACACAGCCAGTTCTTGAAAGCATCCTGGAAAATGATATATATACCTACATCATTTTTTTGTCTATTTGATATATGTTTCACATCGAAGATGCGTCACGCATATCAAAACGGCCAGGCCTACTGTGCAGCATTTAAGGGGCAAGATGATTCAGAAAACATCGGACCTGTTTGAATCTAAGATTTAAACACGATGCTTCAGAATCCAATAAATGGATGAAACGTGGACATCTCGTACCGTACGTTCCGATTTTGGTAATTTTATGATTGGTTGGTCGTAGGAAGCATCAAAGCTGGAAAGGTTAAGTGATGCTCCATTTTCCTCTGACGATTGGGTCATGAGCACTAATTCTTGTCGTAGCCTTTTATGACTTATCGCTACACAGCAAAAAACAAATTTTAATATTACATCCAAGAGGATACACTTCAATCATGTCGAAAATCTCATGTAATTTTTATAGCCACACAAATCAACAATTGCAGTAAAAGCAACGTAATGGCAAGTAATATTACACCATATTTTCGACACGATTGAAGTGCATCTACTTTTATGTGATATTAAAATTAATTTTTTGCTGTGTATAGCGCCATTACTCGCATCCTGAAAAGAGAAGAGGGAAAGGCAAAAGAGAAGGACAAAGGGAAAAGGATTATGTGAAATGTATGAGCATAAACAATATTATTGATTTGAAATATACAATATCGAAATACATAACGGTGCGGTGGACACTATCCAAGTCTTGTCACTATTATCAAGTCATAAAAAGTAACAAGGACTAAAATGTGATCCTTTGATTACTGGAAAATCCTGATTCCCCAGTTTGAAGTTGCCGCGACTAGCAGTCCAAATTGTAGACGAAGCATGATGAAGATCAACATGAACTAGTCCGGTTTATGGTAGTTGCGCGGAATGTCTTCCTTCGATTTGAGATAAACAAATGTTCGGATGTAAAGGGTGATACGGTCAAAATTTGGTCAATATCAACTTGACGTATTTCTTTCAATTTTGCATTTAAAAAACCTGAACACCCCTCATTTTGAAGGTGTGTGTGTGTAGAATGTTGTTCCTATTTTGATTTTGGAATTCACTCTTCAATTGTCAAAATGCCGTCCAAGCAAGAAGAGCAGCGTATCAAAATTTTGCTCGCGCATCGCGAAAATCCGAGCTACTCGCACGCAAAGTTGGCAAAATCGCTAAAAGTTGCCAAATCAACCGTTACAAATGTAATTAAAATGTTTGGGGAACGTTTGTCGACAGCCAGGAAGTCTGGATCGGGGGGAAATCGAAAATCGGAAGCCACTGAGACGACAAAGAGAGTTGCCGGTAGTTTCAAGCGAAACCCTAACCTCTCTCTCCGAGATGCCGCAAATAAGCTGGGTGTATCGTCTACAACCGTGCATCGAGCCAAAAAACGAGCCGGACTATCGACTTACAAGAAGGTAGTGACTCCAAATCGCGATGATAAACAAAATACGACGGCCAAAGCGCGATCTCGGAGGCTGTACACGACGATGCTGACGAAGTTTGACTGCGTGGTAATGGACGACGAAACCTACGTCAAAGCCGACTACAAGCAGCTTCCGGGACAGGAGTTTCATACGGCAAAAGGAAGGGGAAAGGTAGCAGATGTTTTCAAGCACATGAAACTGTCAAAGTTCGCAAAGAAATATCTGGTTTGGCAAGCCATCTGTACCTGTGGCTTGAAAAGCAGTATTGAGCATTTCTAGCTCAAATCGTTAAAAAAAATGTCAATTTTGTCTCGACCCCTTCTGATTTGAATGAAACATTGCTCACGTGTTCGCTGCTACTAATGGTTGCATTTTTCATTTAAATATGATTTTTTCCTCCAGAGTAACTTTTGAAAAGGGCGTATAAAAAAATTGATTATTTTTTTTTTAAAAAATCATAACTTGAAAACTATTGCTCTGATCAAAACGGCATATGAGAAGAAGTTTTAGGTAGTTAAATTATCTTTGCGGAAAAAATACACTGAAAGAAAAAACTTCGTAAATTAGTATTTAAAAAACATAAAACGATGATTATCTCAAAACACCCCCCCTTCGATCTTTATAATTTTTTTTTTCAAGAAAATTGATGGAATACCCTTAAGTTTTGTGAAAAGTGTATGCTGGTAACTTCCTTCAAAAGAAATCTATAATTTTTTAAATTTTTGTTGATTTTTACAAGTTGATGAAAATGCATATTTTTTTGAAAAATAACAATTTATTTGGATTTTACGCATAATTTTCGATAACTTTGCATATAAAAACTTTTTTCCTAAGTCCAGCCGTTCTCAAGTTAATGCAAATTAAAAAAATATAATTATAACAATTTTCAACATTTTAGGCCATTTTCAAATGTTCGTCGAGATGTCCAGCAACGAGATTTTATTTCATGATTGTATATTAAAAAACAAACAATTCATTCTCAGATATGGTAGCTGTCAGACTTACTCGTTTCTATCTAGAGGCAGCGGAAGAGAAGCACGTTGATGTGGTCAAATGAAAGATTTGTTGAGATAAAAAACAGTATATATTTATTATTTTATTTTACAACTCATATTATTTGAATACACTGGAGTCGCTTTTTACGCGGGTGATACGTCCCGCGTAAAAAAAACCGCGTAAAAAAACCGCGTAAATTCCGGAATCCGCGTAAAAAAAACCGCGTAAATTCCGAAGTTCACGTAAAAAAAACCGCGTAAAAAAAGACCGTGTAAGAAAAAACCGCGTAAAAAGCGATATACCGCGTCAATTCTGAAATCCGCGTAAAAAAAACCAAAATCCGCGTAAAAAAAAACCGCGTAAATTCCGGAATCCGCGTAAAAAAAACCGCGTGAATTCCGAAATCCGCGTAAAAAAAAACCGCGTAAAAAAAAACCGTGTACAAAAAAACCGCGTAAAAAGCGACTCCAGTGTACATTGAATAATTTGGGTGTATCGTTTGAATTAGAGAATATTTTTACTGCAATTTGGTTGTTTGAAACTGGAATATAGCAATGATATTTTCGAGTTCCAGGAATTGGTTTCACTTTCTTAAAAATTGGATCAAATTCCGTGTCAGCCTTTTTGTATTCTTCCGTAGAAACATAACAAAATGACAGTTTTGTTTGAAGATCTTCTTTACGACTATTTGCCCAGTCGTACAGTTGTTCAGGGTTCGTTATAGGGTGCTCGTGTTGCTTAGCTAAACTTGCTCTGGTTGCCATTCTCTTAAGGGTACCGCCAATCGCATCACAATGACCTTTGCCGTGTGAAGTTGCAAAAAAATGCCATTCAATTTCTACATTATGCTTATCTTTAAATCCACAGAGGCTAGCAATTTTTTTATGTTTTTGTATTGTGAAAATACAAATGCACTTTTGGACTGTTATTTGCAACTTTAAAAATTCTAATAATTTTGAGATAAACAACTGAACTACTGTTACTGTGTCATGCTTTGAAATTGATTTAGGTAGAGGTTTACAACACTTGAAATTGTTATCCATCGTAAAAAACTACTTGCTTTTTAACTTGAAACGCTAAGAGAGATGAACTGAATGGAACAGGTGAAGATCGTCCCAATATATATATATATATGTAGCAGAATAATTACAATGTTGACATTATACCTATCTTCATTAGGTACAATTGATTATAGCAAACTTTTTTAAGTGTGAGTGTAAGAAGCCTCCACGGGGTGCCTTTTTATGTAGTTGTGATATCGCGGGATGAGCTCTTAAGGCACAATATGGTATACGTCAGAGAAGTACCTAGAGAATTTATCTCAATTACAGGTTTAATAACATATTTGTTTACCTGTTTATGTTTTGAGCCTCTGTTATGACATACACAATTCTATAAAGGTATACAACTAATAGAGGACAGAAAAAAGGCACATGACTGGGTTTGTTGATTATTTGGGTATATTTGAGAGTATTTACTTATAAACGTGTTTCTTTTCCGCTGCGTCTAAATAGAAACGGGTAAGTCTGACAGCTACCATATTTGAGAATGAATTGTCTGTTTTTTAATATATATTCATGGAAAAACATCTCGTTGCTGGACATCACGACTAACATTTGAAAATGGCCCAAAATGTAGAAAATTATTATAATTTTTTTTTTAAATTGCATTAACTTGAGAACGGCTGGACTTAGGAAAAAAGTTTCTATATGTAATGTTTTTGAAAATTATGCGTAGAATCCAAATAAATTACTATTTTACTAAAAAATATGCAATTTCACCAACTTGTAAAAACCAACAAAAATTTCAAAAATTATAAAAAAAAATATAAGAAAGTTACCAGAATACACTCTTTACTAAATATTAGGGCATTTATTCAGTTTTCTTGAAAAAAAAAATTATAAAGATCAAAGGGGGGGTGTTTTGAGATAATCACCGTTTTACTTTTTTTAAATACTAATTTACTAAGTTTTTCTTTCAGTGTATTTTTTTCCGCAAAGATAATTTAACTACCTAAAACTTCTTCTCATATGCCATTTTGATCAGATCAATAGTTTTCAAGTTATGATTTTTTGAAAAAAAAATAATCCATTTTTTTATACGCCCTTTTAAAAAGTTACTCTGAAGGAAAAAATTATATTTAAATGAAAAATGCAACCATTAGTAGCAGCGAACACGTGAGAAATGTTTCATTCAAATCGGAAACACTCATGACCAACCGGTTTGCGTTTTGGGCTGGAAATGCTCTATTTTCATAGCTTCCGGGACTGTCAACCAAGAAATTTACGTGAAAGAGTGTTTGAATAAACGTCTGCTGCCTTTCCTGAAGAAACACGGTTGTTCCGTACTGTTTTGGCCGGATTTGGCATCTTGCCATTACGGTAAAAAGGCCATGGAGTGGTACGCCGCCAACAACGTGCAGGTGGTTCCCAAGGACAAGAACCCTCCCAACACGCCAGAGGTCCGCCCAATTGAGAAATACTGGGCTATTGTCAAGCGGAACCTAAAGAAGACCAAAAAAACTGCTAAGGGCGAGCAGCAGTTCAAGGCAAACTGGCTTTCTGCGGCGAAGAAGGTGGACAAGGTGGCTGTACAAAATCTGATGGCAGGGGTCAAGCGTAAGGCCCGGCAATTCGGATTTGGAAAAGCGGAAGCCTAACTGAATATTTTTCCTGAATTTTATACTAATTGAACTTGAAAAAGAAATTTAATTTGATTTTTTAAATAAACGATTTCACCGATTTACACGCGTTTTCCCTTGACCAAATTTTGACCGTATCACCCTTTATGTAGTCGATTTTTGATGTGCATTGGCAAGCTTTTTCGTGGCCAATAGTCAGGTTCAACGCTGCGATTGAACGAATGATGGAACTAATGATGGGACGAATGATGGGACGCCTCGTGAAGGTTCTACTTGGCTTCGGAACAGCTTCTCAGCGGTAAATAATAGGGACCTAGAATGAGGAACTAGAAATTGTCTCCTGGGCCTGGTTATGGCCAGATCAGCACCCGATTATAGATAAAAAAAACCACGGAAAAAAACTAACGTTAAGTTCGAACACCTGGAACAGGGTTGAACAAGTGTGGTTGGCTATTCAACTTGGTGATCGTCAATTGCTCTGTGCAGTGTACATCCCTCCAGATTGAACCCGTGACTTGGAGCTTATTGACGCACATTGTCAGATTCAGGCAAAGCAGGCCCTTCCGACGAAGTTATTGTTCTTGGCGATTTTAACCTACCGGACATTGCATGGACTCCAACCCATAGTGGTTTCTTTTGTCCTGATCACGAGCGTTCATCTTTCCACGTAGAAACCATCCAGCTCCTGCACAGTTATAGTACCGCAATTCTGTCACAAATCAAACGCCTGTTGAATGAAAACAACCGCACCCTGGATCTCTGCTTTGTGAGTGCTCGTGATACAGCTCCTTTTCTCTTCACGGCACCTTTAGTCAAGGAAGTGCATCATCACCCTGCTTTAGTTATCGTGATCGAAAATAATATTGTCCATGATTTCGCCAGCACTCCAAACGCTGTGTCATATGACTTCCGTAGAGCTGACCATCGCAGTATCGTCCATGTGCTGTCTAACCTAGATTGGGAGCATATTCTAGATCCTGTAGACGTCAACATTGCTGCACACACCTTTTCTCACGTCTTGGCATATATCATTGACAGACACGTTTCCAAAAAGATCATCCATATCGACTCTCGCGTCCCGTGGATGACGAAAGATCTTCGCTCGTTGAAAAGAACTAAGAAGGTTGCTCTCAGAAGATTTACTAAACTCCGCACACTGCCACTGAAATGCTACTATGTCAGACGAGTATAAGCGGTTAAGTCGTCTCTGTTTTCAACGCTTTCAAAGGAGGATTCAACGGCCGCTAAAATCACACCCGAAATTCTTCTGGAACTTCGTAAATGAGCAACGCAGGGAAGTCGGCTTACCCTCTTCCATGATTTTTAATGGTGAAACTGCTGGCAGTCAACATGACATTTGCAACCTGATCTCAACCAAATTTGCTAGTGTGTTTGAAGACGAGCAACTCTCCGCTAATATCATTACTTCCGCGGCCAGTAATGTTCCTTTGGTAAACCAAACGCTCAGCGTGGTCGAAGCCACTACAGATACGATTTCTAGAGCAGCATCTAAGCTTAAGACTTCAGCTAAGGCTGGACCCGATGGTGTTTCGTCCATTATTCTTAAAAAGAACATCATTTG
The DNA here is from genome assembly GCF_037179485.1 of Ochlerotatus camptorhynchus. Taxonomy (NCBI): domain Eukaryota; kingdom Metazoa; phylum Arthropoda; class Insecta; order Diptera; family Culicidae; genus Ochlerotatus; species Ochlerotatus camptorhynchus. The sequence continues at coordinate 2,556,154 of NW_027040507.1, read as the reverse complement.
TCTTTTAGATCCACTGCGCCACATTTTCCAGCTCTCTCTTTCCAGCGGCATCTTTCCGTCTTGTTGGATATGTTAAACAATTGGTTCTCATAGAGTTCCTAAATGCGCATTTCAAGCAATATCTAAGTACAGATCAACACGGATTCATAACTGGGCGTTCCACAACTACGAACCTTCTGTGTCTAACGTCTTACATCACAGACAGTTTGATTGCTCGGACCCAAACGGACGTTATCTACACAGATCTTACGGCAGCCTTCGATAAGCTTCTTCTTCTTCTTAGCATTTCAAGCTTATTGCATATCGCATATTAGCTTATTGCGTGCTCTCAACAACCCGAAAAATTCCTAGACCGGACCGGGAATTGAACCCAGCCACCTCCAGCATGGTCTTGCTTTGTAGCTGCGCCTTTACCGACTGAGCTAAGGGAGGCCTTCGATAAGCTGAACCACGAAATTGCGATCGCTAAACTTGATAGGCTAGGGATCGGTGGAAATCTTTTGAGATAGTTTCGTTCATACCTCACGGAGCGCCAATTGACAGTAACTTTGGGTACTTGACGCTCAGTAAGCTTCTGCGCAAAGTCCGGTATACCTCACGGTAGCCATCTGGAACCATTGGTAGTTTTCCTTTACTTCGACGACGTTCACCATGTTATCACAGAGCCACGATTATCGTTTGCACACGATCTGAAAGTTTTTCTGCGCATCCGCTCACTCGCCGACTGCCGCACGTAGGGGTATTTGATCAATCTAGCTGGCCAAAACATTTTTTACGTTGTAACTATTTCAGATGTTATTTAAATACTGCTATAATGGTACTATGAACATTAGGGTGTTTCATTTTGAAAAAAGTGATGAATTTTTGATAGGCCACCCTCCAGTTCGATTCATAGCCCCAAAATATGAACCTGTGCAAAAAATGGTAAAGATTGATGAAGGTTTAGAGGTCGCGCCAATGATTTGGATTTTGTATGGAGATTTTGGTGAATTAGTATGGGAAATTATTGATTTTCGTTTACATTGCTCTAACTTTGGTTGTAGTTGTCCAAACGTTGAAAAAAAAATATGTGGTTGTCATGACAATGATCAACAAGCCTGTTGTTGTTGCGATGAAATTGGCGTTGTTGCCTTGTACATATTCATCTGTCAATTTACCCTATTTTGCCATTTTTTCACATTTTTATAATTCTTGATACGCTGCAAAACTGAGCGTAGCAACTGTAGGCTTTTTGTTTATTGCCATAGCAATAACATACTAAATTTTTTCGACATTTGGACAAGTAGAAGCAAAGTTATAGCGATATAAGCGATTTTTTAAATTCTTCCATAGTAATTCCCATACAAATTTCAAATCATTGGCGCGACCTCTAAACCTTCATCAATCTTTACCAATTTTTGCACAGGTTCATATTTTGGGGCTATGAATCGAACTGGAGGGTGGCCCATCAGAAATTCATCACTTTTTTCAGAATGAAGCACCCTAATGAACATGTACATGGAGTTTGTTCAGACTAAAACGAATTACCGGTACCGTACATGGGTGTAACTTTGGATAATGAGCGTAACTTTCCACCATGTTTTTTTTTCTTTTTGTTACGCTGAACAAAAGTCCTAAAACTGTTACGAAAGGTATTTTTAAACCCCTAAAACGGCGCTATGGCCTTATACATGGTACATTTTCAGTCTTCAAACCAATTACTAGTACCGTAAATGGGTGTAACTTTGAATTATGAGGGTAACTTTGCCCATTTTTTTTTTCCTTTTTGTTACACCGGAAAATAGTCTTAAAACTGCTACAAAAGAAGTTTTGTCACTTCTAGAACAGTGCTATGATCATAGGCACGGTATGTTTTAGGATTTAAACCAGTTAAAAGTACAGTAAATAGGTGTAACTATGTTTTACTTGGGTAACTGTCCACCACTTTTTTCTCCATTTTTGGTACAATAAAAAATAATGTTAAAAATGCTACCGAACCTTCCAGTCGGTGAGATATATGGTGTAGGCATCCAATACGTTTTGGAGCTTCGATACGAGAGTGCGCATTACTCGTCCCTTGTAGCTGATTGCCGAATCGTCAGCAAACAGCGAAAGTGTTCCACCTTGCGACAGTGTCGGTATGTCCGATGTGTACAGATTGCACAATATGGGTCCCAGGATGCTTCCTTGAGGGACACCAGCGGGTACATCATACGGTTCCGAGAGAGCACTGCCTACACATACTTGAGACGTCCTGCCGTCGAGGTAGTCTGAGATGATCTTCACCAGGTAGCTGGGGAAACGAAATTGTAGAAGCTTGTGCACCAAGCCATCGTGCCACACGTTATCGAATGCCTTTTCGATGTCCAGTATCGCCATGACCGTTGTCTTCAAGACCGACTTCGCCTGATTGATGAGGTTTGAGACCCGCTTGAGTTGGTCCACCGTCGAGTGACCTCGTCGGAATCCAAATTGATCGTCCAGTAGGATGTGGTTCGCCTCGGTGTGCTCGAGGAGTCTGGCGTAAGTGAGTTTTTAAAACAACTTGCTAAGTGAGGAAAGCAAACTGATCGGACGGTAGCTTGACGGGTTGGTAGGATCCTTTCCCGGCTTCGGTATCGGTACCACCTTGGACCGTTTCCAGGTAGCTGGGAAGTGGCCAAGCTCCAGACAGCGATTGAAGACGTTCACCAGAAGAGTATGCGCTTTCGGTCCCAAATTCTTCAGGACAATGTTGAAGAGTCCGTCGAAACCCGGTGCATTCATGTTCTTCGTTGACTTGATGGTGTTCACCAGCTCATCAAGTGTGATTTTCCGGTCCACCGGAAGCTCGCTAGGCCCAGTAGCTAGCTGGTAGACGCTCTCAAGCAACGGACCCTCCATCGGGCTGACAATATCTCGACCCAGATTATGCGAAGCCATAAAATGTTGAGAAATGGAGTTCGCCTTTTCGACGGCTGTTATGTGAACCTCATTATCAACTCTAAGAGGCGGCATGGGCTTTGGTTTGTTTTTAAACGCCAGAAGGGCCTAGAGTAATTTGGTAAACTACTAAAGTCTTTTGCAAACTGCCTGTTCCTAAGTTTTTCCACCATAATAGCAATAATTTTGTTTAATTTGTTATATAAAACTTTCCTACTAACGTTTTGCGTTCTTTGGAACTGCCTCCTAACACAATTCCTAAGAGATATTATACGCTTGGTCTCATCATCAAGGTTGGTAAACTTACATGTCACCGGGGTTGTCGGGATGAACCGTTGTTCCGCTTCGCCTATGTCATTGGAGAGCGCTTGCAGCACGCCGTCGATTTCTTCCGTCGTCGTTAACGCAGGATTTTCGACCACTCGATCCTCCATAAACCTCTGGAGTTGAAGCCAGTTCGCCTACGATGCTGCTGACGTTGGTTGATGGTTTGATTCATCTTGAAAACCACCGGTAGGTGGTCGGATGACAGATCGGTAATGGCACGGGGCTAAGAGCAACCATCCGCCATGTTGGTGAGAACGATGTCGAGGGTGGATCCGACACCGGCTGGTGAGTAGAAGGTAGGCGAGTCCGGATGGAGGACCACGTAGTGTCCCGCCTGCAGGTCCGTGGCCAGCACTGCTCCGTTCTTACTACTTCTTGCATTGCCCCACAGCGAGTGGCGTGCGTTGAGGTCACCGGCGAGGATAAACTTACCCTTCCGACGAGTCAACTTCTGGATGTCATTCTTGAAACGATCGATTGTTCCATCCGACTCCTTACATTGGGCAGGGCAGTAGATGGCAATGAGTGTGATGAGACCATCCGGCGATGCCAGCTCGACTCCAATGGCTTCCACGAACGATAGACGAAAGTCAGGCAGCATCCTGTACTCCAGTTCTCTCCTGATGGCAATGGCAACGCCACCACCCCTCTGTGCTCGAATTCGGTCCAGTCTAGCAATTGTGTGATTTGGCAGGCTAAAGTTGACCTCCGGCTTGAGATACGTCTCGGTTAGAAACGCGACATCGATGTTATGTTCGCGCTGGAAATCTACGATTTCCGACTGTTTTCTCACCACTGAATGGGCGTTCCAATTAAGGGCGTTGATGGTGAACGTGAAAGTTCGTCATGAAGTGCATCATTTGCACCATCATTTTTTGCATTTCACTGACAAGCGTTGTCAGATGACTGATTACCTGCGTCAGACCATTGGTTGGAGGTACCAATGGTACAGCGCCAGGCTGGATTCCCCAGAATTCTGGAATCCTGCTTGGTTCGGCTTGCGTGGAAAATCATTTTCCAGATCGATTCCGGGTAGTTGCTTCTTTTTCTGCTGTCTCGGCTGGCTTGCTTTCTTCCGCAGTGCGATGAATTCAGCCCGCTTGTGACACGATCGACTAGTCGATGTGTGGGCATTCCCGCAGTTGACACAGGTTGGCTGCTTGTCCTTCATGTCCACGATGCATTGGACAGTGACATGTTGTTGGCCGCATTTGGAGCAACGCGACTTCATATGGCAGTTGCGCGCGCCATGTCCGATATTCAAGCAGCTGGTACACTGCGTCACTTCACGGTGGACCGGCTTGTACCGCTCCCACTCGACGACGACACTGAGCAGCGTTCGGATGCTTTGAAGCTGCTTCATGTTTGTGGATCCGCCAACCAAATGCACCAGGTACAGTTGGTCGCGATACTTGATCGCTTCGTTGTGGCGTTTGATCACGAAAACCTTCACGGGTTGAAGGTTGTTGCGTTTCAGCTCTTCTTCCACAACCGAAACATCCAGCTCGTGCAGCCCGCGTAGAATGACCTTGAAGGGCTTCGTCGACTGCACGTCGTGGGTGAAATTATTCCACCTTCCAGAGTTGCAGTGTCTCCGCCACGGATTTATAATGTTTCGTCGAGGGGACGGTGATTTTCACGCCATCAGCGCAGAGACGGAATTCGGCCCGTAGCCCTTTACGGGCTAGCACATTCAGGTTGTCGAGCAGCTCACGTGGCTGTCCCTTGACATAGAAAGGAGGCAACTTCTCCTTTTTCTCAACGCTTTCACACCTTTCGCCATCATCCTCCTGGAGCAGCGAGAACTGGTTGAGGGCTAGCACCCACTTCGTATGTCTGGCATCGACATTGTTATCCGCCGGCCGCTTGCCGCCTTGCTTCTGGCTACCGCTTGGGCCCGGTTTACCCATGCTTGGGTTGAACGAAAAAAGTAGAAGGGTCTGTGCCTAGGGGCACGAACGCAAGCTTGACGTAGGACCGCTAGTGGACGGAATAAATGTGAAGAGCATTAAGTTCTTTTAATTGATCAAATCAGGCATAACATTTGATAACGGCACAAAAGCATTTGTAAACAAACATTCTAAGGCCCTTTACACGCGAACTAAAGTACGCTCACGCAAACCAATACCACTTACAGAAAGGTGATAGTTGCCCCTATGCGATGATATTGTTGGTTTGCGTGGGCGTACTTTGGTTCGCGTGTAAAGGGCCTAAGAAGGTTTGTTTACAAATGCTTTTGTGCCGTTATCAAATGTTATGCCTGAAATATCTATTATCTCAACTCTTTCCGGTTTTGAATTGTAGGCGATCCAAATTTGTAGTAATCTTTTTCAAAAAGAAAGTTGATTACGAGAATCAATCCAAATCAATTGCACCCCTGCTTCCAAGTTTGTGTGGTCTTTGGGGGCTTGTGGTTCTGAATATGGACAAACAAGCACAGATAAATTCTATTCCAACTCTTTACTGATGTAAGCTTGATGGCCCTGAAAAGGGCCGTTTTATTGAAGAGGACATCCATGGCCACTTACGCTTGGCGTGTTTAGAGTAGGTGACAGCATCACGGACCTCATTTTACACGAACACCTTCAGCACACCTCGTAGATCAGACCGGAGATACGTCAGACACTGCGACGGCGAGCCAGACGACGGATGGTGGTTATCTCGAAGAATTTGCGATGACGACCAGCAACGACCTACTGCTGCTATTGCTGACCACGCCGTCCGAAGCGAAAATGAGCTGATACCAGTAGTAGTAAAGTAGTAAAAGTAGTAAAATTTACGTTTATTTTCTGGGTTTTATGTTTCAACATTTGATTTAACGTTTCAATTGGTTAGCCTTTGGCTCTTCATCTTTGTTCTAGTTAATTGGTTATTCTAATGTGATGATTGCGTTTAGCGCTAATTTACAGGATACCCTTTGTGGGATTGTTTTGGTTTGAATTTAAAAATTTGATAACCTATCTACTTGAGCACCTAACTACTTATACTAGGTTGCCAAATCACGAATGATCTGGTGGTTTGATCGCAGACAGGCGACTCTGAACCTTTCCAGCGTGGAAGTCTTTCGCTCCTCGAGTGTTTGAAGACCGGCCAGGTGGTGAATCTCAGAATTACGAGTTCGCGGTGGACTGTTAAGGATCATTCTGAGGATCTTGTTTTGGATCCTCTGAAGCTTTAAGTGGTGGCACTTAGCACAACTCTCCCAGATTGGCATACCATACTCAATAGCCGGCAGAATGATTTGCTTGTGGACAGCAAGCTTGTTTTTGAGGGACAGGGTGGACTTCCTGTTTATCAGAGGGTAGAGCGACCTGATCAAGATGTTACACTTGGTGGATGTCTTGTCCACATGGGATCGGAATAGCAATTTGCTATCGAGGGTGAGACCAAGGTAGACTACTTCACTCGACCATTCAATGGTAGTGCTATCAAGATGGACCTTGTTGTTAGCAGGTGGAACAAGCCGAGGTGAATTCGAGTGTGGGAACAGAATGGTTTGTGTTTTAGCTGCATTGATACAAATCTTCCAGCTCTTAAAATAGTCGGACAAAACATCCAGGCCTAATTGTAGTTTACTCGCCAGAGCACGGATCACTCGACCCTTATAGATGATGGAGGTGTCATCTGCGAACATTGACAGGATACCACCACCCGGCAGGGGAGGAACGTCTCACGTGAAAATGTTGAATAGGATAGGCCCAAGCAGGCTACCTTGAGGGACCCCTGCATCAACGTTGAACGTATCAGAGGAGACATTGTTCAAGTAGACCTGGGATGATCTGCCCGACAAGTAGTTTTTGATGATCTTCACGAGGTAGTTCGGAAAGTTGTATCGATGCAGCTTGTACACTAGACCATCATGCCAGACATTGTCGAACGCCTTCTCGACGTCCAACAATGCCATGGCAGATGTATTGGAAACGGACTTGTTCCGCTTGATGATGTTAGTAACCCGTGCGAGTTGGTGGATGGTAGAGTGGCCTTTCCTAAACCCGAATTGCTCTTTGAGAAAGATGTTATTATCATTTGAAAACACCAGCAGACGGCTGAGTATCAATTTTTCGAATAGCTTCGAGATGGAGGACAAGAGGCTGATGGGGCGATAGCTTTTGGCACTGGTAGGGTCTTTGCCAGGTTTGTGAATTGGAATAACTTTGGCTAACTTCCAGCATGCAGGGAAGTAGCCAAGCATTAAACACTTGTTGAAGACCACTGCAAGGTGCTTGAAAAAGTCAACACTCAAGTTTTTCAGCTCGAGGTTGACCACTCCATCGACACCAGCGGCCTTCATGTTCTTTGTTGATTTAATCGCTGCTATCACCTCATCAGCCGATATTCTACTTTCGTCAGGGACAACTACGGGGGTGGCAGCGACACTAGCCATTGCCTGTGATACTGCAGGCTCGTGGGGACTCACCATGGCGTGGCCAAGGTTATGTGAATTTACAAAGTGTTGTCCAAGAGCATTGGCCTTTTCAAATGGGGTTATTAGTAAAGATGGGTCCGAATTTTGGTTAGGAGAGGAAAGGGGAGGAATGGGCCTCGGCTTATTTTTCAAAATCTTTGCCATTTTCCAGAATGGCTTAGCACAATCTGGGAGAGAGCGAATCTTGTTTGCAAAATCGATATTTCTGAGATCCACCATCCTGGCTTGGATGATTTTGCTCAAACGGTTGCAATTGGTCTTCAGATTAGGCAGCCCAGTACGCTGGTACTGCCTACGGATCGTGTTGCGGAGTCTAATGAGGTCTTTAGTAGGCCTGTCAAGGTTCAGAGTGTTACTCACCTGTCTGGATACTGGCACATGTAGCTCCCTGGCCCAGGAAATTGCTTGATCGATGGAGCGCAGACACCGGTCAACATCTTCGGACGATTCCGGTTGGACATCGTAGTCTACAGCGGTGTCGACGCAATGTTGGAACTGACCCCAGTCAACACGATGATAGTTGCGCCGGAAAGCTTCAAATCGATTTACGGAGGATCCCACCTCAGTCACCACCGGGTAGTGGTCCGAGCTGAGTTCCTGATAGGTGATAGGTTGAGCGATGTTGTTGCCCATGTTGCTGATGAATATATCGATGGTAGCGTGAACACCGGACCGACTCAACCGGGTGGGAGTTTCCGGACTCAAGATGTTGTACTGCGCTTCCTGCAGGTCGTTGTTCAGGATGGTGCCGTTTTGATTGCGCCGATTGTTGCCCCAAGCTTGATGTTTGGCGTTCAGGTCGCCAGCGATGATAAAGTTTTCCCGTCGTCGTGTTAGCTTGATAATATCTCGTCGCAGATCTGCTGCCGATCCGTGCCTGATGTTGACTTGTTTGGGGCAGTAAGCCGCGACGATGGTGATGGGGCCGATAGGAGTAGAAACTTCCACCGCTACCGCTTCGATGATCTTCAGCTGAAAGCTGGGCATCAGTCGAAAGCAGATGTTTCTCCTTATTGCAATAGCCACTCCTCCTCCTCCAGAGTTGGTTCGATCTAGCCTCACGAGCCGGAAATCGGGAAGGTAGACGTTTGTTTCAGGCTTCAGGTGGGTTTCAGTTATGATGGCAATGTCGATGTTTCGTTCATTGAGAAACTCAACAAACTCGATGTTTTTGCTCTTCAAGGAGCAAGCGTTCCAATTTACGATCTTGATGGCTTCACGGTCCATACTTAGTGACAAGGGACAGGGCAGCATGAAGCTGTTCAGATCGAGTCTTGCAGGAGCGCAAGATGATGATGACCTCGGCCACGAGCGTCACAAGTTCCTCCGAGGTGAACGGAGAATCGTCGACAGGCTCACCTGAGACAACACCAGCGTATGATAAACCAGGGGTGGTGGAGGGACCTGGCATTGGCTGGGCAGCAGCAGCAGCGAGACGATGCTGGACTGTTCGATTGTTAAGAATACTCACATGCTTGACTTGTTGGTTGTTGAGCGGAAGTGGTTCTAAGTTCGGAACATGTCGACGGGGCTGGAGAGCTGGGTACTGGACTTCCGTGCGTGCAGGAGGCGAACGATGATTACGAAGGCGACCGGGCTGATTATTGATCGTAGTCTTCCGACGGATATTGATGAACTCCACTCGCTTGGGACATCCGCGATTGGAGGCTTGGTGGTTACCACCGCAGTTGACACACGTTGGCTCGATGTCATCATCTTGCTCACAGGACGCAGTCGAGTGAGTTCCAGCACACTTGCCGCAGATAGTCTTCATATGGCAGTTTTTGGTGCCATGGCCGTAGGAGAGGCAGTTCATACACTGCGTAACATCACGATGTTGGGATTTGTAATGCTCCCAACTGATGATGACCTGAAACAGGTCCCGGATTTTGGATCTCAGAGCCGCTAGACTGGTGGATCCCTTCGTGAAGTGCACCAGGAACAACTGGTCACGGAAGCTGGTGTTGTGGTTGGAACGCCGGTTTATTGGGAACACCGCCTCAGGTTTGAGCCCAAGCCGCTCCAGCTCGGATTTAACCACAGCCGCCTCGAACGACGGTAATCCACGCAATACCAGCTTCAGTGGCTTGCTCGATGGCAGATCGTGCGTGAAGAAGTCAACGTTGTTTTCCTTTAGGAAACATCCTGTTTGATTGTACTCCTCCAGGCTGGAGCACATGATTTTGGTACCGATGCTGCAAAGCTTGAAGCGAGGCAGCAGCTTGTGTTTTGCCAGTTCGGCACGCAGCTTGGCAACATCCTTCTCCGGCGTGAAAAGCGGGGGAATCCGCTCTCTTGCAGCGATGGGAACGACGTCACCATCGCCATTTTCTTCGGGGAGCACCGCAAACTGGTTGGCTTGCAGTACCCGTTTTCCGGCGTCATCCTGCGACGCGCTGTGCTGGATTACCACCTTCTTTGAAGGGCCCGCTGCTGAATCATTGGTACGTTTACGCACCATTTGTTTCGTGTTGGCAAGTTGCAGTAAACTTGCCAGAACGCGCGAAGGTGGCGACGCTTCCACGGCGCAACGCGACAGCACAAACCGAATCGAAGCGAGAACTCGAGCGAAAAAGAAAACGAACTGAACAGCTCAACAATCGAGCAAAGAGTGTCAGCTGATACCAGACAGCAGCGTTGCTTTATATTTTTTTTAGCTTAAAGCAGAATAATGTGCAACCAAGTGGTATAAAAGCTACAAAGACTCCTCCCATTATGAGTAGTTTGCTATCAAGTAGCGACACTGGCTATTTTCTTTTTGCGTACACGGCGAATGAGAACGACCCAAATTTGAGTTTAGTTCACTCATAATCGCCAAAAGTGTAGGAACTCAGCGATGAGTAAATTTGTCTCATGATTTCGTGTGGAAAACCTCAAAAATCTGCCAGAAAATGAGGAAATTGACGAAAATTTTATTCAGTCTCGGAGTAGTACCAATAGACTGAGTAAATCCAATCTTGACTTTTCTCAAATTCGGGAATTTTTCCCTGGAAAACCTGGGAAAAAAATAAGGCAAACTTACTCATCGCTGAGTTCCTGCACTTTATTTCTTATTTCTGAGATAACTAAACTCAAATTTGGGTCGTTCTCATTCGCCGTGATAGATATTGGCGTCTGTGGTTAGCGTGATTACCACTCACCCCAGCAGGCCTGGGTCCAATCTCAGTCTGCGCCACCGGCATGTTCTAAGGCATAACATCTCTGGGAGCTGCCTCCCTGGCGTCGGTAGCATTAGAGCTCAGTACGGAAAACAAATCTCGCGTCACTTTTCAATAGGTCCTATCTACATTGATCGATTATCTTCATCGACACTCTCTTTCGTAAATATTCGGCTTCACAAATGTGGATCAACAATAGAAAAGAGCCCATCAGTATTTGTAAACAAACCGTTCCAAAGCCCTTTACTCACAAAGCGAAGGCCACCCACACAAGCCAACACCATCATTAGATAGGGGAAAACTTCTACCTACAAGATGTTGGTGTTGGTTTGTGTGAGCGGCCTTCGATTTGTGAGGCTTTGGAACGGTTTGTTTACAAATGCTGATGGGCCCTATTCTATCGTTGATCCAGAAATGTTTCCTGCCGTCTTCGTCGAATTAGATGCTAGATTGTTGCTTCTTCCATCGAAAATATCCGGCCGTGGCGATTCAAAGTTGATCAAGGTTGATCAAAATAATTTGTATCCCTGCTTCCAGTTTGATAACATGAGCATTTTGTGTGGTCGGTGGTTCTGAATATGGACAAACAGGCAGATGAATTATATTCCTACTCTTTTCTGTAATAAGATTGGTGGCCCTGAAAAGAGCCGTTTTGTTTCCAATGTTGGTGATGATTTACCTCCGAAACCAAACAGAGTGCGTCTCTGTCACTTCAAAAACGTAGATGACATCCATGGCCGCTTACGCTTGGCGTGTTTAGTGTAGGTGACAGCATCACGGATCTCATTTTTCAGGAACACCTTCAGCACACCTCGTAAATCAAACCGTAGATACGTCAGACACCGCCTCGGCGAGCCAGACGACGGATGGTGGTTATCTCGAAGAATTTGCGTTTGGTTCTGAACATGGCTCCCTATTCGCACGCGCCCGAGGATCGGAGGCGAATGCCACTTCGACTTGTTTCGTCTACTTACTACTCTCTGACGACTGTGCTGGGGAAGCAGCATATGCATGTAGGTAATTGGTGGATTTGTTAGTTAATTCGACGCTTTTGGACAATGCTGAACATTTACCAGTTTTTCAATAGTTTCTTGTTGGAAATCAACATTCGGAAGCATTTTTATCAATGCGTAGCCATATTACTGATCGATTGGTGATAAAGTTATTGAAATTGGACCAGGGTCAGCTGAGTTATTAACGTTCAAAATCTTTCTTAATATGTTACATGTTCCATTTTCGGTTTTTACAAAGTGTACCCCCATATAGAAATCAAAGACGTAGTCCTACGTCAAAACGTTCGAAAACGCGCGAGAAAAAAACTTGCGAAAACACAGGAGAAAAGAATACTTGCGTTCGACCACACTGAGTGCTGATCGTAGCGTGTTAGTTTCGTCTGGAGTTCGATCGGCTATTTATTTTATGATCAGAAATTGTTTGCGAAACCTCTCGATGAAAACAAGCCCAATTCGTTACCAGGAAAAATCATCTGAGGAAAAGTTATCGTTGTTTTTCTACAAGTGGGAATTTTACCCCAGGGGTGCATTATGAGCCGTTCTCCCCTATGCATGACGAAATTATGTTTGCTCAGTATGTGCCACGCTCTGGAAAAGTAGGTACCCTGCGGGGTGCACTGCGTGAAGAGCGAGTTAATTAGATTACCCTAATGGTGTTTGACGGCGGAGTATGTACATTGGGTGAGATGGATCGGTGTCGCGGGGAACCGTGCGCAGAGTTGTATAATTCGATTTGGATCTAGAACAGGAATTGAAAACAAAGTTTTAATGGAATCATTTAGCGAATTCCTTTGGAAAGTATAAACATTAAAAATTACACTCAATTCTGTTATGTGATTTTCATGTTTTCGAGTTTGTCCTCATGCATGGTGACCACAGTTTTTAATAGCACCATATTTTTCATTGATCTCATTGTGATATTTTAAAGCAAAATGCAATAAATTTGGTTACAATTTGAGTTCACACGATCAAAAATAGAGGCGAAAAAGAATCAAGTAAAACAGAATTGAATGTCAGCGGCGCCGGTGGTGTAGTGATAGGCGTGATTACCTCTCATCCCAGTAGGCCTGGGTTCAATCCCAGTCAGTGCCGCCGGGATGTTCTGATGCATAACATCTCTGATAACGGGAGGAAAGTAAAACCGATGGTTCCCGGTTCATGAGTTTGATGGGTCGATATGTGTGGGAGATGCCTCTCTGGCGTCAGTAGCATTGCAATGCTACATTGGTGCTCAGCACGGAAAACAAGCTCGACGGCAATAAAATCAAAGAAAAAAGCAAAATATTTCTACGGGAATCGAGTTAATCCAAACCATTCTTTCCCCTTTGATGAAAAAGTCCATACACTAATGAAGCAGATGGATACTATATTTCGTGTTCGTACACAATTCCACTAAGTCAAGAACCCACGAATCTATTTTTATGCACAGTTCCATTCACTTGTACAGTTTACCTTTTCCATAGAATATACAACGACCCACACTTCACCCAATCGTCTCCGTTCATCTCAATAATCGGCTCTACCGAGAGCGGGGTGGGATAGGAGCACTCAGAAACTCTGAAACTATCTCGCAGATAATACCCGAGCTTAATCTCCTACAGAGAGCATTTCCTATTCATTTATCTTTCCGTTTTCATTTCCTCTTGCAAAAGCATTCCAGTCCCGGTAAATTTTTGCTGGACTTCAGGAACGTAGGCGGAATCGAGCTTCCACCACCCGACCGTCGTCCTCGCCGTTGAGTACACATGAGAATGTCTCTGAGAGGTCGCTTCATTCAGGGTCCTTGCGAAAAAAAAAGCGCCTCCCAAACAAAATACACACAACAAGAACAAAACAACTCCAAATCCCTTCCTTAGCTCGCTCCCGTATTTCTATCATGTTTGTTGTTTTGCTGATCAGGAACAGGCAACGGCATACCGATAGGGTTGGGGGGTGGAGAAGGAAATAAAGAAGATTGGTCGATAGGGAATGTATCGTAACCGGAGATGAGGCTATCTTGATGTTCAGCCTCGGCGAATTATGGTGCGCTGTTATTTAGTATTCATGGGAAACTGGGATTGCCCTTGAGTGACTGCAAGCGACGGGTGATTATATTTTTTCCCCCGACTATACGATGCCATTTCGATGGCTTTGTGGACTGGAACGAATGGTAAATGGGTTTATCGGTTGTTGTGTGATTTCACTTAACCGAATGGTTGGATTGCGATTCTATCCGTGGGAAAAATCAGAGCTTGATGTTTACTGTTTTAAAGCATACAAAGCGATTATTTTGGTAGTTAAGAAAACCATTTTACTTTTGATTCATTTTTTCAGCTGCCTTAAAAACGGAACAGTTTTCAATTTCAACATATTTTGTGTGAGTTTACCCAGTTTGTTTTGTTTTTCTTTTACCGCCGCCATCCGCATTTCATACGAAATCCGCTGCTTCTTCGTATGAATTTCAAGTCTTCGTCTTCGTCTTCTTCTTCGCTATTTTATTTAACGTCGATCTCTGTTCCGCAATCTAATGCCAATCTTCGGCGGACATCGATTGCCATTCATTTATTTATTTGTCTTAAATTTATGTAGACCGTTTGACAAAAGTTGTCTTACGTGCTATTTTACAATTTTACTAAGTTTAAAAATATACAGCCATACAGCAAAACGATATAGTGGTTCTCAGAATTTCGTAAAAAGTTGTAGTTTTGTTAGGGTGGTCCAATTGATTTTTTTTTCTAAATTATTTTGACGTAGGATGTTTATTCAATCCCCGCGTGTGGTGAGTGGTGGTGTCCAGTGGTCATCATCACCAGCAGCAGCAGCAGTGCTTTCGGCGCGTGGCGCGTTCTCCAGTACACGACGAATGGCTGCCCGCAAGCGCAAGCTGCAGCCCACTGAGCGGTCCATTCGCCGAAGAAGGAGGAAGAAGTTGCATCGCTACTGATCCGATTTCAGTTGCTCGCCGTGAGCCGCTGTGGGCCATCTCTGCCAAGCGCGTCACCGTTCCAAACAACATACAGCTCACCAGCCTTATCTCTGTAAAACACTTTAAGGGGCTACGCCACCCTAGAATACAGAAAAATGCACCAACTTCATTATTTTTTTTGTTGTTATTTAATAAAGTCACATACTAAATTAACTTATATGGGCTTATAGCACCGACGAACCGACATGCCAGCCGTGTTTCAGCTTTGCCCGAATTATTTTAACGACACATTCAAATCAGGGTGACCACATCTGTCAAAATTGAATATATCCGCCATGTTTATTGCGTATGTTGGCTTGCCTTTCAAAAAAATATAACACCAACGTCAACAACCAAACCGAAACATGGGAAGAAAATGTGAGGCAATTTTTTGTTATAATAATGACGGGAAAAACATCGGAAAATCGTTATATAGATTTCCCCAGAGCGTCGGAAGGTAGTTTTATTGTCGTCCTGAAAGTTATCATTGAAATTAACTGTTGTTTGTTAACTTTTCAGTTGTCTAAAATGGATAGAATATTGCCAATCCGAGGAGCTAGAGGGCGAGTTTTATTCTGGCGGACCACAAGCCCTAAGGAAGAAAAGAGATCATTTCACATTTGAAGCGTTGAAAGACTCAAACAGGAGTGATAAAGGGTAAATTATCAATAAATTAATTCCTTAGTGTGAAATCTTTAAAAAAAAGGTGATTTTCCAGCCTCAAGATAGGAGCTGTTCCATCCGTTGAATTCGTGTGGGTTGAGCCTGAGACTAAGCAATTAGCAACAAAATCACCTAGTATAACAACTTGTGTAAACTCAATCGAGGACACGATTTCTTATGATCTATCTCGGGTAAATACAAGCGATGAAGACCTTAACAAGACAGACGATATTTTTCTCGAAGATCTGGTTTTTTATGATGTTGAGTACCTAGATGAGGGAGAAACTATTGAGAACAATGATAACGTCTTCGACGATCAAAATAACAGCACTACTACTAAGGATGTTGAAGCACCGATGGTTTTTTTTTTTTTTTTTGATAATTCGTTTATTTTTCCAGGCTCATTTGCTGTAGCTTTGCGGAGCCGATATTCATTGTTTAGATAACAAAATTACTTAAAACTAACGTTAGTAAAGCGGGGGCCGATTACTCGCGGCTATCTCGAGGTTAGGGGTAACAAATTGTAACAAATGGATGGCAGGGTAGGGATTGTGAACACAAGGTTTGGAGAGAAATGTGCTCTTGATCTCGAACTAGGCGACACTCTGATGAAAAAGACAAACATGGGGGTACACCGATGGGTAGCTAACAACTTGGGAAAACACAAGATGACACTAACTTCTAAATCCTCAAATCTATCCGTTTTAAAAACACATAAATTAAATTCAAATAGTAAAGGTCTCGGCTCGCCAAGACATCTCTAACGGGTATCGCGGGTTGTTTTCCTCGGGCCCTGAGGGATGTGGATAACTCAGATCTGGCAACACGGTGTAAGGTACACGACCAAACAACATGCTCGATATCGTGATAACCACTGCCACACGCACATAAATTGCTGCCTGAGAGCCCAATTCGATAGAAGTGCGAGTCTAACGAGCAGTGATTGGACATAAGCCTTGATATAACGCGTATAAAGTCGCGGCTCTTGTCCAACCCTTTGAACCATGGTTTGTTCGACACCTGTGGGAGAATAGAATGTAACCATCTTCCCAATTCACCATCATTCCATTTTTGTTGCCAACTGATGAGGACTTGCTGGCGAGCAATGGAGAAAAATTCGTTGAAGGCGATTTGTCGCTCAAAAATATCGCCTTCCATAGCGCCCACCTTAGCCAATGAGTCCGCTTTCTCATTACCCGGAATTGAGCAATGAGATGGGACCCAAGCTAAGGTGATAGTATAGGAGCAGTTAGATAAAGCACTCAGTTTAGTTCGTATTTCAGGCAGGAAATACGAGAAGTCTTCATCGGCCTCATTGAACGAATAGCCTCCAATGAGCTAAGACTATCCGTAAAAATGAAATAATGGTCAGAAGGTAGTGAGGCAATTCGCTCTACTGCGTAAAATATAGCTGCGAGTTCCGCAACGTATACGGAGCATGGTTTCTGCAGTTTATAGGAGGCGCTATGAAATTGATTAAATACACCAAATCCAGTGGAAGCATTTATGGTTGACCCATCTGTGAAAAATCTTTTATCGTTACTTACATGGTGGTACTTGATTGCAAAAATTGAGGGAACAACCATCGACCGATGGTGATCTGGTATTCCATGGATTTCTTGCATCATGGTCAGATCAAAATTTACAGAGGAACTATAGAAGGCTTGGAAGCAATCACGATTGGAGATTAATGAAGAAGGACCAACCTCCAGCGTCATGTACTCATAGTACAAACTCATGAATCTTGTTTGAGGATTTTGGTCGAGCAGCTTCTCAAAGTGTTCAATTACCAAAGGATTCAATACTTCACAACGGATGAGGAACCGGAAAGACAGCTCAACGAAACGATCTGTCAGTGGGAGAACACCCGCGAGTACTTCGAGGCTCATCGTATGCGTCGAGTGCATACAGCCAAGCGCGATTCGGACGCAACGGTATTGAACTCGTTGCAGCTTCAAGATATGTGTTTTCGCCGCGGATTGAAAGCAGAAGCTACCGTACTCTAGAACCGACAAGATGGTTGTTCGATACAACCTGATAAGATCTTCCGGGTGTGCTCCCCACCAAATTCCGGTAATTGTACGAAGAAAATTGATTCTTTGTTGGCATTTTTGTTTTAGATACGCAATATGTTTTCCCCATGTGCATTTGGAATCGAACCAGACACCTAAATACTTGAAAGATATACTTTGAGTGATTGTTCTACCCTTTAGTTGAAGCTGTAACTGTGCAGGATGATGCTTCCTAGAAAAAACAACCAACTCAGTTTTCTCCGGAGAGAATTCGATACCCAGCTTCATAGCCCAAGCAGACAAATTGTCTAAGGTATCTTGCAATGGTCCTTGCAGGTCCGGTGCACTTGGCCCTATAACGGATACAACGCCGTCATCTGCAAGCTGCCTTAGCGAGCAATTTTCATCAAGACAACCATCAATGTCTTTAACGTAAAAATTATAAAGAAGGGGGCTTAAACATGAGCCCTGGGGGAGACCCATGTAACTAATTCGTGAAGTTGTCGAGTTTCCATGAGAAAAGCTCATATATTTCTCAGACAACAAGTTGCTCAAATAGTTGTTCATAATTGGTGAAAGCCCACTATCGTGGAGTTTATCCGAAAGTACATCGATACAAACAGAATCAAAAGCCCCCTTAATATCCAAGAAAACTGAACCCATTTGCTGTTTTTGCGCATAGGCCAGTTGAATTTCAGTTGAAAGCAACGCAAGACAGTCGCTCGTTCCTTTGCCTCTCCGAAATCCAAATTGCGTATCTGAAAGTAAACCATTCGACTCGACCCATTTGTCTAGACGAAAAAGAATCATTTTCTCCAACAATTTCCGTATACAGGACAGCATCGCGATGGGACGGTACGAGTTATAATCCGACGCGGGTTTACCGGGTTTTCGAATGGCGATAACTCTTACTTGCCTCCAATCATCCGGAACAATGTTGTGCTCCAGAAATTGATTGAATAAGTTCAACAAGCGTCTCTTCGCGATGTCTGGGAGATTTTTGAGCAAGTTAAACTTGATTCTATCCATTCCTGGAGCTGAGTTGTTACATGAGAGGAGAGCAAGTGAGAATTCCACCATCGAAAACGGAGAATCTATTTCGTTACTACCCGACGGACTATCACGAACGTTGGTTTGAACCGACACCGAATCCGGGCAAACTTTCTGCGCGAAGCTGAATATCCAACTGTCTGAGTACTCCTTGTCTTCGTTGACCGGTGATGACGCGTTGCGCATTCTCCTGCCGACATTCCAGAGTGTTCTCATGGAAGTCTCTCTCGACAAACCATCGACGAACCGACGCCAGTAACCGCGTTTTTTGGCTTTAATCAAGCTCTTAAAAGTTTTCTCGAGGTCGGTGTACCGCTCGAAATCCTCGACCTTACCGTGTTTGCGGAAGCGTTTAAACGCGGCGGACTTCTCGCTGTTCGCGTCGGTGCAATCCTTATCCCACCACGGAGTGAGAGGTCGTTTGCGAATGAAAACACCCGGAACGCGTTTCGTCTGTGCTTGAAAAGCGCAGTCAACGATAAGTCGCGATAAAAAGGAGTACTCATCCAGCGGAGGGAGTATCTCAACCGAATCAGTACCACCGAGAACCGCGGACGCAAATTTTTGCCAGTCGATGTTTTTCGTGAGGTCGTACGCGATGTCAACCGAGCGAGTGGAAGATGAACCATTGGTAATAGAAATTTTGATTGGCAAGTGGTCACTACCGTAGGGATCTTGAATTACTTTCCACGAGCAATCCAACGATAGTGAACTCGAACTGAGGGAGAGGTCTAATCTACTTTCTCTTGCTGGAGGTTTGGCCACTCGTGTTACTTCCCCAGTGTTTAGAATTGTCATATTGAAGTTATCGCAAAGGTCGTATATCAGGGTTGAGCGGTTGTCATCGTACAGTTCCCCCCAGCCTGTACCGTGGGAGTTAAAATCTCCTAATATCAACCGAGGCTCAGATAAAGCTGAGCAGATATCTGAGAGACCTTGGCGAGAAATCGCAGTTCTTGGAGGAAGATATACTGAGGCAATACTGAGGCTTTTACCTCGAATATTTACCTGACATGCGACAACTTCAATGCCTGTCACGGAAGGCAGATCGATTCTATGAAAGGAATGGAGCTTATTAATCCCGAGAAGCACCCCTCCATACGAATCTGCTCGATCAAGGCGAATAATGTTAAAATCGTGGAAAGGGAGATCGGTGTCTGAAGAAAGCCATGTTTCACAAAGAGCAAATGCATCACAAAGTGAGTTGTGAACTAAAAATTTGAATGTGTCAAGTTTCGGTATAAGACTTCTACAGTTCCACTGAAGAACAGAGATCATATCCCCGACCTCATTCGGAAAATTATCCATCAAAGGATATGATCGATGCAAGGAAGGGCCACCTAAAAGCTAGTTGCTTCAAAAGAGTTTTCACGAATGGAAGCACTAAATTAATAATGTTCCGAGTTGAGTCAGAGACGTTGAATATATTGAAGATGCTCTCCACAATTTCAGAAAACGTGAACATGGCATCATGTTCTTGCTGATTATTCAGCTGTTTTTCTGGCTGAAAAACTGGGATATCTGGGGTTTTAGATGATCCAGGAAGTGGCGGAAAGTCCTTGTTAAAATTACAAGATTTAAATCCCGGTGGTGGGGGTTTCGGTACATTTCCGCTACCTCTTAAATTTGTCAAGGTAGGTTGGGAGTCCATACGAGAGGTCTTACGCGGATTTTGAGTGACGTTTTTTTTTAATCGCTTTCTCGTGTTGCCTTTAAAGACAAAGGGACTACCTTCACCAACCTCTGAGTCAGAGCCCTGATCATCATCTGGCAAAATGGAGTATGTGTTTTTGGTTTTTGGGGTGGTTTGGGAAGATGAAGCGGTGTTTTTTAAGAGTTCTGCAAGTGACCTCTTGGAGCGAGCTTGCAAAGACCGCTTAAGTTTTTCTCCCTGCTGTTTGTACTTCGGGCAATCAACCAAAGCATGCAGAGTATCCTTGCAGTAAACACATTTTGGGGTAGCCCGGCAAGGACCATCTGCATGCAGCTCGCCGCATTGATCGTAGCTCGGTTTGTTGGAGCAGAAGTCAGCGGTGTGACCAAGTTGCTTGCATTTTGAGCAGTTCATTACCCGCGGTACAAACAAGCGTACAGGCAGTCGAACCTTCCCAATTACGACGTAGTCAGGTAGCGCCGATCCTGAAAAGGTCACACGGAACGAGTCTGACAGAGAGTACGTTTTTTTCGTGCCAATGAGAGACACTGATTGCATTTGGATGCAATCCAGAATCTTCACTTTCGGAAGGGTACGGTTTTTAAAAATACCGAAGGATTCGGCATGAAGGAAATCTTCGCAAGTTAGACTCGCTTCGGTGACCACTCCTTCGATTTCTACGTCGCAACTGGGGATGTAGACTTGATATTCCATCGTAAAAAGCTCATAGGCAACAATCCGGTTTGCCTGTTTCAGGTCATCAACGGTAACGCGCAGTTTGTTTGGCGTCACCTTAAATATATCGGTTACGGCCGAAAAATGTTTTGTCAGATCCTTCGAAATCCGAGAAATATTCAAAGGTTTTTGTTTGGGCCGGAAAAAAACAACCCACGGACCTTTTGAGCCACTTGGGTAAGCTTTATGGCGGGGGGTCGCAGAAATTTTTAAGGGAACGGTTGGAGTAGGGGGAACAGGTGGACGAGGGGGCGATGGTGGAGAAGGGGGGGGCAGGGGGTGCAGGAGGCTGTTGTTTAGACATCACCTTTGGGTAAGCTCCAGTGCTCGTTTTGGGGTCCGAAGTAGAGTCCCCTGAGGTATCCATTTTCTCTTCAGTGAGAAGCAGATTTTCGAATGATGGAGATTCAACAGACTCATCATCGGAGATATCTGCTAGCGAAACACCCCCGCCATCATTTGTTTCATCCATTGCGGGGTCTTAAGTACCTCCGCAACAGATTTCGACATAAACAAGAAGAAAAAAAAAATATGCGTAAGGAAAACAAAAAAAAAATAAAATAAAATAATAATAAAAAAAAAAAAAATATATATATATATAAGAAAAAAAAAAAACTTATCCAGAAATATAACGGTAAAAATAATACTTAATCCAACAAAGCAAAAAAAAATGTGCCAGGAAAGTTAATCAACACTATAGGGAGATTAATCAGACTGCAAAAAAACAGTGAGTGAAAAAAAAAAGAAAAAAAAAATGAAAACTTTTTCAGGAAAAACAAAAAGGTGTCAGAAAAGTTAATCAACACTATAAGGAGATTAATCAGATTGCAAAAAAAAACGAAGTGAAAAAGAAAAAAAAAAGGAAAACTTTTTCAGGAAAAAAACAAAAAGGTGTCAGAAAAGTTAATCAACGCTGTATGGAGATTAATCAGGTTGCGCAGAACGGAAGATAACCGTTTGTTACTTAACTCTTCACACAAGCGCACGGAGTGTGGCTGATGACGATGATCTACTGATGTGAGGATGATGGTGATGATCGTTCTATTGTTGCCCTCGAGTGTTTTCAACAAAGCACCGGCTGGTGAACTCGATGACCTTGATGTTGCAGTGGCGTGATGCGATGAAATTTGTTGGCTAAAGATGAACAGCTCATCTGCCGGACTCGGCCGGAAATGACTGCTTCCTTTCTCGAACGGTTGTGCGGCAAATGCAATTCCGCGATGCTCACTACACTTGTGTATACTATAACACCACTCAGTGTGAAAGCGGATTGAAAAAAAAACCTCAATAGGGAAAAAAAAACTAGTACTGATAACGGAGTGCAAGCAACACTAGACCGAAACAGTCGAACGTTCGATGCGGAATGAAGCACCGATGGTTACAGGTTTCAAATCACCCGAAGGAAGTGGTTGCAACACAATCCCAGACACGGGATTGATCCTTCCAATCGATCAGAGCTCAAAGAAGCTTTTGGATGCACATCATCAGATTAGTTTGAATAAACAATCGATATTACGAGGTACAGTAAATAAACTTAAAAACAGACTAAGGAACAGTGAAAGGACGAGCAGAAGAAGATTTTGGTCCAGGAAACAGGATGCTTATAAACTCAAGCATCAAAACGATCAGCTTGAGCTAATCCGAAAATTACATGCAAAAGATAAAAACTACTTGATGATCTGGCCAAGAATCCAGTGCTATATAACAGCCTGCGAAACTCCACGAGAGTAGCAAAAGCCAGACGATATAACCAGGAAATGAAGAAGTTTTCCGTATCACTTTACCTTTGTGGCCCACGTGTGTATCGGATGGTTCAAAGGTCAAATGTTCTGTGTTTGCCGGCGAAACGCACCATTAAACGGTGGACCAATGACGTCCGATTTGAACCAGGTTTGAACAGCGCTATCCTCAAAAGGATTAAAACATTAACTCGGAAATTCAGTGACCTGGAACGAGTAGTGGTACTGGCTATAGATCACCTCCTCCACCACGAATTAGACAAACATTGGTTTTCGTCCCTTACCTATGTTCGACACAGCTCTGATAGCGATGCATATGCTTCCACCTCGTTTGTCAGCTCAGATCAGCAAATGACATTCGATAGAATTATTTACATCATCGTTTTGAATGATTTGCGTTATGGGGCTAAACCAATACCATATACATTTCCATTTAGTAAGACATTCATTCTGCAGAGAGCATTACGCATTTCAACTGAAGGCCCTATCCCTTCTCATAACAATTTTCATCCTGTTTTCTAGAGGAAAATCATCTGATTTCAAAACATCCGTTGCAGGTATCATTCGAAAAAGCGATTTCAATGATTTGTTTTGAATGGTCTGAGGTTTCATTCGATCAGAGGATGATGTTTGTGTACAGTGTAGGAAGATGTGATTCTAGATGTGGTCCAATTACTAATGATAGGAGGCAAGGACGCTCAAGAAGCAGGCATCGTGATGATGGAGCACACCGAGAGCCAGGTCTGATTTTCGTCATGATCAATCAAGTAGCAGGGGAAGGTACTCTAATTTTGTTTGTCATTACTGCAAAGTTAAAGGTCATATTCAACGAAATTGTTACCGGTGGAAGAATAAGAACAACGCAGCGGGGAAGTTTGTGGAGGAATCGGATAAAAAGGATCCAGAGAACTATTTTAAGAGACTACAAATTGACCATGATAGCGACAACAATTCAGAACGCGATAGCCTCAACCATGATCTCGGCACACAGGGGCAGATCAAAATGGTCAAGAAACCCGAACGTAGGCGTAATGTTGCGCTTTGGGGTATCGAGTTGCGGAGGGCATCGAAGAGACGCTACGAGAGTTCAGATGAAGATGAGCCACCCCAGAGATCTTCGCCATCTTTGTTGCTACCTTCACCAGCCAGGAATGATTTATACCCCGAAGCACTGCAGTCAAGATCTGGGTTAAACATGTTCCATATCGAAGACATGACTACGTTGAACCATAGACGTAACTCTAAGACCTGAAGGTCCCGAAAAAACGTGCTCAACTTTTTGGCTCAGCTCTCGTACTTTCTTCGGTCCCATAGCTAATCGATGCACCCGTCGAAACATGGGAAAATCCACGAACCCCTCATTTTATCTGTCAAACTTCGTAGCGAATAAAAATAAAAATTGTGTAGTACTAGAATTTCGACTAGAAGCGATACACTCATAGATGTACTTGGGACCAATAGGCTAGTCAAGTAATGAGTCAATTTCAAATCGATAGTTTCCACTGGTTGGTTGAACCCCTCATTTTATCGAAAAGAATGAAGAATAAGAAAATGGATTCTGGATTTGTTTACACATAATGAATTGTTCGATTGAAATCACATAGAATTACAAGAGAATGAACATTTTCATCAATTTACTTCAAGAGATTTTGGGAATAGACAAAAGATTACTGTTTGAATAACAAGATTGTTTTTTGGCTGAATTAGATTTACTCATCTGTTCAAATTTGTTTCTATAAACTTAAGGAAGAAGGAGTTTTAGCTTGTTCATAGAGCAAATAAATTCCAGATCAACAATTGAAAAGGCCTCAACTCCATTTTGTTAACAAACCTTTTAAGGCCATTTTCTCGCGAACCGAAACCTACATTCGCAAACCAAATACACAATGGGGTAGAGGAGTTTTTTTTTTAAGGTAGAAATTGTTTGTTTGAATGATTCAAACAATCCCAACATGCTTCAACATCTGCTTTGAAAGAGTCATCACTTCAAGTGAATGTGCAAGATGCCAGTGTGCAAATAGCAGATGCATCTCCAGCTGATGGATCTTTGAACAAATTCTATTGCAACATGTTAAGCAGGAACTCCAATTCCGACTCCAAGCAAAAAAAGATGGAAGATATGCTTGGGAGCCATTCAGGTTTCGAATTAACATTCGGTTTTCCTAGAGATATGTCGATAGTGAGCATGCATAAGGGCGTGAACGGGATGATCGATTCTCTTCGTCCATTTTCTCTATTGTTAATAACTCGATTGGATTGAAATTTCTCGGTGCAATTGTTGTTGCTTTTAATGGCTAATAGAACATGTTACAGCACTGTATTGGAAAAAATTTCAGAAAATTACTTCTCTTAGCTGTAGCAATTTAAAGAGAAAATCGACGAAGATAATCGATCATCGCGTTTACGCCCTTATGCATGCTCAATGTCGATGTATATCCTTATCTGTTACCCCTTACTTACCCCTTAATGTAGAGGTAAGTGGATCATCTGGTCAACATATTTAGCTCTCTTGCCGTGCGGATCTATTTGCTTTTTGCTGAAGGAAGTGTTACTACTACCTAAAGCTACAACAAATTTAAACAGCATTTTTCAGAGCTCAACCTGCAAAATTTCTCCTTGTTTGGATCCTATACGAGGTCATCCTTCTTGGATATCGATTTGGAAAACTACTTGCTTGGAAGCTTCGGATAAAAATTTACTGCCGCCATGGCGCCTAAGCGCAAAAGAAAAGGGCAAACTCTTGATCCCCCTTCTGATGAAATTAAATTGAGCAATCAATTTGATTTGCTCACGGATGACGAAAATGATCCATCATCCAAGAAAAATTCTAGTAAACTTTCCCGGCTTAATGCCAAGAAGTAAAAGATTCCCCCTATTGTTATAACCACTTCCGATTTCCATGCTCTTCGCATGGAACTTTTGAATTTCGTGAAAATTAAATTTTCACTACAAATTGGACGTCGGGTGAATGCCGTGTATTGGCTGAAACCTTGGATGGATTTAAATGTCTTCTCAAGTATCTTACTGAGAAGAAGCACAAATTTTTTACTTACGACACCAAAACTGAACGTGTGTTCAAAGTTGTCATGAAAGGACTGCCCAGTGGTGAATCCCTGGATCAGATCAAAGATTAACTGGCAAAATTACTTGGAGTTGTGCCACTCCAAGTAGTCAAAATGAATATGAATTCCCGTCCTGGCGATTCGCGCAAAGGGATTTCTAATGATTTTTATTTGGTTCACTTCAAGTCTAGTGAACTAAACAACCTTAAAGCCTTAGAAAAAGCTAGTCTTATGCTCTATGTCCGAGTGAAGTGGGAACAGGAGTGGAGGAAATGTCCAAACCTTCACCCAGTGCCGTAAGTGCCAGGGATGGGGTCACGGAACTAAAAATTGCTACATGCCAGCTAAATGCATGAATTGTGGTGATTCCTCCCACGCAAAAGGACGACTGTCCTGTGAAGGAAGATCCTAAGAAATTTAAATTTTCAAATTGTGGTGAAAACCAAAAATCCAATTCTTGGGAATGTAAGACTCGCAAAGCGATCCTACAATCTCGTTCTAAGTGACAGGTACGAAACGCTCCACGTTTCCGAACAGGTACAAATTCCTCTGCTGTTAACAACGGTCAGCGAGGAACAAATTCTACATTCGTACCCGTAAGTACAACTATCACCCCTGCTTCAAATTTTTCATCTATACCTACTCCCCTCGCTGCTAATAATGTTCAGCGAGTTAATGGAGCTACCTATGCTGCTATTGCACTGGGTAGAAAAAAAAAACTAACCAACGTTATTCTAACGGAAATTTTGACAATTTTGACTTAGGAAACATTACTGCTCCAAAAATGGAATTTTTACAGAAGCTGCTTAGGAGCAATATCGAACATTTATGGAATATAACTTCAATCCAAACATTCCTTTGCAAACCAAAGATGAATTTAATTATGCTCTTAAATCTCTGACTACTTCTATAGTTGAAGCAAGAGCTGCATCAGTACCAAAAAGCGAGGTTAAGTTCGATTCAATTATAATAGTCGACCATCTTCACCTCTTAATTTGTCTTAAAAATATCCGTAGGAGACAACATCAAAGAACACGCGATCCTGCCATGAAAGTAATCTGGCGGCATTTGCAAAAACAAATTAAAAAGCTATTCTCTGCCCTGAGGTACAACACTTTTGAAAATAATGTTTCTAAATTAGACCCAAGTTTGAAACCCTTTTGGAAACTCACAAATTTTTTGAAAAAACCTCAAAAGCCTATTCCAGCGCTTAAAGGAGGTGGTAAAATTTTGATCACAAGTTTGGAAAAAGCTCAGAAACTTGCTAAGCAATTCGAGAGTTCCCATAATTTCAGTTTGGGTCTTACTAGTCCTATTGAGAATCAGGTTGTTCGGGATTATCTGAATATTTTCTCTCGGGAAAATATTTTTGATGATTCCTGGGGGACTGATTTGGACGAAGTAAGGTCTATAACTTAAAAGTTTCAAAATATGAAAGCTCCAGGTGATGATGGAATTTTCTCAATCCTCACCAAAAAATTCCCAGAGAGTACCTTGTCTTTCTTGGTAAAATTATTTAACAGATGTTTCCATTTGGCATACTTTCCTGATAAATGGAAAAATGCAAAAGTTGTTCCAATTTTGAAGCCGGATAAAAATCCAGCTGAAGCTTCTAGCTACCGTCCAAAATGATTGCTTTCTTCAATAAGTAAACTTTTTGAAAAGATAATTTTAAATAGAATGATACTTTACATCAATACGAACTCAATTTTTGCAGATGAGCAGTTTGGATTTCGCCATTTTTTCAACTACTCATCAACTCTTAAGAGTTACCAATTTAATTCGTTCAAACAAATATGAAGGCTGCTCAACTGGAGTTGCTCTTCTAGACATATAAAAAGCATTCGACAGTGTTTGACATGAAGGTTTGATTGCTAAATTGAAAAAGTTTAATTTTCCACTCTATATTATGAAAAAAATATTTAACTGACAGAACTCTGCAGGAAATTATCAAAATTCCAAATCTGATCGACTACCTGTTAGAGCAGGAGTTCCTCAGGGTAGCATCCTTGGGCCTATATTGTATAACATTTTCACTTCGGACCTCCCTGATTTGCCTCAGGGTTGCCACAAATCTTTGTTCGCTGATGACACAGGCATTTCCGCTAAAAGAAGAAGTCTTCGTGTTATTTGAAGCAGACTGCAGAAAAGTTTAGATATTTTCTCTTCTTATTCACAAAAATGGAAGATTTCTCCCAACGCTCCCAAAACTCAACGAATAATATTTCCACATAAGCCTAGAGTTTCTTTTTTGAAACCTAGTAGTAGTCACATAGTCACTATGAACGGAGTTCCAATTTCCTGGTCAAACCAAGTGAAATATCCTGGATTAGTACTTGACCAAAAATTAACTTTTAAAGAATTGAGGGCCAAATGTAACAAATATATAAAATGTTTGTATCCTCTTATAAACAGGAAATCCAAACTCTGCCTGACGAATAAACTTCTAATATTTAAACAAGTTTTTAGACCAGCCATGTTTTATAATTATTTCATACACAATACTACCGCCTTGTATTGAATAGAAAAAATGTGATCAATTTTAATCAATTGTACGTTGAGTTGAAGTTCACAATTTTTTTTGTATCCACTTACCCCGGTGAACCTTTAATTTTTACCAAACTGGCCACCAAATATGTTTTTCTATTTTCGCTTCAAAAATCGATATTTTTGCATAAATGTTGGAATTTTCATGCATTTCATTTTATATTTTTGAATAATTTTTTCCCCATAGGAAGGTTTTGCCATGCTGTCAGTAGTTGTGAGATTAAATCTGCATAGGTAATCCATTGTTGCGGTTTTCTTCCCTTCATCGACCAGAGAGACCACCCATTCTCGCTTGTCCCGTCTGCAAGAGCTCTTTACGTCTTTCCCTAGAGCCGAGTTCCCATTACCTGCTGATCCAGTAACCCTAGCTTTTCTGGTGTTTTCTGGTTTGAACGAAGCGAATTCTCAGGAGTTATTTGTAACTTAGGAGCCTATTGTGGTGCAAACTGCTCAAAATGAAATAAATTCGTAAAATTTGGCTAACATAGTTTTCTCTTTGATAAAACCCACCGTGCTGATGCTGCGTTTGCATTTCCAATTGAATTAATGATT
Organism: Ochlerotatus camptorhynchus; assembly: GCF_037179485.1. Taxonomy (NCBI): domain Eukaryota; kingdom Metazoa; phylum Arthropoda; class Insecta; order Diptera; family Culicidae; genus Ochlerotatus; species Ochlerotatus camptorhynchus. The sequence continues at coordinate 2,527,371 of NW_027040507.1, read as the reverse complement.
CGTCAAAGCAACCCTCATTTGGTGTACACTGTAGGGCGATCAGCTGGATTGTCCCGGAAGCTGTGCAATGCGGCAATCAAAACATGCGCAAACACAATTTTTCGTTGAATTTATTATGTACACATTTGAGGGGTGCTCCAGTTGCACTTTTTTTAGAGGGAAATTAAATCCAAACACTTCGACTTTCAGTTGTATAAGGTGTGAATAAGTTCAGTAGCCCAATGTCGCAAGATTCATCAAAACGCGATTTTCATTGCATCCCTAATGCCTATGGAGCATTCCTATCGCCGGCCGCATCAATTTGGACAGTCCTTGCTGCATTCACACCCGTTGGCCTTGGTGTGGCTCATTTTTCCGCGGTATACAGTGATGCATATCGTCACGTGTCACGCATAAATTAACGATGTGAGGAGGCTGCTGAAATGCAGCGTAAGTTTTGTTTGAAGAATTTTGGTTGACTTTCAGGAGTTAATTCGTAGGTAAGGTTAACTCAACCACCGAGGAAGAAAGTGGTATCCGATGAAACTTTCGGCTAATTCATCCTTAAACAAACGCCAACCTTTCAGAAGCACTTTGGTCCTTGAAGTTCGTTGCTTTCAAAGGCATCATTCTACGAATAATGGGACAAGTTCTTTCTTTGAAATGACACCGTATAAAAAGTAACGAGGCAGTAAATTTAAGCTGCGACGGCGCCGTCGTCGTCGCTGCCGTTGACAGCATTTCGTCGCCCCGTTTCGTTGATGTTTGTCACTGAGTGCAGTACTTTACAGCATCCCGTCAGATCTCGTACGAACCCTATGCGTGTAATGTCGTGCTATAAAGTTGAACTATTTCACATTGCAGCACCTACCGCATACATGCTGATGCACTGCTGCATGCACACACGGGCAACGTCGGATCGCATCGTTGAGCAGTCGAGATTTATATGACGGGGTGTCAGTTCAATAGTGCGAACTTTGCGTTCGTTTGGACACAGACAACGCGACGGTATTCTAAATCAAGGAATGATGCCTAATAAATTTGGAAATTCCAAACTGTTGTCTAGGTTTTTCGGTTCTAGCTCTGCGCACCGTCATCGGATAAGTAATACATCATTGTAACGTTCACCGAACGGAGAAGTATTGTGTTATCCGAGGGCTCGCGCGCGCCTGAGTGACATCTCAAAACTGACAAGCTGAAGTGTGAGATGAAGAGTAGGGTCGTTCAAATTTTGAAATTGATGCTTCCATCCTTCCATTTTGCTCTACTGGGGGATGAAATAAGCTTTTTTTTTTAATAGCAATATCGGCTGAGATGCACAAACGTGTGTCTGGAAGTCTTGAAAAGTCGTTTTGAATGTTTTGAACGACGCTAATGATGCGACACATATCTATGCGAATGAATATAATGGTGGAGCTTCGTGCAGGGGTTTGACACATAATTCATATTGCTTTGAGGCACACTTGCAAGGAGTGTTATACTGAATTAGTGTGTCACAACGAGCGCTCGGGAGCAATAAGATGACATCGTGGTGTTGACAAGTATGACAGTTTAACGTATGTCGGAATTAGCTGTGCAACATGAAATAGTGTGACAAATGCATCTAAGTGAGAACTATTCACCAATCTGGAAGCAGAGCCCTGGAGATATGTGGAGATGGTTTCTGATTATCTTTAATTATCTTAATGGGGATTGCCGTTTGTGTTACAGTTCTGACTGTTTTGAATTATTTAGGTTTACTAATTCAAAATTTGTTTTCATATATCTGATCGTAGGACCAATTGATGAATTCAAAGACTCTCATAGGTCAGCTAAGGCACGGTATTACCAAGCCGGAGGTGACGGCTGTTCGATTCCCATTCCGGTCTAGAAATAATAAACTAATAAATTATGTATTGCACTGATGCGTGGTGTTCGTATCCTGGTTGACATAAGGATGTTTTACTGCACAATTAATAAACACTGCCCCGTAACGTGGGTAGATCATCTTTTCGTGGTACGTTACGGGATGTAAGATCTACCACCGATTCCCAGTCTTGACTACTTCAAACTAGGGGAACAGGATTTTTCAGTAATCAAAGGAACACATCTTAGTCCTTGTTACTTTTTATGCCTTGTTGATAGTGATAAGTCCTCCGGTTGCCTGGACCAAGGATGATCTTGAAACAAGGAAAAACTACAAGGGACAGCCCTATGGTACGCAATGGTGACGTAGGACTACGTGGTCTTATATGATAAATCTTATTTGTTAACTGCAACAGGAGCTTGTGTTTTGTGTAGGAATAGGAATTTGAACTCACGACAAGCTACTGATTCCGATCAATAGCGGTGCAGCTTCTTCCTCCTTCTAAGGATGCTCATATGGGCTGCAGCTCGCTAGTGATTGAATAAACACCGTTTGGTGAGATCGGATGAAATTCAACTTGGAAATCTGTGTTAGGGAAATCGATTTTTGCAGGCAATCAGTGATAATTTTAATTATCATAGCATTAGTTGCACATTCGTGCAATTTTAAATAGTGATATTTTGAAAAATGATAACTGATTCGTAGAAAAAATTTCTATCGATTGGCGTATTAAGAATTAAAATCCATCATCTCTGGATCAAAATCAGACCACTTTTATGCCACGACCGACTTTGGTTTTTGAAATCGCACTCCAAATGTTGCCTTAAAGTATGTTAGATATAAACATATCTAGATAGAGCTGGAATGAGGCGTAACAGAATTTGTAAATAATGACTTATCTCGATGATTTTTAGGAATTCAAGGCACGCTCACGCAAACCAACATTACCGTCTGGTAGAGGAAGTCTTACTCTACCTGATGGTGATGTTGATTTGCATGGGCGAGCCTTAACTTTCAAGACATCATCGAAAGAAGTCATTGTTTCTAAAAGCTGTTACGCCCTAATTCCAGCTCTATATTGATATGGGAACTGACATCCAATTGATGACCTTGGCAAATGTCCAAAAAATACTCTTTTACAAATTCATGGTGGTCCTGAAAAGAACCGTTTTGTCGTGATGGTTGAGTAATGCTGAGCTATTAAGGTGTTAAACATAGATCGGGCTGGTGAGCTGTATGTTGTTTGGAATGATGGTGACGCGCCCAAAGAGCTACTGATTCCGATCAATAGCGGTGCGGTTTTTTTCCTTCTTCTATGGATGCTCATGTAGGCTGCAGCTCACTGCTTGCGGACAGCCTTTCGTTGTGTACTGGAGAACAATGTTCAACGCCAAACGCCGAACGCACTGGTGCTGCTGAAGCTGATGCCGACGACCGGACACCACTACACATGGTGATTGGAACTGAATCCGATCAGCGGTTGAGGCCAGGTTGGTTGTGTACTGGAGAACACCACCGCTCACCACGCGGTGATTGAATAAACACCGTTTGGTGAGACCGGATGAAATTCAGCTTTGAAATCGATGTTAGGGAAATCGCTTTTCGCAGGCAATTGGTGATAATTTTAAGTATCAATGCAACCGTTGGACATTCGTGCAGTTTTCAATAGTGACATTTTGAAAAATGGTATAGTCTTAGTTCTAACAGGTACGTAGAAATATATCTGATCGATTGGTGATAAAATTATTGAATTTGGTCCAGTGGTAGATGAGTTATTAACGTGCAAAATCTTTCATAATTTTGTTACATGTTCTCTTTTTCCATGTTTCCACAAAGTGTACCCCCATAAAGAAATCACAGAGGTAGTCCTACGTCAAAAATGAGTTAGTTAGTCTTCATCTATGTGATTCTTAATCTTCTATTCGTTGTTCCCTAGTTTGAAGTGGTTAATGCTAGCGTTCTAATGCATGGTCATTATCGGTGTAATAGCCTGTTTTTGTTGCTGAGGAATCCAATTTTAACTGACAAAGGGGCGCGCTTTTGGAGAGTGTTCCAACTCCGAAGGGTATAAATAGCGGGACCTTTCAAATAGAATCGATTCCTTGCGATGAAGGCAATAAAGACAACTGTATCAAAACCAAATACTTCATCATTTCTCAATAGTGATGGAGTAATACGACATGCACTTAAATAAGGTCACGGGATATACTATAATAGATCAAATTACTGGTCGCAGTAGTGTCATGTCACGAACAGAGGGAAAAAAATATACCATAAAAGAATTCAATAGAGCTTTAGGAATTCATTTTTTTCTGGAACATATTCTTTGAATGAATACTGTGGATCAGTTCAATTAGGGTGACTTCTCATTTAGCTTAATAAATTGTTCAAGAGCTTCAACGGAGGTTCACAATAAAAAAGCTATTTTATAATATTTTTGGAAAAACAAAAACAATGGCAATCAGGATCCCTTCCATTCATTTTAGCTAAAAAAAAGTTTTATTAAATTATGGAATAATAATAATTGTGATGATATCTTGTATGTGTAAGTAACAAGACAATATTGTAAAGTTTGTGTTTGTCACATAAAACCTGTAAATTTAGCATTTACAGCGTCACAATGAACGATTTTCTTTTCGCCTCTTCGCGAAGAGTGAAGAGTGAAGAGTGGGTGAGATAAAGGATAGAATCGCTTATTGCGACCCACATGTAGCAAAATTGGTAAGTATTATGTGTCAAACACAAACTTTACAATATTTTCTTATTGCTTACACAAACAATATATTATCATAATATCTTATTATTCCATAAATTCATAAAACATCTTTTTATCAAAAATGAACGGAAGGCATCCTCATGGCAATCAACACCTTCGTTTTTAAAACATGACAATAAGTTTTAAAGAAACAGTTTCATCATCAGATACATTACCTGTTGAAGTTTAAAATTTATTTAATTCTAGAAAGGCGAAGATTTCAAAATATTTAACGTCTTTAAGTTTCATATTTCAAGTACAAGTTCAAGATATTGAAAATTTTCCAAGTGTCATAATTATGGGAACAAAAATGTTTAACAAAGTTAACATTTAACTTAATGATAGATATGAGATGTTCAGTGAATTAACTTCACAGAAATTGTAGGACCTTTAAATAAAAGGAAACCTTAGAATGAAGTTCAACAAACAAGCTGCGGGAAGATAAGGTAAGTTCTTAATTCATCTTGAAAATATGAGCAACTTCATGAAAGCCTTAAGAACTTCATATCAGCTCCATTAGCTTAAATAAACCTGAAGCATATTTTTAAAGTATTTGGAATTTTAAGAATATCAAGTGAACTTAACGGAAGTCTAAACAAATTCAGAGATTTGGAGAGAATTTTGTAAAATCTTAGGAATCTTTAATGAAGTTCCAAGTATCTCCAGGGCTGATAGCTGATTTGGTCACTTTTTTCAAGCCAGTCACTTTTTCTTATAATCAGTCACTTTTCGGCTTTTTTAGCGTGAATTTATTTTAAGATTGATCATTCTTTGCTTTGCAACGTTTAATCGTCTTTCTCTATGTAGGAGTAGACACCCTACTCATTTTTTTTAAATAAAATTACCTGAGTTTTCCATGTTTTTCCAGTATTTTCATGAAAAAACTCCAGGTTTATAATAAAAAAAGCTATTTTTTGCGTTAAACATATGCTTTTTTCTGGTAGATCAAAAACAACAGTAATTTACCCCAACGTTTTTAAGACATGGCAATCAGTTTTAAAGAACCAGCTTTACAATTTAATTCATTGAATGTTGAAGTTTAACACTTACTTACTTGATAAAGTTAAAAAAAAAGCCTACTCAATTTGAGCAAGTCCAAGCTGAAAATACGGGGAAATTACTGGAAGCTTTAAGATCCTCAAAGCGGTTCTTTTAGCATCTGAAAATTTTCGGGAACTTTTATGAAGTTCCTACAATTTCAGAGAACTTCACAGGTGTCAAGTGAACTTGAGAAATATAGAAAACATTAGGGGTATTGCGCAAATTACTCACATTGTAAGATTTTTGGGGAGTTTCTGATCTTAAGAGCAGTTTCTGTAGCTTAAGTCTAGGCGTTTGGAGCAGTTTAAAGGTCTATAATCGATAAATTTAGAAAAATTCAGGATAGTTCCATAATGTGCTGAAGAAAAAAAAATCAAGAGCCCTTAAGATGTTTCGATAATTTTAGGAAAGTTCAGAGTCTTTCAGAGAATTTATGACAACAACAGAAATATTTCAGAAACTTCACAGAAGTTCAGAGAATTTCACGAAAATTTATAGGCATTTACGGGAATTCCATTTATTTCCTAGCAGCAGAACTGAGATCTTCAAAAGAATTGAGAGCTTGAGAGAAGCTTCGAGAACATCAAGACAGATTAGAGAATCAAAGGGCAGTTCAAATAATTTCAAGGAAATTGTGGAAACCTTAAAGAAGCTGCGAGAAACCAGATTATAGTTGCTGGGCGAACTTCTGGGTGTTACTAACTGCTTTACTCTGGAACTGATTCGGCATACTCACGAACTCTGTGACTAGCCACTTCGCTAGTTTGTGGTTGGGGGAACCAACTGCAGACACGATCTCTCGCATTTCATTTCCCGGTTTGTGGACTTTGGGGAGACCTTTTATCCTGGGTAGAATGGGATTGGATTCCCGTAAACGGCCTGCTCCATCTCCTAATATTGATTTGCACTCCTTCAGTGCTTTCTCCACGCGTTTCACTATGTTCTGTAAGGGGTCTACTCGAAGCTGTCTATACAATTGACACACCTCAACAAGGATACGCGGTTACAACCAAGCCAGACGTGGAGCAGATCATCATTGACGTAGAGACAGCGATTACCAAGACCCCTCCAACATCATCACATAATACGGTCAGGACTATCACATCGAACATATAATCAAGGACGGACAAGAACAAAGTTGCGCCAACGAGAAGGAAATTCGTTGAAGCAGACAAGGCAGCGCGGTCGTTATCATGGACAAAGACGATTACGACAATCAAATGACAACGAAGATTAACACCGGACCGTATAGACAGCTTCGAGTAGACCCCTCACAGAACACACAGAAAAAATTCTGAATTTTAAATATCGCGTAAAATCTCCCTTCGATTAATTTTGAGCTATACTTGGCATAAACAGCGAAATCGTTTACAAGCTTGCATACAATATTGCTCATTTATTCGATATTGCGCTTAAATTTACACGAAATATCGCGTAAATTTATGCCAAATCTAGCGTTAATTTTATGTGCGCTATATCTCGCAGAAATTTACATGAATTTTTCGAACGGTGCATAGTGACACGCGTGGAGAAAGCACTGAAGGAGTGCAAATCAATATTAGAAAATGGAGCAGGCCGTTTACGAGAATCCAATCCCATTCTACCCAGGATCAAAGGTCTCCCCAAAGTCCACAAACCGGGAAATGAAATGCGAAAGATCGTGTCTGCAGTTAGTTTTCCCACCCACAAACTAGCGAAGTGGCTGGTCACAGAGTTCCAGAGTATGCCGAATCAGTTCCAGAGTAAAGCAGTTAGTAACACCCAGGAGTTCGCCCAACAACTACAATCTTCAGGAGACATCAACGAGGACGAGATTATGGTATATTTCGACGTCACAGCTCTTTTTCCCAGCGTACCGGTCAAGGAAGCGATCAACCATTTGGAGGACTGGCTATTAACACAACGAGAGGATGCAGCATGGAGAAACAAGGTTCGGACGTACCTTAAGCTGACCCGCCTTTGTATGGAAGAGAACTACTTCTCTTTCCGAGGTAACTTCTACAAGCAGACGAAAGGAGCCCCAATGGTTTTTTTTAAGGCTTTATTAAAGAGATTTTTAGCCTTAGGCTAGTTCATCTCTAGGAGCCCCAATGCGAAACCCCCTATCCCCCTTGTTGTGTGAACTTTTCATGACCAACTTGGAGACAATCCTGAAGGAGAAAGGACTATTACCAAACCGTTGGTGGAGGTTTGTTGACGATATCTTCAGCGTAGTTAAACGGGAAGCCCTTCCACAAATGTTAGATGAGATCAACAGAATTCAAAAGGATATCAAATTCACTCACGAGGTAGAAAAAGACGGGAAAGTCGCATTTCTCGATATTCTAGTCATCAGACAATCAGGGCTGTCATCTTATCACTCAATGCGCGCAATGTACTGATTTTCTGAAATAAACAAAGTGAGAATCTAGCAAACATACAGTTTGCTTGTCTTTCACCCTGCAAAAGTAAAAAGTAGCGGATAAGAGAAGACAGACGCCGGCGCCGGTGGTGTAGTGGTAAGCGTGACTGCTTTCTAATACCCCAATGGGTCTGGGTTCAATCCCAGCCGAGGTCGGTGGGATTTTTCTGAGGCATAAAAATCTCTGGTCACGTCTTCCTTCGGAAGGGAAGTAAAGCCGTTTGTCCCGGCCCATGTATGTTGTAAATGGGTGCGATATCCTACGCAGGTGTGGAAGCTGCCTTCCTGCACATTCGGTTGCCGTCAATTGATGGCAATCGATGTCCGTCGGTGATTGGCACTAGATTGCGGAACAGAGACCGACGTTAAATAAAGAAAAAGAAGAAGAGAAGACAGACACACACCCAGAAATAACGAAAGCTCAATTTGTAGCCATCGCTCTGACCGACCCAGCAAAAAGACAAAATTCTTCTTCGTTATGCTCTTCTTCATCTCCTATGCATACAGTCGTGGTAAGCAAAGTCTGCAAAGAATTCAAAGAAGACATTAGCGCTTGTTGTATTATATTCGCTCCCTGCGCCGCACGGAGTGTACTGCTCATTGAGTGGATTGCTTTCTCACAGATTAGTTCAAGACCAAGAACCAACTCCATTTTGTAAACAAAGCTTGTAAGGCCATTTTCTCGCGAGCTGAAACCTTCATTCGCAAACCTAAACCACAATCGGGTAGAGGAGAATCTACCCTATCTGTTTATTATGATGGTTGGCCTTTGCGGACTTCAGTTCGCGAGAAAATGGCCTTACAAAGTTTGTTTACAAAATGGAGTTAAGGCCATTTCAATTGTTGGTCTTGGGTTGGAAAAGAGTGTGCGAAGAAAATGGGAGAACCACACACTCTTTGTCGAGTGTTGTGAGACGCATACACGAAGTTGCGATTCTAACCCTCTGAGCTGCTTCCCAGCCCTGCAGAGAATTGTCATCATTATCTTCGCTTGAATGCGAACTTTACAGGAAACCAACAAGCACTAATAGAGTTATCCCCTATACTTCCAATCATTCATTCCAGCAGAAAATGGCCGCCTTCCACCACATGATTCATCGAATGCAGACTCTTCCACTCAGTGATACAGGAAAGGTTAAGGAATTGCAGTACATCTTCGAAACAGCAAGACTCAACGGACACAAGGAGACCACAATTTAGGCAATCATCGATAAAAAAGCGAGAATTCTACAAAGGAGATTATTTACAACTCTCACCGCAGAACCTGAACCCTGGATGTTTCAGCGAGCCTCGAGATCAACAAACAACGGAATTCAACTTTACTCAACAGAGGTCAAGGAAACGGACACACATCAACGAGTAAACAGTGGAATTACCTGCTCCTACAGAAAATTAAATTTAAGTTTAGCTAGCTTCTAAGTGAAAATGTACCTGTGTTAACATATATTCGGTGAAATGCGATGTTTTCTTCAGTCGAGTATTAGTACAAGATGCTAAAGATGTCTGCATATTGTAGACGCGTATCTGTGAAGGATAAGCAAATAAGTTAGTGGAATTAAATGGAATTTACTAATCTTTCTCTCTCTCTTTCTTCGAGAGAATTTCTGGAACGTGATGAAAATTATATGAACATCCGGAAAACGTGAGAGTATTTAAAGCGTGTTATATCATGGAGATTTCAAGAACTTAAAAAAACGCAAAAATATAGCTTACTTGATTAGAGAAAATCAACGAATTTCCATTAATTAAAATAAATGCGAGAACTTTTAGCAAGCAGCAAGCAGCAGAAATTCCAGAGAACTTCTAATCAATCAAGATACTTCAAGATAGTTTCATGATATTCAGCTTCAGAATAATCCCATTAACTTAAGCAAATTTGCAGAGACTTACAAGGAGTTCCATGGAATGATGGGGTATTCCATGAATTCTATGATTCATCCGAAAACGTCAGGGAATTTTGAATAGATATCAGTAATTTTTATGGGCTATTAAACAAATTTAGAGAATTTCAGGTAGCCATATAGGGGAAATGGCTCTATTGTTGGCCTATGGATCTAAGATGGGGCCCATCGCTAAAAATGTGCTATTTATCAATTGTATCTAGATGAACGCGTCATTTGGACGGTACTAATGGATATTTTTGGTTGCTATTGAAAATTTAGTCGATTGCTGAAATTATGTATGGGTCCAAATTAGGGACACTTAGTCCGACATTACATACATTTCCTCTATAAGTTTAGGGGACATTAGTGAGCGTTTATAATAGTTGTAATACTTGAGGGAAGTTGTCGAAACTCCAGGGCAGATCATTTAATTTCAGTAAAGTTGTGGATTCTTAAAAACTACTGAAAATTCAGGGCAGTCTACAGAACTTTAAAGAAATTCAACAATCGTTTAGGCAGGAAAGTCTTAAATTAGTGTCGATAACTTAAGGGAAGATTCATGAACTTCATAAATATCTTGAGAATTTCACTGAAAATCATATAGATATATTAATTATTGCGTTCTAATTCCATGAATGTGGGAGCACAAAAGTTCCAGAAATTTAGAAAAACATCGAAAACTTCATAGAAGTTTAAGAATTTGATGAGAAGCATTGTGAAAACCCAGCTTGTTTCTCAAACAACAAAAGAACTACAAAACTTCCTTTGGAATTCTACTTACATTGTTAGTCTCCTAAGAATCCATTGACATTTCTCCTCACAAATTCATTAGATTTCTTCTCAAAATTTGTTTGGCGAACCCTCTTGAATTAATTTTCCGAATTCCTATGAAGATGTTCTGGAGTTATTCTTAGATTTAACTGTAATCTTCCTTTTAGTATTTTCAAAAATATTCGAAGGACATATGCTCCAGATTCGTTTACTCCCACAAACACAAAATAATCCTCAGAAGGCCCTTGGAATTTTGCTTTGATTAAGTTGTGCTCATCAGAAATTTTCAGAGTTTTCAATAAACATTGATTTTAACTCAATTCAGGGTTTCTTGAAATTCTACTCAAAACTATCATGCTTCACAAGAAATCCAAATTTCCTCATAACCACCTTAAAAGCAGATTGCATTTGATGTTTTTCTAGAAGTTTTTCTTCCCCAGAACTTTCTTGAAATTAGGTCTTTAGAAATTATATTAAAATTTCACGAGGTATTGAAACTGTGCAAAGTTTCTTGAAGTTTTATAGCTTTTAAGTGCATAACTAGTTCAAATTTAAAATTTCTAGAAAATGTGCATGTTCAAAAAAACATTTGATTTTTTTAATATATTTGTTACTGCAGATTAGTCAACTGTGGATCTATAAACTTCAAAGTGTGAATGAAAATAACGAGAAAATTTAAATACATGAATTTTAAAATTCATTTTCATTCTTTAGTAAGAAAATTTTTAAAATTCTTTGAGCCTTCCAGGTAGTTTATGGAAAAATAAAATTTCCTGAGGATTCCCGATTTACAGGTTTTTGCAGTAAGTAGCAGTGTTCGGAAAATCATTATCAAATCTCATTAATTGAGCCTCCCAGCGAGAATAAACTCACGTGTGAATGCGGCAATCAAAATTCACGCTTGAGATTCTCATGGATATTCACGCACTCACACTCACAACGCCATAAAATCCACTCAAACGTCAATTGATATCATGCCTATGCATGTTGTGTAAGTTTTCCAACTCCTGATGCACAAACAATAGTAATAACAATGAATAACGCCAAAATATAAAGCAATGAATTTTTGAACCTGAAAACTCATCGGTGATTTTTGCGACGTTGAATTTTGCAAGGCAAAACTCATAGGCGCATAAACTCATGCATGAGATTTGAGTTTTTGAGTTTTTCTGAACACTGGAATAGACACCCTGACTAATACCGTGGGCTTGAATCTATTGAATCTTTCGCTTTAAAGGTTCATATCGTACATAAAGGCTCATGAAATACTTATTGAATAAGTCTAAAAAATCAAACATGTATTTGCTCTTAAGTCACTTTTTAGTCACTATTTTTACAACTATAAGTCACTATTTGGTCACATATTTCTTCAACATGGTCACTAAAATCACTTTTTTTGATCGCAGTGATTGCTACCATGTCAGAAAACGCTAGAATTTTGGAGTAGTTTATTAAACTTTAAACGTGAGATTAGATGAATTCACGACAACTCAATGTTCTTAAGGGAAAAATACGAGATGTGCTAAGAATAACAAGACAGTACAGAAAAACTTTAGATACTCAGAGAAATGATGAAAACTTCAGAGAAATTATGAAAGATTCAAACATATATAAAGAGGCCCAGAAAACTTCAGATAATAAAAAAAAAGACAGTTCCATTTATTTCAGAGTAGAACCCATGTATTGTAGAATTGTGAGCTTAGGGGAAGTTTCTCTGATCTGAATGGAACAGAGAACCAAAGAGTAGTTCAAATAATTTCAAAAAATTGCAGAAGCCATACAGATGTCACAGATGATACAGCTCCGAGAGATTTTCCGGAACGTAAGGGAAGCTATATTAACATCCGGAAAAAGTTAGAGTATTATAAAAAAATATAAGGATGTCATGTGTACTTCCAGAATTACAAAAAAATGTGAAAATTTAACATATCTAGTTGATTAAAGAACTTCAAGAAATTCTAGTGATCTTCAAAGAAATGTTTTTTTTTTTTTTTTTTAGATAATTCTTTGATATTCAGTGAAGTTCCGAGTACATCAAGAACAATCAGATAGTTTCAGAGCAATCCCGTTAAATTAAGAAAATTTTGTAGAGTTCCGTGGAAATGTGAGATATTTCAAGAATACTATGAATTTTTGGAAAACTTCATAAGCGTTTGGGAATTATGCATATTTAGGGAATCTCAGAGAAGCACAGAAACTTTGGGGATGTCCAGAGAAGTTCTGCGAGATTTAGTGATTAAAACAAAGTTCCGTGAGCGTTTATGAAGTTTACAAAATTTTTGGAAAAATTAAGGCAATTCAATCAACTTCATTTAAATTGCGGGAACAAAAAATACTGAGAAATTCAGGGCAGTCTGTGGAACTTTAATGAACCCTACCTATTGACCCATCAACTCATGAACCGGAGACCAACGGTTTTACTTCCCTGCCTCAGAAAATCCCAACGGCGCCTACTGGGATTGAACCCAGGCCCGATACTTCTGCGCCCAGTTAGTTTTGATGAAAATAATACAAATCGTAGTTGAAGATGCTAACTTCAAATAACAGACTAAAGTGGTAATTTTTATACCATAGATGAGGAGATGAAAGTATAGAATTGATAGTTCCGTTAGAGTACGGCAGTGCGAAAATTTGCATATAGAGAGTAGAAAGCGAGCAAGGACAACATTAGGAAGGTACAAATCGGTTTGATCATCTCTCTTTACCAAACTGCCCCGTTGGAGAGGGATGGTGAGGGGTATCCCCCCGCCACCACTGGCAAAAATAACAACTTGAGTGTGGTAAAAATCGATAGAACTGTTTCAAACACATCGTCGGTACATGAGCGAGTCGGTGATCATCTCTTTTTGCCAGTGGTGGCGGGAGGAATACCCCTTACCAGCCCACTTCAACGGGGGAGTTTGGTAAATAGAGATGATCAAACCGATTTGTACCTTCCTAATGTTGTCCTTGCTTGCTTTCTACTCTCTATATGCCATTTTCACACTGCCCTACTCTAACGGAACTATCAATTCTATACTTTCATCTCCTCATCTATCGTACAAAAATTACCACTTTAGTCTGTTATTTGAAATTAGCAGCTTCAATTATGTAAATCGTCATCTCACTGCGTCCTAGCAAGAAGTACGGTCGACTTGCTTCGCGCTCCGTTGTTTTGGAAGTTTTCTCGGTATTCGCTTGATATAAATTATCAGTTTTTTCTCACTAAATGACTCCTGGCATAGTTCCCGGTAAATTGATCGAAAAGTGAGTTTTTTTTTGTAGTAGAACGATTAATCCTTGCTATTGGTAATTCGCGAACCAATTTGGGCATCATCGTTGCGTGGTCACGCATACGCGCTTACGCATACCCGCTCACGTATCATCATCATCGAGTGTGAGCACCCGTTTCTACATCTACATCGTTCATCAATCATCGTGCGCCTGTATGCGCTGAGTACCGAGCCTCGATCAAGTGCACCACAACGAAGGTCATCCACGCAGCGCGTCTCTTCCAGCCATCTGTGTAAACGCCTACACATATAACGCTCGGTGGTAGAAGTATAGAATTATCAGATAAGTTTTTGTTTTTTTTTTGTTTCTTTTCCTCCTCCATTAGTTAAATTTTCATTTTGTATTTCTGTGTTTGTAGTGTTTTCTGTGTATTGTGTCTGTGCGTTCAGTGGGAGAGCGTTTTGCGCTCCCACTAGTTGAACAAAATGGATGTTTTGTCAGAAGACGACATGGATGACCATTCATCTCAGAATAATGATGATGTCATCCCTGGTTCGTCGTCTCAGTCTGTCAATGGGCAGGATGAGAAAAGCACCAGATTGCGGGCCTACCCGAATGACTCGACTGGCCCATGGGTTGTCTATTTTCAGCCCAAAAACAAACCCTTGAATGTTGTTCAGATATCTGATGATCTGACAAAGCAATTCTCTGCCGTGACCGAAATAACGAAGGTTAGGCACAACAAACTTCGTGTGACCGTCGCTAACCTGAAACAGGCCAATGAAATTGCTGTTTCCCAGTTTTTCACACTGGAATATAGGGTGTACATTCCAGCCTCTGATGTGGAGATCGAAGGCGTGGTCACTGAGGCGAGTCTGAACCCCGAGATACTGGAGAAGCAAGCGGTTGGCCGATTCAAGAACCCCTTGCTTCCTCCGGTAAAGATACTGGCCGTTCATAGAATGAAGTCAGTATCGCTCAGCGAGGGTAAAAAGAGTTTTACCCCCACAGACTCGTTTCGGGTGACCTTTTCTGCCCTTCCATCGAGCTGGGAAAACTTCGTCTTCCTGTGCGGTTGTTTGTACCTCGGGTCATGAACTGCCAGAATTGTAAGCGGTTGGGACATACGGCCTCCCACTGCGGCAACAAGGCACGCTGCTCTACATGCGGGGAGAAGCATGAGGATGGCGCCTGCGCAGCTACTGCACCAAAATGCGTGTACTGCAATGGAACTCCTCCTCATGCTCTCTCGTCGTGCCCGGCGTACAAACAGCTCGGGGACAAAATGAAACGCTCCCTTAAGGAACGTTCCAGGCGGTCTTTTGCAGAAATGCTTAAGACAGCCAAGCCATCGACCAACGAAACAAATCCCTTCGCTCTTTTGTCAGATGACGAGTCTGGCTCTGACTTGGCTGAGGAGGGAGTTTCTTTCAGTTTTCCGGAAGGTTCTGCCCGGAAACGAAAACGCATACGTTCGCGGAAAGTTGCAGATCAAGAACCCCAAATCAGCTTGCCCAAATCAAGGAGTGGTGGAAAAAAGGAGACTTCTACTCCTCCTGGATTCCGCAGAACTGATTATACCCAGGATTTTCCACCTTTTCCGGGGACATCCAAAACCCCTGATGCCCCAATTTTAAGAACAGAAACCCCTTCTTCATCTGGGCTGTTCTCATTTGATGACATTGTGGACGGTATTCTCAAATACCTCAACATTTCTGATCCTCTGAAAAGCATTGTCCTCACATTGCTTCCCACTGTGAAATCCTTCTTGAAGCAATTGACTTCAAAATGGCCCCTTCTTGCAGCTATCATCTCCTTCGATGGATAATTTTCCAAACGAGGTCGGGGATTTGATCACTGTTCTACAGTGGAATTGTCGAAGTCTTATTCCGAAATTAGATTCGTTCAAGTATTTAGTCCATAACAATAATTGCGATGCATTTGCCCTCTGTGAAACATTGCTCTCTTCAGAAATTGATCTCCCTTTTTTTGATTTTAACATTATTCGATTGGATCGTGAGGATTCACGTGGAGGAGGGGTACTTTTGGGGATCAAAAAGTGCCATTACTTCAATAGAGTGAATCTTCCCGAATTCCCCGGTATTGAAGTTGTCGCATGTCAGGCTACCATTAAAGGTAAGAGCCTTTGTATTGCTTCTGTATATATTGCTCCTAGAGTCTCTGTTAATCGCAAACAACTTTTCGACATATGTGTGGTACTTCCCGCTCCATGGTTGATCATGGGAGATTTTAACTCCCACGGTACAGGCTGGGGGGAGCTGTATGATGATAACCGTTCTACTTTGATTTATGATCTCTGCGACAACTTCAACATGACAATCCTTAACAATGGAGAAGTAACACGTTTGGCTGGTCCATCCTCGAATGGTAGCAGATTAGACCTCACCTTTTGCTCCAATTCACTATCGTTGGATTGCACTTGGCATGTAATCCAGGATCCGCACGGTAGTGATCATCTGCCGATCAAAATTTCGATTGCCAGTGGGTTCAACTCGTCAGAATCCGTTAACGTCGCGTATGATCTAACCCGTAACATCGATTGGACTAAGTTCCAATCCGCGATAGACGATACAGCATCGTCAGTGGAAGAGCTTCCGCCGTTGGAGGAATATAATTTCCTCTCTAATCTCATCGTCGACAGCGCACTTCAAGCTCAAACACGACCGGTGCCGCGATCGTCTATTCGTAAGAAAACACCATCGCTATGGTGGGATCAACAATGCACGGAGGTTTACCGTAAAAAGTCCGACGCGTTTAAACTTTTTCGGAAACGCGGAACACGCGAGCATTTCGACGCATACACATCTCTTGAACGCGAACTCAAGAGCCTCATCAAGGCCAAAAAACGGGGTTACTGGCGGCAGTTTGTAGACGGATTGTCGCGCGAAACGTCTATGAATACGCTTTGGAGTACGGCGCGAAGAATGCGTAACCGGTCTACTAACAACGAAAGCGAGGAATGCTCGGATCAATGGATTCTTAAATTCGCGGGAAAAGTGTGTCCGGATTCCGTGCCGTCGCAGTTGATTCCTCGCGAAAACGCGAATTCGGTAGACGAAATCAGTCAGCCTTTTTCAATGGTGGAACTTTCACTCGCTCTCCTTTCGTGTGGCAATTCTGCCCCGGGATCTGATAGAATCAAGTTCAACTTGCTGAAAAACCTCCCAGACGTCGCTAAGAAGCGCATGTTGAACTTGTACAATCAGTTCTTGGAGCTCAATATTGTTCCCGACGATTGGAGACGAGTAAGGGTGATAGCCATTAAAAAGCCTGATAAACCCGCGTCAGATCACAATTCGTATCGGCCCATCGCGATGCTGTCGTGTATTCGGAAATTGATGGAGAAAATGATCCTTTTTCGCCTCGACAAATGGGTTGAGACGAACCACCTTCTTTCAGATACTCAATTTGGTTTCCGTAGGGGTAAGGGAACGAACGACTGTCTCGCGTTGCTTTCCTCGGAAATTCAGTTGGCTTTTGCTAAGAAAGAGCAAATGGCTTCTGTGTTCTTGGATATCAAGGGGGCTTTTGATTCAGTATCCGTTGAAGTTCTTCCCGAGAAACTCCACGCTTGTGGATTGTCTCCATTAATGAATAATTTTTTGTACAATTTGCTGTCAGAAAAACATATGAGCTTTTCTCATGGAAACTCTACAGCTTTTCGATTTAGCTACATGGGTCTCCCCCAAGGCTCATGTTTAAGCCCCCTTTTGTACAATTTCTACGTTAGAGAAATTGACAATTGTCTTAGTGACAATTGCACGTTGAGACAACTTGCAGATGACGGCGTAGTGTCTATCACAGGGCCAAAAGAGGTTGACCTGCAAGGACCCTTACAGGATACCTTGGACAATTTGTCTACTTGGGCTATTCAGCTAGGTATCGAATTCTCCACGGAGAAAACTGAGTTGGTCGTTTTTTCTAGGAAGCATCGCCCAGCACAACCGAAGCTTCAACTTTTGGGTAAACCGATCACTCATTCCATGTCTTTTAAATATCTCGGGGTCTGGTTCGATTCCAAATGCACCTGGAGATCCCACATTGAGTATCTGAGACGAAAATGCCAACTAAGGATCAATTTCCTTCGATCAATTACCGGAACGTGGTGGGGAGCCCATCCGAAAGATCTTCTGACGTTGTACCGGACAACGATTTTATCGGTTTTAGAGTACGGTAGTTTTTGCTTCCAGTCGGCAGCTAAAACGCACATCATCAAGCTGGAACGGGTCCAGTATCGCTGTCTTCGTATCGCGTTAGGATGCATGCACTCGACTCATACTATGAGTCTCGAAGTGCTGGCGGGCATGTTGCCACTATCCGCCCGTTTTTCAGAGTTATCTCTGAGGCTCCTCACCCGTTGCGAAGTAATGAACCCACTGGTGATCGAAAACTTTGAGAAGCTCCTGGAGCTAAATCCTCAAACATGTTTTATGACTTTGTACTACCTTTATTTAACACAGGATGTCAGCCCTTCAAGAAATATTCCCAATCGTGTAGTCTTCTCCGATTTCGGCAATTCAGTGAATTTTGATTTATCTATGACGCAGGAAATCCGCGGAATTCCAGAGCGTCATCGTCCTATGATTGCTCCGTCATTATACGCTGCAAAGTTTGGCCATGTTGATTCTGCAAGAACGTTTTTCACAGATGGATCTCTAATAGAGGAGTCCGCTGGTTTTGGTGTATTTAATGAATTTCATAGCGCCTCTCGAAAACTTGAAGCTCCTTGTTCTGTGTGTGGCTGAACTGGCAGCAATTCACTACACTTTGGAAACTATTGCTTCACTTCTTCCACACCACTACTTTATTTTTACGGATAGTCTCAGTTCTGTCGAGGCTATCCGTTCCATTAGGCCGGTAAAGCACTTCTCGTATTTTCTCTTGAAAATACGAGAACTGCTTAGTACTTTATCCGTGCGCTCTTTCATCATCACCTTCGCGTGGGTCCCTTCGCATTGCTCAATTTTGGGCAATGAGAAGGCGGATTCACTTGCGAAGGTGGGCGCTATGGAAGGCGACATTTATGATCGACAGATCGCCTATAGTGAATTTTTCTCTATTTATCGTCAGCAGTCGCTCGTTAGCTGGCAACATCAATGGAGTGAAGGGAGCTTGGGACGATGGCTACATTCAATTATCCCTAAGGTGTCGAAGTTTGCATGGTTCAAAGGGTTGGACTTGGGTCGAGACTTCATACGCGTGATGTCTCGTCTCATGTCCAATCACTATTGTCTAAACGCTCACTTGTTCCGTGTGGGGTTGGGAGACAGCAATCTCTGTGAATGTGGACAAGGTTACCAGGACGCTGATCACATCCTTTGGTCTTGTGCGGAGTATCGTGGAGTCAGATCACATTTTTATGATTCCCTTCGGGCTCGAGGTAGACAACCTAATGTTCCAGTTCGGGATATTTTGGCTAGACGCGATCTGGAGTTTATGAAACTCATATATGTTTACTTTAAGGATATTAACCTTAGATTGTAAGTTTGATTAACCTTGTGTTTAGTTTGTATTTTGTACGTGTGGGTTTTTTTTTTCAATGTTTGTTTTCAAGATTAATAGAAATAATTTCATGCTTTAGGATTAATTAAATAGTTGTATCGTAAACCACATTTCAAACCTCCTTCTTCCCTTTTCCCATCCAAAAAATTGTAAATCTCCACTAACCTCGAGACAACCACGAGTACTCGGTCCAGTTCCTTTAACTTTAAATTTAAGACAGTAATAATGTATAACGCAAAGGATAACTCGGCTCTGTAAAGTTTATTCGATTGAGCCTGTACAAATAAAGTAATTATAAAAAAAAAAAAAAAAAAAAATTATGCAAATCGTTGACTTCACGCAGAAGTAATATGTACTAAACATATAGTCAAAATACAAATCGGTTTTTGGAGCTGGTTTCTCATGGCGTAACGGAAAGCGTATGCCCATGCATCCTGAATCAAAAGACGATCATCCGAAAAGAATTTGATTTTGTTTTCTAAGGCGTTCGGTTCATTTAAAGGGAGGTGGATGCTTTTATTGGCCTATTTTCCTAACGATAATTCTGTGCAAGACAATACGCCCCAGTAAATCCTCGTAATAGTTTATCCCACCCGATGAAAATCAGTCGACTGCTCGTAATAAGCTTAAACATTTATAACAAAGAACATTAAAATTCTCAATAAATCGTCTCAGCTCTTCCTCCATTCCAGTCAGAGAAAGAGTTTACCAACCCAAAATGCACGCCGTAAAGGATAATTCGAGCCGGACAATCGACAACGTCCTAGGAAACATTGGCAGATTCTATTTGGTGACTTTCTATTTGTATTCTCACGGCCATTTAAAGACATTTCAACGACAAACACCGCATGACACGGTTTTGCGGCCAAGTCATTATCGAAAGAGAAAATCGATGAAATGAATCGATCAATGTCACTTAGGACCTAATGCATTGTTCGGGTTGAATTCAAATATTAAAAGACCACTTCCACATTCCTCGAAATGTCTACGAGACGTAATAAAAGAATGGGATAAATTCTACCCCCGGGAGGCGGTCGCCATCGGTGGCTCTGATCTCTCTGTAATGGCTCAGCCAGCCAAACTCGGAAGCAACACAGCCTGGAAATCTTATCGGCCTTATCCGCCTCGTGCTGGCATTTCTTTCTTTCGGTGGTGTAGTGCTGCTGCCAAAGCTTGCAGCTTCGAATGAATACCCCCGGAACGACCGGCCGGCGATGACGGGGAGGAATCGAAATTACCATAATTTCATGAAATTTATAGTTTGATAAACATGACTGTAACTTGCAAATTGAATTTATATGCTCGTTTTTTCTCAAGCTGCTCACACCACCGACTGACGTCGCTGGTTGCTCACTCTCGGTCGCAAGAAGGCGCAGCAAAGAGATTTTATAACGACCTAACAGAAGTACCTATCACTGCTTGTCGTTCGTGTATGATGATGGGTCTTGCTGAAGAAGGCCCCCGGATGACGATGACGATTCTACTTTTCCGATCCACGGAAATGCATCATCCTATTGACAGCCTCGGCCGGTGCAGCACAATCCGTCAGGAACAAGTTGAGCTATGAATGTGGTCTTTATGAGCGAAGGAATTGATGTTGATTGTCCACTCGTAAAAGCGAATGATGGATGGATGAGTCGGTGTTTACGGGTAGTTGGGCAAATCAATACTAGAAATCATCGAAGTATGTCAATTTGTTGGATGAAAAATGTTCCCAATATGTATCTTCGAATCAAATGTGGATGTGCACAGCAAAAACATTTTCGACGAATTTCTGCCCGGTTATTATGGCATCTTATGTAGCTGAGATTCAATAGAGAAAATCATCGAAACAAGCTGACAAAACAGAATTATACTGACATAAAAAAAAAAAACAGATATTGTAATATATATTTCACTATCATCAACCACCAATTCACTAGTGGTGTAGTGTTAAGCATGATTACCTCTCACCCCGGCAGGTCTGGGTTCACTGGGTGTGAAGTTTCTTGCGAATATGTGTTTTAAGTATTGGATATGAGCATGGATTGGAAGTGCAGTTCATCGGGAATAGTTAGAGCTGAAACGAGGAACTGGAAGGGATCGTGGGTCAAGTGGCCCAACATCCAGAGGTTCATAGTGACAATGCTGCAATGAGGGGGCGTTTATCCCGATGCACTTTTTTCCGGGGCCAGCATGGGAAACTGATTTTATTATTATCAGAATCAAGGAGTTGGCGCTCCATTTGGGAGAACAATCGATCTTCAGCTTAGGAATCACGAGGAGGCTAGTTAATTACAAATCATTCGGGTGAGACCCTTTCTTTTTATTTGTTTACATTATGTTCCAAACAGTATTCATAAAAACTTTACCAAATTATGTCCCAGCATTTAAATTGAGGAGCTCGGCTAGCTTGGTAGCGGACGTTTAGTTGACTAAATCGACTAAATAGACTAAATTTATTACATAACTTCATAACATAACATCAAATTGACTAAACTGACAGAAGTGACTAAATTTACTTAATTGAGTAGATTAATTAAATTGTCTATATTGACTAGATTTTCTAAATTCACAAAATTTACAAATAGTCTTAGTTTACTGAATGGACACAATCAACTTAATTTTTAAAACTGATTTAATTCACTTAATTACCTTTTTTGACTACATTGACTTTACAAACAAAACTGACGAAATTTATTAAATGGACTAAATTGAACTTAGAGACTTAATTGACTCAATTGACTAAATTGACTTAATTGACTCAATTGTCTAAGTTGACTCAATTGACAAAACTGGCTACATTGTCTTCATTTACCGAATTTACTTCATTTTTTTAACTTATTTAATTTACATAACTCACTAAATTTTATAAATTTTCTTTAGTCACTTAAGACAAAATTAACTATATGTACTTAATTTACTTAATTGACTCAATTGAATAAACTGACTGAATTTACTAAAATTACTAAAATGAATAAATTTACTTTATTTACTAAATTGTCTAAATGGACGAAAGTAACGAAATTAAATACATTGTCTTAATTGAAAGAATTGTCATAATTTGCTAAATTTACAAAATTTACAAAATAAACTAAATTTATTAACTTTACTGTATATATTAAATTTACCAAATAGACATAATTGAAAAAAAAAAATATTAATATTTTCTAAATTGGCGAAATTGACTAAATTTACTAAATTAACTACATTGACTAAATTGGATAAATAGGCTGAAGACAAAACAAACAGAGATTGTTAAAAAAAATTAAATTAACTCCAATGACTAACGTGCCAACATTGACGAAATTAAATAATTTTATATTGGTAAACTTTTCTAAATTGACTAACTGGGCTGAAGACAAAACTGACAAAAATTGTAAAAATTTATGAAATTAACTTCATTGGCTTGACTAAAACGGCTAATTTGACTAAATTGACTTCATTTAATAAGATGACTTAATTGACTCAATGCTGAAATTTCCTAAATTTACTTAATTTATTAAATTGACTAACTTTAGTTAAGTGAGTCAGTGTTCACTCGGCTGTCGACAAAAGCAGACCACTCTCGATGTGTGCTACGCGATCGTCTGTTTTCTCGGCAGCAACCATTGTGTGGTCCTCCTCATTGTTCTTCATCAGCAGTTCTTTCGGTCGATGCGTCGTCGACTTTGGAAAGCAACCGTTTCGTGATGAGTGTGTGAGTGCTGACCACGTTTTGCGTCCATTGCTGCAATGGACGCGCTCTGACCCTCGTTGGCGTACAAAAATTTGCCATATAATGAAACCACTGGAAGCGGCTCCAGTTCTGATGGAGGAGGCTTTTTGGATAGCGGAAGATAAAGTGTTTATTGTGTTGTACCTTTTGACTATATTTTTAAGATGTATTGTATAGAGCATTTCTAGCTCAAATCGTTAAAAAAAATGTCAATTTTGTCTCGACCCCTTCTGATTTGAATGAAACATTGCTCACGTGTTCGCTGCTACTAATGGTTGCATTTTTCATTTAAATATGATTTTTTCCTCCAGAGTAACTTTTGAAAAGGGCGTATAAAAAAATTGATTATTTTTTTTTTTAAAAAATCATAACTTGAAAACTATTGCTCTGATCAAAACGGCATATGAGAAGAAGTTTTAGGTAGTTAAATTATCTTTGCGGAAAAAATACACTGAAAGAAAAAACTTCGTAAATTAGTATTTAAAAAACATAAAACGATGATTATCTCAAAACACCCCCCCTTCGATCTTTATAATTTTTTTTTTCAAGAAAATTGATGGAATACCCTTAAGTTTTGTGAAAAGTGTATGCTGGTAACTTCCTTCAAAAGAAATCTATAATTTTTTAAATTTTTGTTGATTTTTACAAGTTGATGAAAATGCATATTTTTCTGAAAAATAACAATTTATTTGGATTCTACGCATAATTTTCGATAACTTTGCATATAAAAACTTTTTTCCTAAGTCCAGCCGTTCTCAAGTTAATGCAAATTAAAAAAATATAATTATAACAATTTTCAACATTTTAGGCCATTTTCAAATGTTCGTCGAGATGTCCAGCAACGAGATTTTATTTCATGATTGTATATTAAAAAACAAACAATTCATTCTCAGATATGGTAGCTGTCAGACTTACTCGTTTCTATCTAGAGGCAGCGGAAGAGAAGCACGTTGATGTGGTCAAATGAAAGATTTGTTGAGATAAAAAACAGTATATATTTATTATTTTATTTTACAACTCATATTATTTGAATACACTGGAGTCGCTTTTTACGCGGGTGATACGTCCCGCGTAAAAAAAACCGCGTAAAAAAACCGCGTAAATTCCGGAATCCGCGTAAAAAAAACCGCGTAAATTCCGAAGTTCACGTAAAAAAAACCGCGTAAAAAAAGACCGTGTAAGAAAAAACCGCGTAAAAAGCGATATACCGCGTCAATTCTGAAATCCGCGTAAAAAAAACCAAAATCCGCGTAAAAAAAAACCGCGTAAATTCCGGAATCCGCGTAAAAAAAACCGCGTAAATTCCGAAATCCGCGTAAAAAAAAACCGCGTAAAAAAAAACCGTGTACAAAAAAACCGCGTAAAAAGCGACTCCAGTGTACATTGAATAATTTGGGTGTATCGTTTGAATTAGAGAATATTTTTACTGCAATTTGGTTGTTTGAAACTGGAATATAGCAATGATATTTTCGAGTTCCAGGAATTGGTTTCACTTTCTTAAAAATTGGATCAAATTCCGTGTCAGCCTTTTTGTATTCTTCCGTAGAAACATAACAAAATGACAGTTTTGTTTGAAGATCTTCTTTACGACTATTTGCCCAGTCGTACAGTTGTTCAGGGTTCGTTATAGGGTGCTCGTGTTGCTTAGCTAAACTTGCTCTGGTTGCCATTCTCTTAAGGGTACCGCCAATCGCATCACAATGACCTTTGCCGTGTGAAGTTGCAAAAAAATGCCATTCAATTTCTACATTATGCTTATCTTTAAATCCACAGAGGCTAGCAATTTTTTTATGTTTTTGTATTGTGAAAATACAAATGCACTTTTGGACTGTTATTTGCAACTTTAAAAATTCTAATAATTTTGAGATAAACAACTGAACTACTGTTACTGTGTCATGCTTTGAAATTGATTTAGGTAGAGGTTTACAACACTTGAAATTGTTATCCATCGTAAAAAACTACTTGCTTTTTAACTTGAAACGCTAAGAGAGATGAACTGAATGGAACAGGTGAAGATCGTCCCAATATATATATATATATGTAGCAGAATAATTACAATGTTGACATTATACCTATCTTCATTAGGTACAATTGATTATAGCAAACTTTTTTAAGTGTGAGTGTAAGAAGCCTCCACGGGGTGCCTTTTTATGTAGTTGTGATATCGCGGGATGAGCTCTTAAGGCACAATATGGTATACGTCAGAGAAGTACCTAGAGAATTTATCTCAATTACAGGTTTAATAACATATTTGTTTACCTGTTTATGTTTTGAGCCTCTGTTATGACATACACAATTCTATAAAGGTATACAACTAATAGAGGACAGAAAAAAGGCACATGACTGGGTTTGTTGATTATTTGGGTATATTTGAGAGTATTTACTTATAAACGTGTTTCTTTTCCGCTGCGTCTAAATAGAAACGGGTAAGTCTGACAGCTACCATATTTGAGAATGAATTGTCTGTTTTTTAATATATATTCATGGAAAAACATCTCGTTGCTGGACATCACGACTAACATTTGAAAATGGCCCAAAATGTAGAAAATTATTATAATTTTTTTTTTAAATTGCATTAACTTGAGAACGGCTGGACTTAGGAAAAAAGTTTCTATATGTAATGTTTTTGAAAATTATGCGTAGAATCCAAATAAATTACTATTTTACTAAAAAATATGCAATTTCACCAACTTGTAAAAACCAACAAAAATTTCAAAAATTATAAAAAAAAATATAAGAAAGTTACCAGAATACACTCTTTACTAAATATTAGGGCATTTATTCAGTTTTCTTGAAAAAAAAATTATAAAGATCAAAGGGGGGGTGTTTTGAGATAATCACCGTTTTACTTTTTTTAAATACTAATTTACTAAGTTTTTCTTTCAGTGTATTTTTTTCCGCAAAGATAATTTAACTACCTAAAACTTCTTCTCATATGCCATTTTGATCAGATCAATAGTTTTCAAGTTATGATTTTTTGAAAAAAAAATAATCCATTTTTTTATACGCCCTTTTAAAAAGTTACTCTGAAGGAAAAAATTATATTTAAATGAAAAATGCAACCATTAGTAGCAGCGAACACGTGAGAAATGTTTCATTCAAATCGGAAACACTCATGACCAACCGGTTTGCGTTTTGGGCTGGAAATGCTCTATAGTGACCAAGAATCCTCGGCTCTGTAAAGTTAATTCGGTTGAGCCTTACCAAATAAATTAATAAACAAAAAAAAAATTAGTTAAGTGACTAATTGGCTGAATTTACTTAGTTGCCTAAAATGACTAAATTGACCTTAACTCAAATTTGACTAAAATGACTAAACTAAGTAAAATGACTCAATTGACTGAATGTACTTAATTCACTAAAATGACCAAATTGACAAAATTGACAAAATTTACAAAATAGACTATATTGGCAAAATTCATTCAACTGAATTAATTGACTAAATGTAAAAATTAGAAAAAAATATTGAATTATCTGCAATGACTAACTTGATAAAATTGGCAAAATTTACTAAATTTACTAAATTGGCTCAAGACTAAACTGACGAAAAACCAAAAATTGATTAAATGATTACAAACTGACTAAAGTAACTAAATTGACTAAATTTATCAAATATACGAATTTACAAATTTGACTTCATTTACTAAATTCACTTTAGTCAAAAGTGACTAAATTGACTAGATTTATAAAATTCACGATTTTACCAAATTGACTTCATTGACCTAATTCACTAAATTAACTAAATTAACGAAATTGGCTCAATTTACTATGTTGACTCAATTAACTTTATATACTTTATTTACTTAATATGCTTATTTTACTTAATTGACTGAATTTGCGTAATTGAATTAATTAATTATTTTTTAATAAATTTATTTAAATTGCTCAATTTCCTTAATTTACTTAATTTACTAAATTGGCTACATAGACTTAATTTACAAAATTAACAATATTAACAATTGTATATTTATATACAATTTACAAAATTTACAAAATTTACAAAATTTACAAAATTTACAAAATTTACAAAATTTACAAAATTTACAAAATTTACAAAATTTACAAAATTTACAAAATTTACAAAATTTACAAAATTTACAAAATTTACAAAATTTACAAAATTTACAAAATTTACAAAATTTACAAAATTTACAAAATTTACAAAATTTACAAAATTTACAAAATTTACAAAATTTACAAAATTTACAAAATTTACAAAATTTACAAAATTTACAAAATTTACAAAATTTACAAAATTTACAAAATTTACAAAATTTACAAAATTTACAAAATTTACAAAATTTACAAAATTTACAAAATTTACAAAATTTACAAAATTTACAAAATTTACAAAATTTACAAAATTTACAAAATTTACAAAATTTACAAAATTTACAAAATTTACAAAATTTACAAAATTTACAAAATTTACAAAATTTACAAAATTTACAAAATTTACAAAATTTACAAAATTTACAAAATTTACAAATTTTACAAAATTTACAAAATTTACAAAATTTACAAAATTTACAAAATTTACAAAATTTACAAAATTTACAAAATTTACAAAATTTACAAAATTTACAAAATTTACAAAATTTACAAAATTTACAAAATTTACAAAATTTACAAAATTTACAAAATTTACAAAATTTACAAAATTTACAAAATTTACAAAATTTACAAAATTTACAAAATTTACAAAATTTACAAAATTTACAAAATTTACAAAATTTACAAAATTTACAAAATTTACAAAATTTACAAAATTTACAAAATTTACAAAATTTACAAAATTTACAAAATTTACAAAATTTACAAAATTTACAAAATTTACAAAATTTACAAAATTTACAAAATTTACAAAATTTACAAAATTTACAAAATTTACAAAATTTACAAAATTTACGAAATATACATTGCATGGCAAGCACAATGTTAATGCATGTCCAGGAAAGTCGAGAAAATTTCCAACCCGCAAAATGTCCTCGACCGAACTGGGAATCGAACCCACCGCCTTCGGTTTGGTAAGACCGTTACTCAACTGACTAGGTTCTCTGAGTTCCCCAGCAGGATTCCAGACGTGCCAACTTAAATTCGAGACACTATTGACGGAGATTCCAAATGTCTCTGAAGATGACCCCAATCGATCATGATCAACAATCCAAACGACGCCCGTGTCGGACGGAGATACAAAACTTATACAGCTTGATAACGTCAATTAGAGTTCGTTTGTTCTTGTTGCAAAACCTCGTCTGCCAGCGGCACCGGTGGTGTAGTGGTAAGCGTGATTACCTCTCACCCCAGCAGGCCTGGGTTCAATCCCAGTCGGCGCCGCCGGGATGTTCTGAGGCATAAAATCTCTGATCACGCCTTCCTTCGGAAGGGAAGTAAAGCCGTTGGTCCCCGGTTCATGAGTTGATGGGTCGATAGGTAGGGTCCAGGTGTGGGGCTGCCTCCTTGGCGTCGGTAGCATTGGTGCTCAGCACGGAAAGCATGATCGACGGTAAACAATTCAAGGGAAAAAAAAACCTCGTCTGCCATCGAGAACGCCTGGACTCATCTTCTCGAGCGTCTGAAATCTCCATTGGGAACGTCCTGTATCTAAGTCGGGAATGTCTGAAACCCAAGTTAAGAAATTCTTGAATCTCCGTCGGGAATACATCTGCGATAAGGCCTGGGACCTCCATGCGTCTGAAATATCAGCCAGGTGCGTTTCAAATCCAACTAAGGAACATCTCGGGTCATCGTCGGATACTTCTGGAATCATCTTCGAGAACGTCAGTGATTTCCGTCAAAAACATCTTGAAGCATCGGCGCGAGCTTCTGGAATCTATCATCTGAAATCTTCATTGTGATCGTTTGGAATCATCTTCAGAAATATCTGGGATTATCTTTAGGATCGTATGGAATCTGCGACTAAAACGTCTCTAATCTAAGTCAAGCACGCTTCTAGGAAAGTACCTAACGTCCGTAGATCTGTCGCACCCTGATATTCGTTCAAATTCCAGCGCTGGGGTTCAGGACGATGTGTCGACTATATCGACCGCAAGAATCCATTATTCAGCCAGCATGTACTCCCAAAACGTGAGAGTTTTACGTTCGAAAACACACGTTTTACGTTCGAACGTTATCAAACTGTAATAACGACGACCGGACATTCAAGATTGTGAGATTTCGTCAGACTATCACATCTTCCGCTATGACCGCAATCAAGCTACAAGTGAGCTTAACAGGGGAGGTGGTTTCCTAATCGCTGTCAAATCTAGACATTCGTGAACACTGGTTTCGTTTTAGACTGTTCGCCATCTTGAGCAAGTGGCTGTGCGCATCAATCTGTTACTTCACTCGCTGTTCATCACTGGAATATATTTGCATCCGCTTTCCAGCCCGGATTCATACACCGATGCGCTACAGACGATTTTTGTGAGATCTTCAAGCACCGACATCAACATGGCGTTGGGGGATTATAACCCACCCGTGTCTAAATTGGAATTTTGACGAAAATTTGAATGGTTATTTATTGTCTGGAATCAGTTCGAGGACCTCTGAAAATTCCATCGGGAACTACCGGAATTCTAATCCGGATTGTTCTGAATAACTTCGGAAAACAACGATAGCATCTGGAAGCTCCATCAGCGACTGTTGTAGAACCTCGTCGGGAATGGTAATCTTAGGGAAAATCAGGTATCGCCGTTGGAATCTGCTGGATTCCTCGTAAGGAATGCCCGCTATGATTTTGTAAACGTCTGGAGTACCCGTAGGGAACGCCACATCAAGAACTGCAGGAGTTCTCGACGAGAATGTCCAGAATTATGTTCGGAAACATGTGGAATCTCTATCGAAAACAAAGATTGATCGAAGGAAATCTACGCATTTCTTTTTCTTTATCTAGTTCATTTTTTAGAAGGCTCAATCGCGTTAGCTTTATGGAGCCGAAAATTCTTCGTTCATTGTTTTGACGTAGGACTACGTCTTTGATTTCTATATGGGGGTACACTTTGTGAAAACCGAAAATGGAACATGTAACAAATTAAGAAAGATTTTGAACGTTAATAACTCAGCTGCCCCTGGTTCAATTTCAATAATTGTATCACCAATCGATCAGAATCGCATCGATAACAGTGTTCGAATGTTGATTTTTAACAAGAAACTTTTGAAAAACTGGTAAATGTCCAGCATTATCCAAAAGCGTCGAATTAACTAACAAATCCACCAATTACCTACATGCATATGCTGCTTCCCCAGCACAGTCGTCAGAGAGTAGTAAGTAGACGAAACAAGTCGAAGTGGCATCAAGATGAAGAGCCAAAGGCTAACCAATTGAAATGTTAAATCAAATGTTGAAACATAAAACCCAGAAAATAAACGTAAATTTTACTACTTCGCCTCCGATCCTCGGGCGCGTGCGAATAGGGAGGATGGAATTGCGTAAAATATTGCACACTAATCGCCATATTCAGAACCAAACGCAATTTCTTCGAGATAACCACCATCCGTCGTCTGGCTCGCCGTGGCGGTGTCTGACGTATCTCCTGTCTGATTTACGAGGTGTGCTGAAGGTGTTCCTGAAAAATGAGATCCGTGATGCTGTCACCTACACTAAACACGCCAAGCGTAAGCGGCCATGGATGTCATCTACGTTTTGAAGTGACAGAGACGCACTCTGTTTGGTTTCGAAGGTTAAATCATCGCCAACCTTGGCAACAAAACGGCTCTTTTCAAGGCCACCAAGCTTATTACCGTAAAAAGTAGGAATAGAATTCATCTGCTGTTTGTCTATATTCAGAACCGACGATCACACAAAATGCTCATGTAACCAAACTGGAAGCAGGACGGCAGTTAACATTTGTGAAGCCGAGTTATTTACGAAAGAGAGTGTCGATGAAGAGAGTTGATCAATGTAGATAGGACCTATTGAAAAGTGACGCGAGATTTGTTTTCCGTACTGAGCTCCAATGCTACCTACGCCAGGGAGGCAGCTCCCACACCTGGACCCTGCCAATCGACCCATCAACTCAACCGGGGACCAACGGCTTTACTTCCCGAAGGAAGGCGTGATCAGAGATGTTATGCTTTAGAACATGCCGGTGGCGCCGACTGAGATTGGACCCAGGCCTGCTGGGGTGAGAGGTAATCACGCTAACCACCGGCGCCGATATCCGAATGAGATCGACCCAAATTTGAGTTTAGTTATCTCAGAAATAAGAAATAAAGTGCAGGAATTCAGCGATGAGTAAATTTGCCTCATGGTTTCCCAGGTTTTTTCCAGGATTTTCCAGGGCAAAATTCCCGAATTTGAGAAAAGTAAAGATTGGATTCACTCAGTCTATTGGTACTTCTCCAAGACTGAATAAAATTTCCGTCAATTTCCTGATTTTCTGGCGAATTTTGTAGGTTTTCCACATGAAACCATGAGACAAATTTTACTCATCGCTGAGTTCCTGCACTTTTGGCGATTATGAGTGAACTAAACTCAAATTTGGGTCGTTTTCATTCGCCGTGTACGCAAAAGGAAAATAGCCAGTGTCGCTACTTGATAGCAAACTACTCATAATGGGAGGAGTCTTTGTAGCTTTTATACCACTTGGTTGTACATCATTCTGCATTAACCTGAAAAGATATAAAGAGCGCTGCTGTATGTCATTAGCTCACTCTTTGCTCGACTGTTGAGCTGTTCAGTTCGTTTTCTTTTTCGCTCGAGTTCTCGCTTCGATTCGGTTTGTGCTGTCGCGTTGCGCCGTGGAAGCGTCGCCACCTTCGCGCGTTCTGGCAAGTTTACTGCAACTTGCCAACACGAAACAAATGGTGCGTAAACGTACCAATGATTCAGCAGCGGGCCCTTCAAAGAAGGTGGTAATCCAGCACAGCGCGTCGCAGGATGACGCCGGAAAACGGGTACTGCAAGCCAACCAGTTTGTGGTGCTCCCCGAAGAAAATGGCGATGGTGACGTCGTTTCCATCGCTGCAAGAGAGCGGATTCCCCCGCTTTTCACGCCGGAGACGTGCCGAACTGGCAAAACACAAGCTGCTGCCTCGCTTCAAGCTTTGCAGCATCGGCACCAAAATCATGTGCTCCAGCCTGGAGGAGTACAATCAAACAGGATGTTTCCTAAAGGAAAACAACGTTGACTTCTTCACGCACGATCTGCCATCGAGCAAGCCACTGAAGCTGGTATTGCGTGGATTACCGTCGTTCGAGGCGGGTGTGGTTAAATCCGAGCTGGAGCGGCTTGGGCTCAAACCTGAGGCGGTGTTCCCAATAAACCGGCGTTCCAACCACAACACCAGCTTCCGTGACCAGTTGTTCCTGGTGCACTTCACGAAGGGATCCACCAGTCTAGCGGCTCTGAGATCCAAAATCCGGGACCTGTTTCAGGTCATCATCAGTTGGGAGCATTACAAATCCCAACATCGTGATGTTACGCAGTGTATGAACTGCCTCTCCTACGGCCATGGCACCAAAAGCTGCCATATGAAGACTATCTGCGGCAAGTGTGTTGGAACTCACTCGACTGCGTCCTGTGAGCAAGATGATGACATCGAGCCAACGTGTGTCAACTGCGGTGGTAACCACCAAGCCTCCAATCGCGGATGTCCCAAGCGAGTGGAGTTCATCAATATCCGTCGGAAGGCTACGATCAATAATCAGCCCGGTCGCCTCCGTAATCATCGTTCGCCTCCTGCACGCACGGAAGTCCAGTACCCAGCTCCCAGCCCCGTCGACATGTTCCAAACTTAGAACCACTTCCGCTCAACAACCAACAAGTCAAGCATGTGAGTATTCCTAACAATCGAACAGTCCAGCATCGTCTCGCTGCTGCTGCTGCCCAGCCAATGCCAGGTCCCTCCACCGCCCCTGGTTTATCATACGCTGGTGTTGTCTCTGGTGAGCCTGTCGACGATTCTCCGTTCACCTCGGAGGAACTTGTGACGCTCGTGGCCGAGGTCATCATCATCTTGCGCACCTGCAAGACTCGATATGAACAGCTTCATGCTGCCCTGTCCCTTGTCACTAAGTATGGACCGTGAAGCCATCAAGATCTTAAATTGGAACGCTTGCTCCTTGAAGAGCAAAAACATCGAGTTTGTTGAGTTTCTCAATGAACGAAACATCGACATTGCCATCATAACTGAAACCCACCTGAAGCCTGAAACAAACGTCTACCTTCCCGATTTCCGGCTCGTGAGGCTAGATCGAAGGAGGAGGAGGAGTGGCTATTGCAATAAGGAGAAACATCTGCTGTCGACTGATGCCCAGCTTTCAGCTGAAGATCATCGAAGCCGTAGGGGTGGAAGTTTCTACTCCTATCGGCCCCATCACCATCGTCGCGGCTTACTGCCCCAAACAAGTCAACATCAGGGACGGATCGGCAGCAGATCTGCGACGAGATATTATCAAGCTAACACGACGACGCGAAAACTTTATCATCGCTGGCGACCTGAACGCCAAACATCAAACTTGGGGCAACAATCGGCGCAATCAAAACGGCACCATCCTGAACAACGACCTGCAGGATGCGCAGTACAACATCTTGAGTCCGGAAACTCCCACCCGGTTGAGTCGGTCCGGTGTTCACGCTACCATCGATATCTTCATTAGCAACATGGGCAACAACATCACTCAACCTATCACCTATCAGGAACTCAGCTCGGACCACTACCCGGTGGTGACTAATGTGGGATCCTCCGTAAATCGATTTGAAGCTTTCCGGCGCAACTATCATCGTGTTGACTGGGGTCAGTTCCAACATTGCGTCGACACCGCTGTAGACTACGATGTCCAACCGGAATCGTCCGAAGATGTTGACCGGTGTCTGCGCTCCATCGATCAAGCAATTTCCCGGGCCAGGGAGCTACATGTGCCAGTATCCAGACAGGTGAGTAACACTCTGAACCTTGACAGGCCTACTAAAGACCTCATTAGACTCCGCAACACGATCCGTAGGCAGTACCAGCGTACTGGGCTGCCTAATCTGAAGACCAATTGCAACCGTTTGAGCAAAATCATCCAAGCCAGGATGGTGGATCTCAGAAATATCGATTTTGCAAACAAGATTCGCTCTCTCCCAGATTGTGCTAAGCCATTCTGGAAAATGGCAAAGATTCTGAAAAATAAGCCGAGGCCCATTCCTCCCCTTTCCTCTCCTAACCAAAATTCGGACCCATCTTTACTAATAACCCCATTTGAAAAGGCCAATGCTCTTGGACAACACTTTGAAAATTCACATAACCTTGGCCACGCCATGGTGAGTCCCCACGAGCCTGCAGTATCACAGGCAATGGCTAGTGTCGCTGCCACCCCCGTAGTTGTCCCTGACGAAAGTAGAATATCAGCTGATGAGGTGATAGCAGCGATTAAATCAACAAAGAACATGAAGGCCGCTGGTGTCGATGGAGTGGTCAACCTCGAGCTGAAAAACTTGAGTGTTGACTTCTTCAAGCACCTTGCAGTGGTCTTCAACAAGTGTTTAATGCTTGGCTACTTCCCTGCATGCTGGAATTTAGCCAAAGTTATTCCAATTCACAAACCTGGCAAAGACCCTACCAGTGCCAAAAGCTATCGCCCCATCAGCCTCTTGTCCTCCATCTCGAAGCTATTCGAAAAATTGATACTCAGCCGTCTGCTGGTGTTTTCAAATGATAATAACATCTTTCTCAAAGAGCAATTCGGGTTTAGGAAAGGCCACTCTACCATCCACCAACTCGCACGGGTTACTAACATCATCAAGCGGAACAAGTCCGTTTCCAATACATCTGCCATGGCATTGTTGGACGTCGAGAAGGCGTTCGACAATGTCTGGCATGATGGTCTAGTGTACAAGCTGCATCGATACAACTTTCCGAACTACCTCGTGAAGATCATCAAAAACTACTTGTCGGGCAGATCATTCCAGGTCTACTTGAACAATGTCTCCTCTGATACGTTCAACGTTGATGCAGGAGTCCCTTAAGGTAGCCTGCTTGGGCCTATCCTATTCAACATTTTCACGTCAGACGTTCCTCCCCTGCCAGGTGGTGGTATCCTGTCAATGTTCGCAGATGACACCTCCATCATCTATAAGGGTCGAGTGATCCGTGCTCTGGCGAGTAAACTACAATCAGGCCTGGATGTTTTGTCCGACTATTTTAAGAGCTGGAAGATTTGTATCAATGCAGCTAAAACACAAACCATTCTGTTCCCACACTCGAATTCACCTCGGCTTGTTCCACCTGCTAACAACAAGGTCCATCTTGATAGCACTCCCATTGAATGGTCGAGTGAAGTAGTCTACCTTGGTCTCACCCTCGATAGCAAATTGCTATTCCGATCCCATGTGGACAAGACATCCACCAAGTGTAACATCTTGATCAGGTCGCTCTACCCTCTGATAAACAGGAAGTCCACCCTGTCCCTCAAAAACAAGCTTGCTGTCCACAAGCAAATCATTCTGCCGGCTATTGAGTATGGTATGCCAATTTGGGAGAGTTGTGCTAAGTGCCACCACTTAAAGCTTCAGAGGATCCAAAACAAGATCCTCAGAATGATCCTTAACAGTCCACCGCGAACTCGTAATTCTGAGATTCACCACCTGGCCGGTCTTCAAACACTCGAGGAGCGAAAGACTTCCACGCTGGAAAGGTTCAGAGTCGCCTGTCTGCGATCAAACCACCAGATCATTCGTGATTTGGCAACCTAGTATAAGTAGTTAGGTGCTCAAGTAGGTAGGTTATCAAATTTTTAAATTCAAACCAAAACAATCCCACAAAGGGTATCCTGTAAATTAGCGCTAAACGCAATCATCACATTAGAATAACCAATTAACTAGAACAAAGATGAAGAGCCAAAGGCTAACCAATTGAAATGTTAAATCAAATGTTGAAACATAAAACCCAGAAAATAAACGTAAATTTTACTACTACTGTCATTAGCTCATTTTCGCTTCGGATGGCGTGGTGAACAGCAATAGCAGCAGTATGAAGGTGGTGGCTAGTCCACTTCTTCACACCTAACAAGCAACAATTGACTGGTCGTGGAAAAGGAGTAAAAGGACTGGTAAAGGAGGCGCCAAGCGTCATCGCAAAGTTCTTCGAGATAACCGCCATCGGTCGTCTGGCTCGCCGTGGTGGTGTCAAACGTTTTTCCGGTCTGATCTACGAGGTGTGCTGAAGGTGTTCCTGGAAAATGAGGTCCAAGATTCTGTCACCTACACTAAACACGCGTAAGTGGCCATGGATGTCCTCTTCAATAAAACGGCCCTTTTCAGGGCCATCAAGCTTACATCAGTAAAGAGTTGGTATAGAATTTACCTCTGCCCGTTTTTGTCCATATTCAGAACCACAAGCCCCCAACGACCACACAAAATGCTCTCCAGAGTTGTAATCTTTTAACCAAACTTTGAGGCATGGATGCAAGTGATTGATTATCTTAATCAACTTTGTCTTTGAAAAAGATTACTACAAATTTGGTACGCCTACAATTCAAAAACGGATCAATTAAAAGAACTAAATGCTCTTCACATTTATTCCGTCCACTAGCGGTCCTACGTCAAGCATCCGTTCGTGCCCCGAGGCACAGACCCTTCTACTTTTTTTTTGACTGAATTCACTTATTACTTTGTCTAGTAGCAGTTGGGCCGAATGCTCGCGGCTTACCAGAGGTTAGAGGGGTACGTTTTCGAAGGATAGGATCAGAGAAGGAGCATGGGGGTGGGGTTTTTTTTCTCATCAGAGTGCTGTCGCCGGTATGAACGGTAGTGTGGTTCTCGATTCGTCTGAAGTTCGGTATGGTGATCAGTGGGCGACGATGAGACTCATCGAGACAGAGGGATTTACGCAGTTCATATGGGTCTAGATGAAATCTATGGAAATTAGATATGTTTTACGAAATTATACGGATACCGTCCAAATTATGAATATACATATGTTGGTTGTTTAGGCAAACAGCAAGTGTTTCATTTATTAATAGAGCAGTTCTCCGCCAAATGACGAATCGATCAGGCATGAATGGATCGATTTGCATGAAACTTTGGATGGTTGTTTGTTATAAGCAATCATTCACATTTGTGCTCGAAATCTGCCATTTTGAATGTTGCAAATTGTTTATGGTTGGTTATGGCTATTCATTCATATTATGGTTTGTTGCATTTATGACTATGGAATTCCAAAAGGCCATAACTGGAACTCACTATAAAAGGAACATTTAGCTATAACTGGTACATCTATCCTACTCACGTCAACATTAAATGACATATGAGGCAAAGCTGTATGGAAAAATAAAGTCTTTCTAGGAATATAAATACTGCATTATTTTTTGCAATCCAAACAAAAAAATCAAAAAAGTTATTAAAACCTTAACAATTTAAAATGCCCTAGTTGAAAATCGAATAGAAGTTGAATATGAGCGAAGGGCCATTAATGCGACAGTACAAGTCAAAAGCATACTTCTTTGTCTAACCCGTACGATGTACGCGGAGATTTGATGTATGTCTTCCAATCTACAGGCAAACAAGAGTGCGCTTGACTTTCTTATATATTATCTGCGGCTGTGGATTAATTCTAGTGACGTTTCATCACTACCTATATATTCTGTTTATCTTGCAGGCAACATTGTTTGTGACTTTGTGAGCTAGCTTCTTTTCGACGAGAAGCTCAAAAGATGTCGTTACTGAGGTCCTATTTTTTGAGGTATAATCCTTTCAAGAAAAACTTCTTCAAAAGATACGTCTGTTTGTCTGTGCTTTTGCAGTATTAACCTGGTTTTATTACTTCTCTTTCTAAAATTATTTTCTAATTTTCTACGAAACCCACTATCTTGTTGGGGAAACATTACCCTTATGATAATGGTGTAAGTTTTTGTGGGCGAGCTAAGAGTTTCGACAAATTAACGTTCGAATCATTGTTTACAAAAGCAAATACGTTCTCATTAAAAATCATGCTTGAATTTACCGAAACTGCTAGCTCACATGCGCAAACATCACCATCAGACTGGGAAAATTTTCCACTATCTGGACGGTGGTATTAGTTTGTGTAGGCGTGCTAGCAGTTTAGACAAATTGATAAAATCATTACAACAATCAAAAATCAAAATCACTAAAAGTGGCCTTACCAGGTACAAATTATTTTATTTGTCCCCTGTCAGTACTGTGTCGCTTTTGAATATTGGCTTCAGTGGGAGGCCATTCCGAAAGCCGTAAAACCGAAAACAAATAGCTTTGGGGAATGTAATTTTTAATATTGTTCTCTGGCTGTCGGAATATCAACTCTCTGATTTATCAACCTTCAACTTCACCACAAGCCATGTTTTTATTTTTATTTTATTTCACTGCTGGTTTCACACTTCATCGGATGCGTTCCTTGTTTCGTTTTGGAATTTTGCAAACGAACCTCACCACAGGAGTGCATTGAGTCCGGACTCCGGATCTACCCTCTTCCTGCTCGGGAATTGTTGATTGGGTGCGATTCCATGTGTAAGGCAATTTTTCACTTATTTTCACATTGGATCCGATGCTGCCATTCTGAGTAAATTGGAATGGGGGTTTTGCGACTGCTGAAGCCAGGAAATATGAGCTTTATGTCATTTCTTTGAAATCAGTTGAAACAGGCATTCCGGTTCATAACCAGTTCTCGATAGCGGCATATTTTATCTTACAAAAGATTAAACTTTTAAGTGTCTACGTAACAATTTTCCAACAATGCTTCGTCAAGAAAAACTCTCGACAAAGCCCTTTTCATCGCCTAAACTCGACACCAAGAAAGTTGAGCTCGTTCAGTAGAGAACTGTCACCACTCATCACCACCGGCAGCATGCTAACTATACAAAGAACTTATTTTTCCACTCCAAGCGTCCACTTTAAAGTTTCACTACGTAATTATCTCCTCACGGCAGCACACGACTTTCTTCTCCAAGTCCAAGTTCAGCCGAGATTGTACGAACAATCCCACACAGTAGCTCCCATTGTAGTGTGGGTGAGCAAAGTGGGCGTCAAAATGCATGGGACATTACGTTACACTGGAACAATTTTAAACTTCTACCGGTCCTTGCACGGCCGTTGGATCCGACTCGTGTTTGAGATTTCGTTTAACTCAAATTCGCAAAAACGTAGGGCACTTATAGACTGGGTAAATTTTTACTCAAATAAAAGTAAGATTATTAGTGATCTACGTTTTTGAGAATTTGTGTAAACGTAACTCAAATATAAGTTAGACTCAACGACCGTGCGTGCTTAGTCCGGGAAGATATAAGAGGCGGGCTCCCTGGATGTAAGGTGCATCTCTGGTGCACATCGTTGTTGTCGTTGTTCACTAGCTAAACATATAGGGTAAAATTGCCATTTATGAACCCTTTTCCCTTAGTGGAAAGTATAGGCATTACCCAAGTAACAATTTTGGTTTTATGAGGGTTCTCTAGACCATGATTTGGAATTGTAGAATGTTATAAAACTTCTTAAAAGCTTGCAATGTTACTTGGGTAATTCAGTTTTACAAATAAAAATAAGGGTTGTGTCCCAAGCACGACCACATTATTGACGTAGGAGATTGTTTTTTTGAATAATGATTATTAATTTTTTTTATATTATTATAAAATAAACAAACATTCAAGTAGGAGACATCCAATATTCTCAATTTATCTAACTACGAAGTTCCCTGAATTTATTCCAAATTCCATTTTTCCCCATCACTCTTAATTCTACGATTACTTCTGAAAGCCCCCATCATGTACAAATATTCTTGAACATCTGAAAAGTTCCTTGAAACTTAACGAAGTTCCCAAAACTTCCAAAAAGTTCGTTGAGCTTTTCTGAAGTAAGATATCTGACAAACTGCAACGAAGCTTCCTAAACTGAAGCGAGGATCCCTGAAGATCTTAGAAGTATGCCTGAACTATTTTGAGATCTTCTATACAGTTCCCTGTGCTTATATGAAGTTTTATGCAGCTTTTCAAATTGCTATAAAACTCGCAAAACTTCTACAAAGTTTGCTGAACTTCTACGCTACGAAATTCCCAAAACTTCTAGTTCTTCTTTGCTGCATTTCTACGTTTCTCGTAGATTTTCCGCAAAATTCCACAAATGGTATAACCTGAACTTGTACGTAATTCCATGAACTATTCCTAGCTCATGAGGTTTCAAAAAAGTATCCTGAAAATATATGAAAATCGCCGAACAATAATGAGGTTCCCTGAAATAAAATAAGGTTTAACTTCTATGACGATCCCAAAGCCTCAATAGAGTTCTCACTTCTACGCAATTTTCTGAACTTTTCCAAAGCTTCCTGAGTTCCTACGAAGATTTCGGAAGCTCTATGAAGTTCCCGGAATTTCTACAAAGTTTCGTTAATTTCTACGATGTTTCCTGAAGTTTTTCGAAGGTGCCTGAGGTAAAAGAAAAATCCCTGAACTCTTGGCCAATTTGTAGTGCCTGTAGACGGTTTATTATACTAACGATTCAATGTTGGTATAGTACAAATTCTACCAGTGCAGAACATTAAGAGAGGTAGACATTAATAAAAAACAATAAAAAAAAGTAAGGGGAGGAGGAAGTGCTAGATAATTCTGAAGGAGGCCTGGCCCTATTGGCACTCCCGTTAGCTACGCCAATGCACAGTGGTCCAGAATGCAGATTTAGGTGGAATGATATGTTTTGAGCCTGAAATTGGAACTTTAGACTAAAAGTCTCTTCTACAAAGTTGTTCCTTATAGTTAGGCCCTCATTTTTATAAATATGAATTCTATGAAATCCATATTTTGCCAATAACTTTTTTATTTGAAATTTATCATGAAAGTCATTTTCTAGAGACTTTTAAAACTCTTTAAGACGAATGTTTTATAGCTGGATTTGTTGCCTGTATCTCTTATAATTAAAAAGTTATACTTAAATATACTAAAAAATATGAATAAATTCAAATTGATTTTATACGAGTAAAAAAAATAACATACCTCCAATTTTTTCATATTATTGAGAATAACATACGCCCTTTCAAATGCTGCAAAAAAACTTTTTTTTTGTTTGCCCCAACCAGAGATATTAACATTTGAAAAGTGCATATTTTTAGTATACAAACGTCAATAACTCTTGATTGACGAAAGATTTTGACAAGCTTTGTACAGCAAAAATTTGCGCCTTTTTAAGATCTAAAAGTTATCTGAAGACCCCTTTGCTGAGAAATTCGAAATAAGAAAAATAGAGCAAAAAAACTGTTTTTTTTAAGAGCCACCCTAACTCAATTCAAGAAAATAGCTCTAAATCGGCCAATTTAAGAGATACAAAAAAGTTATGTTGAACAAAGTTGCTTGAAATTAGCTCAGCTATAACTTTGCGGAAGAACGTATACCTTAATTTATTCAAACAAAAAAGTTAGATTTTTGATTTTAATGATAATAGGAACCACCCTAGAATTCATATTTATAAAAATGAGGGCCTAACTATAAGGAACAACTTTGTAGAAGAGACTTTTAGTCTAAAGTTTCAATTTCAGGCTCAAAACATATCATTCCACCTAAATCTGCATTCTGTACCACTGTGCAATGGTGGTCTATAAAACGTTATTGGTGAGATCAATTTGTAACACTAATTTTCGTGGGTTAAATAAAGCAATTTATTTATTTTACGTATATCTCACACTAAGCTTAATAACTTGCCCCTTATTGAAAGAGGAAGCTATGGAAACGTAATATTAATAAAAATGCATTGCTGCTAAAACCTTTAAAAATGCTCTTTTACTGCGAAGCTACTCAAATTTACAGTCCTGCTCATGTTTCTGACGTAGGATTACGTCTTTAGGCACCATATTGAGGGTTCAATAAAAAAAAAAAAAAAAAATCTACCGCGTCACCAAAAGTAGTCAGGATTTGACCACTTAGAACTATGTCAATAGGGGATGGTTTTGAATTCTAAACAAGCCAATCGATTAGGCGCCGGTGGTGTAGTGGTAAGTGTGATTATCTCTCACCCCAGCCAACAGGCCTGAGTTCAATCCCAGTCGGCGCCGCCTGGATGTGCTCAGTACGGAAAATAAATCAAGGAAAACAGCCAATCGATTGTGAATTTTTCTACCCAGCACCGATTGCCTGCAAAAAGCGCTTTCCCTAACACAGATTTCAAAATCGATTTCCATACGGTCTCACCAACAGTGACGCCACATATTTAGATTTATCTGTAATCATACAGATTTTTTTTTCAATATTTTGATGCAGATATTGTATATACAGATATTATTACAGATTACAGATTTTTGAAAAATATACAGATTTTTCAAATATAGGGAATATATTTTGTATTGTTTTTTTTTATATTTATTAATTCTGATGAATAATCGTTTCTTCCTTTTGAGCAGCTTGAATTCAATCTAAGCATCAAAGCCTAATCGTATTTTTCACTATATAAATTATTATTGTTCAAGCTTCGAATGGACTTGGAATTTTTCGAATGGACTTCTGATGTTCAGATGTTCTGATTTCACGTTACCAGGAAATTTAGTTTCCTTTTCTATTTGATTTATTAACCATGTAACATCGCGACAGATACCAAGGCTAATTAAATAAATTTTTGTCAACTAGGTAAACAAGCAATTTTAGAAAACCCACAATGTGGTTGATTATAGTTTGGAAGTCGAAGAATCAACTGGATATTTTTATATTTAAAGAGCGTAATTACAGAAATAAAGAATATTGCATGCAATTCGACTAACTTCCTGTCAAAATTCTGTGTTATGTCTAATGTCCAAAAAAGGTTTGCGTAATCTGAGACATAAATAAATCAAATTCTAGGGAATTGTGATAAATACTTCATTCAGGAAATTTTCAGTCCGAAACAGATTTGTCTCTTACAACTGGTACTTAATGTTTTGTATTTTCAGACAGTAGAAGAGATAAAAAAAAACTCTACAAAAAATCAAGAGTGTAGGATTTCAAGATTTTTCAAATAGACAAATTCTTTAGAAAGCAAACTTTAGTTATTTTTCATGATTCTAAACATTGAACTATGAATTTGCTCAATGGATATTTACTTAAATCCGCACTGAGGCCATAATAAAGAAATGAAATAGATTTTTTTTTACAGATTTTTGTCAGCCAGATACAAATAAAAAAATTTTGTTGGGATGAAAATACAGATTGAACTTTGAAAAAATGTGGCATCACTGCTCACCAAACGGTGTTTATTCAATGACCGCGTGTGGTGAGTGGTGGTGTCCGGTCATCATCAGTAGCAGCAGTATACCACAAAAGGCTCCCCGTATGTAGCTAGCATCAAGGCTGCCCTCAAGAGCCCTTGATTCACCGAAAAAAGAGAAAGAACCCGCACCGCTACTGACCGGATTCAGTTGCTCGTTGCGAGCTGCTGTGGGACATCTACGCCAAGCGCGTCGCCCTCGTTCCAAACAACAGCTCGCCAACCTCAGCCATGTTGAACATCCTAATAGCTCAGCATTGCTCAACCATCACAACACAACGCTTCTTTTGAGGACCACCATAAATTATTATTGTTTAAGAGTTAATTTTCATTGAACGTTCGCTCGTCTTGCTGCCAGCCATATCAACCCAAAAGCTCTTTGATAATGTACCCAGGAACCAAACGTACATACAAATTCTCCCGATGACCGAATACCACATGACCTTGTCGGTTACCAGATGCACTTCGAATTAATAGGTAAGGTTTTCTCCAGGAAAAAAATCTCGCATATACATGATTGATCGTGTATATCTTGCGATTGGAAAACTTTAGCAAGAAGGTCCTCCAATCAATTTTCGCTTTTTTGATTGCAAGAAAAAGCGTAATTTTGTCATAAAAAAGAGGCGTTTCCGTGATGGGAAAAAGCTGGTTTCCAAACACAGTAGCCGAATATTGATACCAAGCACGTAATCGTTCACCAAATCTACGGTCGTGTCTTGGATACAACTTATTACTTTTTAAGTCAGAGGAGCGGAGTCATCTTCCAAAAGAAGCTTCTTTTAGAA
The DNA here is from genome assembly GCF_037179485.1 of Ochlerotatus camptorhynchus. Taxonomy (NCBI): domain Eukaryota; kingdom Metazoa; phylum Arthropoda; class Insecta; order Diptera; family Culicidae; genus Ochlerotatus; species Ochlerotatus camptorhynchus. The sequence goes on along the minus strand of NW_027040507.1, from coordinate 2,483,327 downwards.
ACTTCTTTAGAATCTACTTTTGAAAACTTATTCTAGATCGGTGCCCGTCGCTCCGCTCCTCAGACCGAAACAAAAATGGCCAGGACAGGAAATCTGAGGTAGCTATGCATTAAATGAGCATTTAACAATCATTGAAAGATCATGAATATAGCGTTAGGAAGGTCCATAATTGGTCAATTTACCTTAGGTATAGAATTGGCCACGGATGATGGTGGATGGCATGGGACGTGATTAAAGCGTTAAAGTGCAATTTGCTAATTGTACTTGCGATAACCAACTTTTGTTGCACATGAGACTGCTGGGCTGTTTGGGGGGGCTGAGGGGATGTCTGGTTTGAATGGTGGACAGTGACTGATTCAGAAAAGATATCTAAGGAAACTTTTTTTTTTCGTTTGTTAGATAGTGTAGAACGGAAAGCGATAGAAGATGATTATTAGTTTTTTCCTTTTTTTTTCTAAGTGATACTTGATGAAAGCTGGCTTATAGAGGATTAAGAAAAGTTGACTAGATGTTTGGGTTGGCCTGTTGATCTTTGGGATAGTTTATGTTTGCAACTCATGCGTAAAACACCAGATCGGTGAAATGCTTCGCGATGGATACTCAACCGACTTGTTTTACAAGATTGATTAAAACCACCATGGAAAGCACTTCAAAGTAGAGACGTCGAAATATAATCGATTATTGCGAGAATCGTAAATTTCACAATCTGCTAACTGCTAACCACGCAAATTCACAACACATCCATCAAGTGGGATAAAGTTCCCTCAATTTTCAGTTTAGAAATCCATAGTATATGATTCTTAAATCGGAAGGAGTCATGATTTTAAAAGTGTCACCGTTTTGGGCTCAGCCAATTTGATAAAATCATTTAATGATAATTTTCAACTTGAACAAGGTTCTCAAGTGCGTGTGCGTTTGGAATTGCTAGATGACTTATGGAAACAATTCTCCGAAGTCCAAGATGAAATTGAATCATTGGAAGTGGCTGATGAAAATGAGGATTTAGAGTTGTCCGAAGAGCGAATCGCCTTTCACAACATGTATGTTGAACTCAAATCATCATTAATTTCGAAATTGCCATATGAAAACGTTCGTAATTTACTAAGTGAGCCTCCTAATCCTGGTCCAATTGCCCAATCCGTTCAATTACCAGAAATAAAAATTCCTGAGTTCAATGGGAACTCAAAGGATTGGATAGAATTTAGAGATGTATTTAAATCCCTTGTTCATGGAAATCTGCAACAACCAGTACAAAAATTACATTATTTGAAGGCATCGCTCAAGTCTGAGGCACAGAGAATCGTCTCGTCTCTCGAAATGTGCGCCGACAATTATTTGATAGCTTGGAGATTATTAGAAAAATGGTACAATAACCCCAATCTATTAATAAAAAGACATCTCGCCGCTTTGTTTTCGATTCCGCCGTTGAAACGTGAGTCGGCTACCAGTTTGTCGGAATTGGTAGACCAGTTTGATAGACATGTTAGTATTTTAAATCAGTTGGAAGGAGTGGAACAACACTGGAATTCAGTGCTTGTCGAAGGGTTGAGTCGTCGTTTAGATTCTAACACACTGAGGGAATGGGAGAATCACTGCAATGAAGAGCAGAGACCGACTTACGATGAACTAATCGCGTTTATTCGGAAACAAGCCCGAATGCTTCAATCGGTTAGGTTGTCCCAGGTTAATCTATCCGCGCTCAAAATCGTCTACTTTCGTGATTTCTGAACCGTCCAACAAATGCCCAGTGTGTAAGCAAAGTCATCCTATTTATCGTTGCGATCACTTTAAACGGTTATCACCAAAAGAAAGGTTTACCGTAGCTAAACGGCATAAGTTGTGTATCAACTGTTTGAACGGATTTCATCTAGCGAAAAATTGCAATTCGATCGGCTGTAGTGTTTGTACCAATCGGCATCACACTCTATTACACTTACCACCAACCTCGGGAACAGTGTCGACTACTGGTGGTAGTATCGCGAATACGTTGATGATAACAGATCACTCACGCCAAGATGAATCTGAGTTACCACACTCTTCAAACGAGCAATACGCATACCAGTTTTATCAACCCCCCTCCGTTGCGTCGCGCGCGTCGGTACCTTCGCTTTCACCGACACTCTCGTCTTCATTGGTCCCATGCGTTTCTGAGGATAGTGCATCGAAGAATACTCTTGTGAAACCGACACAGCTAATCGAACCGGTTGATGATTCGTATAAAGCGCATTCGCTACGCGATGGTTGTGAAATTTTTTTTAGCTACCTCAGTGATAAAATTAAAGGACGTTTTGAGTATGCCTCGGTTTGCTCACGTCGTGTTAGACAATTGCTCGCAATGCAATTTTATCTCCGAATCATTAGCCAGGAATCTCGAATTAAAACGCATTAAAACAAACATGGACGTCGTCGGTATCGGGCAAGGAAAAGTGCATATCACTGAAATGGTTGAAGTACAAGTGTTTTCTCGCTTGAACAGGTTCAGCATAGTGATTAAATGTCTAATTATCACCAAAATTCCTGCGGTATTGCCAAATAGAAATATAAACATTTCCGATTGGAATATTCCGGGCAAGTTGGTCTTGGCTGACCCTAAATTCAATATCAGTGCTGGGGTGGATCTATTAATAGGGGCTGAGTTTTTCTTCCGGTTAATTGAAAGTGATAAATACCATATGGCTGATGGTTATCCATCTTTACAGCGAACCGTGTTCGGTTATATTGTCTCCGGGATGTACGCGACACCGAGAACAAACCCCTCAATTTGTATCGTCAGCACAGGAGAAAATCTCGATGGTATGCTTCAACGGTTTTGAGATCTAGAGCGTATTAACGAAAGTCCTATGCTGACCCCCGAAGAGCAAAGGTGCGAAGATCATTTCCGTCGAACAGTGTCTCGTGATCAAAACGGAAGGTACGTTGTCCGTCTACCGTTGCGAGTAGATCGCCTCCCGTTCCTCGGCGACTCGTATCAGCAAGCCCTGCGACGGTTCTTAACGACGGAGCGACGTTTCCAAGCGGATCCGAATTTTCGAGATGCATACTTCCAGTTCATGGATGAATACGCGCAGTTAGGACATATGGAGCCCAGCAGATCTACAGGTAATCTACAATTTTATTTGCCTCATCATGCCATATACCGCCCGGATAGTTCAACTACCAAAACACGAATAGTTTTCAACGCGTCTTGTAGGGGAGGTAACCAACTAGCTCTAAATGATGTTTTGTATGCGGGTCCAACGGTTCAGCCCACCTTGCTGAGCATAGTATGTAAATTTGTCTTCAAGGCCGACATTGAAAAAAATGTTTAGGCAAATTTGGACCCATCCATATGATCGCAGCTTACTGCAAGTGTTTTGGCGACGTAACCAAAGTGATCCACTCTTGAAATATATAGCGAATTCGTTTATTATCGGGGTTGGAACCAGTTCCAACCCGTGCGAACCCGAACTTTTTGTCAGTGCGAACCTCGACCCGTGCCAGGTTTTAAAAACAAACGATCAAACTGACTTTTGCTAGAAAACAAGCAGACCCAATCTTGATACCCGATCCAGGTTGGAACTGAATAATAAACGAATTCGCTAATAGTTTAACCACGGTAACCTATGGGACGGCTTGTGCTCCGTTTCAAGCAACTAGAGTTTTATTGCAGTCAGCAGAAGACGAAGGTCACAGATTTCCGTTAGGAGCTTGTATTTTGCGAAAGGGGACTTACATGGATGATACTCTGGCTGGCAGTGATGATCTTAATGAGGTCATAAAAGCCACTGTTGAACTGAAACAATAATTGGCTGCCGGAGGTTTCAATCTTCGGAAATGGTGCGCTAATGATGCTCGAGTTTTGAGCGAAATTCCATCAAATTTAATAGAAATGCCTGACAAAGTAGAACTTGATCACGAAGCATCGGTGAAAACGTTAGGGCTATTTTGGAATCCTCATACAGATAAATTTAGTATCAAAATACCTTCATTTGCGGACTCTGATGTCATAACCAAACGAGTTGTGGTTTCAGAAATGGCTCAGTGGTAGCCGCGGCAAAAATGTGTGTTCAGAAACTGTGGAACGCAAATTTATCGTGGGATGATCGATTATCTACAGAGTTGACAACTTGGTGGCAGCAATATCGAAATCAATTGCCTGGACTGCAGAATGTAGAAGTGCCTCGACGTGTAATGCACACTTAGAAATACCTAATTTTACACGTGACGGAATCCACCTTTGACGTAAAGGATGAGACGTAAACAAACATGTCATGTAAAATTAAGTGCTCCGAGACTGAAAAGTTCGGTACTCGACGAAAAGTACGTTTGATTGAGCTGAGTTTTGCGTCTATTACGACTCAATTTTATGTCAAAAATGACGCTCGTATATGTCAGTCTCAGAGCACCTAAATTTACATGATTTTTTTTTAAGTGTGTGGTTAGTAGGGATTATTCTTTACATTGTTTTTGTGACGCTTCTGCACGAGGCTATGGCAGTTGTGTGTGTCGTTTCAGTGGACGAATCTGGCAAACAGCACAATAATCTTCTGATATCAAAATCACGGGTAGCACCAATCAAAAATCTATCCATACCTCGTTTAGAATTATGTGGAGCTCTTCTTGGATGTCAATTGGCTGATCAGGTTCTTACATCGACAGAATTTCAAGGAGCAGTCACGTTTTGGACTTACTCCACAGTAGTTTTACATTGGATTAATTCCCCAACCGTTGCATGGCAGACCAACGCTGTTGCTTTCGACTATGCGACAACGCTATTGGCCCATTCGTGGAAGAAACCTTGCAAGAAAGGTAGTAGGAGAATGCGTACAATGTTTTCGCTGTAGTCCACGCACATCAAGACAAATTATGGCTCCACTTCCCGAAGTTAGAATCACACCAGCTTGAGTTTTCTCAAATTGTGGTTTAGATTATTGTGGACCTTTTTTGGTGCGCCCTCTTGTGGGCAGAGGAACCTCAGTCAAGGTTTATGTTGCGTGCTTCGTATGCATAGTTTCAAAGGCCATTCACCTTGAAGTGGTGTATGACCTCTCCTCACAGTCATGTATAAATGCTAAGAAACGCTTTATAGCTAAATAGACGTGGACGATTGGTTAATCTCTACTGTGATAATGCTACAACATTTGTCGGTGCTAAGCGTGCGCTTAAAGATCTTCGGGCGCAATTTTTACAGCAGTTTCAATCAGAGGTTTGGAATAATTACTGTCTCAATCAAGGCATTACTTTTAATTTCATTCCCGCTCGCTCACCGCATTTCGGAGGATTATGGGAAGCCGGCGTCAAATCCTTTAAGCACCATTTTCGTCGAGTATTCGGAATGAAATCCCTTCGATTAGACAAAATGACTACCGTTATAACTCAAATAGAAACCATTCTGAACTCTAGACCATTGACTCCGCTTTCCAATGATCCTAAGGATCTAACCACGTTGACTCCGGGGCATCTATTAATCGGAGAACCAATGTTTTCTCTCCCCGAACCCGATGTAACCGATATCAACGTTAATCGATTGAATCGATTACAGGAAATGAGGCGTTCCATTCAAGATTTTTGACGCCGATGGGCTCGCGACTATATCAGTCAACTTCATCAGCGTTCGAAATGGCGAACCGAAGTCCAGCGCGATCTATACAAGGGCGAGTTAGTTTTGCTGAAACAAGAAAACCTTCTACCGCTTCAATGGAACATAGGACGTATCGTGGACATGTTTCCAGGGAGCGACGGGCACGTACGTGCAGTTCTAGTGCAAACTTCAAGAGGGTTATTCAAAAGAGCAATAACAGAAGTGTGTCTTCTACCAATGGACGTTTCGCAGAAGATCGACAAAGAAGAGAGCAAGGAGGTAAGGATGGTGTTCGACGAAAACCTTCACGGGAAGAAGCAACTGAAAACCAACAGAAAGTTCTAGTTAGGGAAATTGCATGAATGAGTATGTTGAAAATACCCTTTTCAACGGGCGCCGGTGTGTTAATTCTTGAAATCAATTTATTTTTATTGAAATTTTGTTACTGTGCAGGATGAATTCGCCTGAAATACATTTCATTGGATTGCTTATAACTGGAATTGTATTGAGTAATAATTCTATAGTAACGGCGATAGTTTCCGGTAGTTTGAGGTATCATTGTATTTGTATGGTATTGGGTATAAAATCGAGAATTATTTAGAATAAAGAACTCACTAGTAAATCAAAACTCTACCTAACAGTGTCTACAAGAAAGAACGTCTCATCAGTAATTCACTGAAACCTCGCATGGTCGGTTGAAGTTAGTCCCGTAAAAAGTTTAACTAACAAACACACACAGCAAAAAAATCGATGTAATGTCGATCAATGTAATTCAAGCTAATGTATAAAATAATGATGTAATAGCAAAAAGCAGATACAATATTACATCAATGGATGTAATTTTGTTCACAAAATCGATGTACATCGTACAACGTTATATTACACAACTGATGGATTGACCTGGTTGACGCAGTTTGGATGTAATATTCAACAACTTTTTTTCTGTGTACAAAATCATGAATTTTAAATAGTAATAGTTTCCGTGTTCACTCGGCTGTCGACAGAAGCAGACCACTCTCAATGTTTGTCACGCGATCGTCTGTTTACTCGGCAGCAACCATTGTGTGGTCCTCCTCATTGTTCTTCATCAGCAGTTCTTTCAGTCGATGCGTCGTCGACTTTGCAAAGCAACCGGTTTGTGATGAATGTGTGAGTGCTGACCACGTTTCGCGTCCATTCTTGCAATGGAAGCGCTCTGACCCCCGTTGGCGAATCTGCCATACAATGAAACCACTGGAAGCGGCTCCCGTTCTGGTGGAGGAGGCTTATTGGATAGCGGAAGATCAAATGTCTATTGTGTTGTACCTTTTGACTATAGTTTTAAGATGTATTGTAATTTCGTATTCACACAGATATGTGCTTCCAAACATTGAAAACATCTTCATTGCATGCCGGTGTTGAACAGGAAATTTTTCTTCATTCACATAGTCACGATGAAAATTGATGAGTGATGACTCGTGAAACTTCGATTTGATTTCATCGTTTCATTGAAGATCGATAATTTCCAAATTAAATTTATCGGGAACATTGTCCATATTAACAGTGAACGTCATTGTAACAAATTCAAATAAAAATTCATATTAAATAACATACTTCATTTAAACTCCACATTCAATCACCATAAGCATACCGCAATATAGTCCTCACAAAGATACCCTTCAGTTGACTTGAAAATGTTTGGATTTAATTTTCCCGAAATCATTCCCTCAATAATTACTAACTGGTAATGCGACCGAAAAGGTTTCATTTCCTCTCGTCACCCTCCGCCGGGGCTTCCGCGATTCACGATGCTTTTTAGATTCAATTCCATTCCGATGAAGTCACAGCTTCTGGGAAGCCATCTTCTTTCGAATGGCGCACGATATTAGCGGGAGTGGTGCCGGTGATAAAATTAACGTAAAATTATGTGAACGTTGCCGGAAAATGGGAAGCCTTCTTCGCTCTGCACAAACACGCACCCATTACGATTTCGCTACTATGCCAGGCAACCCGTTTTGGATGGTGTGTACTTCATGGCCCTAAACGAGAAACGATGACGCCGACGACGACGACGACGACCGACGGAGACGGTGGCGGCACTCACTACTGATGGCCCATATCATAGATTCCGGCACATACAGAATGCTCTCGAAAAAGAAGGCTTTCTACGTCTCCTCCGTATGACCCGAAATGATACAGGCGGCCTTGGTTGGTAGGCACTCTGCAGACGACAAAGTTTCGTGGAAATTCACTGAGCTGCTGGCTGTTTTGTTCATTTAATTTCCCGAGCGTTAATTTATGAAAACATCATGACTTGTGCCCCCCGGCATTCGACGTGGGCCATCACGGCACGGCGTGGCCACGAGTCTGTGTCTGTGGTTTGGTTGCTTGGGGTGATAGAAAATTCGCTTCCTGGGGCGTTTGCCTTCAGCAATGGACGTGATGTGATTGATGGCCAACCGGGTTAGATCAATGATTTGTGGAAATATTTGGGATTTTAAAGCATTCGTAGAGACACTTTGCTAATGCGTTGAATGTAAGCAATTTTGACATTTAAGTTTGTTAAATCAGACAGCCTTACAAGACTGCCTCTTTTTCGATGTGTCGTAGACTAACAAATCAGCGTGGTAAGCGTGAAAACCTCTCACCCCAGCAGGCCTGGGTTCAATCCCAGTTGACGCCGCTGGGATGTTCTGAGGCATAACATCTCTGATCACGGGGAAGTAAAGCCGTTAGTCCCCGGTTCATAAGTTGATAGGTCAATAGGTAGGGTTCAGGTGTGGGAGCTGCCTTCCTGACGTCGGTAGCATTGGTGCTCAGCACGGAAAACAAGATCGGCGGAAAACAAATCAAGGAAAAAAATAGACTAACAAATTTGTCAGCTGAAAATGGTCCTATTTCTTAGTACTAAAAATCACTATCTTTGTCTAAGATTATCAAACTTTTTTTTCTTCTGTTCGGGACCTAACACTACTGCGACCAGTAATTTGATCTATTGTAGTATATCCCGTGTCCTTAGTTTAGTGCATGTTGTATTACTCCATCACTATTAAGAAATGATGAAGTATTCGATTTTTTTACAATTGCCACTCTTGCATTTATCGCAAGGAACCGACTCTTATTGAAAGGTTTCGCTATTTATACCCTTCGGAGTGTTGAAACACCCTCCAAAGGCGCGCCCTTTTGTCAGTCAAAATTGGATTCCTTAGCAACAAAATTAAGGTATGACACTGATAATGACCATGCATCAGAACCCTAGTCTTAACCACCTCAAACTAGGGAACAACGAATAGAAGATTAGGAATCACATAGATGAAGACAACTTACTCATTTTTTGCCTTGTTTCAAGATCATCCTCGGTAGACAAAGCCCAGTCTTGTCACTATCAACAAGGCATAAACATAAACAAGGACTAAGTTGTGTTCCTTGGATTACTGAAAAATCCTGTTCCCCTAGTTTGAAGTAGCCAGGACTAGGAATCGGTGGTAGATCTTACATCCCGTAGCGTACCTCGAAAAGGTGATCTACCCACGTTACGGGGCTCAAACTTATCTGAGTTCCAGTATCTTAAAAAGTTTCCCATCTCCCCTAATGGGACTTTACGCCAGTCCTCAACATAGTATTCTTTGAACACTTCCACAGTTGTTAATCGAGAGCTTTCTAAGCTGTCCAGTAACGTTTGGTAGACTACCTTTTCGTGGCATAAAAATCTATCACCGAGGCCTAGTCCGAATAACTTCAAACTGATTCATAATCTGTTATGCGCTGTTCTCTAGTTTGAAGTGGTTATGACTAGAATTCTGATGCATGGTCATTAGCGGTATTATTGCTTGATTTTTTTGCGAAGGAATCCGTTTTTGACTGGCAAAGGGGCGACTTTTAATAGAACTCAAACCCTCCGAAGGTTATAAAGAGTGGGACCTTTCGATTAGAGTCGAATCCTTGTGGTAAAGGCAAAAAATGACAACTGTATAAAAACCGATTACTTCTTCATTTCTCAAAAGTGATGGAGTGATTCTACATGCACTAAACTAAGGACACGGGTATACCACAATTGATAAAATTACTGATCGCAGTGGATTTATGTCCAGAACAGAAGGAAAAAAAGGTACCTAGCAGATTGAAAGCTGGTGACCAAGGTGACCAGCAAAATGAATAACAATTATTAATAAAAATCTTTTGTCCACTAGGTCACCAGCATTCACTCTGCAAGACTGTACCATTTTTGCATAAGGATTATTGTGTGGCAAGTACAATCATCCAGGAAAGTCGAGAAATTGTGCATTCTGGACCCTCCCCAGACCTTAATGTTTTTTTAACCAAAACGCACCATTATTATTTTTTCAGGGTTTATTGTTTTCTACAAAGGCACAATACTTCTGCACAACTTTGCTCAAGACACCATCTTGATCAAATAAATCGTTCTGAAGATATGTATGTTTGTATCTATGCGTATCATTGTTACAAAAGCCCTTTTCAGAAGTTAGCCGCATACAAAACTAAAGAAACAAAAGTGTAAACTGGCAGCAACAAAATACTATGCAAAATTACAAGTAATTCTAAAAATATCGATCCGAAACAATTTGCGAGTCTGCGTGGACCTGCGCAAGTGCCATTTGTAACCGATAAGTGATGGTAGCGCCGCTACGAGCAGAACGGTTGGTGTTGAAACTGAACACATAAAAACAGGTACAACAGAAATTGAGAACTGCCGTAGATTAGCCTCGGATAGTACTACTTTTTAGATGGTTGTAGTCTCCGCTAAATATTATTGTTTCACAATTTAAATTTGTGAAGCGCAACATCGTATGATGTTTTTTTTTACCCAATCAGAGCAGGACACGTAAGAATTCTATTCAATTCTCGTACCCACGAAGTGGAAGATAATTGTCTTGATGTGAGCTACATTTCATTCCGGTGAGACCTGTGCGAGCGATCGGATCGTTAAGCAGATTTTCTGAAGTCAGTAGAGAATACCGTGTGTGCTTTAGACATTTGCCACAAGTCTAGTATAGTGCGGTTAAGTGAAGTCTAAAAGGCTATAGGCAAAAAGGTAACAATATACTGCAAATATTTAGACCGACAGGTTTCCCTAAATGTTTCAGGCGAAGGTTTTTTTGTTGGGCTCTAGAAGTCACCACCATCGCGGTCATACCGAGCACCCTGCGCTCCTAGATCTGCGCGTGCCACGTGCGGCTCCGAGTAGTTCCTCGGTGGCGTCCGAGTAAAACTAGGCCCACGTGTGGACTTGTCCACCATCGACCGTTTGTGTGATGACGAAATCGAGCAGTTGCGATAGGACAAAAAACCCCCAGAATAAATTGAGTGTCAAAGTTTAGTCCTTGCTTCACATTTTCTTGTCGACCGCTGGGTTGATCTGTGGAAGAATCTAGCCTATATCAGAAGATTTTGGTTTTGTTCGCATTTTGGGTTTTGCCGGTAATGTTTGGTAGTTCTTACCTGACCTGCCCTGAGAGGACTAACCGGTATTTGAACACGCCCTCTCGCAGTACGATTTATCGTACTGGCGCTTAAGCAAAAGGGTTTTCGAAAGGGTCGTTCGTTGAGGAGCTTGCCGATTTTGCGGACATAGTTCGAAAACATTCTGCTGTAAAAATAACTTAGGTTTAGTGAATTTATCTGCTGTTTTCTGCTAATTCCGCCTGTTACACATTTTGTCAGTTTTAGATTATTGTTGGCGCTTTTATGGTTTTTTCTTTACACATTGTAGGATAATTTTTCGCTTTCAAAGACATTCTGGCAATTCTAAGCTTTTTTGAAGTCATTTTTGGCATTTATGGTGTATTTTTTCAATACTGTTTTGATGTTTGTTTGTCCTTCTTTGGACTATCAGAAATTTTATGATGATCCTGGATCTAATGAAATGATCAAGCTGTGATGCTTGCAACACGTCTGAGAGATTTGAAAAACTTCAGATAGGTTCAGTGAACTTCTTCTTTTTCTTCTTCACTTTGTAACGGTAGACATTTTCGTTAGATCATATTTTGTTACTTATTCTTAATTATTTTTAAATATCCATTATTAAATAAATCATCGTTCAATTTATAATATTAACTGAAATGCACTGAAGTTAAGTGTAGTATATGTGATAAAGTAGTAATCAATTAATAATAAATTTACCTTTAATAAGTTTTAAGTCGACATTTATAAAATAGACAAATGACAGATAAGCTCACCTTGGATAAAACATGAACTTCGGAAAGCTCCGAATATACGAATGCGATTCGTGTTATGAAAATTGAAGTTTAGCTACGAAACGATCAAAACACAGGACTCGAAGTGAGGGAGATAGGACTTATGCTTAACATGACGCTATGGGATAAAAAGTGCGGAATGAGATGTACTATCAGATTCAGGACGCTCATTCATGGCTCGTTTGGGATTCTGTTGACGAATCTCAAAGGTGTATTCAGATCGGAGCGATATTTCACGCGCGGAGAGATATTTTGCGAAGGTACGAGAGGGAGAAAAGTACTAGTTGTCTCTCTCATTCCAACGCAAATTTTGCTCCGCTCCGCTAATGTACGCTTAGATCTGAATACACCCTCAAGCAGCCGGATGCTACGAACAACGCGGGACAATTTGGCAGGATTCATCATAGTGACCAATGGTCGATGCTTGAAACGTCGACCTGGTGACGACATTAAGCTAAATGAAACGAATTGTAGTTTGCAACTTGTATGGAAGTCAGTTGCGTACGTTGCGTACGCGTAAAGAGGTTAGTGAAAACATATTGCTTACGTAGCTTCTCCGAAGAGTTTCACTATTCGTGTTTTTCGTTACTCGGATAGAGAAAACCGAATGGGATAGTTCTGAAAGTTGTTAGCAGTAGAAGGGAACAAGATAGACAGACCGAGTTCGATTGAAGCGGGAAAGAGATACTTTATTTGATCTCTCACGATCGTGACTAACGAAATCCGTTGAACTTCCGTTTCCGGTAATCATGTCTTGGGACTTTTCAGAGGAAAATAAGTAATCGCTTCTTCCACTTTGATCCTGACTGAGATAGAAGAAAGGCGCGATTCTATAGTTTGGTCCGCGGTGTGACTGGTTAGTAGTAGGAAAACGTGAAGTGTCCTCAGATTTATTTTAATCGATCCTTAATGTTCCCATATAGGCTGAAGCTAGATAGGTTTGTAGTGCGGTCATTGTTGTGCGAGTTTTGTGCAAGCGGTTCAGATAACTGCAAGGTAAAACCAGTGTACGAAATTTGTGTGTGTCGATAATATGTTAATTGTGTCGTTTGCACGGTCAAGGACTTTCCGCGTGTTCGTTTTCTTTAGTGCTCAGCAGCCAACAAAGCGACCGTTCATCAATAGCGATGCCTCAATTGACCTCGCACTGCGGCATTGTTTCTCGTCGCCAACCCTGACGACGCTCGGGTATCAAAGCTTCCATTGCCTATCGGAAGGGAGTTGCCTGCGTAAGCTTTTAACATTACTGTAAGTAGCGAAACCACACTTGCATGCAAGGCCGTTAGCACGGACACACAATGATAGCGCGCTAGGTGAATAGTCGATCGACCGCACTAGCCAGATTTTTTTTTCTTTTTCTTAAAACGTGTTTATTTCTGGTGGTTTGTTGTTTTACATATTACATAAACAATTATAAATGATTGTATATCTTAAGAGAAGTATTAGATATAGGTTAAGGGAAATTTTAGTTCGTTTACATCTAAATCCTCCCTAGCTCCATCCTGTACACATTTGAGATATTCAAGAAATATTTTTGCAGCTTTTCTCCTTTCTTTTGTCCTCAAAATAGTCAACTCTGGAAATTTAAACTGATTGAATCCTATGTTTCTAGTTTGAGTTCTGTTGATTAATTTTAGTTGTGTTAGAGAATACCACCAACAATTTCGCACTTTTTCGCAACCAGCATACCTGTGTTCAATATCCTTAACCTCTTGAGAACAATAAACACACATATTACTGCCCGCTCTAAAGGGTGATACGGTCAAAATTTGGTCAATATCAACTTGACGTATTTCTTTCAATTTTGCATTTAAAAAACCTGAACACCCCTCATTTTGAAGGTGTGTGTGTGTAGAATGTTGCTCCTATTTTGATTTTGGAATTCACTCTTCAGTTGTCAAAATGCCGTCCAAGCAAGAAGAGCAGCGTATCAAAATTTTGCTCGCGCATCGCGAAAATCCGAGCTACTCGCACGCAAAGTTGGCAAAATCGCTAAAAGTTGCCAAATCAACCGTTACAAATGTAATTAAAGTGTTTGGGGAACGTTTGTCGACAGCCAGGAAGTCTGGATCGGGGGGAAATCGAAAACCGGAAACCGCTGAGACGACAAAGAGAGTTGCCGGTAGTTTCAAGCGAAACTCTAACCTCTCTCTCCGAGATGCCGCAAATAAGCTGGGTGTATCGTCTACAACCGTGCATCGAGCCAAAAAACGAGCCGGACTATCGACTTACAAGAAGGTAGTGACTCCAAATCGCGATGATAAACAAAATACGACGGCCAAAGCGCGATCCCGGAGGCTGTACACGACGATGCTGACGAAGTTTGACTGCGTGGTAATGGACGACGAAACCTACGTCAAAGCCGACTACAAGCAGCTTCCGGGACAGGAGTTTTATACGGCAAAAGGAAGGGGAAAGGTAGCAGATGTTTTCAAGCACATGAAACTGTCAAAGTTCGCAAAGAAATATCTGGTTTGGCAAGCCATCTGTACCTGTGGCTTGAAAAGCAGCATTTTCATAGCTTCCGGGACTGTCAACCAAGAAATTTACGTGAAAGAGTGTTTGAATAAACGTCTGCTGCCTTTCCTGAAGAAACACGGTTGTTCCGTACTGTTTTGGCCGGATTTGGCATCTTGCCATTACAGTAAAAAGGCCATGGAGTGGTACGCCGCCAACAACGTGCAGGTGGTTCCCAAGGACAAGAACCCTCCCAACACGCCAGAGCTCCGCCCAATTGAGAAATACTGGGCTATTGTCAAGCGGAACCTAAAGAAGACCAAAAAAACTGCTAAGGGCGAGCAGCAGTTCAAGGCAAACTGGCTTTCTGCGGCGAAGAAGGTGGACAAGGTGGCTGTACAAAATCTGATGGCAGGGGTCAAGTGTCAGGCCCGGCAATTCGGATTTGGAAAAGCGGAACTGAATATTTTTCCTGAATTTTATACTAATTGAACTTGAAAAAGAAATTTAATTTGATTTTTTAAATAAACGATTTCACCGATTTACACGCGTTTTCCCTTGACCAAATTTTGACCGTATCACCCTTTACCAAAGCGGAATTGTTGTTCCGCACATGAGATTTTCTCATTCACAAGAAGATACAATGAAACTTGGTATTCTGATGAAATCTTCCTATCAAAAATATGTTTCCATATTTTCCCCAGTTGTATTCTGAAAACTTTACCATTATGTGTGGTTTTGGTAGTCGAGCTATATAGTTGCTGTACAAGCTAATTGATGATGGGTTTTCTTTTAAATTTTCGTGTAAGTGGTAATTCTAAACATATTTTTTTTAAGTAAAGAGAATTTAGAGGTATTTGTTTTATGTTCGGTGGATTCATTAAATTATCAGTAAATGTGTGAAAAAATGGTGCGATTGCCTTCAATCTAATATATCTATTAATTAATAATGCCTTACATTTGTGCTCAGGCGAAATCAATCCCAATTCTCCCAATCTTTTTGGGAGGCAAAGTTGATCAAAAGCGACCCTGTATGAAATTCGATGACACAAAAAGTTTCCATACATGTTTTTAATTTTTGCAATAGATTTCTTATCAATTGGAACAGTTGAGGCAACATACCAAATTTTTGACGATGCATATGTGTTCAAATATACAACTTTTTGTATTAGATTTAAATTTCGAAATTGATTGTTCCATAAAAAAAATCTTCGGTTTTGAAGTAATCCTTCCCATCCTGGCGAATCAACTCAATCATTTATTTACTGTGATTGTGATACCATATACCTAAAATTTCTAAACGAATCCATTCTGGCACATCCAAACTTCTTTAAATTCCAACAATCATTGCTTTCGTTTTCGAAAAGTTTACTTTCGCACCTGATACTTTTTCAAACATATCGAACATGTGTTTAATTTCCGGTAGTTTACATAAATCATTCAGGATCATGCTTATGTCATCTGCATAGCTACATAAAAGATCTAACTACGTTGTACAACAACTTTAAAGCTTCTGCAGTAAGGGTTCCAAATATAAGCAGAAAAGGAGCATAAACCGGGGATCTCCTTGTCGTACAGAACGTCCAATTTTTATGTAGTTTGATAAACTTCCATTTATCAATAATCTAGAGTGTGTATATTCGTTAATCTTTTGAATAAATTTAATAAAATCAATATTGATTACCATTTTATGTAGGTTTCTTTCTAGAAACTGATGACTGACTCTGTCTAAAGCTTTTTCTAGGTCAAACGATATCAATACAGATGTTTTCTTTGCTAAATTTGTTTCTAAAGTTTTGTCTCTTAATGAGCGTGTAACCTCAAAAATGTTTTTTGTGTGGATTTGAACACCTCTGCGTATTTGACATTAACTGTGAACTGAAACTGCTCAGGCGATTTTTAAGAACTCTTCAAACGAGTTTATAATCAAAATTTAATAGTGTTATTGGTCGGTAGTTTTTTAAATCATTGCGACTTCCATTTTTACGAATCAGAATAATTATTCCTTCCACAAATTCTTTAGACATCTTTCCGTTTAAAACATCGTTTACCACATAAACCAGCTCTGTTCTAATAATATTCCAACATTTCAGATAGAAAAATTTCGGTAAGCCATCCACACCCGGAGATTTCTTGGCTTGACTTGATTTAATTTCATTATAAAGCTCATCTTCCGTAACTCTATTCATCAAATTTATATTAGCTGGCAAATTTTCCTCAACAGTCTTCTGCGGATCAAAATGATCGTTTGTTAAGACTTCTGACACAGAACAGAAGGAGAAGTGCAAACAAATCAGTGAATCAAAAAGTGTTCGTTTTTCTGCTCAACAAGCGATGTGTTGTGGTAGCGTTCCACACGGGCTTTCTATGTGCACTCACACTATTATAGCATGCTGCCTATCTCAACTGCAGGCAGAAGATGCCTTCTACCGCTAGGTGCGCTAGTGTTCACAAATGACAAGTGGAGCCACTTTCTGATCCAAAGTTCCACTCCTGTGCTTCTGATCTAGTATACAGAGCTTGGAAAAATTTAAGTATTTCCGTTTCTATTTTTTCACGGTTTGTTTCAATATTTCCATTGATTTCTAATGATTTTATCTCCGTTTTGCTTTTATGCTTCATTTGTTCTCCTACATGGAAAATCGTTGTGTTTTAACCCGCAATCATTGTTTTTGGGTGTGCATAGTAACTTTTGGATATGTCCTTTTGTAAAGCCAGCATTTTTCCCTTGACTAAATTAATTTTGCTACCTAAATTTGGATTGTTTACAGATTCTTTATGCAATAAATTTAACGCAGAATAGAAAAACTTCATTGTATTATGGTTGCGTTTCTTGAGCATGCTGTTTTTTCATTTAAAAAACGAGACTATTTTTCTCTTGGCAAACTCAGTCCACCATGAAAACCACGAATCGTAATGCCGTTTTTGTCTAACCAACCAGTTCCATTTAATACTGAACTCCTCAATTATTTCTTTTGTTAAGACAGATTCATTCAAACGCCAAACACTTTTCCCAAAAGGTTTCCCTAAATTTGGTAACTTGACCTTCATTATAATTGCTTTGTGATCGGAGAAACAGCAACTGTTTTATTCAATGTCAACAATGTCCTTCTTTAGCTCCTCACTCACATAAAATTTATCTATTCTTGCACCTGACCCATTTCTTACAAACGTATAGTCTATCAGCGTTTTATGCATGATTTCCCAAGCATCACTGAGATTTAAAGATTGTACTAAAAATTTCAGCGATTGACTATGGTTAGATGTATGATTTGCATCCTTTTTACTGATGATTGCGTTAAAATCCCCCCTAGAATTATTTTTCCTGACCCATGGTTTATATAATATCGATATAAATTGTTGCATGGTTGTCTATTTGAACGCTTATAATTCTGGAATCCATACTACGTTGTAAGCGTGATGTGTTAATGTGCGATTTTTTCTGCTGTAATCTCTTTTGAGACTAATACGCTGCACGATGGCTGGATTTCAGAGAAAGTGTTAGCGTTGTTAGTGTTTGTGTGAGTGTTTGTTTTGACTGGCGGTCTAACATCCGGGGTCACCTGAATTTTTCTCGCGATAGATTTCTGTCCCAAACGTACTAGCTGCGTCAGATTAGTAAAATTAGGACTCAATGGCTTAACCCCATTACCTGCACCGGTACTTGTACTGGGCTGTTGACTTGATGTGCCCCCTGATGCTAGCGCTTCCGCGTAATTCACTCCAGCTGCCTTCAGCCGGTCGCGGATGTTCCCGTTTTTTCCAGAGTGTAGTTGCATCTCCATGTAGCCTGCCTCCATACATTTGCGTCCCAAGTGTACTGGTCTGTTGCAGTGCCTACATGTCTGCTGTTGATTATTGTAGGTTACCAATATGTAACCTCTCCTCGAATGTTGATGTACGAAGGTATTTCAGTGTGCATCTTAATGCGTACAGCCCTGACCCCATTTTTGATACACTTCAATATGGCTGGTTCAGTCCATTCTTCCGCCTTCAACCAAATGACATCACCATACTTCTGCAGCACCTGTTCGATTACCGTGTTTTCCGATTGAGGGGAGACATCGTGTATCCTGACTGTTGTTGCGCTATCCTCCATGTACACAGTGACAGCATTTTTGATTTTCTCGATCGTGATCTCGTGTCTACCATCGTTTATGTCCGCCGCCGCTAATGCTTGATCTTCCGAACGACATTCCAAGAACACCAATTACTTCCAAGTATTGTGTTGAAGTGATCGCACAGTTGAGAACTGGATCTTAAGGTTTTGGTGGACAAACCTGATCAGATCCATGTTGATCCGTTTCGATGGCACAGTACCCAAATCGATGACCAACGTGTTGACTCGTGGTCCATTTGATGTGATGTGATATGGCGATATGGACATTGTTTTGTGTTGAATTGTTTTGTTTGCTTGGCACAGACTCCACGACTGGCTGAATAGAAGCTTCACTTTTCAGAACAATATTAATACGTCTGCTCTCGTCGACTGATAAAGCGTAACTATCCAGATAGTGGAGAACAGATGATAATTTGTAAATATGTTAATAAAAACCCTATAGATAAAACCAAACTGGATTAATGTAGAATTGCCACTCACAAAGTAAATCAGTGTTCAGTGTTAGTAACTTTTGATTGAGAGGGTCTGGCGGTTGTTTCATGTTTCGTTCATCATGTCTAGTAATTTTTCCGTTGAACTGGTTGTGTTACTCGTCTTCTGATTCAAACTCGAATTGATGGGTCAGAGGGATTGCTTTCTGTGATGATACCCCTGGTCGGATCGGTTTTAGGTATTGGAAGTTTTTCAGACTCGTTAGGTGGGTATGCTCACTCCTTTCTTGAGTCACTCGGGTCTGTTGGTCTTGTTCCCGACACTGTTGACGAATTTTATAACTGGCGCATTTGGCCAGTTTCTAGTCGGGCATCGTGAAACACGACAGGTGGTCCTCTTCGGAGGTGGCGCTTAAGCCATCCGTTTATTTAACCGATCGGGAACAAGCAACAGCACCGTAACTGCCTCGGGGCCGCTACAACTTTTCTAGCTCGATGCTTATCGCATTTTAGATTATTGTGATCTCTCAACTTAGTGTTCTAGATGCACTTCAACAGTTATTAATTGAAAGCTCTTGATGGCTGTACCATTTTTGCATTGGCATAATTGTGTGGCAAGTTCAATCATACTTCTATGCCCAGGGAAATCGAGCAAAATTGTTCAACCCTAAAAATTCCTAGACCAGACCAGGAATCGATCCCAGCCACCTCCAGCATGGTCTTGCTTTGTAGCTGCGCCTTTACCAACTGAGCTCATGTTTAAAAGAAGGAAGCATTTCTATAAATCAAAAACATCTATTATTTAAAAATTTCTGAAATCAGTACAACTCAAGAAAACTGCTCTTGTTCAAAAGAAGGAAGCTATTGAACTTGCCAGGTTGAAAAAAATCGAACCTTTTTAATCTTTTTTCGAGACTGATTTAAAAATTTACTGAGCTTTGATAAACGTTAAAAAACTTAGAAAATGACCCATTCTACGAAATGACCTTCGGTGAAATGACCCATCCGGTTAAATGTCCCATCCCCAAATAAATTACGGATTGTTGAAGCTTGACCATCCCTCTTACCGTTGTATGGTTCCGTTTCAAATGTCTGCCGATACGAACAGCAAACCGAACCATAAGAAGCCATCATACAACCCTTCAGCGATCCAATTCCACACCAAATGGGTAGCAACTAGTTATTTGCTCGAAAGTTTTGCACTGTTATACAGTGTTCTGCTTAGCAATGGGCGATCTTGGATCTAAACACAAAAGATCGATTCTTTTGGTTCGAATAATCGATTTTTTGAATCTATCTCAAACACGATAAAATTCGACTGCATCGATACTTTCCATTCGATTTTTCAAAAAAATTGCAATATGTTTAGTTGAAGATGCTAATTTCAAATAACAGACTGTAGTGGTAATTTTTATACGATAGATGGAGTAGATGAAAGCATAGAGTGATAGTTCAGTTAGAGTACGGCAGTGTGAAGATTGCATATAGATATTAGAATAGCGAGCTAGGACAACTTTTAAGGAAGGTACAAATCGGTTTTTTCATCTCTCTTTACCAAACTCCCCCTTTGGAGATTTATGGTGAGGGGTGTCACATATGTCAGGTTCATCAGTCTTCTGCTATGTCAGAACTGAATCACCGTGGGGGCATATCGGCAGAATTACAAAATTTCTTGCATAAGCCTGTTTTCCCACGTTTTTAGGATCATTTTTCAAACATGGGGGAAAACCCGTAGTGAAAATTCCCATGTATACCCCATTGCTCGAGACTATTTTTAAAGAATGGTAACAAGTGTTTTATCAGAGAGGCTATTCTCTAAAACTGGTGAAACTACACAGAATCGATATCGGCTCAATGCAAAACTCATAGCTCAATTAGGTTTCATGGGATCCCTCTCGGATGAGTTTTGGGATATCTGAATTAAGTACTTTCCGTACTTACATACTTTTACACTCCGACTATCTAATCGTTTTGTTTCATATGTTAATCTTTCGTTTATTAAATCGTTCATTTAATACCAATAAAACGAATATTAGAACCTGTTAAATCACTCACCTAATCAAGTATCCTGAGCAAAAACTTCCACATATGTCAAATGAAATCAACATAGTCACTTACTATATATATCCTCATCATGTTGTTTGTTACACTCACAACTTTTACTGCGTACGTAGTACACAATTTATTCCTAAATTATATCGATCATCACACTAAATGACTATTATAAGTGAAATGTCATAACAAGATAGCTTATGTAACGTAATATAAACTTTTGGCTGAACTTAGCGTTAATCTGCAACACTTTTCCTATGGTCCGTTATATTTGAAACATTTTTGTGCCATTTTGAAAAATGATTGATTAAATCGGTGAATCGATAATTTCCAAAAAATTAATCGATTCACTAACATCGATTCTTGCCTCGATCGCCCAACTCTAGTGCTGCTACTCGTTGAATGGTGAATGCGTTTGTTTGAACGTTCGAACCATTTTCCAACAATTGGCCAGAACAGTTGAGCATTTCTAAGCTGGCGTTTGTTTTCCACCGTCAGCCGGACTCGTCGTCCTCGAGAGGGATCCTATAAAACGTAATCAAAGAGAAAATGAGTGCAAAACTTTCGCCAGCAACGTCATCAACAATGGAATGTGTTTGTTATGTTCGTTTACTTTCAGCCGGCTTCAAACGGTCAACTTTACTTCGACGGCGACGACGACGATGTTCCCGCTGTAGGCTGCCATAATGTACACCACATTCGGCACCGAATTATTTCGTAGAAAATTATTTGTTAATTAAATAACCACACTACTGGGGCGGAGTTGCGGGATAGCTGGGTGGTTGTCAGAAAACGATGTAAATTAGCAATTTATTTCTCAAATTCTTAACTATTAATTGCTGTAATCCGACGCTGGCAGTCGAAGAATCTGAAGAAGAGAATGACTTTGAAATTCAATTACCGGGAAAAGCGTTATTGGATTTAGTTTATTCCAGGAAATACACAGGTACATATCTTCTTCCTTCTGGGGGTGGAATCGGAGCTGAATTGAGCCAAACATTGAACTCAAACAATTCAATTCAACACCATCACATGATGCCTCCGGAGGACACCGTTGAATGGTGCAGCTTAAGAAAAGATTACCGATTCCAGTAGAATCCCATCCGACGAACGGTTAAGCACGTTCCATAATCGTTCCATGCGGCAAATTTCGCACTCGTGTGCTAGGCAATGGAACGTAACTGTTTACAAACATACATAACGATGATGGTGCAGTCGGTAGCTGCGGTGCACGATGCGGCTGGTGCGCATACAAGGGTGTCGGTCTTTGTCTATGCTCGGTGTACATAGTTCGATGGATCCCACATACAACGAGTTGACCGCAAATCTCCTGCAGCAATTAAGGGCCGCGACTTGGTAAACTTGGTTGGTTTGAGTAGCTTCAGTTGAATTGAGAAACTCTGGTGGGAAAGCATTTGTTGTTTACGAAACATTCACTGTTGATTTAAGGTCATAGTAATTCCGCATCATCTTGGATCAATAAGATAAGAGCTCTGGTAAATGTTTATAATGTGCCAGGAAAAATTATCCTCATGATGCTTGCTTCTTGTTTGCCTTCTAAAATGTTCAATGAGCTGTAACCACTCAGGCTCTGCCTACACGGCGAATGAGAACGACCCAAATTTGAGTTTAGTTCACTCATAATCGCCAAAAGTGCAGGAACTCAGCGATGAGTAAAATTTGTCTCATGGTTACCTGTGGAAAACCTGCCGGAAAATGAGGAAAAACCTGCCGGAAAATGAGGAAATTGACGAAAATTTTATTCAGTCTCGGAGTAGTACCAATAGACTGAGTGAATCCAATCTTTACTTTTCTCAACTTCGGGAATTTTTCCCTGGAAAATCCTGGAAAAACCTGGGAAAACATGAGGCAAATTAACTCATCGCTGAGTTCCTACAACTTTGGCGATTATGAGTGAACTAAACTCCAATTTGAGTCGTTTTCATTCGCCGTGGATAAATTTCTGAAATCTTGGCAACTGGTTAATCATCATGATTCATGCTATTTTATGTTGAGCTACTTTAGTTGGATTATTTTTTTATAATCAGGTGGTTAATCGTGGTTACTCATATGGATTGAAATGGATTTATTGGAAGAGTTAGCGGTGCCGGTGGTGTATTGGTAAGCGTGATTGCCTATCACCCCAGCAGGACTGGGTTCAATCCCAGTCGGCGCCACCGGGATGTTGTGAGTCATAACATCTCTGATCACTCCTTCCTCCTGAAGGGAAGTAAAGCCGTTGGTCCCCGGTTCATGAGTTGATGGGTCGATAGGTAGGGTCCAGGTGTGGGAGCTGCCTCTCTGGCGTCGGTAGCAAGGGCTCCAATTGAGACAGTTTGGAAGAAAAATTAAGAAAATATTTGAATCATGAAAATATGTATTCAAGTCATCGTTCAAAAGTTTACACAGTACAACTCAAAAGTTTGGAATCACCCTCTAAACAAAATCTGAACATATTTTTTGCTGATATCTATATATGCTATTTTCCATCGAATTTTTGATATGTGGTACTTAAGTGGCTTAACATATTTATTTTTTTATTTTTTAAAGTAAAATTTCAACTTAACTTACAGTAGTGAAACACCATACTGTGGGGTGACTCTAAAATTTGATCGATGAATTCCACATAAAAAAAAATCCTCAAAATTTTAACAAAAGTGACCCGTTGGATAAGGCTACTGATTTTCTCAAAATTGGATTGGCCAAATTTTTAAATGAATGTAGTAGTCATTTCAAAATTTGGCCAACCCAATTTTGAGAAAATCAGTTATGATTCTTCAGAGTAATGTTTTAAAAATTGTGTGATTTTGGATGATTTTTTAGCATAAACAAATTGAAAATTAGGTTGCGCCATTAACCTACGAAAATAGTTGCATTCAATACCTTTCAAATGAATTAAAAAAAAATGCAAATTTGATGTAAAATGACAGATGTATGAACGCATTTGCATGTTTTTTTTATAGTGACTCCAAACTTATGATAGGGAGTGTAAGTTCAAGAAACTTTGTTCACGTGCAGCGAACATCAAATTAGCTCAGCAAGCGTTAAATTAGCTCAGCAAACTTTACAGAAGTTTGGCAAATTACTTAGCAAATCATAGAATTTCAGAGAATTATGTAAAAGTTCAAGGAGCTTTGTGGAAGTTTGACAAACTTTGTAGAAGATCAGCGAACTTCGTAGAAATACTGGAAATAACGTAGAAGCTCATTAAACTTGTCAGAAAATCAAGGATCTTCGTGTCAGTTTAGAGAACTTCTTAGTAGTTCATCAAAGAAGAAAGCATAATTAACTTCCTGGAAGTTTTGGGAGCTTTGTTTCACTCAGAGGTTTAGGAAAGGTTGTTAGGGACCATGCACTTATTACGTGAGATTTTTCTAGGGATTTTTCTATCCAAGTTCTCCCTTGGTAAAATCTAACATCGCACATTAACATGTTTTGTATTTTTCATGATTTCGTAAGGTAATTCTGAGATTCCCTGAATTGCTTGCAAGGAAACGTAGTAACATTTATGATTAAAAATTTACGTAATAAGTTCATGGTCCCTAACCGAAAGTTTGGACAAGTTCTTATATTCGCTCAGATCTTGTACGAATTAAAAGATTTGGGAAGTTTGTAGATGTTCAAAGAGCACGATTTAAGTTGTAGGAATTTCAAACAAATTGAGGAATCATGGTAAAAATTGAGTTGTAGTTTGTATAAGGTATGGATAAACCTACACAGTTCGAAAAGTAGTGTAAATTTCTGTTCAATATGATGCACACAAATGGAGCATCATATATCATTTAAGTTTACATTATATATCATGTAAAGTTCTAGCACAATTCATGCAATGTAGCAAATATTGTATACAAAAGCCCATCTTTGTAAACAACATTGTTTACAAGTTGCTCGGTTGTGTGAAATTAAATTTAAGTTTACGTGAATGAATGTTTACATCACAATCAAAATTCAGAATTTTTATCTGTGTAGGAAATACAGGGAACTTCGTAGAAGTTAACATAATTTTCAAAGACTTCATTGAACTTCCCACAAGTTCAGAGAACATCATATAGGCTGAGAGAACTTCGGATATGCTCAGTTGATTGGAAAGTAATTAAGCAGCTTCGATTTATTTCATGGAACTGAGGTTAGGTTTAAGAAACTTTGTACAATTGCAGGAACCTACGAAGAAGTTAAGGAAGATTCCTAGATTTTAAATTCTTCAACAAAGGTACTCTCGAATTTTTAATAAGCTATCAATAAAGTTCTCTGGATGTTAGTACCAAAGCTACCGACGCCAGGGAGGCAGCTTCCACACCTGGACCCACCTATCTCAACCCATCAACTCGTAGAAAGTGGACCTACGGCTTTACTATATGAATATATTTGCTATAGAAATTAAAATATGGATTTCACATTTTAAGTTCCTTCTTAAAAATCTCGACTATGAAACATGTGGATAATTTTTCGAATAATAGTTTATCGACCTGGATATTGGAGATCTTTTCAATACTTCCTAATCAACGTGCCATTTATCTGAGGGATGACCATTAAATTTTTACACCGTTTAGATCTTCAATCATGATAAAATATCCAGAGGACTTCATTGAAATGTGATCAGGGATTTTATTCCTCAGAAAATCCCGGCGGCACCGACTGGGATTGAACCCAAGGCATTTGGGGTTAGAGGCTAAAAATCATAGGATAATCACGGATTGTTCTAAAATATGCAACTGTTCAAAATTCAAATGTTGTCTTTCAGATATTCTTACAGGATAACAGGTTGATCAAAAAGAATTAAAGAGATCTCCAGCTGATCGCTTAAAAACAGTCAGCTGATCTGCTTAAAAAAAAATCTTCTATATAGTTCAATTGTGAAACATGATATTCAACCGTCTAAAATACTCAAATTTCATATGATATCCTATTTGAAACATTTTCAGCAGATTTTTAACTGTGTCAACATTCAAATGAAGTCTCTCAGATAAATGGCACGTTGATCAGGAAGTATTGAAAAGATCTCCAATCTCCAGGTCGATAAACTATTGTTCAGAAAAATATCCACATTATTCATAGTCGAGATTTTTAAGAAGGAACTTAAAGTATGAAATTCATATTCATAGCAGCATGTCTTCAAAAGTCTTCACAAAGCATGACATGCATTCAAAATGTCTGCAGGAAAAAAGTCTTCACATTATTTCAAATGTCTTCAAAATGAAGACATGTCTTCAAATCTGACATCTCAGGTCCAAACATTTAGGGAAATTTGATAATCCGTATGCGTAAGCTCCGATAAATCCAGGAAGTCCAGAGAAGTTCTGAAGACTTGCTTATACCGGCAAAAACTAGCTGTTTAAGACAACTTTAGGCTGTATAAGCTAATATCTGCAGCTAAAATTATTAGTTAGGATGGAAGCAAACTACTACGCTGGGTTGTCCCCTGGGGTAGTTCAATAATGTTCATGGAAATTGTAGGAGTACTAAAGAAGTTCCAAGTTTTTACCAATACTTCAGCAAAGTTCCGAGGGCTGCGGGACAAATGGTCCAAGGGCAAAATGTCGAATGACAAAATGTGGAATGATAGAAGGAAAGGACAGCCGGCGCCGGTGGTGTAGTGGTAAGCGTGACTGCTTTCTAAAACCCCAATGGGTCTGGGTTCAATCCCAGCCGAGGTCGGTGGGATTTTTCTGAGACATAAAAATCTCTGGTCACGTCTTCCTTCGGAAGGGAAGTAAAGCCATTTGTGCGAATGGGTGCGACATCCTAAGCAGGTGTGGAAGCTACCTTCCTGCACATTCGATTGCCGTCAATGGATGGCAATCGATGTCCGTCGGTGATTGGCACTAGATTGCGGAACAGAGACCGACGTTAAATAAAGGAAAGAAGAAGAGAAGGAAAGGATAAAAGGTCTAAAGTACAAAACGTCGAATGGACAAAAGGTCTAATGATGAGATGGGGACAAAAGGTCGAGTGGACAAAAGGATGAAAAGACAAAATGTCGAATGGTTCAAACAGGGACAAAAAGTCGATTGGCTCAATGAGAGACAAAAGGTCGAATGGTCCAAAGTGGAACAAAAAATTGAATAGACTAAACGTCGAATGGTGACAAAAGGTCGATTGGACTTAAGCTCGAATGAATAGAAGGGAGAATGGGTTACCCGTTGAGATGTTTCTGGGCGATGAAGTCGCCACCTGCGCTTTGGAAAAGTTCAATGTGTTTGCCACTCACTTTAGAAGGGCATTTAATGATTCTACGTCGTCTGCACGTCAAATCACAGAAGCTTGTAGAGATACACCTAGTGGGGTCTGTTCTCTGAGAAGCTTTGCGATCACGTCGAATCAGGTGGACTCCGCAATAAACAAATTGAAATACTCCGTGTCCAGTCCAGATGGCATACCGTCATGCATCCTGGAAAAATGCGGCGAAGAGTTGATTTTCCCACTTAAGACACTTTTCAACATATCATTACGGAAGCGTAGTTTTCCCACAAGCTGGAAAACAACGGTCATGTTCCCCGTGTTTAAAAAGGGGGATCACAGAACATCGAGAATTACAGAGGAATAACTTCGTTGTGTACTTGTTCGCAGGTTTTCGAGATCATAATAAATGATGTACTTTTCGACTCATGCAAGAATTATATTTTTACCGATCAGCACGGTTTCTACCCCAAAATATCAACATCTACCAATCTCGTCCAGTTTACTTCGTTTTGCATACGCAACATTGATGCTGGTGCTCAGATCGACACCGATCGATTTGAAATCAGCTTTCGATAGAGTTGACCACGGAATATTACTGAAACGTCTAAGAAGAATTGGTGTCTCTGTGGATCTTGTTAGCTGGTTTGGATCATACCTTACGGATCGTAGCCTCACCGTTAATATCGGATTTGAATCTTCGGAACAATTTTCAAACTTATCTGGTGTGCCACAGGGTAGCAACCTGGGTCCTTTGTTATTCTCACTCTTCATCTACGAGCTTTCTCTCGTACTACCATCTGGCTGCCGTGTGTTTTACGCTGATGACGTCAAAATATACATGATCATCAAAGGTATCGAGGACTGCTATGCTCTACAATTGCTGCTGAATAGTTTTGCTGATTGGCGCACCCGGAACATGCTGACGTTGAGCATCCACAAATGTAACGTTATATTGTTTCATCGCAAGCTCAACCCGATTACGTATGATTATTCAATTAATGGTCAGTCCCTTGAGCGTTGTCTTCAAGTTCGTGATCTTGGTGTCATCCTGGATTCAGCGCTGACCTTCCGATCGCACTACAATGATATTATCTGTAGAGCCAACCGACAGCTGGGATTTATGTTCAAAATATCCTTCGAATTTACCGATCCTCTCTGCCTCCGGTCTCTGTACTGCGCACTGGTGCGATCGATTCTGGAACCCAACTCTGTAGTATGGTGCCCGTACCAGTCAACCTGGACTGGTAGGATCGAAGCAATTCAGAGAAAATTTGTGAGATATGCCCTACGACGCCTTCCGTGGCGAGATCCGTTAAACCTACCACAATATGGAGATCGATGCAGATTATTGGGACTGCAGACGCTTGAGCAGAGACGGAATGATGCCCAAGCGGTGTTTGTAGCTAAACTTCTCACAGGAGAAACTGACGCACCGGAGTTGCTAGGTCAACTTAACCTTTATGTTCCTGAACGATTACTTCGCCAACGGAACTTTTTGCTGCTTGAGCCCCGCAACTCCTTGTACGGCCTTCATGATCCTGTCCGCTTTATGTCGACTAGGTTCAACGAAGTCTACATCCTCTTCGACTTCAACTCTACTGTGGCAACATTTAAGCGTAGACTGACTGAATTGCATTAATGGATCGAGTGAGATTCGTTATTGTAAACGGTGAGTAATATTCCATTGCTCCTAAATTGTAACGATTATGCTACCTGTATCTTTTTTACCCTTCTTACAAAGAAGGGTATAGATATCACTTGAAAACTCGACTATCGATCCGAGGCCCCGAGGGCCGAGTGTCATATACCATTCGACTCAGCTCGACGAGATCGGAACATGTCTGTGTGTGTGTGTGTGTATGTGTGTATGTGTGTGTGTATGTAACGAAATGAATGCGCTCACGTTTCTCAGCAACCGCTCAACCGATTTGGACAAACTCGGCGCCAAATGATAGGTCTTGGGGTCCCATTGAACGGTTTTGGAATCGGTGAACCGGTTCAGGAGATATGGCCGGAATAAGATCCGGTGAATATGGGCCTTCACGCTGGATTTAACGGAAAACGTATCAAAACCATCATATACCATTCGACTCAGCTCGACGAGATCGGAACATGTCTGTGTGTGTGTGTGTGTACGTGTGTATGTGTGTATGTGTGTGTGTATGTAACGAAATGAATGCGCTCACGTTTCTCAGCAACCGCTCAACCGATTTGGACAAACTCGGCGCCAAATGATAGGTCTTGGGGTCCCATTGAACGCTATTGAATGGTTTTGGAATCGGTGAACCGGTTCCGGAGATATGGCCGGAATAAGATCCGGTGAATATGGGCCTTCACGCTGGATTTAATGGAAAACGTATCAAAACCATCATGCGACACATCAAATTACTACAGAATTCAAAAATAAGATCATTGCAAGTCGTGTTAAGTGTTCCAGACCACATTGGACACACTTGGGCATGTTCCGGGTACCCCGAGGAAGTTGCTTGAATATGAATTGAATAAAAACCCATTAAATCACATTAAAATACGATGATAAGGTGATTGGTAGCCTCACCAAATAGACTACACCCGGATATATTCCGGGTACCCCAGGCAGTGGCGTAGCGTCACTGGATGACACGGGGGTGGGGGGCTTGGTCACTGATAATGACAATAAAATAAATAAACTTGAATAAGTAAGAAGGGTCTGATCACACCATATGTGGATAAATTCGGGTTTTTTTCTTCGATTCACCACTGCCGACGAGGATTGCTTCGGATGATTTATGTCAAATGGAGCTGATAGAATTATAAATATTTTTTTTATGTTTTTGACTACAGTTGATATTTGAAACCATGTTCACTTTATGTTATGTTCACGGATGTGCTTGTTTTGTAATGTTTGTACTGTATTGTGAAAATATATGGGGTTTTTACGCCATTTAAATTGGCTTTTCCCCATCACATTCATTAAGACGACAAAAAGTCAGATGAATAAATAAATAAATAAATAAAATAAAAAAAAACCGGGTGCAAAGTTATTAGCAAATGAGCAGTTTGTGACCAAAACTAGTGTATGCCAAGCATGGTTGCAGGTACGTTACAGATGGAGCATTTTTTTCCGAACGGGTTTAAAGTTTAAGTAAACCTTGAAGTGTCCAGTACGGAGTGTCGATAGTACACGCTGCTCTCGCATGTCATTGCTACATTTGTTGCTTTAATTTTACGAATGAAAAGTGTTCTAATGAAGAACTACTTGGCCTGCCATGCCGCTCGGATGGTCTGCATGATCCAGCGCTGGACGTCGTGTAGTGGTACTTGGCTTGCGAATTTGTGACCCGATGGCTCGGATCCAGCCAGGTGATCTGCTGCTTCGTTGCCTGGAACTCAGCAATATCCAGGAATCCGGATGTACACTGTGCTTGTCGGAGCTTGCTTGACCGTGGCTCGGATCCAGGGATGTACTGGTGTCTCGGGAGTGAGGGCCTGAACAACGCCGTACGAGTCGGTTAAGACCAGTAACAGTATCTCAACCGGCACGGTGGTGGCGTTGAAAGCCGCGGTGGCTTCGGCAAAGAATACCGAGCATTTTGGCGGAAGGCTGTTGCTAATAGCGATGCCATCTCCTGAGAACACCATTCCTGGATCACGAACCGTCCGTGTAACAGTGTCTAGACATCGAATTGAAAACAATTATAACTTTGAAAAATAATGAATTTTGTGAAGCATTATTTAAAAGATGTGGTGTTCTTACTTCATCCGCGTGTCTAGTGTTATATCTATGAAAATCATTTCCTCTTTCAATCCGATCATTCAAATGTCGAGGCAGCAAACCGTTAACTACTTTAAAAATGAACACCATAGTCAAAAACACAATTCTTTGCTTCACTGACAGCCATTGCAAGGCGTCCAGCATAAAAGTTGAGGAAGTGAATCTATTAAATCTTAAAATCAAACGCATTACTTTATTCTGCAAACGCTGTAATCTCGATATTTATGTTTCATTGGCCCAAAAAAAAAACTAGAATATTGATGTTTTTTTCTAAAACCATGAAATTACAATTGAAAATTTAACACATTTTCAAAATTTCTCAAACAGTGCATTTTAACTGTGTAATCACAAAGAAATTCCACTTTGCAGCAACAACTTCGAAAGTGACGTAAACTTCTCACAACATCATGGTGACCAGACCATAAAGCGACTCGAAACAGCACCAGAACAGAGAACACCGCATTTGGCATCGAGCGCGCCGGAAACAGCCCCAAACTGAAGCTTGAAGCTAATTGGCAATTGAAGTTCATAAGTTAAATTAAAAATGTTCACCCGTCGTCGTTGTTAACGGGATCTTTTTACTGCACCCGTGGGAAAAGTCGAGCGCTTTCGCGCAAAGTGCCATTGCCACGAGCAGTGCGTTTATTCACACTACTCTCTGTGAGTGGGCCGAGGAAAGAGTTCACCGCCACCAGCACCACCGCCAGAGCGGCACAATTATATTGCGGAAACAGGGTTTTTCCGAAAACGAATATGTACGCTTCTTTTTTTTTTTTAGTAAGTTACCATGTGAAATGCTATTGAATTGTGTCAGGTGGGCATGGGCTGCGGGTGGTCACGAGGTGAGGTAAAGTGGAAATTTATCGTGTTCATTCAGTTGAAATTGCTCCCCCGGGTAGGAGAGGAGAGCCAAGCCATAATATTTACGCCTTGCTGCACTTAATTCGTGACACGAAGCGAGTGAAAATTAATTATATTGTTAACGGAAGATTGTGCAGTGCATAGCAAGTGGAAGTGCAGGAAACATGCTTGTCATGGTTCAGAAGTAATGGTCAACAGTTAAAACTTGAGGGGCTTCAGATGGTTTTAGCCTTGTTTATTTACCGGTGGTCTTTTTTTCCTCTGTTCAGGACCTAACACTACTGCGACCAGTAATTAGATCTATTGTAGTATATCCCGTGTTCTTAGTTTACTGCATGTCGTATTACTCCATCACTATTGAGAAATGATGAAGTATTCGATTTTTTTTTTTTACAGTTGCCACTCTTGCATTTATTGCAAGGATCCGACTCTAATTGAAAGGTCCCGCTATTTACACCCTTCGGAGTGTTGAAACACCCTCCAAAGGCGCGCCCCTTTGTCAGTCAAAATTGGATTGGACCGGCGGTCTTAAGTTGTCACGTTGGAATTTTATCGAAGCGCCAAAGTTCTGTATTCATACAGATATCATACAAAATTGTTCAAAAGCATGAGCCTGATATTTTTACACTTCGTTCAGAATGCTTACAATTGGTTTAAAGTCCTTAAATCCATTCAATTTTGCATACGAAAATTAATAAAAAAATTTATGACCTGCATGCCAATTTATCAGGTTAAAAGTTAAAGCACACATTTCTCATATTACTTTTAAATTTACCGATTGCATTACCCGTTCACCCCATTTTCCAATACTATAATATATTGGATGTGTTACCGTTGCGATGTAATATCCCAACTTGCTTGCCGAATAAAAACCTATTCGTATTTAAATTTCAATGATTAATTGTTAAATGTCTAATTATTATGTGTATATGTCTAAAAATAAATATGAAAGTTAATATAAACTTCTTGTTAGGAATATACAAGTTACCTGCACACTCTACAAGTAAAAATGTTATATATATGTATAATAAAAGCAAGAACAAAGTTTGTTAAAATACACATTTAGTACACACAACAACACGTTAAAATTGCTGCCTGGGATGGTTATTGGATTGTCGCACATTTTACACGAGTAAACAGTTTAAAACAAAATCGAATGCTTCTACACATAGTTGGTTATTGGCATCTAAAATGAAACTTACATAACTAATAAACAGCTTTAGAGCCTGATATCTTCTTCTTCTATCAATGTTTGTTAATTCTGGAAAACGAAGATTTTCAAAACTTATCCTCCTACCTGTGGAATTCCGAATTCCAGTCTCCACGAGAATCACCCAGCGCAGGAGGCACGACCTACACGAACGACGGCTAGCAGCGGAAAAGGGGAGAGTCTTCTGGTTGCTGCCAGTCGTGTATTTTACCCGCCGATGATGACAATCACGTTCCGTTGCTAAGTGCAACCTTCTGTTCATTCATACGTTTGACATAACAACGAGGGGTAGGAGAATGGATTATAGCTGCAATGCGTTAAGGTGTATCCCACATCCCACTCCTTCTCTAAAAAAAAAATGTATCCCCTCAAATGGATGATTGAAAATATTATCAAAAAACGGTTTTTTTCCGGTCCAATGGGCAATAATGACATAATAGTAAGCTATAAAAATTACAAGAACGTTTTATTTTCGACAGTTTTTGACAAGTTAGATCAAAATACAAACAGTAAAAAAAAAGGCCCCTTACATACTCACACAGCAAAAAAATAATTTTGATAACACGTCAAAGTGGATGCACTACAATCATGTCGAAAATATGGTGTAATATTACTTGCTAAAAAGGACAAAATTATCATTAATACAATGCATGAACTGACATTACGCTGCTTTTACTGCATTTGTTTATTTATGTGGTCATAAAAATTACATGACATTTTCGACATGATTGTAGTGCATCCACTTTGATGTGATATCAAAATTATTTTTTTGCTGTGCAGGAAACAGACAAAAGGACTTGCTCTCAAGCTAGATGCTAGTATGGTAAAGGGTTGTATTTGATGGAAGCTCTACTTGAACTACTCCGTATAGGTCTCTTTCTCTTCCTCGACTAGGCGCACGTAATCCCTTAGATACGCCGGTACTTTCTTGTCGCTGGACGGACAGGGCTGAGCTTCTTCTTTGCCATCATGCTTGAGTCTGAGGTTCGCCATTGATGATCCTTCCGGGTCTGAGACACATGGCGCTTCAAAAGTTGGCCCTCCTCGCTCGTGAGCACGAGAACTCCCTTCTTTTGTTCCATAACAGTATATCTTTTCGAGTCGAACCGACTATCACCATTCAAACGGATTTGTCGTTCCACGATCACTGTGTCCTCTGGCATGACTTGGCACTCCCGGGCACCACGACGAAGATCCTCCCTTTCCTTTCCGCTTAATTTGGCTTTCCGATCTCTCGCATTAATTAATTCGTCATTGTGGTCCGCCTTTCCAGGATTGATGAGGGGTAGCGCCCGCCTTATTTTCCTTCCAGACATCATTTTTTGAGGTGGCACTTTGGTTACTGAATGTGCGGCCGAATTGCGTGCTCTACAGCTGCCTGCAGTTCTACGTCATAGTTGGTTCCAAAGGATACAGCAGTAGCCATCGCTTTATTTATCAACTTCATATAGTTTTCAACAAGTCCGTTTTGTTGCGGAAACAGAGGAGTAGAAAATACATTGTTGATACCGCGCTCAGTACAGTATACCTTAAAATCTTCTCCGTTAAATGGTGGACCGTTGTCTGTTCTGATATTGACCGGGAACCCTTCTCTTTTGAATACCTCTTCCAATACTCTACGCGTGTTTTCAAAACTGGTTGATTTAACCGGGCACGCGATCAAGAACCTGGATCGATATTCTACCAAGACTAAAATGAGAATACCACTGAACCTGGCCTTAACTCCCGGCATTTTTGGAAAGGTGGCAAGTTCTCACGTTTTTTCACAAAAGTTTATCGATGATCCGATTTTCAGTAGGCCCATGTCGCTTGACGTCACCCGACCTAGTAATGAACGGCGACGGTTAGCGACTATTACGAATTCTGCTAGGACAGGTGATTGATCACTTCTCACTACAACTATATTTACAATTGATGTCGATGGGCAGATTTGACGCGTAAGCTTTTAAAGGCGCGGTTCTGAGGGGCTTGGTTGTGGTGATATTTATTAATCCCATTTTACCCTCCTGTTGCAGTTGGTCCCAGTCTTGCCCTCCGATTACGTTAACGTCTGCTTCCGAATCGATGAGGAATTCTATTGGATTAGATGAATTTAATCTGCACATGAACAGTACGTCTTCCAATATTAAGGAATGAATATGCTGTGAATGAGTTGTAACCAAGGCAAAGCGAATGTAAATTTCCTGTCTTTTCCTTTAAACCATTAAAACTAAAATCAATAAATTCGATTCTATTTGAAATATAATACTTGTGAACCTACCGAGTGTTATTGCAAAGTTAAATGATGTTTGTGTGTCAAATGTATGTTTTATATAAACGTTCAAATAAGATTCACTGAGGTGATTTCAAATGCTCATACAATGAATTGTTATAGACTTCGTATTGTAGCTTTTGAATTAAAGTATCGTACCAAACGCTCACGGCCAAATCATACATTAAATATTTAATGTTTTCTGTTCGAAAAAAAAACGAAGATATGCTGAAGTAGATTTCTACCCTATACAAGAACATTTAATATGGATTTATGATGCACGCTTGCTTGAAAGAAAATAAACAAAATCATTTTCAACGGTCATGGGAATCAAAAGAGTATTTATAGCGGATT
This sequence comes from Ochlerotatus camptorhynchus, assembly GCF_037179485.1. Classification (NCBI taxonomy): domain Eukaryota; kingdom Metazoa; phylum Arthropoda; class Insecta; order Diptera; family Culicidae; genus Ochlerotatus; species Ochlerotatus camptorhynchus. The sequence continues at coordinate 2,447,903 of NW_027040507.1, read as the reverse complement.
CTTCTTTTCTCTGTATGTAAGTAATATAAGCAAAGCAATGGTCCATACCTGTGCATCGTCAGCCTCCACCTTGGGCTAGTTCTGTTCATCGGTCTGATTAACTTCCTTCGAACGTTAAGTAATCGCGAAATGACCCCGACGTCCACACCGTCGACAATCTTTATTGATGGCTGGACATTCTCCTCCGCGATGTGCAGGTCGATCGCAGCGTGAGCATCGCTCACGCTTGCTTAGCGTACGCTTCTCTGCAGCTTTGGGCCTCTTGAATGCTTGGATGTTGGTGTTCTTGTTCCGGTCAGGTTTCCTTTTCCATTGGCTGTCGAACCAACGGTGATTGCGTGGCTGGGCGTTTCTAGCCGTTCCGATTGCCAAGATTTCCGCTCCAGGTGTTCCAACTTTCATTTCGGCATCGAACGCTTTGCTTCTGGTCGCAGATTGCACCACGTATGCCACATCGTGGCCAAAGGTACGTGTGGTTTTTGCAAGTTCACGATTGACCATACCCTTGAGCAGCTGGGATCTTACGCACCGGGTTTGATCTTCGACACTGTACCAGGATTCACCTGGTTCTTGCTTCATATTCGAAAATTGTTCGTGTTCGGCAGCCGTGTCCGTCATAGAACGGAAGTACCCGGAGATATTGGCAACCATTCTACGATAGCAATCTTCTTCTTGAAGACTTGGTCGAAGTACTGCTGCATGAACGATGGACTGTAGATCGTCCCCGATTGCGAGGTAGAGCAGCTTAGCTTGTCGGGCAGGCTCCGTGATGTTATTTAGAGAGATGGCAATCTCGAACTTTTCAATGAAGCAACTGAATCTCCCACATTCCGCTTGCAGGAATGTCCTTTGGAAAAGCCGGGATACTTTCGAGACGGAGTGTCGACGGAGCTTCGGTTGCTGGCGTCAGACCACTTAACCCGCCCCAAGATTCCGTGAAGGTTGAGTCCTTAGCAGACGATGACTCACCTGTCGGCTTTTCCCCTGATTTTCTCAAGATCGCTCGCGCTAGGTCTGCTATTGTCCTCTCCAATACTGCGAGTCTCTCTTCAGCAGCGGATGATGTTTAAAAATCTTCAAAACTAAGATGCAAATATTTGGCGCAAACTAGCATAGCTTTACTTAGCCCATTGCTATTTTTCTTCGTTAGTGTTGTTTTTTTTGTTTTCAAAAGCAAAAAAAAGTCACTATAACTTCGGTTATTGGGAATTACCTCCGTTGTATGGTCAGTGTACGTTTTATCTCTTAGGTAAACTGGGATTATTTCGATTTCCCAATTTTGCCAGTGATCGCTTAGGTTACATCCATTTAAAGATCTAAAGTCGAGTCTAGAGACCATTTCAAATGGTGAGAATTTCCTTACCTTACCTTATCTTTGATTATCGAACCAGAAAGTAAGATGTCCGTCCCGGAAAATGTAAGATGTCCGTCCTGGATCATCATAATTCCGTGATCCAATATGCCCGTCCCGGATCATCTTGCATCCACGTTCGGCTAACCTAGTATGTCCGTCCAGAAACATCGTTACTCGTGCTTCATAGTAAATCAAGATTTCCGTCCCAGATCATCTCTAATCAACTTTCTGAAACGGTAAGATGTCCGTCCCGGATCATCAATATTCCGTGATCCAATATGCCCGTCCCGGACCATCTTGAATCCACGTTCAGCAAGCCAAGTATGTCCATCCCGAAACATCATTACTCGTGCTTCAAAGTAAATCAAGATTTCCGTCCCAGATCACATCTTATCCACTTCCCGAAATGGTAAGATGTCCGTCCCGGATCATCATTACCTAAAAGATATTCGTTCGAATCATCGTTGCACACGCTCCGGCATCGTAAAATGATCGTCCTGAAACATCTTTACGGAGCATCTTTACTCTCGCTTCAGAGTAAAGTGAGATGTCCGTCCCGGATGATCTTTAATCTACCTTCCGGAATAGTAAGATGTCCGTTCCGGATCATTCTTATTCAGCGATCGAAAAAGGAATCCAAAATGCTCTTCTTCGATGATTTTTTCATGTTTCGTGTTCTTTTTTTTATACGTTTTTTTTCCTTACCTCCGATAACAAAAAAATCAGTTGTTCAGGATGAAGAAAAAAAAGATGGTGTCCTCTGTCCAACGATCAGCTACTGGCTAACTTTTCACTTAACTACGCACTAGTTTGACACTTTCTTCTCACTTTCACTTCGACAAGTTTTCTTTTGTTCCTCCTGAGTTAGGTGATTCTCGTTATTGTTTTTTTTTTCAGGTTCTTTTCTGCAAAATTGCAATACGATATGAATAAAATCACTGGCCGGATCGCCACTGTGGAATTCCGAATTCCAGTCTCCACGAGAATCACCCAGCGCAGGAGGCACGACCTACACGAACGACGGCTAGCAGCGGAAAAGGGGAGAGTCTTCTGGTTGCTGCCAGTCGTGTATTTTACCCGCCGATGATGACAATCACGTTCCGTTGCTAAGTGCAACCTTCTGTTCATTCATACGTTTGACATAACAACGAGGGGTAGGAGAACGGATTGTAGCTGCAATGCGTTAGGGTGTATCCCACACTACCTAGGATTGTTTCCAACTTAGGTTGAAGATGATTCCAAAGAGCACTGGTGTGTTGGCAATTGGTAAACTTGTGCTCTAGATCCTCTACGATGTTAGGGCAATGTTGACACATAGGACTATCGATTCGGTTCTGTCGATGTAGTAGCGCACCATGTGGAATCTTTCCATTTACTAACAGATAGTATGTAGATTTCTCTTTTGACGAAAGACCTTTAATTCTTATGTTGCTCCACACTCTGGTCCATACGATGGCTGCATTCTCTTCCATGATTTTTGGTTTCTTCAGCTTCTCACGATTGACATTATGAAGGAATGTAGCAATAGGATTTTCTCTATGTTGCCCGGGAATATAGGGCAATATTTTGGCAAGGCTCTTCAGCCAGGGGTAAAGAGCTGGAATTGCAGCTAAGTTTGGCGGGTTCTGCAAATGTTGGATAAACGAGCTTGCGAATGGTGTATGTACAATTTCTTTCAGGAATCTGTTGGTTAGAAGTGCTTTGCACTTATGCATAGGAAGATGTAGATTTAGTCCACCCATGTTCTTTGGCAACGTGAGCTGCTCAATGGGAACCCTGGTTGGATAGCGTTCCCAAATGAAGCTGCCGATGTATGAAGTCAAACGTGCGATTCCTGATAACATCGCCCAAGTTGAAGTCAATTGTTTGCTTTTGGGAGTTGAAGAATGTAATCCCCAAAATTTGAATCGACTCTCGAACACTTGGCCAAACAGTATCGTCTCCTGTACGTTGAAACCCATTGTTGACCGCGAACGTTTTGTTGAAATTCAAAAGAGATCCCGAAACACGACCAAAATCCAGGAAAGCTTGCTTGATGATAGGCAGCTTGCGGTCGTCAGTTATGATTATCGATATTTCATCTGCATATGCCACCACCAGATCCAGCGGGCTGCTTCAGATACTGCGTAGTTTTTCTAGGAGGGGGTGAAGATATAGGACGAATAGGTGCATGCTTAAGGGATCGCCCTGTCTAACAGAGCGTTGGATTGGGAATTTTGGTGTGAGATTTCCATTTATAAGTAAACTAGAACTAGAAGCGGACATAATCTTCTTTAAGAGTTGCACAAAATTTTGGTTTAATTGGATATTCTGCATCACAGCCATTAAATAGTTTTTACAACTCGATCGAAGGCGTGATCGAAGTCCAAAGAAATTAATTTTCCTGTCCTACGTTTGCAATTGAATTCTGAAATTCTATCTTTGATTGCATGTACTGCTTCAAAAATAGTTCTATCAGAATTTGAACATTTTTGACTGGAGTTGAGAAGATTATTTTCAATCATAACTTTTTCCAAACGTTGCTTGAGTATTCTCGACAGAAGTTTGTAGTCGTAATTAAGGAGATTTATGGGTCTGAATGCTTTGACAGTTTCGTCATTCGTTTTCTTTCTGCCCAAAACAATCACTTCTGCAACAAATTTTTCAGGGATGTTTCCTTGTAACGCTTCGTTGATAATCAAGTTAAGTTGGGGATGAATAATATTGAACGCCTTCATGTAGAATGCCTTAGGAACTCCATCGTTAGCTGGAGACTTTGTGGATGCTCTGGACCGAATAGCAAAAAATATTTCGGATGTTGTAATTTCATCCATCATAGTGTTGTTGGTATTTGAATCAGGTGGAATGCTTCGGTTAGTGGGGAAACTTTCGTTACTGGATAACTCATCTACAGTATACAAGTTCTAAAAGAATTCATACACATGGTTCTCTATCTCAGATGTATCAGTGAGCAAACGCTCTTGGTGACGGATAGAGTTAATAATAGTTTTCTAACGATAACGATCACCAATCTGAAATGAGGATATTTTTTCTCCAGAAACGAATTTGTCGTTTATCCGTTCGTACGCTTTCGCAAAACAGCGCATTTGGGCTTTTATTTTATTGACTTCAGTCATACCATTTGGGTTTTGATACATCCGGTCATACGAGTCTCTTAGTTGGCGGTATAACAGTTCATTTGCTGAGTGGAATTCACGAAATGAATCGTTAGTCTTCCATCTGAAGAAACTTCGAATTTTGAAGAAATTTGCGAATTCGATCCACCAAGGAATCCAACTGTTGTAATTTTGCCGTTCACGAAGCCAACGACGCCACTTTTGTTCAAATTCCTCTAGATTTTCTTCATTTAGAACGTGCGCTCGGATAGACCAAAAACCCCGACCATGTGGCTTGCCTAAGCTAGGCAAACAACATCGAATCTTGTACGCTTTGTGGTCTGAAAAGGATGTGACAAGCAGCTCCGAAGTTCGAAGATGCGGAACAAGTGATCTAGAGACATAGATGCGATCTAAACGAGAGGCAGAGTTCGGACGAATAAAACTGTAATCAATCCTATTTTTGTTCAAACAGTCCCATGTATCAGAGAGAATCAGAGTATCCACAAATTGCTTTAGGGATGGACTGAAGTTACCTGTGCCAGTAGCATCTTTGGCTGCGATTACACAATTGAAATCACTACCTAATATAAGGTGTTCAGCAGAACTTTGAAGATAGAAAGACAGTAGTTCTTTGAAAAATTCTTCACGTTTAGAGAAGTTCTGCGTACCAGAATAAGCGTAAAGGTTGCAGATAGTAATAGAATCGTTAACATTAACCGTTAGAATTCTACTATTCAAACTTCGTTGTACGTTTGTGTACGGAATATGCGCTTTAAGAGCGATAGATGTTCCTCTTTTATCATTATCTACGTTGGTGATAACGTTGTAACCTGCAATACACAAGGTTGCACATTCAACTTCTTGTAAAAGGATGATGTCAAAATCCATCAATCGAATGAACGAGCGGAGAGATGAGATTTTATTCACACTGGAGACAGCATTGGTGTTGATGGAGGCTACATTATAACTAACAGGGTCATGATTCATTTTTATTCGTTACGTGATTGTTAACCGTAATACTCGCGGTATACTCGAGGTTAATATTTGGGATTGGAGTACACAGCAAAAAAATAATCTTGATATCACGTCAAAGTGGATGCACTACAATCATGTCGAAAACATGGTGTAATATTACTTGCTAAAAAGGACAAAATTATCATTGATACAATGCATGAACTGACATTACGCTGCTTTTACTGCATTTGTTTATTTATGTGGTCATAAAAATTACATGAAATTTTCGACATGATTGTAGTGCATCCACTTTGATGTGATATCAAAATTATTTTTTTGCTGTGTAAGGTAATCATTTTAGCAGTATGGATTACTAATATCAGGATGATCGGATAGTTTTTAGATTGTCATTAGTAAAGTTAAATCGACTCATTGGCTTTTGAAACAGAGGAACCCATTTTTTGTTTTTTTGAACGTCCTCTTCCACGTTTCACTTTTAGGAACGGGGTACCTTCAGTGGATGACTCTTTACTTTCACTCTCGGAAATCTCTATGGTCAAGGACTTGGAAAGGTTTGGGTTGATGGGAATTTTGAATGCTGGCACGTGTACCGAACCGTGGGCTGCTTTGGCAGCCTATCACCATGGAGCATCTCAACGACTTCGATTTGGCTGATGATGTTGCTCTACTAGCACAACGGCGCTCTGATATGCAGAGTAAGCTTAATGACCTAGCCGAACGCTTCTCTGCGGCGGGTCTCACCATCAACGTCAACAAGACCAAATCGTTGGATATCAACACGGGCAACCCTTCCAACTTTACGGTAGCGGGGCAAGCAGTGGAGAAGGTCGAAAGTTTCCAATATCTTGGCAGCCAAATAGCGTCGGACGGCGGGACCAAGAGCGACATAGGTGCACGAATCAAGAAGACTAAGGCTGCCTTTGCGAGTTTACGAAACGTATGGAGATCCAACCAGATAAGTCAACGCACCAAAATCCGAATTTTCAACTCGAACGTGAAATCTGTGTTGTTATACGCCAGCTAGACGTGGTGTGTATCAGCGGAGAACACGCAAAAGCTGCAGGTCTTCATCAACCGATCCCTACGGTATATAATTCGTGTCTGGTGGCCTCACAACTGGATCTCGAATGCCGAGCTCCATCGTCGTTGTCATCAGAAGCCGATAGCAACAGAAATTCGAGAGCGAAAGTGGAGGTGGGTCGGCCACACACTTCGACGGGGCGGAAACGAAATCTGCAAGCAAGCGCTGGATTGGAATCCAGCAGGACATCGCAGCAGAGGCAGACCCAGGGGCTCATGGCGGCGGAGCCTCAATAAGGAAATTAAGCAAGTCGATAGAAATCTGACCTGGGCCCAGGTCAAGGCAAGAGCGAGCAGCCGCCCAGGATGGAAGTCTTTCACGTTGGCCCTTTGCACCGCTGGTGGTGCACAGGACCCTTAAGTAAATAAGTAAGCACGTGGCAGGAGCTGATACCATAGTCATCACGTTGGGTCTGCACGACCCAATGGGTGATATGATTACCAGATGGTTCATTCAATATACTAGACGATGCAGCAACAGCAACAGCAGCATCAGCAACAACAGCTACAGCAGCGGCAGCAACAGCAGAGCCCATGATATTGTCTTCAGTGGAAAGTTCTCCAGTCGTTCGCCTCTTCTAGTCGTTTTACTGTTGCAACGTTGGTAGTTGTTTTTCCTATTCCGCTTTGATCCATTTCGTGGTCGATCTGAATTTCGCCCTCAGTGCCTACAGTAGTAGCTGTTGCAAGGACTGTGCTACTGGTCGAGGGTGTGGAGAGGGTAGCCGGCGGGCCAGAGATTTTTTTTAGGCTTTGAGTCTGGAACGTATTGTCACGCTTAAACGGTGGTGTTGGAAAAAGTCGAGCTGCATTGCTCAATACAGCTTGAGCTTGAGCTTGAGCTTGATTGACCGCCCACGGTTGCTACTCTGTTATTGCCAGATCAGCTGTAATTACACAGAGAACCAATAGACGATGCTTGGGACTAGCAATCATCCTCAATGTGTAAAAACTGGTGATCTTAAATTAGGCAATACCAGCGCCGGCCGCGCCCGAACGCAGGTCAAGAAAGGAATGGGAAGGATTGTGTTGACATGACACTCGCTTTGATGGAAGCCGAGAACACCTCTGCACTTCCACGAGGAATCACTGGGATGTTGGATAAGAGGGTTGGGCTTGCAGCAGGGTTCGTTTTGGTAAACGATAAGCTGAGTTGATGTCCTAACGATCATATAACGCGAAGGAGCTTGGGACTAAACCCATGGTCTTCTGCTCAGTAAGCAAAAACGTTTGCCACTAGGCAGACGAGCACCTTTTTAATCACCGAGTTGCTGTTATTACCATGTAGTCATATTAACAAATAAAACGATTGACGAATCTTGAATGTGGATGGGCCTGAGATTAGACTCATGATGTTCTGCTCAGTAAGCAAAAACGGTTGCTCTAAGGCCACCGAGTCCCTCATATCACATAATACCGTTGCTCAAATTTGTGTATCCATTCAAACCCGGAACCAACGACAACAACGAGTTTCGCAAAATACACGATACACAAACGATTTTACCATAAATCTCTTTGGTATGTAAGGACCTGGGACCGCGTTTTTCTGCTCAGTAAGCAGGCCACTGTAACCGACGATCTTTCAAATCCGAAAACTAAAAACTACGAAAAAGTACTTAGGCCTTCATTAAGTTCCACTTTCACGCGACGTTCAATGTTTCAATTTGCTCTTTACGTATTGTTCAGGCTATAAATAGGCTCTTTTCAAAAGTTACGCGAAAAATACGCACAATCGTCGCCTACCTCGCAAAACTGGTTCCAAACGACAACAAAGGCATAAGCAACGATGGATTGTTGAACTTTGCTGGTGTAGTGCTGCTGAAAAAAGATAAGTCTATTATTTTGGTTAGTGATCGTTTGGATTTGGGTCACCCCACGTTGTGTTTAGGTTAGTATAAATAAATAATACTATTTAGTCATATAAATCACCACAGCTCATTATCTTCAGCGTTATCGGTTATCGTTTCTGGATCTGGAGCTGCATTGCTCAATACAGCTGCAAAACTGATAGCTGCTGAACCAGTCTTTGCTGCTTGAGAGGTTGGACCTGGACCATTGGAAGCTTGTGCTCGCTTCAAACGACTGTCAAGGTAAAACTTTTGTCCAAGAAGTTTTTTATTTTCCACACATGTACTGCCTGGATGCGACAAATTCATACAAAGTCGACACGTGTGAGGCTGGTTACGGTAGGTTACCAGTGATTGCTCGCCTTGGATGTTAATAAATGACTTGATGTGTCGTCGTAATGAACTTACGAGGACCCATACTCCTGAAGAAATCCCGTTGCATCCCAAGCAGCACACTTCCATCGAAATAAGTTGCTACAACTTGATTGTGACTGGAATAAGTTGCACACAAGTAACCTTAATTGTTCAGTGACAAGTGTGCTGCTAGGGATGCAAAGTCTTCAGGTTAGCTCCTTTGCACTCACTACATCACCGTACTACTTCAAGGCAGCAAACATTTCGTCCTTCGTCACATTCTCAGACACGTCATGGATTTTAATTTCCACTCCCCCATCGTCCATCTGAAGTCGCACTTTGTATTTCTTCTTGTTCACCTCCAGCTCATGTCGTCCGTCATGTAGAATCACAGTGTCCTGGGCTGTTTTCAGGTCAGGACATTTGACATGCACACAATTTTGTGCATGGTTCATCTGGAGTCGCAATATTTGGTCGAGTCGCAACCCGAGAGTATGATGCAGGTCTTCGAACGACGGTCACTTTGGGAAGTTCTAGAGTAGTACCTTGAAGGTATTTTCACGAGGTCGCACAGATGCTATAGTCGCGTAAGTGCATACGAAATGCAGACAGCAAGATTGTTTGTCGTCAGTACTTGACGCAGAAAATTTATCACACCGAAGTGCGGAAGGGGTGAAACCGAAAACTTTTCACACGCGGAGCCCGATTGTAAAACGTCTGGTCGCTGCGATAGCTTGAACCTAACTGGACTAATAGAAAGAAAGGAACAGAAAAAGAAGAAGAAGAAATGAACGGTTAGCGACTGGGACTGGAGCAACAATCGAGCTTTTTTTTTCAAAGTTAACAGATCATCGTGCAAAATTAAATAGACGAAGCTAGAACCTCGTGAGCGATTGTGGCCGTTTTCCCCAGACACCCATGGAGCGAAAGGGGTTAGTCTGTACCACGCGTAGTCTGAAATTTATCGGCTTGAGGCTTCGGCCTTGTGTTATGTCGCCAATCAGGACGCGACGACCCACGCTAGCTCCCAGTGTTACCCCCCTTGTAGACCAAATCTCGGCAATCCAAGCCGGCCCTCGAGTTTTGAGGTTAAACCGACGGCGCTCATCCCGACATCGCGTGCTGTTTCCCTGTGTGAGCCACGCCCGACGGTAACCCTGGCTGTAGCCCGAACCACGGTCAATCACACTGATTCCCTGAGTGAACCCAACCAGACGATGGCGCCCAGTATCATCACGGTCCCCCCGACTAATCGCCCGCGACCACGTGTCCCCTCAGCAGCCGCCTGGCCAACCATTACACACCCAACCCACTGTAAGTGTTAGTTAGAAAATAAAAAGGATTAAAGTGAATTTGTGTGTCGTTCAAGGAAAAGATTGGACTCTTGAATAGCGATTCCATGACAAAAGCCGACCCTGAGAGCGAGAGGCCTCAAGCTCGAGCTAGCCAGTAAAAAGAGGCGGATGTAGCCCACCCCGGATGACCTCCGTGGCTAGATCAGAGGTTAGAAAAACCTTTAGACTACCCAAGCATCACGGCTTGTCATAAAGAAGTTGAAAATACTTTGTAATGACTAACGCAAAGAATCACTAATACTTTAATATACATCATTTAATACATTTATACAACCTAAAAAGCGCAAGACGCGGAGCTTATACAACCAGCGACAAAAAAAAATAATAAAAAAAAACTTGAGCATGGGATTCGATCACTGGTCCTTGGCGTGGTAGACTTGTTACTACCTAACTAGACCAACACCGCTTGATGAAAGGTTTGTTATAAGTATCTATCATGTTCTTGCCAATGGCATGAAAATTATTTTCTCTCATCACGCCTTCGATCCGTCATGAAGACTTTTTGTTAGTAGCGAAGCGTACATCTAATTGCCAGAATGTTATTTAAACGTATTTTCAACTCCTTATAAGACAACCTGCACATTTTCAGTTGTATTAATTTATGAGATGTTATAAAAAAGTATTTTCAACTTTCTTTATAACAAACCTTCGAATACCTCATAAGAAACTGTCAATAACTGCATGAAGAGACAGTCCGGCTCAAAGGCACCGTCAATGTTTACGTCAATCTGGATTGATTTTGTATACGACAAGTTTTATAGTGGTATTAAAACAGTAAGATGCACGTTCAAATAACATTTAAAGATAAAAGCAAAAGAAAACTATTTTGGAAAATTTTGAATCAAAGAAGTATGAAGAAAACATCTTTAAACCTCATATATAACGTGGGATGTTTTCTCCATCTCTTATAATACATTTATACAACAAGCCGTTCTAATTCTTTTTCAAAAAGATGTTTTATGTGTTACTTGGGTAGCCCTCCTGGCTAGGCAGTAACAGATGTTATGATTGGGATCTTAGAGGAATAAACATTATGCGAGCTGAAAAAAAATCTACGTAAAATAAAACTCAATGCTGGTTATCTTTTGACAAAAGCGCTTCTTGTTTAGGTAGAATAAATATGTTCTAGCCAGTTCAAGAAGGTTTGCTCGTATCTTAGCCATACAGGTTGAAAACAATATTGTTGGAATATTTTTTTTAACTCCTTCATTGCCATACCGATAAATGTTCCCATAGTTATTGCCTCAAACAATATTAGAGTACACAGTTAAAAAAAATAGTTTAAATTTGCGTTACTATGATGCACATAAAAGGAGCGTCATACATCACACAAGTTTACATTACAGATCGTGTAAATTTATGACACAAGTCATGAAATATTCCATATATTGTATGCAACTATCCTTCTTTGTAAGCAACATTTCTTCCAAGCTGCTAGTTTACGTGAAAATGAAGTTTACATGCATACATTTTTGCATGCATGGATGTTTACATCACCAGTAAATTCCGGATTTTTAACTGTGTAGGTTTTGTGCATTGACATTTATGCAAAAATTTGGACACGTTTAAAGGACTTATTGAACACGGTCCGAGGACTTGTTCGATATGTCCATCTTGTGGAACATGCTCAAAGAACTTGTTGTACATGTAAAAAGAACTGGACATGCTTAAAGACTTGTTGAACGTGTTCAGAGGACTTGTAAAATATGCTCAAAGGACTTGTTAAAAATGGTCAACAAGTTCTTTGAACATGTTCATCATGTTCTTTGAGCATGTTCAATAAGGTTCAAAATACTTGTTATAAATATTGAAAGGACTTGTTGAACATCCGAAATCTAAATCGTGGTCTACAGAAACTTCATAAGTCCAAAATCGATACTTAAGATGTTCAATGGACTTGACTAACAACATCAAAGGACTTATTAAACATGTTCTAAGGACGTGTTGAACATGCTTAGTGGATTTGTTGTACTTGTTCAGAGGACTTTTGAATGTTGAACATGCTAAAAATACTTGTTAAACATGTACAAAGGATTTGATACTTACTTACTCATCCTGATCCGACATCCCTCAGGATTGCACCTGCATCACAATGTTACGCCAATTCACTCGGTCCGTTGCTGCTTGTCTCCAATTTCTTGACCGTCCCTCACTTCCAAGATCCTGCTCCACTTGATCTAACCACCTTGCTCGCTGTGCTCCTCTTCATCTTGTACCGGCCGGATTCGAGGCAAACACCACTTTTGTGGGACTGTTGTCCGACATTCTTAAAACGTGTCCCGCCCATCGTATCCGTCCTAAGCACTCGTTGTTCGAAAACACCCAGTGCTCGCAGGTCCTCCTCGAGCATCGTCCACGTCTCGTGCCCGTAGAGAACTACCGGTCTTATCAGCGTCTTGTACATGGTACATTTAGTACGGAGGTGAAGTTTACCCGACCACAGGGTCTTGTGGAGTCCGTAGTAAGCACGACTTCCGGAAATAATACGCCGACAAATTTCTCTGCTGCAGTTGTTATCCGACGTCACCAATGATCCGAGGTACACAAATTCATCCACCACCTCGAACTCATCTCCGTCGATTGTCACGCTTCTGCCAATGCGAGCCCCATCCTTCTAGCGAAATGTTGAACAAGAGGCAGGAAAGACCATCGCCTTGTCGAAGTCTTTTGCGAGTTTCAAACGAGTCTGATAACGCACTCGATATCTTCACGCAGCACTCCATCCATCGTAGCCCTGATCAGTCTGGTTAGCTTCCCGGGAAAACCGTTCTCGTCCATAATCTTCCATAGCTCTTCACGGTCAATGGTACCATAAGCGGCCTTGAAATCGATAAATAGGTGGTGCGTAGGGACTTGATATTTACGACACTTTTGGAGGATCTGCCGCAACGTAAAGATTTGGTACGTTGTCGATAGCCCGTCCACAAAACCGTCTTGATAAATTCCCACAAATCTGCTTGCTAGCGGCGATAGACGGCGAAAGATGATCTGGCAAAGCACCTTGTAGGCCGCGTTGAGAATAGTGATCGCTCGATAGTTCTCATATGGGCATATTACTCCCTCTTTCTACTCCTCCAGTAACTGTTCTGTATCCCTGATCCTGACTATCAGTCGGTGCAGACAAGTGGCCAACTTATCCGGGCCCATTCTGATAAGTTCCGCTCCGATACCATCTTTCCCAGCTTCTTTGTTGTTCTTAAGCTGTCGGATAGCATCCTTAACTTCACCTATCGTGGGAGCTGGCATGTCCCCTTCATTCGCTGAACCGACGAAGCCATTCCTCCTGCTGCCTTGGTCCTCCGCCTCTGCACCGTTCAGATGTTCAACGTAGTGCTGCTTCCACCTTTCCATCACCTCACGTTCGTCCGTTAAGATACCCGCTTCCTTATCCCGACACATTTCGGCTCGCGGCACAGAGCCATAGAACTTGCGTGTTTCTTGATAATGATATAGCTGCTCCATTTCTTCGCACTCCAGCTGTTCCAGGCATTGCTTCTTATCCCGGAAAAGATGGGTTTTCTGTCTTCGTTTCTGTTTACATCGCTCCACATTATGACGATTTTTTGTTTACCTTATTAGATAGATTTTTAGCCGTTATGACGGGTTCCTTGCTGTAGCATCGTCGTCCGCGCTGCGTTCTTCTCGTGCAAAACCGTCTGACACTCTTCGTCGAACCAATCGTTCCGTCAATTCCACTCCACGAACCCAACGGCGCCTTCAGCAGCGCTGTTAATGGCTGCTTTCACGTTGCTCCAGCAGTCCTCAAGAGGGGCTTCGGTGAGCTCTCCCTCATCCGGCAACGCTGCGTCGAAGCAGTGCACGTACTCAGTTGCGACTTCGGGAAGCTTCAGTCGCTCCAGATTGTACCGTGGCGGGCGTCGGTACCGAATGTTGATGGCAACGGAAAGTTTTTGGCGCACCTTGACCATTAGAAGGTAGTGGTCCGAGTCGATATTTGGGCCGCGATAGGTGCTGACGTCGACAATGTCTGAGAAGTGCCTTCCGTCGATCAAAACGGGGTCGATTAGCGATTCTGTCTGCTGCGGTGATCTCCAGGTGTACCGAAATGAGAGGCTATGCTGGAAGTAGGTACTACGTATGGCCATGTTCTTAGAGGTGGCGAAATCGATGAGTCTAAGGCCGTTGGCGTTCGTTAGCTGGTGAGCGCTGAACTTTCCTATTACCGGTCTGAATTCCACCTCCTGGCCGACCTGAGCGTTAAGATCACCGATGACGATTTTGACGTCATGGCTTGGGCAGCTGTCGTATTCCAGTTCCAGCTGCGTGTAAAAAGCGTGTTTATCGTCATCGTCACTTGCTAAGTGAGGGCTGTGCACGTTGATTATGCTGACATTGAAGAAACGGCATTTGATCCTCAACTTGCACATTCTGCTATCGATTGGCCACCACCCAATCATGCGCTTCTGCATTTCGCCCATCACGATGAAAGCTGTATCCAGCTCATGTGTTTTGCCGTAGCTCTGGTAGATGGTATAACTATCCCTATACGTATGTACCGACGATCCCTTCCAGCAAACCTCCTGCAGCGCTACGATGTCGAACTTGCGGACCCTCAATAAATCGGAAAGAATGCGGGTACTTCCCAAGAAATTGAGGGACTTGCAGTCCCATGTTCCGAGTTTCCAATCGTTAGTCCGTTTCCGTTGCTTGGGTCTATGCCGATTTTTCCGGTCCGTATTTACATTGCTTGCTTCCTGGGTCCGTGGCACTGGGTCCTGCAGCAGGCAGGAGTGAGTCAGTAGTTAATGTGGTTTACATCTATGCGGATTTGCTAGCGCTAGTGTACTAGCCAGCATAATTTAAGCAGGGCTATGCTAGCTGGAAAGTACACTAGCGAGGTAGACTACGGTGTGATTACCTTGACAACTAGCGATGAGGTCGAAGAAGACTTGGGTTCATTTATACAAATCCAAGTCTAAAACTGGCTACTTTCCTAAGGGTTTCCGGAAATTGGATCCTGGCTATTCCTAATAACTGCCATTGAACTGGTTGTTGAATTTTAATGATTCAATGGTTTCTGACCATATTCAGAAACTGGCCACTTGTCCGGAGGAATCAAAACATAGCCAATGTGTCACAGGGTCCCAAAATGACTACCATTGAACTAGTTTTTTTTTTTTTTCATTCTTATGTGATTTGAGGTGTCACATGATAAGTTTTATTCGTTTGAGGTCGCAATTAGCCGCATGCCTTATATAAACCGCAGAATGTTCCGCTCATATTTCTGGAACCGGTTGATCGATTCCAAAAAATATGTGCTCTATGTGACCATAATACCTTTCATTTGTTTGACTGTTGTTTGGTTTATTACACTCGGCCTTGCGGGCTCTTAAGCATACAAATGGTACTTTATATAATAGGCCATCATGCATTTTTAGGTCCAGCCATGATTCAAATTCATTGCTGAATAAAAACGTTCAAAAAAATCCTATTATGAGAACATTATTCAATATTTTTTTGATAATTACTTTATTTTACTAGGCATAATCGAATTTACTTCACAGTGCCGAGATTTCTTGTTCACTATACAATACATATTAAAGCTATAGTCATGAGGTACAATACAAAAAAATATTTTATCTTCAGCTATCCAAAAAGCTTCCTCCATTCACTTCCAGTGGTTTCAAGGTATGGCAACATTGCCAAAGGGGGGCATTGCGCGTCCGCTGTTAAAATGGACGCAAATCGTGGTCTTCACTCATACACTCATCACGAAACGGTTGCTTTTCAAGGTAGATGTGTCTCTTAGCGAAAGTGAATAATCACTGAGATTATTTCTGATAAAGTAGTTTGCGGTAGTACACAATGCCTTTCAAACATAATTACAGTGAATATTCACTTCCGCTAAGAGATACACGTACGTTGAACCATAACCGAAACATTGTAATACTTGAAAAAATTAAGATAAAGTATAATAGTCAAAAATAATGCACGACATACACCAATTTTGCGTAGTTCTACGTCATACTGCGGTCGTTTCTAGGACACAACCCTTAATTTTTTTACGGCTGGCTTGTAGGGCCTGCACCAACCCCCATTGGCTCGCCAGGGGGACATCGTGCACAGCACTGTTTAGAGTCCCACGCTGGCCCCAGGACGTTGATCAGCCGCTCTGAACATGGAGAACAGACGCCGTGTTGAGCGCACCTCTATGGTGAACAGACGCTCGAAGACTGCACTCTCCCGAGAGAGGAGTCCCCCCCTTCCCTGTCAGCATACCACCAAGGTCCCACCGGGGTTGGTTACCCGATCTAAAGACCGCTAGTAGGGTCTATTTTTTACCTGCAGATACGCGAAGTATCAATGGTACGCATTGTCCAACCGTTTACCAGCTAAAGGATTTGATGAACATGTCTAAAGAACTAGTTTAGCATGTTTAAAGAACTTGTTGGTATTGCCAAAAGAACTTGTTGAACATGATCCAAGGACTTGTTGAACATGATAAATGAGCATCCATAAATGACGTAGCATATTTTTGATTAATTTAAGACCCCTCTTCCCCCCTCGTAGCGTATTTTGTTATATCCAATACATGGCCGGTCACAAATTCTGAAACCCCCACCTCCCCCCTCAAATGCTACGTCATTTAGGCATGTTCCCTAAGAGGATTTGTAGGGCACGATCAAAAGAATCGCTGGATGAACTTGCTGAACATGATCAAAAGGACTGGTTGAACATGTTCAGAGGTCTAATCGAACAATTTTAAAGTACTTGATGCTCTTGTTGAACATTTTCAATGGACTATTACTATTACTATATTTCAATAATTTGTTTACCGGCGCCGGTGGTGTAGTGGTAAACGTGATTGCCTCTCACCCCAGCGTTCCTGGGTTCAATCCCAGTTGGCGCCGCCGAGATGTTCTGAGGCATAACATCTCTGATCACGGGAAGTAAAGCCGTTGGTCCCCGGTTCATGAGTAGATGGGTCGATACCCAAGTAGCATTTCTTGTTTTATTGCACTCCATTAGTGGTTTTTTAGATCAATTATATAAAACCGTCAATAAAATTAATAGCTCCAGCACAACCTTTTGATAACCGCTATAAGATCGTCTTACAGCTTAGTGGACCACTCTTGATAAGGTTTATAAAGCATGTTTGAGAATCATAATAAAGCTGTCTTAAAACCTTTTGTCAGAAAGCCTCACACTCTAGCCTCTTTAAGAGTAATATTGTATTCAAGCAGTCTTATTACGCTTTTGTGAAAATCAGTTATAAATCCAATTTAATTTACATTTGCTTCAAAGCAACCGCCATAAATAAGCTTGTTGTTGTTCTGTTCTGCTGAAACTTTTTTTTTTCATATTGAAATCTTTAGCGGTAAAAATAGGTTTGAGTGCTGGTGTCAAGATCACCATGTAATCAATTTTGTTTTATGGCGACATTAGTGAAAATCTTAAAGAAAATATTGGACTTTCTAGAAGTTCCTAAACATATGCACTTGAAATTTTATCGTGTATATTGGGATAATATGAGCGTTAAATAAATGCGCCTCCAAAATAATTCAAGTTATCAAAAAATATTGTTTCAGAAATCAAATTAATTTGATGGAATCATCTTAATTTTACAGAAAATAGATCTCAATAAATAAATTCATACCAATGCACAGTGGAAATCATTTCGGATATCTAATTTAGCCATTATTTTATTGAAATTTCTTGGATTTTATTCCAAGGCTAATGGCATTTTCATAATGACAATATGGCGACAGAGAACAGCAGGCAAGAAAAACACCAAGCGCAATTTTGTAAAATGTCTAATGCTTACATTGCACACTGGGCCAGGAATGGAATCTAGCGGAGCAAAATTAATAACTCCGAAACGAAGTATTTCCGAAGCTTGGTGTCTTGGACAATGTTTCTCATCATAATAAGGACCATCTATTGACATAAACAAATAGTTCAACACACTTCCGAAAACATGGCGCCACAATCTTACTTCTTTCTCTGACGTTTTGGAGACTTGATGTCTTCGGCAAAGTTGTTTATCTTGACAAAATGAACAGCTCTTTCAAAGACGTGAAATTTTCACAGCCTACTGGTTCCAAGTTATATGGAGTTAAAAAAAATGTCGAAAATATGTTTTTTTCTTTCTGTTTCGATGTTTTGCTTACAACCATATAATGTTGTATTTTTCTCTTATGCAAATTCATTAAATAAATAACTTTTGTCAAGAAACATACTGGATAAAGCTTCAAATTTTAAAGATATTGTTGAACAAATGAAAAAAAAACACAATTTTTGAACTTTAATATCTCCCAAAGCGCAAAAAATCGCAACCTGACATTTTCAGCAAAAATTAAGCAATACTCAATAAACAAAATATCAAAATTTGAGAGATTTATATTCTGATGTTTTTTTAGATTTCTTCATTTTAGTGGAACATGTTTTTTTTTTTTTTTTTTTCTACATTTTAGTGGAACATAATTTTTTTTAATGCATTGAACTTGTGTTTTGAAGACTTGACGACTTTGGCAGAGTTGTTTATCTTGATAAATTAAACAACTCTTCTTAAGGCGTTAAAACTTCACAGCCTACTGTTTTCGAGGTAGGCTGTGAAGTTTTAACGTCTTAAGAAGAGCTGTTTATTTTATCAAGATAAACAACTTTGCCAAAGTCGTCAAATCTTTAAAACGCCATTTCAATGCATTAAAAAAAGTTATAGAAAAAAAAATCATGTTTCACTAAAATGAAGAAATCTAAAAAAAAAGCACCAAAATATACCTCTCTCAAATTTTAATACTTTGTTGATCGAGTATTGTTTATTTTTTGCTGAAAATGTCAGATTGCGAATTTTTGCGCTTTGGGAGGTTCTAAAGTTCAAAAATTGTTGTTTTTTTTTTCGTTTTTTTAACAATATCTTTAAAATTTGAAGCTTTATCCAGTATGTTTCTTCACATAAATTATTTATTTAATGCATTTGCATAAGAGAAAAATTTGGTTATATAATATGGTTGTAAGCAAAATACCGAAACAGAAAGAAAAAACCATATTTTCGACATTTTTTTAACTCCATATAACTTAGAACCAGCAGGCTGTGAAAATTTCACGTCTTTGAAAGAGCTGTTCATTTTGTCAAGATAAACAACTTTGCCGAAGACATCAAGTCTCCAAAACGTCAGAGAAAGAAGTAAGATTGTGGCGCCATGTTTTCGGAAGAGTTTTGAACTATTTGTTTATGTCAATAGATGGTCCTTATTATGATGAGGAACTTTGCCGAAGACATCAAGTCGCGAAAATGCTTCGTTTCGCAGTTATTAATTTTGCTCCGCTAGGTTGCATGCATGGCCCAGTGCCAGTGTGCATTGAATGAAAGCAGAAAAGAAAAACATAATGCATGATTTTATTACGAGCACTACTTTCTTTTTACAAGAGCAATTCATTTTTTTTTAGGGCAAATGCATATTCCTATTCTACGGGTGCAACCGATGAATTTTACAAACAATTGGAAAAGTTTTGAATGGTACATTAACCTTTATGAAAAGTTATGCGTGATTTCAACTTTTTTGTCCTAGAACTGTCACCATTCCATGTATTTCGACCAATGTAATGGTGAGGAAGCACATTCTTTAAAGCTTGTGACATCCGCAGAAAATGCAGCGGCAATTTTTTTTCTTGGAGTTATTCACGAAGGTTTGCGCCTGACTGTAGCAAATAAACGGGCTCATGCTAACAATCTTGTTGATTTTCTTTGCGCTCCGCTTGAAAATACCGGAAAGTTTTGATTATTTTCTATGTTGTAGAAATAAACAGCACATTTACACTTCTGACAAGTTACAACTGAATGCTTATAATTGTTTTAAAATAACTGTTTCATGGCCAACTAGCTTTATTGCGCTTCCTTATATAGCAATATAAGGATTTATGTTTGGGTTTTATATGGGCAATTCATTTTGCTTTTTTATACTTCAAGGCAATCATAAAACCTTTAATAAGTGAAAATAGGATGAGCATCAGTTGGTTTTTTTATAAGCTTTATAGGAGTTTTGTAGAAAGCTATAAAATGTTCCATGACTTGCATTGTATATGACCGTCATAAAGCTGTAGGTAATGGTTGCAGCTGCAATTAAACCTTTATAAATTATGAATATAGCCAAGTAGCTCTAGATTTGTTACTTGGGTAGGCAGCAATAAGATCCCATCGAAATTGACAAAAATATTGAGAAGATGACTCTGTGTGGAACCACCCTAATGATAACGTTTCTCACAAACAGGGTGCCTTCCATTCATTTTGGATAAAAAAATGTTTTATTAAATTATGGAATAATAAGATAGTATAGTAATATTTTGTTTGTGCAAGAAACAAGAAAAGTTTGTGAAGTTTGTGTTTGACACATAACACCTGACAAATTTTGCTACACGAGTGGCACAATAAGCGATTTTGTCATTTATTTCACCCACTCTTCGCTCTTCACGAAGAGGCGATTAGAAAATCGCTCATTGTGACTCTGGCAAAGTAAAATTTGCAGGTTTTACGGGTCAAACACAAACATTACTTTTTTTCTTGTTACTTGCACATACAAAATATCATCATATTATCTTATTATTCTTATTATTAATAAAACATTATTTTAGAAAAAATGGATGGAAGGCACCCTGCTCACAAAGACCGGTCACAACGTATCATCCACCGAAACCCTCTCGTTGCGCATAAACCTCTTACCTATGATTTCCTTAGAAATGATCCCATTAATCCACGCCAATAAATCCTTTCCATTTCGAACAGCATTTTTGACCAAAGCCAGAAAGTAAGACTTATCTCGCCGGGCAATGACTTTCACCCATACAGAATTACGATGTAGATAGTATGTTGCTCAGTCCCATTCCTGAGTGTCATTCCATTTCAACCTAACCAAATCCCACTGTTCCCTTTGTTCGCCCTACAGTTCTGACTGTATTCTGTAAGTGCCTACGTCAGCCGCAGCAGCAGTCAGCAGTCAGCACATTGGCGGGTCGAGTAGGACTAAGGATTTTCCAATTCCCACCGCAGCGATATCAATGAAAGGAAATAGAGAGCCTTTGTTCCTGCCATATGGAGGAAACCCGGAAGTAGGTAGTCACTCAGTCGCCAGTCAGTAGCCAGCGCGCTGCAGCAGCGGGTGGTAGATTGAAGGGTAAATTTTGCTGGCAACAAAAACCAGACCCCATTCGAAACGATTCCAACCGGAGCCGTATTCGGGGGGAGCAAGCGGCTTATGACCCACTGGCTGACTGACTGTTGGCTGGTACTACTATCATATAGCCACGTTTTGCGCCGTACGATGTGGGATTACACATAAACACAAATAGACCTTCACCAGTTGGCGAACGGATATACAACCGCCAGACCATCCACGGGGGAACATTTTGATGCTTTAATCTGCACCTCCTCCTATACCAACACGATTTGGCAGAAGAGGACCTTTGTTGCTATGGTAGTAAAGAGGATACGTAATATGATACAAAAGGATTAAGCGGTCGTACCGTTGTTTGGATCGGATGTATTTTTTAGGCTAACTCAGTTTGTAACTCACCCACTCACTCATGTATCCCGCACACTTCTTGTGGTGCATAGGGCCAACGTGCAACATTTCCATCCTGGGTGGCTGCTCGCTTTTGCCTCGACCTGTCAGATTACTGTCGACTTCCTTTATTTTCTTGTTGGAGAATGAAGATTTTTGCCAATCAATTGTTTCCAAGCTACATTTATCTCTTGCCTTTTAATATTTACTAGCAAGCATTCGAAAAAAAAAAAAATCACAGTAAGTTTCATTAGGTCCAGAAAAACACATATTCAAAATTGGAAATTCATCAAATATTCATCACTGGAACAATTTTGAAACTGATAATTTGGGAAACAAACACATCCCATCCCACGTCGATTTATCCAATCACATCGAATAGCCATCGTCGTAGCGAAAAATTCGATTCCACAAGGGATGCGCTCTATTTGCCTAATGAAATATAATTCTGCAATCATCGCAAATCATTTGCATTCCATCGAATATCCCTTTTGCAAACACAAACCAGCGTATAGAGCGACTTGTGCGGCCAAGATTTATGGCTCTCGAATGCAGTATCAACACGCCGTGGACGGTCCGGGGGATGCGGTTGATCCAATTTTCATTTGATACCCCCATCTCCCTGCGTTTTCAAATGGGGCTTCAACACTGGATGCGCTGCCGGGATGGTTGGGATCGCAATTGAAATATGGAGCAGAAGTGGATCTGGCGGTCGATTGCACACCGCTTCTGACCAGTGCATCGAGTTGAAAAAAAAAACGCTTCCAGAATTTAAATAAATATCGATTTTACAGATTGTTTTCAATCTGGATTTTCGTGTATGAATTTACCGGCACTTCAGTAATCGTGAATGAAAACAAACCAGCAACGGATAAATCAATTTCAGATGCAGGTAGATCTTTATATTTTGACAGCAAAATCCTATTTCCACACAATGCTCTCAATCCAATCGATGTAGCCCGCCACCCGGGTGTAGATGGATGGTGATCGTCCAATTCCGCACGCAGATCCAGCCGAGGTAAGTCCAAGCACGTGGAACATGCATCCCTCCGGTTCCGTAATCACCTGAATGGGACCGCCCGAATCACCCTGACAAGTGTCACGACCTTCACGAACACTACCGATGCAAAGCTGTTCCTCGATGATTCCTTGCTTGAACTTACGCTGTTTGGCGTACTGAGCGACGCATTCCTTTCTCGGAAGAAAATCCAGTTGAACTTTCAGCAGTTTGTCCGACTGTTCAAAGTCTTCGGTTAAACCATATCCTGTGGCGATCACCTCCGTTACGTTCATGTCATACGAGTCCCACAGGCAAGCCGGTCGAACGAACAAATGAAATGGGACATCTTCCGCCAGCTTGATCAAGGCAATGTCATTGTACGATTGGAAGAACCGATGCTGAGGGTGTCGGATGTACTCTTCAACTTCGTAGTCTTCCTGGTTGTCATTGTCGTTCTTCAGATTGAGCTCTCCCAATCGTACAACATCGGGAGGCCCAGGTTCGAAACAATGAGCTGCCGTCAGGACGTACCGCTCACTGATCAGCGAGCCACCGCAGCGAAAGTCGAACTTGCTAGGATCGGTTTTGGACTTCCAACCGAGCACGGCCTGGTGGGGAAACTCCCCCGGCTTAGCCTCCTCGCCACCAACGATAAGTTTCACCGTTTTGGAGCAGTTGAATAGTTCCAAAACAATTGGTTCAGGGTTGGGCTGCAGGTAGATGAATTGCGCCCGCAAAATCGTTTGCTCGCGATATTCCGAACATTCTGCAAGAAGATTGATTAATTTAGGTACAAAAATAATCGAATACGGATCAATGCTTACTTCTTTTCGATATGCGTTGACCTAAAAAGAAATAAATAATAAATGCGTGTTCACCAACAACAGATAGTAGAATGAAATTTCGATTACCTTGAGCGATCGCTAGGCACGACAAGAGGAATAAAGCAACACGATAACAAGTGATCATGACGTATTCGCTTGTAAGAACCACTCCGCTGTACGAGCTGTGTCTCACTGACCGGTTTGTTTTATATTCGTCTTTGCTTTGTATGTTAATTTATTTTCCCAGTTCTTGCCCAACGGGTTCATGTGTGTTGTGCAACATCGGAATACAGTGCGAGTGGACTGGAGAGTGGCTTGTGCCGTTCAAGCAGTGGTCAGTTTGATAGATAGGTGATGTGTTATGACCGGGTTTTCTGAATCATAAGGTTGGGTAAACCCCGATTAGTTGTTTATTTGACGAACTATTTTTGCCAGCAGTGTTGCCGGATTTATCTGGATTTCCTAGATTTTCAGCCGTATTGCCAAATACGAAGACAGATTACGTATTTTTTCAGATTTGTTCAATACATTCCAGATTTTTAAACATGTTTGCCTTCATTCAAAGTGTTTTTATGTTACTTCATACGCGATGTTTTCAGCGGCGCCGGTGGTGTAGTGGTAGGCGTGATTACCTATCACCCCAACAGGCCTGAGTTCAATACCAGTTTTTTCCTTGATTTGTTTTCCGTCGAACTTGTTTTGCGTGCTGAGCACCAATGCTACCGACGCCAGGAAGGCAGCTCCCACACCTGGACCCTACCTATCGACCCATCAACTCATGAACCGGGGACCAACGGCTTTACTTCCCTTCCGAAGTAAGGCGTGATCAGAGATAATATAATGAAAGAGAGAAGGATTAGTATTTTCCATTTAATTCCACTACTCTAGTAAAGTAGTAAAGTAGTAGTAAAGTAGTGGAATTAAATGGAAAATACCAATCCTTCTTTCTCTCATTACACAGGTGTTCTACTAAGACGCCCACATTCATCAGGAGTGATCAGAGATTTTATGCCTCAGAACATCCCGGCGGCGCCGACTGGGATTGAACCCAGGCCTGCTGGGGTGAGAGGCAATCACGCTTACCACTACACCACCGTCACCGCTGGCGCCGTCAGGATGTTCTGAGGCATAACATCTATGATCACGCCTTCCTTCGGAAGGGAAGTAAAGCCATTGATCGACCGGTAAAGATCGACGGAAAACAAATCATGGAAAAAAATAAGCGAAGTTTGCGATTTTCAGAGCTGGTTGGAAATGATATCTAACATGAAGCTTTAGTTTGATAATTTATTAGCTAGATAATGGTCTTAGAAGAGGGTAGGTAGATAGTTTCTCTAGAGTACGGCAGTATGAAAATTGAATAGAAGTTAAAAATGAGTGAAGGGCCATTAATGCGACAGTCAAATCGCTTCAGCTCTCATCAGAAAATAAAACACCAACGCTGCTATTTAAATTATTAAAAGCTTTCAACGTCCAGTGGACAACAAGTATTGCAACACCATATATGGAATTGTTACAACATGTATGCTGCAAAAGTGGAACATCAGGTTCATTATTATATGCAAGCATGGGAAAGTTCCATCACTCGCGCGAGCAGCACAGAAACAAAATAGCCATCCTCATCCAAGGTGGATAATCAAAGGTGCTACAGAAGGAAGAAGTGTAAGTTTGTTTACTAAAATCAATTAAGCAGATTTTATATGGCAAGTTTGGCTATAATCATTCCTCTTTGTATTTATTCTCGAAACTCACATCACTTGCATAGGAAATCAATTTGGCAACGCATTTGTGACCGGTATACACCTTCTGATCGTAGTAAAGTAGTAAAATTCTTCTTTATTTTGATTTGTTATGTGGTTTACAATTGCTAACACAGGGCAAGAGGTTAGCCAGAATGGCTCTTCATCTATGGCGAACTTTTTGATATTGTGTTGTACATGTTGTTTTTTACTGTGTAATGTTTTTCAATTTTCTTCTTGTAAAGTATGTTGTTTGAATGTATTAATTTGTTATTCTACCCACTTAACCTAACGTGCCAGATCCCTGACGATCAGCTGATCGGATCGCCGTCGAGTTAGTTTGATGATGTCCCTCCGCAGGTCTGCTGCCGACCCGTCCCTGATGGTGACTTGCTTGGGGCAGTAGGTCGCAATGATGGTGATAGGGCCGACAGGAGTGGAGACTTCTACCCCTAAAGCTTCGATGGTTTTTAGCTGGAAGCTCGGCAGAAGCTGACAGCAGATGTTTCTCCTTACAGTAATGGCCACTCCTCCTCCCCCGGAGCTGGTTCGATCATATCTTAGAAGCCGAAAGTTAGGAAGGTAGATGTTTACCTCCGGTTTCAGGTGGGTTTCGGTGATAACGGCAATGTGGATGTTTTGTTTGTTGAGGAAGTCAACGAGCTCGATGATCTTGCTTTTGAGCGAGCAAGCGTTCCAGTTGGCGATCATGATGGTTTCACGGTCCATAACATAGCATGAAGGTAGCCACAGCTTGGAGTTGGTCGGATTTGTTCTTGATGGTGTTGGCAATGTCGTGCATCTTGAGGAAGATGATCATTAGTTCCGCTGCGGTGAACCACGAACCATCGTTGATTTCTGGCAGCGGTAGGGACGGTCCATCCTGACGCCAGTTTAGCCCAGGGGCTGTGGGGAGATCCTGCGGCTTTGGAGCAGCGGTCGTCTCTTGGCTTGAGCTTGCAGGGACTCTGGCAGTTTGAACTTGAGCGGTGGAGGCCACCGCAGCAGCCAATCATTGATTGAGTGGCAGCGGTGGCAGCACTGTAAACGGTCGTTGAGGTATCGGTGGGAAGTTCTGGTCATTAATTTCCGGCACCTTCTTGCGGCCGCCGGCGCCGGTGGTGTAGTGGTAAGCGTGACTGCTTTCTTACACCCCAATGGGTCTGGGTTCAATCCCAGCCAAGGTCGGTGGCATAAAAATCTCTGGTCACGTCTTCCTTCGGAAGGGAAGTAAAACCGTTGGTCCCGGCCCAGGTGTGTTGTTGTGAATGGGTGCGATATCCTACGCAGGTGTGGAAGCTGCCTTCCTGCACATTCGGTTGCCGTCAATGGATGGCAATCGATGTCCGTCGGTGATTGGAACTAGATTGCGGAACAGAGACCGACGTTAAATAAACGAAAAGAAGAAGACCTTCTTGCGGCCAGGTTGGTTTCTCATCGATGCTTTCTTCCGGATCTCGATGTACTCGGGCAGGCCTTGCTTGTAGCTTTGTGATCAGCACCGCAGTTGGCGCAAATTGGATCGGCTTCATCGAGTCTGTCGCAGGCGTCGGTTTTGTGTTGTTTGCCACACTCGATGCAACGGCTGACCATATGGCAATTCTTTGTTCCATGCCCGAACAGCAGCCAGTTCGAGCATTGGGTGACTCCACGGCTGATCGGCTTGTACCGCTCCCACTTCACCACTATGTTGAACAGGACGCGGATGCCCTGGAGGTCCATCAAAGTTGTTGAGTTCTTCTCAAGGTGGACCAGGTATAGCTGCTCGCGGTACTTGACGGCCTTGTTGTGGCGGGCCATCTTGTGAATTTGGACCGGCTTCAGTCCATTAGCCACCAGCTCTTCCAAGAGGACGCCTGTGTCTATGTCGTATAGTCCGCGCAGGACCACCTTGAACGGCTTAACAGCCTCGATGTCGTGGAAGAAGTACTCCACCTGTGATTGGTCCAGTATGGTCTTTACCGCCTTGTAATATTTCAATGCCGGAACCATCAGTTTGTATCCTTCCGTGCACAGATGGATGGTGCACCGGACGCCCTGCGTGATGAAGAAGTTTATTGTTTCCCGCAATCCGGGAGGGAAGCCCTTCACGTAGAAGGGCGGCATTCTGTACTTCTTCGGCGGTCCTGTTGTTTCCGTTACCGGTTCTGCACCGTCCTTCAGAACGAAGAATCGATTTTTGTCGATCAGCTTCTTCGTGGCTGTCACACTGTCACTGTTGTCTTCAGGCCTAGACCTTTTCCCGGGATTGTCGGCACTCGCGCCACCGCGCAATTTTTACCCATGGCTGGGTTAGCGAGAGCGTCACTATTCAACGCGAGAAAAAACGGAACAACGCAATCGAGCGACCGAAGAGAGCGAGAATAAAGACGTCGCCTGTACTGCTCTACAGTCTGGCAGCGAATCTCCTTCTGATCGTATGAAAAAGGTTCAAATACACTGGAATCGCTTTTTACGCGGGTGATACGTCCCGCGTAAAAAAAAAACCGCGTAAAAAAAACCGCGTAAATTCCGAAATCCACGTAGAAAAAACCGCGTAAATTCCGAAATCCGCGTAAAAAAAGACCGTGTAAAAAAAAACCGCGTAAAAAGCGACTCTAGTGTATAACGATAAACCGCGTAAATTCTGAAATCCGCGTAAAAAAAACCAAAATCCGCGTAATTTCCAAAATCCGCGTAAAAAAAACCGTGTAAATTCCGATATCCGCGTAAAAAAAACCGCGTAAAAAAAACCGCGTAAAAAAAAACCGCGTAAAAAAAAACCGTGTAAAAAAAAACCGCGTAAAAAGTGACTCCAGTGTATGTCCAAATCCACTCGTAAGCTTTTTTGTTTTGTGTGTGTGTGTGTGTGTGTGTGTGCGTGCGTGCGCGCGCGTGTGTGTGTGTGTGTGTGTGTGTGTGTGTGTGTGTGTGTGTGTGTGTGTGCGTGTGTGTGTATGTGTGTGTGTATGTGTGTGTGTGTGTGCGTGTGTGTGTGTGTGTGTATGTGTGTGTGTGTACGTGTGTGTGCGTGTGTGTGTGTGTGTGTGTGTGTGTGTGTGTGTGTGTGTGTGTGTGTGTGTGTGTGTGTGTGTGTGTGTGTGTGTGTGTGTGTGTGTGTGTGTGTGTGTGTGTGTGTGTGTGTGTGTGTGTGTGTGTGTGTGTGTGTGTGTGTGTGTGTGTGTGTGTGTGTGTGTGTGTGTGTGTGTGTGTGTGTGTGTGTGTGTGTGTGTGTGTGTGTAGTCCCTCTTACCCCCACTGGCCGGCGGTGTTATCATGCAAGAACCCTCTCTACAATGTCGCATTTATGGTCATTGTAGACAGCTTTAGTCTGGGAGTTAGAAGCAGACTTGGTAAAAACACCGCTCGGTGCGGCTCGGTGGCAACCTACTCATGTATGCACAGCACTGGGTTTCTTCGATAAAGCACCCGGTGTCGGTGCAACATGTTGGCACGCCACCGAACCAAAAGAGAAACCCAAACGCGGTGCTACGGGCTTCGGCTCGCCACCGTGCGGCACGGAGCCAACGGAGCTCATGATTTCGTATCGTTCGTTGTTGGTGATGCGCTATACTCGGTCCCATTTGCGTTTTTGTCAAAACTGAGTTTTTCAATGGAAGTGGTAGCAAGTAGCTCATAGTTTAATTATACTCGATGAACTCAAGAAATTTGTTCTGAAATAGTTTAGAAAAATGGGCAAGTAGGTTTTCCCTTTACATAAGAATCCATGGTGCGAAGCTAACTTAAAACGCGTTCTTAATTGCGCCCGTCTTTTCTCTCGACAGGAACAGGGTCCGTTCGGATACGGATGTGTTGGCCAATTTCGAAATGTTGAAAATTATGAATAACCGGGTGAAGCAAAATGTCTAGATCAACCATAGAAAAGGGCCCATCAGCATCTGTAAACAAATCGTTCTAAAGGCTTTTCCTAACACAGCAAAGGCCGCCTACGCAAACCAACACCATCATCGGATAAGGGAAAGTTTCCCCTACATGATATGGCGTTGGTTTGCGTGGGTGGCCTTCGCTTAGTGAGGAAAGGTCTTTAGAACGGTTTGTTTACACATGCTGAAGGGCCCTTTTCTATTGTTAATACAGAACTTCTTTGGTGCTCTGGTGCTAATTTTACCACTCATCATTCTCGTCTACGATTATGTTTGGTACATGTTGCGCCGCGCTGCGTAAACTAAAGAAAGCTTTCTAAATAAGAGGCGGTTCATAAACTACGTAGACAGTTTAGAGGGGGGGGGTTGGTAATTATCCACGGCCCATACAAATTTTAAAATTTTTGTATGGACAATTGTTTACGCAGGGGGAGGGGGTCAAGAATCCCAAAAAAACTGTCTACGTAGTTAATGAACAGCCCCTAACGTTATAGTGAAGCAAATTGTATTCGCCAGTGAAAATAAGAACAAAACAATTAACTTGTAATTGACCTTTGCGGAAAAAAAGCTATGGTTTTTAGGCAATTATATTTGCCGCATTAATGTTACATGGTGAAAATCGCTGTTGCATTAATTCGCATTGACGGCATTGGCTCTTCATAGTGTGATAGTTCCTTAGGTGCTGCTCATAAACTACGTAGACAGGTTGGAGGGGGGGGGGTTGACAATTGTCCACGGTCCATACAAATTTTAAAATTTTAGGGGGGGTCAGGAATCCCAAAAAACTGTATACGTAGTTAATGAACAGCCCCTTTGAGATTTTTAATTTGAGCGACAGAGTACGGAACAGCCCACCAGGCTTCACGCACAGAATGACAGTTGTTTGTGGGGTTTTCCCATAGGAGTAAAGAGGTACAGTATCGCCGGAAAGGTCAATCAGAGAAGGAACGAAAAAAAAAATTTGCTACAGGTAGACTGCGATAATGGAAACAAAGAAAAAGAAGAAGCACGGTATTCTGTCTGGCACCGGACCCTGGCTCGGAGCCGCACGGAGCGCACCGAATAACCATAGCACGGCACCAAGCCGAATAAAACGGCTCCGCGTTCAGGTTTCTTGTTCGTATCGGTGGCGAGCCGACAAGAGGTACCGAAACCGAGTGCGTGTTAGCTTTGAACGGGGAGCAATATTATTGCACGGCTCGCAGTGCCGGTGGGTGTTTTTCCAAGTCTGGTTAGAAGGCGATAGCTCTATTGCTAATCCAGCAACCTATTTTTAAATGTCTGGAGAGTGACGCCCATTCCGAGGTTACTTTCACTCACAATAAGCCCCGCATGTATGCATCACCGTTATCAAATGGAAATTGGTTATATTCAAGAGCAAATTTTCATTATGTCGTAAGTAACATTCGCACCAATCCGAGAAAAATAAAGTTTTGTTTTGATGACCGAAAAGTTATTCCTATTTCCAATTAAACACATATAATCTCATAGTGATAGCAATTTTTAACATATTTAGCAGGGTTTTAATCATACAGATGCACATCGCTAGCTTTCATGCTAAAAATACTGGGTTTTGAGTCACAAGTTATCATACGTCGTTTGGTAGCCCTATTGTTACTTAAGTCAAAGTGTATTGACCAAGAATCAATTACGTCTCCTTACGTGCAGCCCATTCATCATTTTAGGACCACCGAAATCATCTTAGCAACAAACAGTTCGATTTATTCACTTTAAAAATGAGAAAGCGAACGACGTAATGAAAATTTGCTCTTGATATATACACACTTCCAGGTTTGAAAATATTTTTTTTTTCAAAGCTGGCATGTAGGGTAGAGAACTACTTCGGCCTAATAACCCATTTTGGGCCTATCGAGCAGAAAACTTCAAATAAATCCATGATTTCAGAGTTAACATGTCAATTATGCGTTTGATACGATACTTTAGTTAATAAGCTACCAAACGAAGTCAATGAAAACGCATGATATGAAGGTTTGCACCCATTATTCCCAAAAAACAAAAGAAGCGCTCCGACTGAATCAATTTTTATCCTCATTCGATAGGCCGAAGTGAATTCATTGACGTTTCAATTGCGTTTCAATGCGTTAGGCCGAGTTTAGAGGTTGAGCACGTTTCTTCGAAACCTTCTGGTCTTAGAGTTACTA
The DNA here is from genome assembly GCF_037179485.1 of Ochlerotatus camptorhynchus. NCBI lineage: Eukaryota > Metazoa > Arthropoda > Insecta > Diptera > Culicidae > Ochlerotatus > Ochlerotatus camptorhynchus. Next base: position 2,416,733 of record NW_027040507.1, on the reverse strand, counting down.
TGGTTGTAGTGTATAAACGTCAAACGCTAGGAAATTGATTATGTGCACCACAAGTGGTGGTACTACCAACCAGTGGAAACTAACAATTTTAAATTGGCTCACTACTTGACTAACCTATTGGTCCCAAGCAAACGATTAACGCACCCCATTCTAGTCGAAATTCTAGTACTACACAATGTTTGTTTTGATTCGCTATGAAAGTTTGACAGACAAAATGAGGGGTTCGTGGATTTTCCTATGTTTCGAGGGGTGCATCGATTAACTTGGGACCGAAGAGCGTACCAGAGCTGAGCCAAAAAGTTGAGCACATTTCGTCGGGACCTTCTGGTCACAGAGTTATCTCTATGTTACTACTAACTAAGAAACATTTAATTTGACCGATAAAAACGATTTCGATGAACGTGTTATGTCTGTGATCATACCTTCACTATCGCAACTTCGGGTAATCTGTGAAAGTACTTGCATTTTCCTCAGGAACTTTTGATCTAACTGCAATTTCTCTCTCATACTCGAAATGTGCTACGACCAAATTGGCACAACGACGCCATATACGCTCTCTGACCGAAGCGCAGGGACCCATAAGCTTTTTTATTTTGGCACTGATTATGGAAAAAATAGGGAACATTTCATGAACATTTCATGACCATTAACGGAAAATAACTCACCAACACTAGCGGACCGTGAGTTCCAGCCCATATGTGATTATCCACCTTGGAGCAGTAGCTTACTGCCGCCATGGCACCTTAACGCAAAAGAAAAGGGCAAACTCTTGATCCCCCTTCTGACGAAATTAATTTGAGTAAACAACCTGATTTGCTCACGGATGAGAAGAATGATCCATGATCCAAGAAAAATTCTAGTAAACTTTCCCGTCTTAATGCCAAGAATGAAAAGGTTCCCCCTATTGTGATAACCACTTCCGATTTCCATGGAACTTTGGAACTTCGTGAAAGTTAAGTTTTCACTACAAATTGGACGTCGGGGTGAATGCCGTGTTTTGGCTGAAACCTTGGACGGATTTAAATGTCTTCTCAAGTATCTAACTGAGAAGCAGTACAAATTTTTTACTTATGACACTAAAACTGAACGTGTGCTCAAGGTTGTCATGAAAGCACTGCCCATTCATGAATCCCTGGATCAAATCAAAGATGAACTGGCAAAATTACTCAGAGTTGTGCTACTCCAAGTAATCAAAATGAAAGTGAAATCCCGTCCTGGCCATTACTGCTCGTTAAATGGAATTTTTACAGAAATCATTAATTGAAATCATTACTGATATGCTTAAAACTAACTCCATGTTTGATGCTATTCAAGCTGGAGTAAAATTTGCGAACATTATTGTCATGGCTTTGACATTCAGCAATGGATTTTAATTCATTAAATATTTTAAATAAGAATGCTTGATCCCTTAAAAATAATGAAGGCGAGCTATTTAACTTTTTTAAAGTTCATAACGTGCATATCGCTGTTATAACTGAAACGATTCTTAAATTAAAAGTGCCGTAAATGATTTCATTTATAGAAATGATCGTCTAGATAGAGCCTGTGGTGGCGTTGCCATCATTGTTCATAGACAAATCAAACATAACATTCTTAGTTCATTTGAAATCAAAGTTTTGAAACAAAATTTGAACAACTTACGTTTATAGCTGCCTATTTGCCATTCCAATGTGTAGACCAGCAAAAGAATTTGCTCAAGGGTGACCTTAAAAAACTTACTCGTCATTGGTCTACATTCTTCATTATTGGTGATTTTAATGCAAAACACCACTCATGGAATAATGCTCAAAGCGATTCCAATCGTAATATTCTGTTGTGCAGGTTATTACACTATTTAATATCCAAACAGCCCAACATGCTTTTCTTCAGCATAAAATACCTCAACTATTGATTTGGTCTTAACTGATTTATAACTGACTTCGGTTCTGATCACCTTCCAGTAACTTTTGAAATATCGCAAGAAATTATTTGTAATCCCAACAGCTCTACTTTCAATTACCATGATTGGGAGCAATATCGAACATTTATGGAACATAACTTCGATCCAAACATTCCTTTGCAAATGCTCTTGAATCTCTGACTACTTCTATAGTTGAAGCAAGAGCTGCCTCAGTACCAAAATGCGAGGTTAAATTCGATTCAATTATAATAGACGACGATCTTCAGCTCTTGATCCGTCTTAAAAATGTCCGTAGGAGACAATATCAAAGAACACGCGATCCTGCCATGAAAGTTATCTGGTGGGATTTGCAAAAACAAATTAAAAAGCGATTCTCTGCCCTGAGGAACAACACTTTTGAAAATAATGTTTCTAAGTTAGACCCGAGTTCTTAGCCCTTTTGGAAACTAACAAACATTTTGAAAAAACCTCAAAAGCCTGTTCCAGCGCTTAAAGAAGATGGTAAAATTTTGATCACAAGTTTGGAAAAAGCTCAGAAACTTGCTAAGCAATTCGAGAGCTACCATTATTTCAGTTTGGGTCTTACTAGCCCTATTGAGAATCAGGTTGTTCGGGATTATCTGAATATTTTCTCTCGGATACATATCGCATACCTTCTATTACACTACACACGGTTCCTTAGTTCAAATATTTCAAAAGGTGATAGAAGATCATATATGATGACAAAAATTGTTCTACGCATATGAGCAAATCTCAAAGAATACTGAGTTATTGAACTTTTTCTGTTTTGGTCTATGCCTGCCATAAATTGGCTCTAACTCGATAAAGGCGCTGCTTTAGACCAAAACAGAATTTTTTTTCAATATTTCATTTATCTTTGAAGCTTCATCAAATGCATAGAACAATTTTTTTTTCATCTAAGATGATCTTCTATCATTCTTTAAAATACTTGCACTAAGGAACTGAACACCCTGTATACTGGGTCCTTTAAGCTTTTTACCAGCAAATTAAATTTTTGACGTAAGCACCTTCCGATCAAAATATTTCACGATTTTTCTTAAGTCACCCGATTTCTATGGAGATCCCGTTTGTCTTAAGTAACAGAACAAAGAAACCTGTTGAAGCTAATAAATCCAACTTTTTGTTGCTAAGATGTTTTCGGTTGTCCTTAAATAATACATAGTTCTCCTGAATATCCTGGTAAATACACTTTGACACCACCAAAGATGTATAATAACTTTGGGCTCAACAAACTTTTCAGCATGAAAGCTAGCAATATGCTATCGTATGATTAAAACACTGCATAATAGGTTAAACATTGCTATCATTATATGTTTAATTGGAAATAGTCATCAACACAAAACAATGCTTTCTCAGACCGATGAGAATCTTACTTTTAACTTCATAAAAACATGTTCTTGAAATTAAGTTTATATTAGGGCTACCAGCCAACATTTGTCACCGATCAGCAGTTCAGAGGTTGCCTCAAGCCCCATTTCAATCATAGGGCCTAAATGCAAATTTGCCGAAAATAGGTCCCGTTTTCTTCAATGCAACGGCGTCTCAAAAGTTCAATGGAATGCGGCAGAATACGAAAGCAGTTGGTTCAACGGTTTCGAACAACGCAATAACTGGCAGACACAATAGAAGCTGTGAGTGTGATTGATGGATTTAACCTGGAATTCCGTCAGACATTAGCCAGTCGGAAAGAATCATGTATGTATCCGTTTGCTCATTCTCGATGCTTTTTTGATGGACAGGTGCATAAAAGGTACAAAAGCCCTACACACAGCAAAAATGTTGTAAATGTACATGTTATCGTAAATTTTTTCATCTCAGCTGAAACCGTTAAACAACCATGGAAACAAAATAAATTTCGAAAAATTTCAGTGAATTCCGCTGCATTTTTTTATCTGTGGAGATCGTTCGCTAATGATCATTTCCCTCGAATTCGCCACCATCACTTTGGTCGTAGGTGTGCGAGGTATGAATTTCGACATGCTTCAGCCAGCAATCAAGGAAAGCAAGGAAAACCCATAATGGATATATTTCTCGGAAAATGCGTCAAGGGGCCAGGAATATTATATTGCCATGCCATTCTATTGTCAGTACCACTCAAAAAAAAAAAAGGCGCCCTTTTTCGATTTGTATGATGTTTAATGTTTGGAGCATGGTTTTTGTGTGGATGAAAGCAACCTTTCCAACGAAATGAAGAATGGCAGCTTGCCGTCTGAGGCGGTGTGGTTTCCTATATGAAGGTGAAATTTCCCAGAAGGCCGAATGAATATGAATTTTAATAACTACTGTGTTCACTAACTTTTACAAAACTTAATTATTTCTTCAAAAAGAAGAATTTCTCGTTTGGATTCTGAGCTATGAATACAACCCATTGTCGGTGCATTTTCGCCGTAATGGAAAGGGCGATATTCAGTTGGTCTGTATTTCATACAGGATCAGTTAGCCTTTCTCATCGCTAAAGCGCAGCAATGCTGTCTGGAATCATCCACGAAGTCAACGAGAACAATCGAAGCTTAGACCATGATCCATCAAACTTACAGGTTCTACGTACTGCACTGTTTGTGGGCAAAAGCAGCGCGGGTAGGAGGAAGGCAGAAAAACTCGTGGAAGCCCATATAAAGGGACAAAACTTGGCTAGTGCTTTGGAGGTACAGTGGAGATTCGGTTTTATCACGGTTTGTTTTTTCTTACTCCGTTTATATCACTTTCGGTTTTATCACTAAAAATGGTTCGAATAGGGGAAATGGCTCTAATGTTGGCCTACGGATCTAAGATGGGGCCCATCGCTAAAAATTTGCTATTCATCAATTTTATCTAGATGAACGCGTCATTGGTACGGTACTTATGGATATTTTTGGTCGCCATAGAAAATTTAGTCGATTGCTGAATTTATGTATGGGCCCTAATAAGGGGCATTTAAGCCGACATTACATCCATTTCCCTCATATCACGTTTTCCAAAATTAAAAATTGCTTTGGAAATGTATCATATATTTATCATTTATTTATTGAACCGCATATGTAAGCAAAACAAAACAAAATTTACCAATGCATTGAAAAACATCGCTAGCGAATGTTTACGACGATTAATTGTAATTAAGTACAATACATTTCGGGTTTTACATAGAACCGGTTTCGGAGCTTTATATGCAAAAGAGCTCAAATGATGGTTTTTAATAATCCTGTTTCTAATTTCATGAGAAATACCGTGATCTTAAACAAGGTAAGCAAAATGGGTTAGGTAGGAACGCTTACCAACCAACATTTAACGCTGAATAAGTGCTTATTCAGGCAAAAATATGTTTCGTCAGCCAAACAAAGCTTATTCAGCTTTCAGTTAGCTCCAATTGTTTGTTGGGTATGATTTATGTTCGAGGGGCATGAATATACATATTCACATTAGGTAGCAACAATATACAATAAACAATAAACAATCGATGAACTATCAAAAGGGGGTTAAACATTATTGATATTCAATTTTTAGTATGGCTGATCTTTGTCTGAAAAGTTAAGTTGAATATTGTTCTCATATCCTCTTATTAGACTCTCAGGCAAAACATTTTGTCACACTAAAATATACTCACATCCCGAGGGGGGCAACTCTATCTACGCTGCAGGAAATTTTTTGTTTTGCTGTGGATAGCCGCGCGCACGCTGGGTAGATAGAAAGAAGATTGATGACGATTCTGAAGATTTCCTGCAAAAAGATGATGCACGATGCAAGTAGATGTGAGAAATTAAAGAAGATTTTGTGAAGATTGATTCGCTAGTGTGCGGTTTGTTGAGCATCTAGAATTGAGATTTAGATGTGTCGGTCCCCTCGTCACACCCTTCCACTTGGCTCTACAGTGTATCCCGAAATTTATATACCAACAAAACTGTGGCAATATTTATCATTAAAGCAATAGTTTCAAGCTATCTGAGATATTAAATAACAGCAAAAGTGCAATCTAATTTAATTATATGTAATCAAAACACACAATAAGTATACATAATCTTGATTTATTAACTGGCAATCGAAATTAATTGTGAGCATACAATTTTATTTTGATTTTTCACTGTATCAGTATTGTGAGTACTCACTGTAGTTGCATTTTGACAGAAGACTTATGTTTACGTTCTGTGTTTACGCAGAACTTTCGAATCAAACTGGATTCTAGCCGGCGCCGGTGGTGTAGTAGTAAGCATGACTGCTTTCTAATACCCCGATGGGTCTGGGTTCAATCCCAGCCGAGGTCGGTGGGATTTTTCGGTGACATGAAAATCTCTGGTCACGTCCTTCGGAAGGGAAGTAAAGCCGTTGGTTCCGGCCCATGTGTGTTGAAAGGGTGCAATAGTAGGATCAAATTTTCCTCCATGTATGTAACCACACTTGTAAAATAGTTTGTCCATTTTGTATTTAGAGAAATACATCATAATTTCGACAACATTTTCAAATCCTTCTATGTGTTTTCTTGATAAACCTTTTGCACCTCTTCTTTACCAAACCAAACACAATCTCTACAGGATTGTAAAATGGACAGTATGCTGGTAGAAAAACAACAAATACACCCAAAGAGCGAAGGTACGAGATTATTTTGTCATCACAATGAATCCGGGCGCCATCAAGGATCCATACTGAGTGGAAACCCGGATGCGTCTCTACTTTTCCACTCTTCAAAGCAAATTGCTTGCAGTGTTGGAAGAAATTAAGTCTAGTAAATGTTCCTTCAGTAAAGGAGCATTCCAACATACCCTCTTAGCCAATCATGCATAGACACGAAACTCGGGGCTTGCGAATGAACTCACCCCGGCAAATTAGTTTCGTTCCTTTAGCTGAGTAGCCACGGTTTTGGAGCATGCCACTACTGTCAAAAGATCCCTCATATACGAAAACTAGATTAAGATTGTCCCAATTTAAGTCGCTTAGCTCCTTCCAAAACCATTAGATGTCTTTCGGCTGGATTTGTATTGCCCTTCTCTTTATCCGTTCCCATGTTAGTCCCTCGCTGTGAAGTATACGGCATACGGAGGCCGCAGATATCTTCATTTTAACATGCTCTTCAAATGCAGTCTTGGCCTCATCCAAATAGAGCAATGGATGCTTCTTGTATAAATCTACTAGCCCTTGCCACTTTTCTTCTCCGAACTTCCGAGAAATTGCTCTTGCCAGTTTCCGATTGAAGCAACCATTTCTCTCGTAACTGGAGATTCAATTTGATATTGTACTTTTATGTTTGGCGTAGAGTACCGATAACTTAGCTCTTGAGAGCCCAAGAAAATAGTAGCCATACAGAGCATGATAAACCGTATTCATCGATGCTCTCCGGTGTTGAACTGCTTCAATAATTCCAGCCAATCTTCTTCCGAAAAAAAAAAACGATTTTTATCAAACAGTTGAATAAAAATTAGAATTAAAACAAGGTGAGTGAAAAGTTGAATTTTAAACAAAGTTTAATTGTATTTACCAGCTTTGATTTTGTAGTTCAAAAGAATCAATAACAGAGGTAACAAATTACTCATTTAATGGACGGCAGCCATAAAAATCGACTTCACTCACCATGTTCATGCTGATCGTTTATCAACATTCATCGAACCATCGAATGCATTTAAAAAATCAGCGTATGATCATCATATCCCTACACACACAAAAAATCAATAAAAGTGATAACAGTCAATCCCAGCACATTGCCCAGAACATGCAACGCTAGATAATAAACTCATGAATCATCTCATGTATGAAGAAATCAACGTCCCATGTGGACTTTTAAACCAACTCCGTAGACTGCAATTTTCGGCTCACAGCACTGGATAAAATCTAATTCCTCGGCATAGTTCAAACATACATAGCACCCATTTTCAACTTTCGTTGGAGTGTGTATGTATGTATGTATTGGTCAGATAGGCATAGGTCGCTCCAACATGTTCCGAGAATCAAGTGCATACCCAATTTAAACAAAACTGCCATGCTGAACTCGTAAAACTCGTACCGAATAATGTCTCTTCAACCAGAAAGAGATTTCAAACGGGGCAAAATCCAAAACCCGGTCAGTAATCGGAAGTTTAATTCGATTTTGATTGAAAATCAATACCTATCTCGGAATTGGATCGACTTGGACTGAGCTGAGCTGAAAGTGTGTTGTTTCATAGACATTCATTTCGGTTGGATTGAATCCCGGAAAATTTTACGTTCGATTCGAATCGCTTGTAGGATGCGACAGAAAACCCAGTAGTTCAGTAGGGTTTAGGGTTCCATTCTGGAGTGGGGGTGGAGTGACGTCGTTCTAGCGAACGACAAAGCCGGGAAACCGCACGAGGAAAACATTCGCTTCGATTAGCAGAGGAGGATTTTTGAGGATTTGTGCAATGCTCGGTGGTTTGTTTTGCGATTTGCTGAACGTGCACGAATAGACGATTGCTGGTTAATGTGCCTATAGTTTGACTGGGATTGCCTTCTTGTACCAAGTAAGTTATGTTTACAACTTTAGCTGTTCAAGGATCAGATTTTGGGAACACAAATTTAATTATAATTGCAAGAGAAATTGACCAATCAACTCAATCTCAGCGATGTTCCAATGGATTTTTGAAATTTCAAATATTTTCCACAAAACAGTTCAATTTAAGTAAACAGCCATACAATATTTTTTAAATGGGGCCCATGTGGTGAGTGGTGGGGTCTTTGCAAATAAAATGGCCATGATGTGATTTTTTTTTTAATCTTTATTTGTTCCAAATTCAAAATAAATTTAATTTCAATTTTAACCAAGATGCTCCAGCTACCGTGGGATACACCATACGCCCCGTCAAATACGCGCTGCAGCATACCCCTCGGCTAACTGTCAATTGACGTTGACGAATAAGTAGAGCGTTTGCCAACACTACGCTCGACTGTCGTGAGCAGTCAACAAAGAGCATCGTCCTCTCTCGTCTGCACGCCGTTAATCAGGTAAGTTGTACTCAGCGTAAAGCTTCGTGATTCTCCGGCCATTTGCCGGGCAATTAATGCAGGGCAATCGCCCGGACCTAACGATGGGGCCATTTGGCGCAACCTCACAGCTACTACAGTAACTTACCAGCCTTAATTGTTATGATCCATATCTAAGTGTTTTAGCATTGTTTCTGCCTTGTTAATTCAGTATTTTGAACAGGTTTTCAAAACCTGCATGTCAGTAAAGCAATTGACATATTAAAACTAAAACCTTAAACTATATCGTAAACTAAACTAATCGTATCGTATAAAGGGAATTACTCGTTACAATTGAGCCATATGGTCTCAGTAGAACCGGTTCCGTATGTTCCGAATCCACATAGACAAATTTGATATCTCTGATAACCATATCAAGCGACACATCAAATCTCATCTTTTTAACGAAATTTAACCAACGGCTCTGAAAACAAAGACCATATGGTTACCTTAGAACTGCTTTCAGATATTCCGAATCATGGTTCCTCATGCTCGCTCTTATAGCCACTTTATAAACGGATGAGGATATTCCGGATTGCTGTACCATATGGTTAAAGCGAGTGCCTCTCATGGTTATGACATGATATCAAAACACATCTTCATGAAATATGACCAATGATACTCAAAACATTATCCATATGACCATCGTAAAACTAGTTTACATATGTTGATCCAGTTAATGGGTTTACATTCTGAAAATTCATGATTAATCATTATCATATCATATCTACTCGACGAAATATTTATCACCACATGTTTTTGACTGTGTAACGTCACCTCTGGTAACTTACGCTAGCTTCCAACTTAGTGTTCTTTGAGCACTTCCACAAATTTTCAAATCATAAACAGGACATAACATATCAGGAATCGAACCCAGCCACCTTCAGCATGGTCTTACTTTATAGCTGTGGTTTATCCGACCAAGCAATCCCCCATCCGTGCCAACATATTCTTCAATTTAAAATAAAAAAGGAGGGGGGGGGGGGGTAATTAAGCTAGGTCTTTTCAACCCAGGAATTTTCAACGGAATCTGAGAGGGTGTTGCCAGCCCCATACAAGCTGTGACATGAAATTCGTCTCTAACATCGAGCTACATTACATCCAGGTTAGATTGTATATTAACTTCTCACAATTTCCACGTACCCATATTACGTGTACCATTTCCAAAGGATAAACACAATAATTTCACCACGTAAAAATCCCACATCGATTTCCAACAGACACACACACACCCACGTCTCATCATCCGCCATCCGCCAACCTTCATGCTACTCGATAATCGAGGCACGTGATCAAAAGATATTGTAAATTCCACACACAATCAACGTTTTCGAATGATTTCACGCCAATTTACCATGGCAATTATTTCGATTATGTTCCACCTGCTCTTCATTCCAGCGTAGGCGGTTCACGCGGTGCAGCTGGGGTGTGATTGAATGCGTGGGATCTGTTTTTTTTTTGTGCAAGTGGCGCCCATAAACAACATCCTCGGATCTTGCAGCGGGAAAGCTGCGTTGGCCTCGTTGGTTGTGATTACATCGGTCGGCATAGTTTTTCAGGGTTGGCAAAAAATGGGTTTTGATATTAGGGCTAACATAGGGGAGAAATGAGCATCCTGCGCTTTGGTCAGAGAGCGTATAGGGCGTCGTTGCGCCAATTTGGTCGTGGCACATTTCGAGTATGAAAGAGTGATTATAGTTCGATCAAAAATGCCTGAAAAAACTACAAGCCCTATGGGGATGTGCGCAATGGTGACGTAGGACTACGTGGTCTTCTTATTTGTTAACTGCAGCAGGAGCTTGTGTAGGAAAAGAAATTTGAGCGGGGCTCTCTCCAGTGCTGAGATTTGTCATTTTCATTGTCAAACTTTCGCGCGATATTGACAAAATTGATCGTTACATAGTCACTGACAGACTACACACTAAGATTTTGTTTCCGTGTTCGGTAAATTTTACCAAAATCAGAACAGCTGAACGTTCGGTAAAATTTTGACCTTCATTTTAAAGGCTATTGAATTTGCAAATCATATCAAAACATGTTTGGAGATTTAGTTTCAAAGTAGCTGAAAAGCAATTGAACTGAATTGCATAAATTACCGAAAAGTTCAGCTGTTCAGATTTCGGTAAAAATTACCAAAGTCGGCGATAATTTCATTCATAACGGCGTCAAAATCTCATTCATAACGGCGCCGGTGGTGTAGTGGTAAGCGTGATTACCTCTCACCCCAACAAGCCTGGGTTCAATCCCAGTCGGCGCCGCCGGGATGTTCTGAGGCATAACATCTCTGATCACGCCTTCCTTCGGATGGGAAGTAAAGCCGTTGGTCCCCGGTTCATGAGTTGATGGGTCGATAGGTAGGGTCCAGGTGTGGGAGCTGCCTTCCTGGCACGTCGGTAGCTTTGGTGCTCAGCACGGAAAACAAGATCGACGGAAAAAACAAACCAAAGGAAAAAAAAATCTCATTCATTTTTTCGTCAATGACAAAGTTTCACCTGGTAACAGTAAGAGTAATTTCGTACATTCTGTGTCACATTATTGTTATCTAAGCAGTTCAGGACGTAGATGCTTGTTCACATTATCGGCGCCATTTAAATTGAGTGAATCAAGTTATTTAATTTCGTTACAAATTTAGTTAATATAAAAATCTACACATGTTCGTCACTGACAGCATTGTCATTGACAATTGAAATGGTGTGCCTTGACTATAACTGTTAGCTCAAATGAGTGACCAAAGCTGCTCGTTGTAGGCAGCCTTTCGTTGTGTACTGGAAAACACCACCACTCACCACGCGGTGATTGAATAAACACCGTTTGGTGAGACCGGATGGAATTCAACTTTGAAATCGGTGTATGGGAAATCGCTTTTCGCAGGCAATCGGTGATAATTTTAAATACCAGAGCAACAGTTGCACACTCATGCAATTTTCAGTAGTGACATTTTGAAAAACGATAAAGTCTTAATTGTAGCAGATGCGTAGAAATATTCAGATCGATTGGCGTATTAAGAATTAAAATCCATCATCTCTGGATCAAAATCAGACCACTGTCATGCCACGTCCGACTTTGGTTTTTAAAATCACACCCCCTATGCTGTACATGGTTTGTTAGATTTAAACATATCAAGATAGAGCTGAAATTAAGCGTAACAGTTTTTGTAAACAATGGCTTCTCTCGATGATTTTTAGGAATTCAAGACACGCCTACACAAACCAACATTACCGTCGGGTAGAGGAAGTCTTACCTCCCACCCCGAGTTCAAATTGACGGTGACGAAATAGAGGTGGTCGATGAGTTCATGTATTTGGACTCACTGGTGACCGCCGAAAATGATACCAGCAGATAAATTCTTTGGACTCCGAAGGACGCTTCGACGCTGATTAGACCGGTGATCCTCTACGGCCACGAGACCTGGACTATGCTCGTGGAGGACCACCCTTGGTGTTTTCGAACGGAAGGTGCTGCGTACCATCTACGGTGGAGTGCAGATGGATAACGGAACGTGGAGGAGGCGAATGAACCACGAATTGTACCAGCTGCTGGAAGAACCATCCATCGTCCACATTGCAAAAATTGGGCGACTACGGTGGGCTGGACACGTCGTAAGAATGCACGACGACCCAGTGGAAATGGTTCTAGAAAGCGACCCAACAGGAACAAGAAAAAGAGGCGCACAGCGGGCAATCTGGATCGACCAAGTAGAAGGCGACCTGCGGACCCTTCGCAGACTACGAGGCTGGCTAAGTGTGAACATGGATTGAGTAGAGTGGAGACGACTTCTTCGGACAGCAGAGGACAACAAGGGCTGATTGGTAAGGTAAGGTAAGGGATCAATAGATTGTCATTTTTTTGCGTTTAGGCAAGTTCCAAATCGACTTCCAAGCAGCTTACTATAAGAATTCGAAAGATCTGAGAGGAATTTCCCAAATTGATATCCAAAAAGGATTTCCTCGGGTAGGATCCAAACAAAGATCGAAGAGGAATAAGAGTTGAACAAGGTAGAAATTTTACAGGTTGAGCACTGAAAAGTGCTGTTTAAATTTGTTGTAGCTTTAGGTAGCAGTAAAACTTCCTTCAGCAAAAAGCAAATAGATCCGCACGGCAAGAGAGCACGATGCGGACTGTCATCCAGCTCTTCTTTGTTGCATCCAGTGATCAGGTGCTACTAAATTTTCTGCGAGTAAAAAACACACTATTGGGAGATTCATTTCTAAAGAGACATTTAGAAAAAAAACTGACCGTGTGTTCAAGGTTGTCATGAAAGGACTGCCCAGTGGTGAATCCCTGGATCAGATCAAAGATGAACTGGAAAAATTACTAGGAGTTGTGCCACTTCAAGTAATCAAAATTAAAATGAAATCCCGTCCTGGCGATTCGCACAACGGGATTTCTAATGATTTTTATTTAGTTCTCTTCAAGTCTAATGAACTAAACAACCGTAAGGCCTTAGAAAAAGCCAGCCTTATGCTCCATGTCCGAGTGAAGTGGGAACACTGCAGGAAGACTGGAGGAAATTTCCAAAACCTCACCCAGTGCCGTAAGTGCCAGGGATGGGGTCACGGAACAAAAAATTGCTACATGCCAGCTAAATGCATTAATTGTTGTCATTCCTTGCACGCAAAGGAAGACTGGCCTAAGAAGGAAGATCCTAAGAAATTTATATGTTCAAATTGTGGTGAAAATCACAAATCCAATTTTTGGGACTCACAAAGCGATCCCACAATCTCGTTCTAAGCGACAAGTAGGAAACGCTTAACGTTCCTGACCAGGTACAAATTACTCTGCTGTTAACAACGGTCAGCTAGGAACAAATTCTACATTCATACCCGTAGGTACAAATATCACCCCTGCTTCACAGTGTTCAGCGACTTAATGAAGCTACCTTTGCTGATCTTGCAGCGGGTAGAAATCAAAATACTAACCAACGTAATTCTAACGGAAATTTTGAAATTTTTGACTTAGGAAGCATTACTCATCCTAAAATAGAATTTTTACAGAAATCGTTAATTGACATGATTACTGATGTGCTTAAATCTAACTCAATGTTTGATGCTATTCAAACTGAAGTAAAATTTGCAAACAATATTGTCATCACTTTGAAATTCAGTAATAGATTTTAAAGCATTAAATATTTAAAATTGGAATGCGTGATCACTGAGAGATAATGGAGACGAGCTATTTAACTTTTTGAGAGTTCATAACGTGCATATTGCCGTTATAACTGAAAAGGGACGCAAATTATTTCATTTATAGTAATGATCGTCTTGATGGAGCCTGTGGTGGCGTTGCCATCATTGTGCATACACGAATCAAAAATAAAATTCTTTCTTCATTTGAAACTTTGGGAGTTTTTGAAACTTTGGGAGTTTCTGTTGAAACAAAATTTGGGCAAACTACGTTTAGAGCTGCCTATTTGCCATTCCAATGCGTAGGCTAGCAAAATAATTTTCTCAAAGGTGACCTTCAGAAGCTAACCCGTCATAGGTCTAAATTCTTCATTATTGGCGATTTTAATGCAAAACACCGTTCATGGAATAATGCTCAAGGTAATTCCAAAGGTAATATTCTGTTTGATGATTGCTCTGCAGGTTATTACACTCTTGAATATACAAACAGCCCAACATGCTTTTCTTCAGCAAGAAATCCCCCAACTATTGATTTGGTCTTAACTGATTCATGTCAACTTTGTAGCCAATTGGTTACCCATGCTGACTTCGGTTCTGATCACCTTCCAGAAACTTTTAAAATATCCCAAGAAATAATTTCTATTCCCAACAGCTCTACTTTCAATTACCATAGAGCTGATTGGGAGCAATATCGAACATTTATGGAACATAACTTCGATCCAAACATTCCTTTGCAAACCAAAAATGAAATTTTGTATGCTCTTGAATCTCTGACTACTTCTATAGTTGAAGCAAGAGCTGCCTCAGTTCCAAAATGCGAGGTTAAATTCGATTCAATTATAATAGACGACGATCTGCAGCTCTTGATGCGTCTTAAAAATGTCCGTAGGAGACAATATCAAAGAACACGCGATCCTGCCATGAAAGTTATCTGGCGGGATTTGCAAAAACAAATTTTAAAGCGATTATCTGAGCATGGGCATGATTGACAGCCCACGGTTGCTTCTCTGTTATTGCCAGATCAGCTGTACTTACACAGAGAACCAATAGACGATGCTTGGGACTAGCAATCATCCTCAATATGTAAAAACTGGTGATCTCAAACTAGGTAATACCAGCGCCAACCGCGCCCGAACGCAGGTCAAGAAAGGAAGGTGTAGGAATGTGTTGACGTGACACTCGCTTTGATGGAAGCCGAGAAATACTCTGCACTTCCACGAGGAATCACTGGGATGTTGGATAAGAGGGTAGGGTTTGCAGCAGGGTTCGTTTTGGTAAACGATAAGCTGAATTGATGTCCTAACGATAGGGAAGAGTTACTGTATAAATAAATAAACAGGAATGATCGCAACCTAATAAACATTTCGAGCTGCAGCAAGAGCAACCGGCCACCTCGTAGACTTTCTTCGATCCATCGAAGATATCTGCTTAAAACACAAATGTCAAAATTCCGGATCCATCTCGTCAATATATAATTAATTAAATATAACAAAATACAAACAACCTCGATTTTAGTCACTCAAGTTCTTTAAACTCAAGCTTTATATGAATATTTTAATTGCATGTTATTAGTTAACTCAACTTTGCCTATTGAATGAATCCACAATTTAAGTAAAGAATCAATTTGCTTAATAATCGAGGTTATTTGAGCATACAAGCGTTATAAACACAAGTATCCATGAATAATTTTTGAAATAGCAAAACTCTGCAAAGGTAAAACAATTTAAGAACATTGACCTAATGTATGATGATATTCAATTGATTCTCTGGGTAATCCAAATTTTGAAAACCAAAGATCATTTTGTATTTTAATAAAATACCACTGATATGCTATTTTATACACCTTCTGGTCCTTCAGGATCTGCAGGACAACTATTTTCTTTAAATGAAATTTTTAGTTTTTTTTTTCCATTGGTTTGTTTTTTCCGTCGATCTTGTTTTCCGTGCTGAGTACCAATGCTACCGACGTGCCAGGAAGGCAGCTCCCACAACTGGACCCTGCCTATCGATCCATCAACTCATGAACTGGGGACCAACGGCTTTACTTCCCATCCGAAGGAAGGCGTGATCAGAGATGTTATGCCTCAGAACATCCTGGCGGTGCCGACTGGGATTGAACCCAGGCCTTCTGGGATGAGAGGTAATCACGCTTACCACTACACCACCGGCGTCGTTAAATTTTTTTAGTTATAATGATATAATGATAATGTAATTTACAAGTCTTGCAATATATAAAATATAAGAAATGTAAAATAAACTTCTAAAGTAAGTATTACAAAACACAAATAAGCTCGTTTTTAGTAAACTTCAATATATTTTACTGATTTCGATTTTTGATATTTTATTGGAATTGAAACAAACACTTAATTATGCACCATGTAATTACTTAACTCAATATGAAATGCTTTTAAAAATATTGGTAAACTTTAGTAATGAACCAATAATCACAAAAATCAAGGTTATTTGGACAGTTAACCTTTTTCATGCAATTGTAATCATGCATTTTTTTGTTGTGTATTTTCCTGAACGAAGGCTGAAAAAAGTGAATCATTATAATATTAATCAAACAGCTGTAAATGAAATTAAAGATTTAAATCAATAAATTCAGCCTAAACGGAGGACTCACGAAAAAATTAGGTCCCTCATAACTTATATTCAGAATCTGATTAAATAAGTATTTACAAGTATATAACTAAATAATTTACCAAGTAATATATTTTTTCTTTCCTGGAAAGGAAAAATAAAATAAAATTGCACTGTCATCTAAACGTTAAACATACAGTAGAGAAAATCAAATGATGTTACGTTACTTCTTCTAGATGGGTTTTGATTCCGTTTTAAATATTTATCATTGAATATATTGTAATAATATAATATGACTTGGGATTTATTCAAACATCTTTGGATGTGACGATGGAGAAAATTAGCTTTGCAAAAACTTAGTGAATGGAAAGTCGGAGCTTAGATGCTACGGTTCTTACAGGAAATGCTAAGTAAGAGAACGTTCAAAGTGGTTGTAAATGGTACGTTGTTACATGAGAAAATATGAAAACAGGGTTGTGTCAGGGCTCAGTCCTCAGTGTAACTTTGTTCATAATTGCAATTGACTCTATCATGCAACACTTGCCGTTCAACGTAAATTGCCTCATATATGCGGATGATGTGGTACTAATTGCTAGCGGTGAAAACCTTTGGTGTAGTGAAACCATTCTAAAAACATCATCAAACCGAAATAAATATTGGCAAAGTGAAACCGGATTCAGAGTATTGGATGAAAAAAGTGCAACTGTAATCTTCCAAAATCTACGAACTGGCAAACCACGAAACAACACCACCACGTCCACCCACCGTTGTGTCTCGGCTGTCCTTCAACCAATGAGGCTGATTTTTTTTTAATGTGATTAGTTTCAAGCATACTCTAGTTATTTACAGGAAATCTCATTGGTTGAAGGACAGCCGACAAATATCGATGGATGGATGGTACCTCCCACCGTATAAATGGAGGAATTACTGTATATATATATAACCCATCCTTTCCTTTATTTAACGTCGGTCTCTGTTCCGCAATCTAGTGCCAATCACCGACGGACATCGATTACCATCCATTGACGGCAATCGAATGTGCAAGAAAGGCAGCTTCTACACCTGCGTAGGATATCGCACCCATTCAACAACACATGGGCCGGGACCAACGGCTTTACTTCCCTTCCGAATGAAGACGTGACCAGAGATTTTTATGCCTCAGAAAAATCCCACCGACCTCGGCTGGGATTGAACCCAGACCCATTGGGGTGTGAGAAAACAGTCACGCTTACCACTACACCACCGGCGCCGGCAATATAACCCATCCAAATCACATTGATTTAGGTACATTGCATTTTGGTATCCATTTTCAGGTTGGCTTACCCCAAAACTGGTTCAATGAGAAAAAGGGCTCATTGAGATCAATGAACTAGTTTTGAAATTTCGCAATAAAATTCAAAATTTCAATCTGTTATCAATATTTGTTCAAGGTAATGCGTACTGACAAATCAAAACAAAACCATTGAACTATGTTGCGTTGGCTAAATTTGATCCATAACACCCCCCCTGATGAAAATGCATAAAGGAATGTCCTTCAAATTCAAAGCGAAACGGTGGTTCAACGAGTGCTTTCATCATTCCTATGTGCATTTGAATGGAAAATCTTTTTTTTTTCTCATTTCAATATCCACAGCCTCAAAAGCACATTCACATGCTGATTACCACTCTGTCAGCATTTTCATCATTCTCGTATATAAGGGAAGAGAAAAAACGGCTCATCACTGGATCAAAATGGATCTATTGGCTACTGCTGATTTTCAATTGGATTGAGGCTACCATTGATGGAATCCGTGCTTTGGTGGAGAGTAGTCGCAGTTGGGTTTCAACAAATTAGTTTATTTTTAATTCTGGAAGCCATGTAGTTTTATTGTTTATATCAATATAAAGACTTCACCCAACGGAGGAGTGAAGGATTCTATTACAGATTAGTATGAAAATTATGTAGAATTTGAAATGTTTCGCGACATGAACTGATTCTGAATTGAGGTCGAAAAAAAAATGTAAAATGCACCGCACGATGAGCCAACGCATAACCTCTGCAAAGGCATGAGGTTTATCAAATGATTATTCCTTTATGTTATTTACACAGGAATTCGCAAATCAACTTCAGGCATCAGGAGCGATTCGGGAAGATGATGTCATGGTTTCATTTGATGTCACAGCACTTGTTCCGAGTGTACCAATAAAGGAATCCATCAGCCTTTTAGAGGACTGGCTTCTGAAGCAACGTGAGGATTCTACTTGGAAAAACAAAGTTCGGTCATATCTCAAGCTTAAAGGGTGATACGGTCAAAATTTGGTCAAGGGAAAACGCGTGTAAATCGGTGAAATCGTTTATTTAAAAAATCAAATTAAATTTCTTTTTCAAGTTCAATCAGTATAAAATTCAGGAAAAATATTCAGTTAGGCTTCCGCTTTCCCAAATCCGAATTGCCGGGCCTTACGCTTGACCCCTGCCATCAGATTTTGTCCACCTTCTTCGCCGCAGAAAGCCAGTTTGCCTTGAACTGCTGTTCGCCCTTAGCAGTTTTTTTGGTCTTCTTTAGGTTCCGCTTGACAATAGCCCAGTATTTCTCAATTGGGCGGAGCTCTGGCGTGTTGGAAGGGTTCTTGTCCTTGGGAACCACCTGCACGTTGTTGGCGGCGTACCACTCCATGGCCTTTTTACCGTAATGGCAAGATGCCAAATCCGGCCAAAACAGTACGGAACAACCGTGTTTCTTCAGGAAAGGCAGCAGACGTTTATTCAAACACTCTTTCACGTAAATTTCTTGGTTGACAGTCCCGGAAGCTATGAAAATGCTGCTTTTCAAGCCACAGGTACAGATGGCTTGCCAAACCAGATATTTCTTTGCGAACTTTGACAGTTTCATGTGCTTGAAAACATCTGCTACCTTTCCCCTTCTTTTTGCCGTATAAAACTCCTGTCCCGGAAGCTACTTGTAGTCGGCTTTGACGTAGGTTTCGTCGTCCATTACCACGCAGTCAAACTTCGTCAGCATCGTCGTGTACAGCCTCCGGGATCGCGCTTTGGCCGTCGTATTTTGTTTATCATCGCGATTTGGAGTCACTACCTTCTTGTAAGTCGATAGTCCGGCTCGTTTTTTGGCTCGATGCACGGTTGTAGACGATACACCCAGCTTATTTGCGGCATCTCGGAGAGAGAGGTTAGGGTTTCGCTTGAAACTACCGGCAACTCTCTTTGTCGTCTCAGCGGCTTCCGGTTTTCGATTTCCCCCCGATCCAGACTTCCTGGCTGTCGACAAAAGTTCCCCAAACACTTTAATTACATTTGTAACGGTTGATTTGGCAACTTTTAGCGATTTTGCCAACTTTGCGTGCGAGTAGCTCGGATTTTCGCGATGCGCGAGCAAAATTTTGATACGTTGCTCTTCTTGCTTGGACGGCATTTTGACAACTGAAGAGTGAATTCCAAAATCAAAATAGGAGCAACATTCTACACACACACACCTTCAAAATGAGGGGTGTTCAGGTTTTTTAAATGCAAAATTGAGTTGGAGGCGAACCAGTCTAAGGCTGAAAGCCTCCTAAATAAAGCTAAATAATAATAATGCAAAATTGAAAGAAATACGTCAAGTTGATATTGACCAAATTTTGACCGTATCACCCTTTACATTTTTGAAATCGCTAGACTTAATGGGTAGGGAAGAGCGCTACTTCGTCGTAATCGCCCATTTCCGTTCTATCGAGCAGAAATCATCAATAATATCAATGGTTTCACAATGCACAAAACAATAATACGTTTGTTCCGATGCGTTAGTTCATTAGCTACAACATAAATCCTATTAGAGCGCATTGTATGCATATTTACGCTCATTGTTCTCAAAACAAAAGAATCGCTCCTAGCGCATCCCCTTTTTCTCCATTTATCCGTAGGACGAAGAAAATCTAATGGCGTTTCAATGCGTTTGGACGGAATTGAAACGCGTAGAACGAATTTAGAAGCAAGAAGCAGTGTTAGATTTTTAATAATATCTCAACATTGTTTGACTATTTATCAAATCCAACGGTACGTTTGGAAAGGTGGATAAATTTAGAAGTTATCTTTGATGAAAACATTCCATGTTTTGTTCAATCCTTTTCCAAAAAGCGTGGTAAAGTGCGGGATGTCCTTAGTAGGACGGAAATTAGATCAAAAACCCTATCAAGAAAAAAAAAACAATTCAAGCAGTAATCGATAAAAGATCAAGAGATCATTTCAGGCGCATTTCGACAACTCTTACACCAGTAAATGAGGGTTTAAAACGGGTAGCGGTGAATTTCGACAAAAACATTACCAAACCATCGATATCAAAGTTTAAAAGTTTTGACCTAGATTTAGTATTCAGCAGCAGGACAAATCAGCTGAAGTCACTGTTGAAGATTCAATAAATGTCTTAGGGAAAGCCGGAGTCTGCAAAATCTCTTGTCCAGATTGCAATAAAATCTACATTGGTCAGACGAAAAGGACTTTGGAAACAAGGTTTAAGGAACACATCGCAGAGGTAAAAAAGGTTAACAAAGAGATGGACTTCATTATGAATTTAAATCCAAAGTTGCAGAACATATCTTTACAAAGGGGCACAATTTGACAAAGGATAACATTAATATCCTGCGGAGTGTATCTTCGCCTTGGAAACTAGACGTAGCTGAATGTTTAGAAATATTTAAACATAATCCATCAACATTGCTTAATAGAGATCAAGAAAACGGATACTCGAGACTCTTTAGCATGCTACTTAAAACAACACATCGTAGCATGAATCTACCTGTTGGAGACTGAATTTAAGTACCTGGTTAGGTAAATTTTGACATGGCAGTGGATACCTGCTGGTTTTTTTAGTACCTATTGAATACTATATAACTCGTACATAAAAGATGAAGTTTGCAAGTAGTAGACGAAATACGTGTATATGTCAAAAGATAACGGAATTTAAAGGATATAAACCAACCCACTCAAAGCTCTTCATAAAGATATTCCGTTAAGAGGTTCGACATATTCAAAGGATTGCTAGATGTTGTTGTCGAGATTGATGTCATCTCAGCTGTCAATTTGCAGTGTGATATTTTTTTACATAAGGAAAAATCTGCCAGATAGTCTAAAAGGAAAGCAATATGCAAAGTGGCTTATTTAGTCAAGGTCCACACATTCAGAAAGTTTTATTGAAATCTGAGAGGGTGCTGCCAGCTCCGAATATGATTTGGCGCGAAATGCGTCAGATGCCTCCCTTTAGATAACGATTTGAGTGCGGTACAATCGATAGACCTTTTTCCACACATCGTAAGTAGGGAAGAGCGTCCCTGCGATTCGGTCAGAGAGCGTATAGGGCGTCGTTGTGCCAATTTGGGCGTGACCCATTTCGAGTATGAGAGAGTAATTGCAGTTAGATCAAAAGTGCCTGAGAAAAATGCAAATACTTTCGCAGATTACCCGAAGTTACGATAGTGACGATATGATCACAGACAAGCAGACATAACACTCTTAAAACGTTCATCAAAATCGTTTTTACGGGCAATTTAAATTTTTCTTAGTTGGTAGTACTGCCACTTGTGGTGCACATAATGAATTCCCTAGCGTTTACACACTACAACTATCTGTTGAGTGTATTGCCCATCATAGTGTATACCACAGATGGCGGTAGGGTTTGCAATGATAAATGTTCAATGTGTTGTGTCTGCTTGTCTGTGAAATAACATTGAGGTAATATAAGGATAAAATCAAAACATTGAGAAATATTACGCATCACTTTCAGAAATACTTCACTTCTCAACCGATGAACCATTTTGACGGCCATATGAGTACCCAAGTAACCATATAGTCGCAATATAGCTTGTATATTCTTACTTTGCTTGAGTATGGTTAGTTGGGGAATCTGATGAAACTGATACCTTTCGTATTTCTTTCATTCTCCTTTCGCTCACGGAGCGCTCGGTGGACCAAAGACTTTGGACGTGAGCCTCGTCCCAGATCACCATGGCAATTCAATAACATATGGTGGACATCAAATCGATCAAGAAAGGTGGAATCATATTAGAACCAACCAACCAAGGTCGATCTACGGAAGGAAATCGTCGGTGAAGCACGAAGCGTTAGAGAAAAAGTCCAAGGGATTCCAAAGGAAGCAATTAACGGCAGCGGAAGAGCAGATTATGGTGAGCAGACATGGAAAATCATTTGCATTCATTTCGTGCATTCATTTACATTCATTTGCCTCTAACTTTTTTCATCAACAGCATTTCGCAAAATGATGTATAGAGCTTTTGTAGGTTTTGTTATTCGCTACAACTTTTGTTAACAAGTTAAATCCGTATCTCTGATGCATGACGAACCAGAGCGAACAGAAGCCACTGCTGTTTTTCAGTGAATGTATTTTACATTCACTGAAAAACAGTAACAAGTTCTGCCCGCTCTAGTTCGTGATGCATAAGAGATACAGATTTGAGTTATGACCAAAAGTTGTAGCTAATAACAAAACCTACAATAGCTCTATACATCATTTGGCGTAATGCTGTTGATGAAAAAAGTTAGAGGGAAATGAATGTAAATGAATGTACGAAATGAATGTAAATGATTTTCTATGCCTGATGGTGGGAGCTGTCCAAATTTTTGTTTACATAGGAGAAAATTCGGTAACATCCTTCCATTGCATTATATTATGATTCTTCAATATTGTACAAACATTTACACTTTACACACAACTACACATAGTAACTCGGAGCGTTTGGTACGGTATGGCCAAGCATCCCGAGCAAAGGAGGATAACAGAATGAAATCAAAATGATAACAAATTTAGTTATCGTTGTTATCCTTTAGATATTTTGTTATCATTTTTTCAAATTGTTGATAACTGAGTGATAACACCATGTATTATCATGTACGATGAACTTAAGTGGGCTAAATAAATTTCTTTCATTCTGTTATAATTGTATGATTGGGCATAATGTTTGAGTGTTTTGTATACTACTTGCAGAATTCCTCAAATGTTAGTCAATGTTTTGGACGATTTTTTTTTTCTTTTTACAAGATCGAGGTTTATTATTTCAAAAATCGTTTATTAACTATTTACTATTAAAGCTCAGCCTTTTTAATTACAGAAAATCCAATTTATTATGCTGTGCTAATTAACTTGTGTATTTGGCTTACATACAGATATATAATTATTTGTTTTGTTGCCGTCTACGACAGATGCACTTACACATGGTCGAATAAGTTTGTGCACTTTTTTAAGGTGACTCTGATCGCTGTAATCGTACGTATACATATTATCATAAACCTTTTTTGTGATTAATTTTACTCCAATAATATAAATTTCATCATTTTTGTCTGTCAATACATGCTCAATTCGAAAAAAGTCAACACCGATATTGACAAAAGAGTCGTCATAACCTAATTTCTCGCAAGATTTTCTGGTACAGAACTGAACATTATCATAAGTAAATCTGGCATGGTAACTGAATTCCCTTTCAGCAATATGATCGTCGATTATCAGTTCATTTGAATATTTAAATAGTTGTCTGTTATCGAATTTCAACCGATATGTTTTTTGTTTTGAGTGCCACAATCGAGAATGCCATGATTTAATCAGACTATTTCCAATGAGTGACGTGTCGTGGCAAATTCTGTTAAATACGTACTTATTTGTTATTTGCACCACGGGATGGTTATTTCCTGTCCTGAATCTTAAAATCATTCCATTTCCGTTTTCATATGGATAAAGCGATGAATTCCACAGTGCTCCAAAATTCCTAGCACATTCAGCCAGATGAATCACTACATGAATATTGAAGAACATGTTTTCTTTACCGAACAGTTTTTGGAACTCCTGAACAAATTTAATTAGCTGCTTTTCCACTTTATCAATCGTCTTGTCCGTCAGGTGCATGTCCAATAGCTTGAATATACATGTTGATAGAAGCATAAAGTTATCCAAGTATGTTTTCGGTAGAATATCAACCATACATGGGTAAAAATAGTGGAACATCATATTCTCCCAATCATTAGCCTTGTTTTTCTTCATATCTTCAATTTTTCCAGGATATCGAGAAAATAAGCTTGGTGTCCTAATGCTCAACATCCTTTGTTCCACTTCTTTAAGCCTCAGACCAATGTAGTACGGTTTAGTATGGTTTGACGACGCTGTGCACAACTCCCATATTTGCCTTACCACACCAAGCAGTACTGCATGCATATAGTCGAATGGGAAACCTTAACGAGAATGAATTTGTTACGGATCAGAATAAAATTTTAGGGGGCATCCATTAATTACGTAAGCACTGGGTGGGTTTGGAGTTTTCCTAGGCTAGATAAAATAAAATAAACGCTAAATAAAATAAAACAAAAATCACTTCTATTTGAAGAAAATCTTTCAGAGGAGGGAGAGGGTGGAAAATTTTCAAAAATATGCTTACGTAATAAGTGCATGGCCACTTATACAATTATTTTCATATTACCTGTCACCACGTTGAAATGAGGAATCGATAAAAACACTGAAAGACCTTTAATTCCTTTAACTTGTTTTCCTGTGTTATGAGCTTCAATCATTTGATGTCGAGTTTCTGTATGATTTCTGTTCTGAGTTTTTTTAAACGGATAGCGTACTTGATTGCCAAGCAGTATTTCTCCTTCGTGCAGACAGAAAGAACAAACGAATTTCCCATTAAATTGAGTCGAGTTTTGCAATTTTGGTCTAGCCACCGAATCCAGACAGTTCTGAATGACTACAACTTTATAAACATCAGATCCTATGGAAATTCCAGTGCTCAATTTAATCATCTCTTCACAAAATTCTTTAAAGAATAATGGCATGTTCGGTTCACCTTTGCTCAACCAAATAGCAGTAAGCAATAGGTTGTTCTTATCGAAGCGAATTCGTGGGGGTAGGTTATTAATCGTGACAAATATGGGATAGCATGGTTTATTGATGCTCCAGCGATAAGGTGCCGCTCCATCCGTGTTGACTGATAGTGAAATTATGTTTCCAGTTACTTCTTTGCATATGTTCTTGACGACTTTTCCTTGGCTTATATCACTCACAGCTTCCAGCTTAACCGTATCTTTGTAATCAGCAATTTCTTTGTGATACTTGAGCATTGTTTCTCGCAACTGCTTCTCAACAGGAATAGAAATGAAAAAGTCAAACTTGTTGTATCCACAATCCGGTGTAGAGCAAACAGTATGTTCATCTGGGGCCGATTTTCCCATGCCAGATTGACACTCGGTACAATAGTATACTCGAGAATGCTCGTACGGGTCAGGAAATGCAGCAGCAAATGTTTCATAGCTTTCAGAGAATAATTTGCAGCCTGTTATCAAATTCTTCATACGGAGCAAATCAACTAACGCTCCTTGTGTAAGCTGATGTTTTATGAAAAAGTTCAAAATCATAAAACGAGCTTCTGCTATTGTCACATCAGAATGAAATTTCAGTTTTTTCTCGGAAAATACCTGAAAAAGTTATTGTAGCCATTAAATACCATGAAATCCGTAAACTTATCTTTTTTAGAATATACCTTGTTGAATCCAAGGCAATCGTCACGGTCCTGATAAGAAAAATCTTCCATTTCAGCATCTTCGTTCTCTTCTTCGGTTTGCATATGCTCAGCGGATGATTCTGAGCAAGTGTCAGTAGAATCCGTAGAATCAATAGAACAATTAAATTCATCATTGAATCTGGTAGGACTATTTGTAGGTTCACTTGGATGCTGAATATCGTTAGTTTGCGATGTAGAAGGTTCTTGCAAATTGGCAGTATTGATAATCATTGAACTCTCACATTCATCCGGGTCTTTCGCAGTAGATTGCACTGTTTGTGAAACATGGTTCTCAACACAATCGGTTTGCAGTTGTGAATTTATCACAGCGGTTTGTTTTTTCTTCTGAAAATATCATATGTCACTATGATTCAATAATTACACTATTTGATAGATATTCTTACCTTATGAACATATTTCGTATTGTAGAATTCGTTTGCTATGTAGTAATGTCTTTTATTTCGCCGCGAGTCCATGAGTATTGCAAATTTTTGATAAGCTTATTTAATTAATAAATACACAAGCTGTAGTATGCGAGTACGACATAAGCCTCAATTAATGTGATAATAGTAACCTCCAATCGCTATTATAATCGGTTTAAATCCCGATCAAGACTGTCGGACTGGTTTGATGTCGTCGTCGGTATCAATTGACACGATCCTCAACAAACATTTGACAGATCTTTTTAGTAGGGACAGCTGACAATGATAATAAAAGAAAAAATGATAGTTTTTCTATATTCAGGTAGGCCCATTTCATTTATACAGTATAACTAACCTATTCCACAATTCTGATAACATGAACTATTACTTTTATTTTTTTTATTGTTCGTTGATCTTGACTTGACTTGCTCGTTGACTTTTTTTCTTTCTATTTTGCGGAACAGTTATCAAAAGAGCGGGCGACCCTGGTTAACATTCTAACGTCTCACACCAAAAGTCATTCAAAGCTGCGATCTGGGCTGAGATAAAACTTCTTTTTCTTCTTAGAAATTCAATGTTCTCAAAAATAAAATAAACTTTACTGTGGGATCAATAATTTAAAAAACGCAAAATTATTATTCATGTTATCAATAATGTGGAATAAGTGAGTTATACTGTATATGCCTACCTAAGAATAGATAAACTATCATATTCTCTTTAATTGTCATACTCTCTCGGCATCGGCCATCGTCCATCTGCATCGGCCAAAAGTCGCGTGTGTTCTGAAATTCGTGAGTATTTTGTGAAAAAACAGTAGAAATGGGTCGGAAAAGAACAACGGTTGCAAAAAAGCGTGTTCAAAAATGTGCGACGAACAAGAATATCGCATTCGTGATGGATATAATTCCTGAATTGAAGGTAAGAAACCTTGTACATTTTGGTACTGAACGTAACCTCTACATTTTTCTAGGAAGTTGAGCCACCAGCCAAAAAGAAAGCTCAAGTTGAGATCGATCTTCAACTGCAAACATCTGGCAGCGACTTACAGGCGAATCCTTTTTTCGAATTCGTCAACAAACCTGAATCAGTCACTGAATGTGCCGGTTCCGATAAGGAAGTCACTGAATATATCGGTTCCGATAAGGAAGACGCAGATGTGCGTAAGCTGCCACCGATAATCCGCACATATCGCCGAAAAGCATCAGTTGAACAATTAATGCAAGATTGGGACAACGAATCGTCAGATGAGCAGGAGGTGAATCAGGCAAATGACCAGGAGATAAACCAGGTGAACACCACACCAAACCAAGTAACAGGTAGGCTTTATTTTTTTCATCATATCAGGCAATCAATCAATCATTTTTTTATGTTCAAGACTGCTCATGTGGAACGGCGGAGGAGGCCAGGAAATATAAAAAGATGTTGGAGTCCCTCCAGATGGATTTGTCGGAGGAAATTTTAAAAACCAAACGGCTTGCTGAGGAGAATGCTAGATTGGTGACACAAAACGGCAAACTACAAGAAGCTCTAACATCGAAACTACTACCAGAGCCAGAAACACCATTCAAAGACTGCGGAGAATACATCGATGCCAACACGTTGCGCCAGTTTTCTCTTGAGGCAGATAGTGATTATTTGTTCATCAAGTTTATCATGATGAGACTTTGGCCTGAGGGATTGCTCGGTAGATCAGTGACGGGACGTCAGTCAAACAATCCATCTGGTCGTCCGGAGAGGGCACATCGGCCGGAGCAAGTATTTCAGGGGAGAGTGCTGATGGAACCAGTGTTACCAAGCTTGCGTTGGAGAAGGAAAAAGTGGACTATTGCATCCGTAAGTTTATAAGAAAATTGGTCATATTTGCTTAATTCATTGAATGTCGTCTGTCTTACAGGTTGTCTCCACGAACGTCGAATCTTTTTGCGAGATGACGTAAAAACTGCAATGGCCCGTTCCAAAGCAGGCACAAGTTTGATGACGAGAGTAATCGCGAATGCTTCGCGATCGAGATTGTTTTTGTTAAGACAATCACTTTTTTTTTGTTTTTTATTACTACAATACCTGTTAACTTTTTGATTTTAACCTGTTGTGGATTTAATAACCATTTATTTTTGTCCATTGCTCTTGTTAAGTTTAGTGTTACTCAAGTATCCGCTTGGCGATATTGATTCAGTTCTGATTATAAGCATCGATTAACTTTATCGAAAATAAAATTTCTTTTATTATCAAGTTTATTTTTTTCTTTGAAAAATCACAAAAACTATTATCATAAGAGATAAAAGAAACTAGTTGATAACTGAATCTGTTATCAGATGCTTTATTACAATATCAAGTTGGTAATAAGATCTGTTATGCAATCAGACAAAATACATTGCAGAACTTGTTATCAACTTGCTTTCAATGATATCTAAACAAGTTATCAACATGATATTTCTAGAAGAAATTTTTGTTATCATTTTTGTTATGTTGGCTGTTAATTCAGCCAAGTTGATAACAAATTTAGTTATCAAAACAGATGATAACTTGATAACAAAATTTATTATCAATGAGTTATTTTCCTTTGCTCGGGATCCTTCCACCCCTGTAGATTCAAGAAATGTTCCCATTCATTTCGAAGAATCATCTTTGCGGCAACGCAACAGGCCTGGCCGTATTGATGTTTATATCATATCTCAGCTATGCTGTAAACATCAATTAGACAAGAAAAATGATTAGACCTCATCTAACCTAATCATTTTCCAGGATGCTTTCTCGTACTGACTGCGTTTGAGTTTTTTTCGATTGAGCGCTGCGTTATTTTGTAAAAAATCGATGAATTGAGTCATTCTAAACCGATCCACTTTCACCTTAATGGCAACCATTCCACGTTGGAAACTCGTCCTGTCGAAGATTCCTGGCTAAATACAACAAATAAATAAATAATTAAAATTGCACCAAGGCAAGTGGTTTCAAATTTCATTTTAATTATGAGCTTGAGCTTGAGCTTGAGCTTGATTGACCGCCCACGGTTGCTACTCTGTTACTGCCAGATCATCTGTAATTACACAGAGAACCAATAGACGATGCTTGGGACTAGCTATCATCCTCAATGTGTAAAAACTGGTGATCTTAAATTAGGCAATACCGGCGCCGGCCGCGCCCGAACACAGGTCAAGAAAGGAATGGGAAGGATTGTGTTTACATGACACTCGCTTTGATGGAAGCCGAGAACACCTCTGCACTTCCACGAGGAATCACTGGGATGTTGGATAAGAGGGTTGGGTTTGCAGCAGGGTTCGTTTTGGTAAACGATAAGCTGAATTGATGTCCCAACGATCATATAACGCGAAGGAGCTTGGGACTTAACGCACGGTCTTCTTCTCAGTAAGCAAAAACGTTTGCCACTAGGCAGACGAGCACCTTTTTAATCACCGAGTTGCTGTTATTACCATGTAATCATATTAACAAATAAAACGATTGACGAATCTTGAATGTGGATGGGCCTGAGATTAGACTCATGATGTTCTGCTCAGTAATCAAAAACGGTTGCTCTAAGGCCACCGAGCCCCTCATAGCACATAATACCGTTGCTCAAATTTGTGTATCCATTCAAACCCGGAACCAACGACAACAACGAGTTTCGCAAAATACACGATACACAAGCGATTTTACCATAAATCTCTTTGATATGTAAGGACCTGGGACCGCGTTTTTCTGCTCAGTAAGCAGGCCACTGTAACCGACGATCTTTCAAATCCGAAAACTAAAAACTACGAAAAAGTACTTAGGCTTTCATTAAGTTCCACTTTCACGCGACGTTCAATGACAGGGTCCTATCCAGGATTACATCTGAAAAATCCAAATCTGGCCAACGCCCACCCTAAACCTATACCTGTTCTAATCCACCTGAAATGACTAACGAATGGAAGACTTTGACTACCCAGCCATGCAATAGTCTCATTCCGTGCCTTATGGCAACTTGATGATTCTATTGCGCTCATCTTTTGGCACCACCCAGGGGAGACTTGGTCCTGTACCCAATGCTTAACTTATCTCCATTCCACTCAGCTACTTGCAATTTATTGTGATATTGTGGGCGGAATATTATTATATGAGACAATTCAATGCAGACGTCTTTCCAAATTTGGCAGATCGACAGGTAATCGGTGAGTTACCACGATAGTTGCTATTCAACAACTCGACAACGTCCCATCGTCAGCGCCTGCTATGAGAATTTCCCATTGCAGACGCCAACGAAATGACGTCATCGAGCTATCGATCAACTACCCTGGTTATCGCCTGGTACCTTATAGCACGATGCTAGGAGGCGAACCGGAAGAATCGATGAGCTACCTCTCCCTTTCAAATTTCATTTTAATTATGAAACTGTTAAATTCAATGGTATCCTTATTCGATTATTCAGTCAAGCAGACAATTTTTAAACCGACAATGAGGATTTATCCCATTAGCATTGCAGTAATGACCCGGTTTTGTCAGCCCCCTTTTTGAAAATATTTTCTAATATTCTTCGAAACCCATGCGCTTTTCAGTGGAAAAGTTCACCAAAACTCACTATGACTCGCGAACTTTTCCCTTGGTGAACTTCGTGCAATATCGCGATCTTTTCCAACGCTGGGTCTTATTGCACCAAAGTATACCTTCAACCTCCATCTTGAAGAGAAATGAGAAAGATTTGGGATTCCGGTTATTTAAAATTATTGAAAGATAACAGTCTGATGATTGGAGGGGTTGACAAAATCGGGTCATTACTGTAGTTATGAATTTACATATCAATTGAAAATGTTTAACAAAATCTTTTTTAAACGATCATCGATGTCCCGTTTAAAAGCCGTACACTAAAAGCGTTTTAGCTAGAACGTTATTTTCCCCATTAATCCACCGCGGTAAAACAATATTGCAGCAATCCAACCGGCGTAAGGCGCACAAACTCATCAAACATGCAATTGAGCTTTCCGGCAACAGTTTTACACAATTGTTATTACGACAACAAACGGAATTAAAAATTCAAATTTATCCCACCATCAAAACCAACAAACGGGGGGCTCTTATGTTGTCATTTTGTATCATCTCCCCAACCGGTCGGGGAGCACACCAGTCAGCCGGTGCTGTTTTTGACGAGTTAATCCCATTTATTTTATATCACCCTCACGTACCCCTGCTGACTAACTGTCTCTCTAGCATCATTGTGACCGGTGGTGACCGTTCCCTTCCCCGAAATTGACCGTGGTTGGAAAATTAAACTTGCACCATTTAATCATCCTCAACCCATCAAGCCGTACACTTTGCCGATAAAGCCTGGTTCATCCCTGTGACCTTTGGAGGCCGTAATTCAAATGACGAACGGTGCGTGTGCATGTCCGTGGTCCATTGGCCGCGGGGAATCGGATCAGCGAAAACAAAGCTATCAACAGTGTAAATGTTTTTGCACTCTGCATATTCATAATTTGTCAGAAAGGTGGCTTTATTAAAACCCCCGTGACGAGATCAGATAAATTGGGGTCAAGCATTTCACGAAACATTTAATTGTTTGCCATTCTTCTCCGGATAGGGTTCGAGTGCGTCTTTATTCATGGATCGTGGGTTGACGTTTCACACCTAGTTCGTTTCTCGATTCATAACAATTATAATGCCTTTGTGGAATAAATGCTGACAAGATTAAACTGAAAAATATCGTTCACCTAATTCACTTCTTACAGGCAGTGAAGACATTCTTATTCTTAATCCCGTTGGCGAGCAGCACACTTACCTAAATCAACAATTTCCGCTTCGGCTTATCACAGTTGCAAAAGTGCTACCATCATAATGCAACCGCCACAATGCTGTCCCTCACAGTTATCTCCATTGCAAAGTGTTGGTACCAACCTTCACCGACTGAGCATCCCGCTCGGCACTGTCGCTTTCTTATTATTTAATACTTTTGCTCGTCGTCGGGACAATTTATTGCTTGAATATTTCCCCGCACAAAGGCAGCACATATCTAACGCCCACAAGGCAAGTAACACCTTTCTCTTTGGAATATCCAGAGCTTCCGTGACAGTATCGTCGGGAGCCCTTCATCCTTCCCAGCAAACGCGCATCGCGGTTTGTGCTTTTTCGTCCGAGATAAGACGGTATTTCCTTTCTTACCTTCAGCACTTCCGGCCGGGTGCGGTGGGAGGGTCTGACTGAGATATAAGTAACGGAGTGCAGAGCATTTCCGGGGAAGGTTTCGCCTTGCTCGTTTCCTTTGGGTGTAAAGCAGCAGGATCGTGAAGCACCTTTGGTGCGATGGATGCCCTTGTTATAATGTTGTCTTGAAAGGGAAGGGATGGCTAATATTTGATTAGAATTTATCATATTTATCTGGTGGACTGTCGGCGTATTAGTACAACTAGGGAGGGCTGGTCATTGTGGCTTTAATTACACTGATGATGCTGGGAGGTGCAGGAGAGAGAAAAGAGAGAGATTCGATTTTGTTTGTTCGTGTTGAACTTTGAAATGGTTTTGATAGGGTAGAGCGCTACTTCGTCGTAATCGCCCGTTTCCGTTCTATCGATCAGAAAAGATCAATAATATCAATGATTTCACCGTGCACAAATCAATAATACGTTTGTTCACTAGCTACAACATAAATCCTATTTGAGCGCATTTTATGAATATTTACGCTCATTGTTCTCAAAACCAAAAGGAGCGCTTCCCCCTTTTCTACGTCTATCCGTAGGACGAAGAAAATCTAATGGCGTTTCAATGCGTTAGGACGGAATTCAGAATTTAGAATCAAGAAGCAGTATTAGATTTTAAAACCCTCCCCTTGGCTAGTTTTTGCACCTTGTTGCTGGTGGGTGGGTTTAATTTCATGCTTTTAAGTGGAGTATTGGAGACGGTGGGTTTATGGCCGGCGTTGCTGGCTAATACCGCGATAGAATGGCACCATGGGCAGGCAATGGGGATTACTAAGCTTACCCTCTCTGATAAACCACTGCATGAGAAAACCAAAGATCTAGTCTAGCAGTGATGGTATCACACTTTTTACTCCTTTTATTGAGAGCCGCGTCATAAAGGGTGATCGGTCAAAATTTGGTCAAGGGAAAACGCGTGTAAATCGGTGAAATCGTTTATTTAAAAAATCAAATTAAATTTCTTTTTCAAGTTCAATTAGTATAAAATTCAGGAAAAATATTCAGTTAGGCTTCCGCTTTTCCAAATCCGAATTGCCGGGCCTTACGCTTGACCCCTGCCATCAGATTTTGTACAGCCACCTTGTCCACCTTCTTCGCCGCAGAAAGCCAGTTTGCCTTGAACTGCTGCTCGCCCTTAGCAGTTTTTTTGGTTTTCTTTAGGTTCCGCTTGACAATAGCCCAGTATTTCTCAATTGGGCGGAGCTCTGGCGTGTTGGGAGGGTTCTTGTCCTTGGGAACCACCTGCACGTTGTTGGCGGCGTACCACTCCATGGCCTTTTTACCGTAATGGCAAGATGCCAAATCCGGCCAAAACAGTACGGAACAACCGTGTTTCTTCAGGAAAGGCAGCAGACGTTTATTCAAACACTCTTTCACGTAAATTTCTTGGTTGACAGTCCCGGAAGCTATGAAAATGCTGCTTTTCAAGCCACAGGTACAGATGGCTTGCCAAACCAGATATTTCTTTGCGAACTTTGACAGTTTAATGTGCTTGAAAACATCTGCTACCTTTCCCCTTCCTTTTGCCGTATAAAACTCCTGTCCCGGAAGCTGCTTGTAGTCGGCTTTGACGTAGGTTTCGTCGTCCATTACCACGCAGTCAAACTTCGTCAGCATCGTCGTGTACAGCCTCCGGGATCGCGCTTTGGCCGTCGTATTTTGTTTATCATCGCGATTTGGAGTCACTACCTTCTTGTAAGTCGATAGTCTGGCTCGTTTTTTGGCTCGATGCACGGTTGTAGACGATACACCCAGCTTATTTGCGGCATCTCGGAGAGAGAGGTTAGGGTTTCGCTTGAAACTACCGGCAACTCTCTTTGTCGTCTCAGCGGCTTCCGGTTTTCGATTTCCCCCCGATCCAGACTTCCTGGCTGTCGACAAACGTTCCCCAAACACTTTAATTACATTTGTAACGGTTGATTTGGCAACTTTTAGCGATTTTGCCAACTTTGCGTGCGAGTAGCTCGGATTTTCGCGATGCGCGAGCAAAATTTTGATACGCTGCTCTTCTTGCTTGGACGGCATTTTGACAACTGAAGAGTGAATTCCAAAATCAAAATAGGAGCAACATTCTACACACACACACCTTCAAAATGAGGGGTGTTCAGGTTTTTTAAATGCAAAATTGAAAGAAATACGTCAAGTTGATATTGACCAAATTTTGACCGTATCACCCTTTAGTACGCTTACGTATAAGCACTGACGTTGGGTGTGATACTGGCGGGTTTGCAATTTTTTTCCATTTAAATGATCTTTATTTCTTGTGATTGTGTGGTTTACATGTATGTATTTTTTAAGTAACACAGATGCGTCTTTTCAACTTTAGTACATTTGAGATTTTAATTATTATTTACAGTTCCTAGTCCTATCAGGCCTATTTTAAAGTATGACCACCTTGGTGGGATTGGTTTGATTTGAATTGGAAAATGGAGACTACTTATAACTACTATTTACAACTACCACTAACCTACAACTACTATATAACCTAATCTACTTATTTGTATATATTGCTTATCATTTTATAATTATTATAAATTACATTTTTGTGCAAATTTAGTATTAATTTCGTTAATTCTAGTGTCGAAAGGACGATCAAGAACCATCCTCAGCACTGCTTAGACTGATGAGAATATTTTAATTCCCCTATTACGCGAAAATAATGTTGTTACACGAAAATCAGCTAATCTTAACAAGAGATGAACTAGCCATATGGCTAAAAATCTCTTTAATAAAGAAAAGAAAAAGCCAACATAATCAAATGTTTGAAAACGCTCTATTTCCAAATGGCGCATATTTGCGCAAAAAATTTGTTTTTATTTGGTTGTTATTTTCATCATTTATTTTATTTTTATAATTTTTCAATATTATTCTATCATATTATATTGCATTCTCATTGAAAGCTCTCTTTATAAGCTTTCTAATGGTACGTAAAAACAAAAGAATAACTATTCAATACATTATAAAATAAATAAAGCAAAAAGTGTATTATTTCAGCATTTTTTCAACTTTCAAGTTGAATATCTCTGACACTATAA
Organism: Ochlerotatus camptorhynchus; assembly: GCF_037179485.1. Classification (NCBI taxonomy): domain Eukaryota; kingdom Metazoa; phylum Arthropoda; class Insecta; order Diptera; family Culicidae; genus Ochlerotatus; species Ochlerotatus camptorhynchus. Next base: position 2,381,021 of record NW_027040507.1, on the reverse strand, counting down.
ATCGTAGACACCTGACATTTTGGGAACTTCTTAGTCAAGTGTTTACTATTCATTCCACTGCGTCCTAGCAAGAAGTACGGTCGACTTAGTTCGCGCTCCGCTATTTTGGAAGTTTTCTCGCTATTCGCTTGATTTAAATTGTCAGTTTTTCTCGCTTAGAGTTCCCAGCTAAATAATTAACTAAAAGTGAGTTTTTTTCTGAGAAGAAAGTGTGTTTTCGGCATCATCGGAAGGAAAATTGTTTTTACGATTGCCAATTCGCCAACCATTTTGCGCACCATCGGTGCGTGGTAACGCATACCTGCACACGGATCATCGTCATCGAGTGTCAGCATCTGCCTCCGCATTTACACCGCTCATCTATCATCGTGTGTTCAGCTGAGTGCCGACCCTCATACAAGCACACACCAACGAAGACCGCCCGCACACGCTGATCGAAGATCAGCCACGCTGCGCGTCGCTCCGCTGCTGCCGTTTAAACGCTCGGTGGTAGTAGTATAGGATTATCAGATAAGTTTTTGTTCTTGTTTCTCTCTTTCGCCCACAGTTAAATTTTAAGTTTGTGTTCTGTGTTTGTAGTTTTTTCTTTGTGTATTGTGTCCGAGTGATTATCGTTTCAGTGGTAGAGCGTTTTTCGCTCCCACTAGTACGGCAAAATGGACATTTTGTCGCAAGACGAAATGGACGTTTTGTCGGAAGATGACACCACTTTGCCACGCGATGGCAAGAAGGGTCGAAAACGTACGTCATCTCTCCCTGGTTCATCGTCTCAGTCTGGCAAAGGACAGGCTCAGATAAACCCCCGATCGCGAGCCTATCCAGATGACTCAGCCCAGAAACAAACCTTTGAATGTAATGCAAATTACTAATGATCTGACGAAGCGATACTCGGCCGTGACTGAAATCACGAAGGTTAGGCACAATAAACTTCGTGTCTCTGTCTCTAACCTGAAGCAGGCTAACGAGATTGCTGCCTCCCAGCTCTTCACGCTCGAGTACAGAGTTTACATCGTAGCTCGTGATGTGGAGATCGAAGGTGTGGTCACCGAAGCGAGTCTGACCCCCGAGATCTTGGAGAAGCAGGCGGTTGGCCGTTTCAAGAACCGTTTGCTTCCTCCGGTGAAGATACTGGATGTCCAAAATCTGGGCTCAGTATCTGTCAGCGAGGGTAAAAAGAGTTTTACCCCCACAGACTCGTTCCGTGTGACCTTTTCTGGTTCAGCCCTTCCTCACTACATCGAGCTGGGAAAACTTCGACTACCTGTGCGTTTGTTCGTTCCCCGGGTCATGAACTGCCAAAACTGTAAGCAGTTGGGACATACGGCCTCCCACTGTGGCAGCAAGGCACGCTGTTCCAAATGCGGAGAGAAGCATGGGGATGACACCTGTGCAGCTACCGCACCAAAATGCGTGTACTGTAAGGGAACTCCTCATGGTATCTCGTCATGCCCGGTGTACAAACAACGCGGGGAGAAATTACAACGCTCACTTAAGGAACGTTCCCGGCAGTCTTTTGCAGAAATGCTTAAGACGGCCACGCCATCGACCAACGACAAAAATCCCTTTTCTCTTTTGTCAGATGACGAGACTGACTCTGACTTGGCTGAGGAGGGAACTTCGTTCTGTTTTTCAGCACGGAAACGAAAACGCATCCGTTCGCGGAAAGTTGAGAATGAAGAACCCCAAATCAGCTTGCCCAAATCAAGAAGTGGTGGAAAAAAGGAAGTTTCTACTCCTCCTGGATTCAGAAGAACTGACTATACCCAGGATTTTCCACCTCTCCCGGGGACATCCAAAACCCCTGATGTCCCATTTTTAAGAACAGAAGCCCCTTCTTCATCTGGGTTGTTCTCATTTGATTACATTGTGGACAGTATCCTCAAGTACCTGAATATTTCTGATCCTCTCAAAAGCATTGTTCTGGCAATGCTTCCTACTGTGAAGACCCTCTTGAAGCAATTGACATTGAAGTGGCCCCTCATTGCAGCAATCATTTCCTTCGATGGATAATTTTCCAAACGAGGTCGGGGATTTGATCACTATTCTACAGTGGAATTGTCGAAGTCTTATTCCTAAATTAGACTCTTTTAAGTTTTTAGTTCACAATAATGATTGTGATGCATTTGCTCTTTGTGAAACTTGGCTCTCTTCAGATATAGATCTTCCTTTTTATGATTTTAACATTATTCGACTGGATCGTGAGGAGGGGTACTTTTGGGGATCAAAAAGTGCCATTCTTTCTATAGAGTGAATCTTCCACAATTTACAGGTATTGAAGTTGTCGCATGTCAGGCTATTATTAAAGGTAAGAGCCTTTGTATTGCTTCTGTTTATATTCCTCCTAGAGCCGTTGTTAATCGAAAACAACTTTCAGATATCTGTTCAGTACTTCCTGCTCCACGGTTAATTATGGGAGATTTTAATTCCCACTGTACAGGCTGGGGGGAACTGTATGATGACAACCGTTCTACTTTTATATATGACCTCTGTGATAACTTCAATATGACAATTCTTAACAATGGAGAAGTAACACGTTTGGCTGGACCATCTTCGAATGGAAGTAAATTAGACCTCACACTTTGCTCTAACTCATTATCGTTGGATTGCACGTGGAATGTAATCCAGGATCCCCACGGTAGTGATCACTTGCCGATCAAAATTTCGATTGCCAGTGGGTTCAATCCGTCGGAATCCGTTAACGTCGCGTATGACCTCACCCGTAATATCGATTGGACAACGTTCAAGACCGCGATAGAGGAAGCCGTGTCGTCGGTAGAAGGGCTTCCACCGTTGGAGGAATATAACTTCCTCTCCAATCTGATCTTGGACAGCGCGCTTCGAGCTCAAACTCGGCCGGTTCCTGGAACGTCTTTGCGTAGGAAACCTCCTTCCCCTTGGTGGGACCAGCAATGCACTGAGGTTTATCGTAAAAAGTCCGACGCGTTTAAGCTTTTCCGGAAACGTGGAACACCCGTGTATTTCGAAGCGTACTCGGCTCTTGAACGCGAACTCAAGAGCCTCATCAAAACCAAGAAACGCGGATACTGGCGGCAATTCGTGGACGGATTATCGCGCGAAACGTCGATGAATACGCTTTGGAACGCGGCGCGAAGGATGCGTAACCGGTCTTCGAACAACGAGAGCGAGGAGTACTCAGATCGTTGGATTCTCAAGTTCGCGCGAAAAGTATGTCCTGATTCCGTGCCGGCACAGATGATTCCTCGCGAAACGACGAATTCTGTAGACGAGATCAGCCAGCCTTTTTCAATGCTGGAACTCTCACTCGCGCTCCTTTCGTGTGGCAATTCGGCTCCGGGGGCTGATAGAATCAAGTTCAACTTGTTGAAGAACCTCCCAGACGTCGCTAAGAGGCGCATGTTGAACTTGTTTTGTCAGTTCCTGGAGCTCAATATTGTTCCGGATGATTGGAGGCAAGTGAGAGTTATAGCCATTAAAAAGCCTGGAAAACCCGCGATGTTATCGTGCATTCGAAAATTGTTGGAGAAAATGATCCTTTTTCGCTTGGACAAATGGGTTGAGACGAACCACCTACTCTCAGATACTCAATTTGGATTCCGTAGGGGCAAGGGAACGAACGACTGTCTCGCGTTGCTTTCCACAGAAATTCAGTTGGCTTTTGCTAAAAAAGAGCAAATGGCTTCTGTATTCTTGGATATCAAGGGGGCTTTTGATTCAGTATCCGTCGAAGTCCTTTCAGACAAACTCCACGCTTGTGGCCTTTCTCCATTAATAAATAACTTTTTGTACAATTTGCTGTCAGAGAAACATATGAGCTTTTCTCATAGAAACGTTGAGACAACTTGCAGATGACGGCGTAGTGTCTATGACAGGGCCCAAAGGGGTCGCCCTTCAAGGACCCTTACAGGATACCTTAGACAATTTGTCTACCTGGGCTATCCAGCTAGGTATCGAATTCTCCACGGAGAAAACTGAGTTGGTCGTTTTTTCTAGGAAGCATAGCCCAGCACAACCGAAGCTTCAACTTTTGGGTAAACCGATCACTCATTCCATGTCCTTCAAATATCTTGGGGTCTGGTTCGATTCAAAATGCACCTGGAGATCCCACATTGAGTATCTGAGACGAAAATGCCAACAAAGGATCAATTTTCTCCGAACAATTACCGGAACGTGGTGGGGAGCCCATCCGCAAGATCTTCTAACGTTGTACCGGACAACGATTTTATCGGTTTTAGAGTACGGTAGTTTTTGCTTCCAGTCGGCGGCTAAAACGCACATCATCAAACTGGAACGGATCCAGTATCGCTGTCTTCGTATCGCGTTAGGATGCATGCACTCGACTCATACGATGAGTCTAGAAGTGTTGGCGGGCATGTTGCCACTATCGGAACGGTTTTCGGAATTGTCCCTCAGGCTCCTCACCCGTTGCGAAGTTATGAACCCACTGGTAATCGAAAACTTTGAGAAGCTTCTTGAGCTAAACCCTCAAACTCGTTTTATGTCATTGTACTACGTGTACATAACACAGGATGTCAGCCCTTCACAGCATAATCCTCATCGTGTATGCTTCTCCGACTTCGGCAATTCAGTTAGTTTTGATTTATCAATGACGCGGGAGATTCGTGGGATCCCAGAACATCATCGTTCCATGATTGTTCCGTCAATTTACGCTGCAAAGTTTGGCCAAGTTGATTCCGCAATATCGTTCTTCACAGATGGATCACTAATAGAGTCGTCCGCTGGTTTTGGTATTTTTAACGAATTTCATAGCGCCTCTCGAATGCTTCAAGCTCCTTGTTCCGTATATGTTGCTGAACTGGCGGCAATACACTATACGCTAGAAACGATCGCCTCACTTGCACCAGATCATTATTTTATTTTTACGGATAGTCTCAGTTCTGTCGAGGCTATTCGATCCATGAGGCCGGTAAAGCACTCCTCGTATTTTCTCATGAAAATACGAGAGCTTTTAAGTGCTTTATCTTTAAGATCTTTTGTCATCACCTTTGCATGGGTCCCATCTCATTGCTCGATTCCGGGAAATGAGATGGCTGACTCACTTGCTAAGGTGGGCGCTATGGAAGGCGATATTTACGATCGACAAATCGCCTACGATGAATTTTTCTTCATTTATCGTCAACAGTCACTCGTCAGCTGGCAGAATAAGTGGAGTGAAGGGAGTTTGGGACGATGGCTATATTCGATCATCCCTAAGGTGTCGAAGAGTCCTTGGTTCAAGGGGATGGATGTGGGTTGAGACTTCATTCGTATGATGTCTCGCCTCATGTCCAATCACTATTCGTTAAACGCTCACTTGTTCCGTGTTGGGCTGGGGGACAGCAATCTCTGTGAATGTGGACAAGGTTACCAAGACGCAGATCACATTATTTGGTCTTGTGCTGAGCATCGCGGAGTCAGATCTGAACTGTACGATTCCCTTCGGGCTCGAGGTAGACAACCTAATGTTCCAGTTCGGGATATTTTGGCTAGACGCGATCTGGAGTTTATGAAACTCATATATGTTTACTTTAAGAATATTAACATTAGATTGTAAGTTTTATTAACCTTGTGTTTGGTTTGTATTTTGTACGTGTGGGTTTTTTTTTATGTTTGTTTTCAAGATGAATAGAAATTAGTTCATGTTTTAGGATTAATTAAATATTTGTATCGTAAACCACATTTCAAACCTCCCTCTCGCTTTTCCCATCCAAAAAAATTGTAAATCCCCACTAACCTCGAGACAACCGCGAGTATCCGGTCCAGCTCCTTTAACTTTAAATATAAGAAATCAATAATGTATAACAAAAATGATAACTCGGCTCTGTAAAGTTTATTCGATTGAGCCTGTACAAATAAAGTAATTAATAAAAAAAAGTGTTTACTATTGATAGAGTATTCCAGAATCTGAGTATGAAGAAGTAAATTTTCTTATTTTTGTCCGCCTGATTTCCTAGAGTGTTCTGTTCTATGGACTCCAGATGAGGTTACCTGAACCGTGTTCAGCGAAGATTCATCCGGTTGGCCCTGCGTCATTTACCTTGGCGCGATCCGTTAAATCTTCCAGCCTATCCCGATCAATACAGACTGTTAGGCATGGACACCCTTGAAATAAGACGTACACTACAACAGGCGAGTGCTTCCCCTAGCTGAACATTGTACCTAGCAACTCCCATCCTATATGCTGACTGCAGCATGAAATGTGTCCTCGACTCGGTGCACTGGGTCGTGGCATTCTTCGATGCTGGTGTACCGTTCCCTGGTGGTAACTTTAATTTTCATAGTACGAGATGTCCGGGAAAATCCAAAAACATCAACAATTGTTTTCCGGATACATTAAATAACCACCTCGAAGTTTTTGATTTTTTTTTCGTTCATATAATTATAAACTTTACTTCTAGGAAAAATGTCATATAATTCTGAGACTATTCGACCCAAACTTGCCCGATAGTAAAAAAAAATCTCCAGCATCCAAACGGCATCTAACCTGAAAGCAGCATTTTATTTTTCCAACAGATTTTAAATCTCTCCCAATGCTCAGGGAAATACCATTTCCCCCTAAAGAACAACATCAAGCTTCAGTTGATAAGCAAGTTGTCGGATTATACCAGCTTAGTTTCATCCCTGCTGGCGCGGAAGAATACAAACGGACCTAGAAAATCATTTCCACAATTGCCCCAAGGTACTTTTAATAATTGAAAACTCGAGAAATTCCACAACTATGAGCCAGGGTTTTTGAGCATCATCCAAGAAGATGCCAGCCCAACCAGCCAACATCATGCACTCAACACCTCTGATGGGCGCTAAACATATGCTTCCAAAGGAGTGGATACTGCAAATGTGAAAGAATTGTACCCCCCCCCCCCCCCTTTTTTGCAGTATACTGCTCGAGGCGCTGCTCCTCCGTCCTTATTTCCAGAAAATATTCAAGAGATAAATAATGCATACATAACAACTGCATTCCACTTTCAAATTCCCTAAATCTGCAAATGCATAATGTAAGGAAGACAAGCTGCTGGGCAGTCATTCCCGGGAATGATACTCTCCCCGACGTTGTGCGCCATTCGGGGCAGTTGCACAATTTTTGCCTTTTCGGGATGAGACGAAGGAAAATATTAATAAAAAACGAAGAAATTGAGAAGCAGCCCACCAGAACGAGAATCAGCACGCTACCGAGCGAGCAAAGAGAAACTGCTTTTAGATTCAAAAATTCAACATAATAAATTTTGAATGCCTCGGTTCATTTTCCAAAACCGGATGCACCACGAGGTAGCTGCGGCTGGACAGCGACAGACAGACGGAAACGGGAATTCTCCCCGCAGTCAGTCGGCCAGTCGCTTGGAGTTTGCATAAAATTGCGGGCCGGGCTGCTCAAAGGGCCAATTGGAGAAGCAACCGTGCAGTCCGAAAAATGTAGCATATATTTGCGGATGGTCATTTTCTTTTCTATTCTAAATTATTTTACAACATGCGATTTGGTCCAGCGAACGCCGGTGGTTGCAATGGGACCGATGAGAGAGAAAAAATAATCCAAGGCATATGTATATGGAGAAGGCATCACGTACGTGGTTGTGATTTATGCGACCTCAGTTTGACAGCAGCTCGCATAACGGGGTACGATCAAGTGATGTGGGATTTCTTCGATGGCAGAAAATAGCGAAGCATGATTATTTTTCAGCATGCTGCTTGCGTCGTAGCTAGGAGAGTAAACGGGATTTATCCTTTACTCGATTTGAAAGGTCAATCTTGGTGAATACTGTGGTGGTGAAAAACTCCTAAACCGGACCGGGAGTTGAACCCAGCCACCTTCAGCATGATCTTGCTTTGTAGCTGCGCCTTTACCGACTGAGTTAAGGGAGGCTCCCTAGGTGACTAGTACACTGTAAATTAGGCACTTAGCTGTTGACAGCGCAATATCGTCAAGGCTATCGAAAACAACTTAAAAGCTGACTTAAATCAAATTGGAACGCCTTTCGCGCGCCACTAGCATGCCTCTACACAGCAAAAAATAACCTTTAATATTACATCCAAGAGGATGCACTTCAGTCATGTCGAAAACCTCATGTAATTTTTATGGCAACACAAATAAACAAATGCAGTAAAAGCAACGTAATTGCAGTTCATACACTGTATTAATGATAATTTTGCCTTTTTTTCGCAAGTAATATTACACCATATTTTCGACACGATTGAAGTGCATCCACTTTGATGTGATATTAAAATTATTTTTTTGCTGTGTAGTGTTGGGAATCGAACATCTTTGACAGTGGTTTGTTTACACTTGTATAGAGAACAAACTGGTGCAAGTTTGATCAAAGTAGTCGATTGCGTTCAGAAATAACGTCAAATGGAACTCGAAAGAAGAAGAAATATTGTGCACAAACACGTGGAAAATCCGGAGTGGTCCGGTTCCAAGCTAACTAAAATGCTGAAGATGCCGAAAAAACAGTTTGTCTAGTGCTAAAACTGCTGTGCTGTGGAAAGGAAACAGTGGACAAACGAAACAACTGGAACCAGGGATCGTCAGCTGTGCAGCAAGGTGTTGAGGTGCGTTAAAGCTAATCCCGGTCTTTTGATCCTATATGTGGTCAGAACGTCAGCTTTCAAACGGTGCGGAACATCCTTGCCATGGAAGGATGTAAGTCGTACAAGGCCAGTAAACATCCGAACTGGGACATGAAGCAGAAATCCGTGGCCAACAAGCGTGCAAGGCTCTTGTGCGACCGTGTTTTGACGAAAAACAAAGGCAAACAAACTCGATTTTAAGCAGCTTCCCGGTCAAAAGTTTAACATAGCGACTGAACGTGTGCCGGAAAGATTCAAGTTCGTGTTTGCCGACAAGTTCGCGAAGAAGGCCATGATTTGGCGCTGCGATTTGCAGTTGTGGCCTGAAAACAGAACCATTCGTCACATCCTCGACGATGACATCCCAAGCTTACATCAAAGAATGCCTGAAAAAGCATGTATTGCCGTTCATCCGCAAGCATAGGAGCAAAGTCATGGCCCGATTTAGCCAGCTGTCACTACTCCAAGGCAGGCTTGGGAATTGTCAACCTCATGACGATAAACTATGTAACAACGATCTGATCTACTGGGCCGTCTCTCGACGAAACATGTTCTATTCTTGTCTTTCTCTCATTTGGTCACGAAACATCTGTTGCGTGACTTTTTCCAGAACGACTTAGTTGTTTCACGTACGTCGGACGACAAGATGACGGAAACTGTCGACATGGTTATTGACGAAAAAAGTCTGTCATGTTCATGCCATTCTTCCATTCTGTCGCGACAAAACTGCCGCTGGTCGTTTTCTAGTAAATGCATGTCGCTTTGCATGCGAGACATAACAAGATAGAAATAATTAGAATTGTGTTGTTTTGACGTGATTTCACCTCTGACTCGAAGTAGCTTGAATCTTGGCGCTGAACTTCGTGTTTGCAGTGATGGGTATGTTTGGAACGGACACAACTGGAAGATGCCGAAAATCGATGTTTGGAATCAAAGATGGCGGCGTACGGTTTTAGAAAAAAGTGGTAAATACTGCCAAATACGTAAATTGCGGGATGACGTCTAGAGACCGAAAATCGATGTCCAGCGCCATCTGGAAATCAAAGATGGCAGCTGCCGATTTAAGAAAAAGTGGGAAACACTACCAAATACCCTATAAAATGGGTATTTCCGGAATCAGAATGACGTCAAAAACCCGAAAATCGATGTCCAACGCCATTTTGGAATCCAAGATGGCGGCTTCCAATGTCAGAAAAAGTGGGAAATACTGCCAAATACACTTCAATATGTATATTTTTGGAATCGGGATGACGTCTCAAGACCAAAAATGGTTATCCAGCACCATCTTGAAATACAAGATGGCGGCTTTCGGTTTCAGAAAAAGTGGGAAATACTGCCAAATACACTTCAATATGGGTGGGTAGTATTTCCCACTTTTTCTGAAATCCGCAGCCGCCATCTTTGATTTCCAGATGTCGCTGGACATCGATTTTCGGTCTCTAGACGTCATCCCGATTCCGAAAATATACATATTGAAGGTTATTTGGCAGCATTTCCCACTTTTTCTGAAATTGGAAGCCGCCATCTTGTGTTTCAAGATGGCGTTGGATATCGATTTTTGGTCTCTAGGCGTAATCCCGATTCCGTAAACATACATATTGACGTGTATTTGGCAGTATTTCGATCGGCAAGATCGATTTTGTCCCAAGCTAATGAATCCTCCGAATTACCCAGAATTTCGACCAATCGAAAAATACTGGGCAATTTCAAAGCAGTAACTTCGACGAAGCGGTGGGACAGTCAAGGGCATCCAGCAAAGGCGGGCAAAATGGAATAAATGCGCTGATTCCGTGTCCGTTTCCACTGTGCGGGCACTGATGGGCTCCATCAAGAGGAAGGTTCGAGATTTCGTTCGAACTGGAGAAATGTAACCATCTAATGCAGTAATTTTGAAGTTTTAATAAAAGTACTGTAAAGCAACCATTAATGGGCTTTAAAAACTTATTGAATCACGAATTAGAGGTAGCGGCGCCGGTGGGTAGAAGTAGGCGTGATTACCTCTTACCCCAGCAGGCCTGGGTTCAACTCCATTCAGCGCCGCCGGGATGTTCTGAGGCATAACATCTCTGATCACTCCTCCCTTCGGAAGGGAAGCAAACCCGTTGGTCCCCGGTTCATGAGTTGATGGATCGATAGGCAGGGTCCAGTTGTGGGAGCTGCTTCCCTGGCGTCAGTATCATTGGTGCTCAGAGTTGTTGAGTAAAAGTTTACTCAGAATTGATAAAGATTACCTGTTATAAATTATATTACAATTTAATTTAAGCTGGACGTTATGGCAAAATGCAATATTATATGCAACAGGAGAAAAAAAAATTAAAAGGTGAATCCTACTCATTTTAGAGTTGTTTATATGGACCATGTACCACTGTCAATTTCTCCGTTAACTCATCATCTTAACTATCTGGATGGTTTTATTTATTGATCGCATTTTTTTTTGGAAAATCGCAATGATTCGATCGTTCTGCGCAGTTTCTGGATTTTCCAGCTCTAAAGAAGGCTCTTCCAATATTTCTTCCTTCCAAATTAAAACTCAAATAGCAATCATTTAAGCGTTTACTTGTATTTGTTTTCCACTTTGATGATATTGGTCTTATCGAGAATATATCACGAAAAACTAATACAGCTACATCATACATTTTTTTTTCTTCAAATTTTGATGGGGAGTGTAGCTAAGAAGGGTGCCAAGGGGGCCAGGCCCCTTTCAGAATTGTCAATGCCCCCTCCCCTCCCAGGAATTTTGAATGATTTTTTGCACACCTGTATTTTATCAGCAGTTGCGAGGTTACTTTTTATGTTTACTGATTTTTATGAATGTCTAATTTTCTTATGTTTTAGACTAGAAGAAACAATGTCGAGAATTTATATTACATCGACATTTAAGTTATAGCATAATAAGACATCTTTAGGCTTTACAAATTGGCCAAGAGATCAGGGAATCACTAATTACAAGTAGCGGTGCCGGTGGTAAAGTGGTAAGCATGATAACTTATCATCCCAGCAGGCCTGGGTTCAATCCCAGTCGGCGCCTCCGGGATGTTCTGAGGCATAACATCTCTGATCACACCTTCCTTCGGGAAGTAAAGCCGTTGATCCCCAGTTTATGAGTTGATAGGTTGATAGGTAGGGTCCAAGGGTGGAAGCTGCCACCCTGGCGTCAGTAGCATTGGTGCTCAGCACGGAAAACAAATCAAGGAAAGAATGGTGATAGGTAATCTTAAGAGTCTGAAGGTATTCAAATTATAACATGATTTTCCATGGTTGCTTAATAACTGAGATTCAAGATTTTTCGAAGTTTTAAAATCTTAATTTTGTTGTTATTGTTATCTCGAAGAATTTCTCTCGAAAAATGGTCTAAGTCTCAGAATTTAGGTAAGTTTCCCAAGATCTTTAATTAAGATTTTATTTTGAAGTCCGGGAGATCCAAAGCTGATCCATGAGCTTGAAACTTTTTATTATTAGATATTTGTCTGCAATGAAAAAAAAAATGATTGAATATTTTCAGGCATATTTATAGCACCGACCAACAGACATAAAAAATGAAAATATTTCTCACTGTAAAACCGTCGCAAAAACATTACCGCCATCTGTTGAGTACACGGTGGTGGGCAGTACACTGAACAGATGGGGGTAGTGTGTAAACGTCAATCGCAAGGAAATTGACTATGCGTGGCACAGGTGGCGGTACTACCAACTACGATACTTTTATATTGACCGTTAAATGTTTATTCAACGAACAAATTGCGATTGTAAAGTCTCATTGTCTGTGTTTATAGTATAATTGTTGAAAATCTTAACTATTTTTTTAATATTCATGTACTAGAACTTTAATGAAATTACAGTCTAGAGAGGAACTGCCATTTTAACTAGTTATAAAAATATTGATCAAATTTCGCGATCTATTATTCACATTTGAATTCAAAGAATTTATGTTTACAATCTGTATAAGAGATATAGAGGAAAAAGCTCGAATGTTGGCCTATGGATCTAAGATTGGGCCCATCACTTAAAATCTGCTATTTATCAAATTTATCTAGATGCGTCATTGGGACGGTACTAATGGATATTTTAGGTCGCTATTTAAAATTTAGTCGATTGCTGAATTTATGTTTGGGCCCAAATAAGGGGCATTTAGGCCGACATTATATCCATTTCCCCTATATATTTGTTGGTTACAAAATCTAGGGCTTTTGATATTAAAATTATTTTTATTTTAACTTTCAGAGTTTTTAGAATTGTTCATTGAAATATCTTTTGAACTTTTCCCTATGTCCTAAACGTATTTATTACATGAACACATTGGCAAAATCAAGGAAAGATAACTTGAAAATTATAAACTTAAAGTCCTAAAATTTAGTGTTGGTCTATATTTGAGATTTAATTGGTGTTTAAATATAGACGATCTGATAAAAAATAGTTACAAAATTTATGGAATTATCTAACCCTGATAATTATCTAACATGAGAATTTCCTTAAGTTTGAGATCCTTAATATCCCTATGAAATCCGAACAATATGTAATTTAATTACAAAAAGCTTGAGCAAACGATCATTGCCTGTTCAAAATCAGTATGCTTATAAGGCTCCCCGAAGCGTTGTTATGAAATTAATAAATACAATTAAATTTAATGTTTCACTATTAAAATAATTGTAAGCTTTGCTTATTAGACGAAGTGGAAATGTCCAACAGGAAAATAAAATAACAAATAGCCTTGATGCCTTTTGATTGAATGGCAGTTCCAGAGCTTCTATTTAACCGTAGTTTGACAAAACTAAAAATTCCACGCCCCCCGCGTTCACAATGATTACGAATAATTTTGAAGCTGCAGAAAGACTTGTTATACCACGGTAGTTAGTCACGTCACGATTGTTGCCCTTCTTATAAACAGGGGACATAAAGGAATGTCTCCATATTTCAAGAAAAATTCCTTGGTTCAACAAAGTGGTACATATGCAAGCCAGAGGATCAGTTAAAGCAGCAACACAGCGGCAAGCAATGATTGCAGGTACACTATCAGGACCCGGTGAAACCTATTTCCTCAACTGCCTAGCAGCCTTGATGACATCCATAGCGCTAAGCACGAATGTACGCAGATCTATGAGACACTCAAGAACATTGCAAGCAGCTCTTAATACTTTATCTGTATTGGCGACTGAATCCGAAGAAACAGAACTGAAGTGGCGGGAAAAGAGATCACAAAATTCGAGCATAGAAGTAGACTTCGAATCACCAGGAAACACGGATGATGGAATATTCGAGGATTTCGCTAAGAGTTTACAAAGTTTCAGCAGCTCTTGGGATTTCTACGTTAATTAGTCTGGACACGTAAGACATCCGACTTGTATAGGGTCGAATTAAGCTTACGATTGGAATTGCAAGTGCAGTGAATGTTGCGTTTCGTTTCAGAGGTTCGATGTCGACGAAGTTTACGCTGGTAGGAATTTTTATTCAAAACCCGCGGTAGAGTAGAACTCCAAACAGGAGATACCGGAGGTTTTCGTCTTGGAGTGTTATCGGTGAGCCAGGTGCGAATTATGTTGCAAAATTGTGCTGCCACATCGTTGCCAGAAAACTGTTCCAATCACAGTTTAACAGGGAGTCTTTGAGCATGACGGAATCGATGTTTGAGTAGTCGAGCGGTTGTTGATCAGCATCATGCACACGGACATCACAATCTGATTGAGTTGGTAAGGATAATAGAAGCGGAGGATGATGCAAATCAATAGCCAGCAATGGGGAAACAGCTTCGTTAGCTACAATATTGCTATCGGAATCACAGAAAACCAGATCCAGGAGACGGCCCAAGTGATTGGGAATAGAGTTGTGTTCCCGGAAATTCAGGAAGTTCGTATCGTCCACCAGATTCCATCATCAAGCCAATCCCATGCTATGTGTGGTCGATTGTAGTCACCACAAGCAAGCAAAAGGTCTCCATCAGTCATTGCGTCTTGTAATTCACGAAGAGTAGATAAATGGACATCGATAACATCTACGGCCCGACTACGATCCGGAGTAATCTATACAGCGCAATGCACGAACCACTTTCCGCGACTACAGACAGACACACTGACTTGTTTCAGGCTACAACCATCAATAGTCTTAATCTCAAGAGACATGTAAACGCAGGACACGGCAATAAGGACTCCCCCAAAGTTTGCTTTGTGACTATAACGAGTACGAATTTTTCTGGAATCGCTCTACAATGGAGCAAAAGTGCCAGTCAGCAGGTCAAAAGTTTGAGTCGTGTCCCAAGCGCATGTAAAATGTCTGAAATGCATTTATTTACCCTAAAGAATCATTAATAAAGCAGAATGTGTTTAATACTTCGATATGGAAATTTGTTAAATTTATTGAGGAAAACACTATTTCTGAGTGACTTACGTTGTTTGCCAAGTTCTGACAATATCTGGGCACAAACATGTGGTTGCTTTATGTCCTTCACACCATCATGGGGTATTTGAAGATTGTAGTGGCAAAACTTCAAAAAAACTGAAATTAAGTTTGTTTTGAATACTGTAGCCGACACTGGTCGATCTCGGTTAAGCCTGCGGCTTAAGCGCCACTCCGGTAAAGGAGACCGCAGGCCACGTTGAGTTTGCCCGGATGAGACTGCCCCAGGGCGAGTCCAAGTAAAAATCTTCCTAAAAAGAAGAGATCGAGCCAGCTTGACTACTACCGAATTTGATCGATTAGAAACCTCTATTTCGAAACAGCATAATCTCTCACAACATCGAAATAACTCCAAAAAGCTCCCGGTAAGAGAATACACAAACCCTAAACGACGTTCCACGTCAAGTTCTCCTCATCGGTAGTTTCCCTTAAATTCCGCCAGAGGCGCAGCTGCAGTAAAAGAGGTACGCAACATAACAGTCAAATTCCGACCACGCGGAAGACAACAACATAATTAAACGGACCCGAAAACAACGTAAAGATACTTTTTTCCTCTCATTCTAATCTTTGATAGGACTGATCAACAAAATTACATCAATTTCAAATCAAACATTTATTTCACAACGGAAAACGGTAAGTTGAGATTTTATTATTAACTAATGCATGCTTTTACGAAATTTCCATTGTTTGTATATTTTCTACTCCTCTTTATTCTATTTCTCTATCTAGTCCTATCCTTGTGTGCGTAACTACCTATCTGTCCTGTGCTCTTGTATCTCTTCCTGATGAATCCCACGACGATGCAGCAAGCGGGGAACGGCAAAGCTTGGCACCCGGGTGTCTAACATTGATGGGTTGGGTGGGTATCCATGTATGACGTTACGTGCGCACGTTTGTCTTGCCGACACCCAACCTTACAATTCTTGGACTTCTCCAAATGTTAGCAATTCATGCTCTTCGACCTTATGGTCGGCAAAAAATGTCCTCCGTGGCGCCCTTGCCGGTCGCCACACTCAACGAAAAAAAACAGAACGGACTCACCAGTTGGTTTAGCTGCTGATGATTGCTGCGCTGCTGTTACTGGCGCGGCGACGATGCTACTTCGATCGATGCGCGTTCGACCGTTGGTGTTGAACGGCCAACGATTTCCACGTGGGTGGACGAACCACAAAGCCCCGCTCAGCGATGTAGATGCGGATCGCTTTCCACCGGACAAGGTGACGGTTTCCGGGATTATTCGCCCGGGGATGCAGATGCTGACGTTGGAAGCGTAAACGTATAGCCGTCGGCTGGTGAAAAGAACATTAAGCACAATGCACAGATATCTTTTAACGAGCACATTACCTGGTCTAGCTTATTTTTCGCACACACAAAGTCTAGCCTAAGACGCACACTACGTTTAGATTTATAACTATAACTAAACAAACGACGAGGAGGAATTAGAATTGAAGTATAAAAGTACAACCACGTTGCTTTAACTCACTTTACAAAACGAAACTATCATGCGAACAAAATGAAACACTTCCACTGCAATCTGCGGTTCGGAAGAAAGTGAAGCGAAACCGTGACCTCAGATTAGGGAAGGTGACCTCGGCCGAACTTAACGGAAGTTCGATTTCCCGCGAACTTCTTCGAACGAGATCGGTAATGCGAGACATTATTCCGATCGCTGGTCCTTCGTTCAAAGCCGGGTGTAGCCACACTCTCTCTTTTCCCAACTTTCCCGAAGATTTCACTGGACTCGGCCTTGGGAGAAATTGTACAAGGTCGAGTGGCTTTACTCACGAGGCATTCTATTTTTATAGTAAATCGACCAGTGTCGTTTTGCTACTGGCATAGTTTTTGGCGTATGGATTAGATCTATTTCATTCTTATTTTAATTTTGGCTAATTTACTATTTACAACATGTACGTACACTTGGTGTACCTGCTACAATACTCTGCCGAAAAAATTCTTCTAACTACTCATCAGAGTTCTATAAGAGAAAGTTGTAAATCTTGAATGAGGGATACTGTGTATGGAATTAGTTTGATTCCAAATGGTTGGGGTTTTGGGGAAATCCTATTTTTTCCAACTAAGGTCGAACTTTTGCCGCACTTTACTCTAGATTCAAACTGTCTGCAAAAATAATAAAAATGAGCAAATCCCCCTCGCTACACTGCTGCCTCCACCAATCACCGAACTCCTTCGAAGAATCGTAAATTATCATATTTTTATTTTATATGCAAATATGAAATTCTCGTCTGAGTGCGGTTCGGCATTGGATCCCAGCTCCTTCTGCTCATCACCAACGGATCCACTGTCTACTGCTTTCTCTCTTTAGACCTCTCGTTTGCCTTGTTTCGTTCCCCCAGACGATCCGTAACTGAAAAGTGGTTTCGCCTTTGACGGTTCAAAAAATGTAATCATTACATGCTCCGATAATGATGGGTAATTTGCTCTGGTTCCCCCAAAAGCCGCCGTAAGATTGAGTCCAGTGTAAAGGCAATACAGGAAGGAGGATGATCCCTAGACCTCTAGATTGATGATGTTTGCAAGAGGCTACCTCCGCATTTCCATCAGTGGCGGCGGTATGCAGAGTAAGTTACAAAGCCATAGATTTACGACTTCCTGGGACTTGGTGACTCAATTTAGGAATTGATTTACAAACACGGAAAAGTTTGTTTCTACAGTTTCGCTTGTTTTTATTCATCGCAAAGTATTTGTAATAGTAGAATGCGGGAGGGGCGTCTACTAGAATTGAATAAATTAGTATCCGTTCTTCCAAATGGAAGTGCACTCATAATAGCAATTACTGTGAACTGTGGTGGTAACGAGGCAGCTTGGACATTCGTCAAATGGGAGAGTAAAGTAGAATCGCTTTGAAATTTCAATTACGTTACCACCGTATTGCTGCTTGATTGCTTTACTTCAGCCGGAAGCCAATCACTCTCCGATTTCAATTTGATAACTTTGTCGTCTGCTAGGTTATGCCTGTTGGCAACAACGTGATGATTGGTGGATGAATGCACTTTCATTCGCTTGATTTATGTGGCATTTATCGTGATGGACAGAGCAGTAGGTAAACAATTCATCAACTAGTTGACCGCATTGCGGTGGGTCATGATTTGCAGAATTTTTAGAATTTCAAAACGGACAATCAACTGAAGTTCATGCCTGACCTAAATTCATCCATAGTTTTTTTTTTCAGAATCGCTTCGCTACTATCGGTTTGCAAAGCGGTTTTTGCTTTGAAGCTTGCATTTCACACAAAATTATTATTTTTAAACAACTCAATTACCAGCAAGTGCCCGTAAAATCTCTTCATTAACACCTTCCGCACACAACAAACAACTCCAAGCCCAGACTGTCCGGATCGATAGAACACATATTTACCGGATGGGGAAAACCGCAATTCTGGAGAAATTGAGCCCCGTTCCAAGTGCAGAATAATTGTTCTGTTCAACCGGAATCAATCCAACCTCCACTGCCCGGTCCACCGTAATCCGGCAATCTGCATAATGGGTGCATTGAGCAATCAATTTAGCACGTAATTGATGGTTTTTCCACACCGGTGCACGGACTCACCTAGCTACGAGTTTGCGGTTTTCCGTTTCGAAAGCATTGCCATGTAATTTGGTTCGGTTTTAGCTTTGTGAAACTACCTGGGGGAATAACGTAAAGTGGTTTGCAAATTCCTGGAAATATGCCAGCTGGTTTACGGCGATGCAACCGCAAGTAAATGAAAAGAAGAAATCAAAACACAAACATTACTCCTGATTATGTGCAGTGATGGGCATTCGCTAGAAGTAATTGGTCAATTCATCGCGAACAATTCAAACAGTCCAATTTACTTACATTGATCAATACTGTTAATCTACTTTTTTACCCTTCTTACAAAGAAGGGTATAGATATCACTTGAAAACCGACTATCGATCCGAGGCCCGGAGGGCCGAGTGTCATATACCATTCGACTCAGCTCGACGAGATCGGAACATGTCTGTGTGTGCGTACGTGTGTATGTGTGTATGTGTGTGTGTATGTAACGAAATGAATGCGCTCACGTTTCTCAGCAACCGCTCAACCGATTTGGACAAACTTGGCGCCAAATGATAGGTCTTGGGGTCCCATTGAACGCTATTGAACGGTTTTGGAATCGGTGAACCGGTTCCGGAGATATGGCCGGAATAAGATCCGGTGAATATGGGCCTTCACGCTGGATTTAACGGAAAACGTATCAAAACCATCATGCGACACATCAAATTACTACAGAATTCAAAAATAAGATCAATGCAAGTCGTGTTAAGTGTTCGTGGTCTGGACACACTTGGACATGTTCCGGGTACCCCGGGGAAGTTGCTTGAATATGAATTGAATTAAAACCCATTAAATCACATTAAAATACGATGATAAGGTGATTGGTAGCCTCACCAAATAGACTACACCCGGATATATTCCGGGTACCCCCAGGCAGTGGCGTAGCGTCACTGGATGACACGGGGGTGGGGGCTTGGTCACTGATAATGACAATAAAATAAATAAACTTGAATAAGTAAGAAGGGTCTGATCACACAATAGGTGGATAAATTCGGGTTTTTTTCTTCGTTAACACTACGAACACGATGCCTCAGGTAAAATGTGCAACAGCTAATTGGCAATGTTTGAAAATACCGGCTCAGCAATTCGATAGATAAAAAATCTTTTGAGTCCGATTAAATCGATTTATTTGATCTGTAAAGTATGTGGTTTCAAATTAAATTCGACAACAAATGGCTGAGCTATGATTTTTCAAACATTGCAAGTTTGCCGTTATTCATTTTACCTGAGGCATCGTGTTCGGAGTGTTAAAAATGGCTATACAAGTGCCTCTTATTGTATTTGACGTATTATGTTAGGAACTATTTCAGTATAATCGCATGTTTCCGTCATATTGAGCAAAATACCTCAAATATACACACCTAGAAAAATGAATGTAAATTTAGGTGCTCTGAGTCTGACATATGCGAGCGTAAGTTTTGACGTAACATTTAGTCATAATAGATGCAAAATTCAGCTCAATCAAAGTACCGTCTCTCAAAGTACCGTCTCTCAAAGTACCGTCTCTCAAAGTACCGTCGAGTGACAAACTTTTCAGTCTCGTCGTCCTATATGTCAAAGATGGATTCCGTCACGTGTAAAGTAAGGAATTTCTAAATGTGCAGTCAGAAATCCTTATTACCGAGGTAACGCGAATAAGGATACACATAGTTTTTGGGATTTTCACTAATAGTGGCTGTGGTGGATTATCTCACTTGTTTCAGTAAGGGAAATGGATGTAATGTCAGCCTAAATGCCCCTAATTTGGACCCATATATAAATTCAGCAATCGACTAAAATTTCAATAGCGACCAAAAATATCCATTAATACCATCCCAACCGTCCATAGGCCAACATTAGAGCCATTTCCCAAGGGGTAATCAATTCTGCACATTGTGCCGAAACACATAACGGCACACTGATTGACTCGTTAGGGCACACTTTGACAAGTATGACAAAGAATATAATATAAAACGGCATCACTGTTTTTGCTGACGTTTTTCTAATAGTTGCTAAGGTTTCACACTTTTTTGTCAGTCGTTTCCGGATTAGAAGACAAACATATACTTTGCTCGGATCTCTATTGCAGCCTGAATTTCGTCCAATTCCCTGCTTTGTTAAAGTGTGGTGATAAATTCCCCCGCCGAGATCACCACCAGCACAGAAACAACTAGGTCACGCTCAGGTTCATTCGATTTTGCAATCAACACTTGCTTGGCGTTTCCGATAGCGACAATATCGGTAATCACGGTTCACAGGGGTCAATTTCACAGATACATAGCATCCAAAAATCAGGACCTTACCTCCCCGGATGAGCGATCTACGGAACCACCGGTCGCTCACGCTGTTTATTCTTTCAATACATATTTCTTTGTTTTATACACCTAACAATAAATATGTTTACAACCAAAACCCGAGGAAGGTTAAATTCCTCTTGGAATGCAAAAGAACAGCATTCGGAAACTTGTAGTTGTTGACATCGAGCAAATCGATATACTTTTTTTTTCAAATCCCCCGCATATCTTGAGATAGCCGTCTTCCACTTGCAGCTGATTGAACAGTTCCACCGATGCCTGGCAGTTATTATCGCTGTCGTACTGTTTAATTATTAACGCCATGGACGTAGAACTACTCGTCTTTAACGCGCTTTACCGCGCTACTGCTTCCACCAGAGCTATAAAACTCGATTCAAAGTAAATCTGGACGCACGGTTTAATACACCACCGCGCCCCTGGTGGTTGGAACAAAAAACGTTTGACAGGCATTTGTTGACGTTTCATTGACGAAGAAATTGGTGAAAAGTTTGTCTCGATTGATCGACGCATCCCGAAACGGGTCATGGAACTTGAGAAAAGAAAATTAATTGTGCACAAACATCAAGAGAACCCTTCGTGGTCTGCCTCAAAAATAGCAAAAGTGTTAAAATTCCCAAAGTCAACGGTGAGTCTTGAAATCAAACGCTACAAGAATACTCTGAGTGTGGATCATAAAAGTGGCACTAGGGACAAAGAGCTGAGGAGAAAGGTGTTGAGGTACGTGTCTCCATACGTGATTTGGCAAAGAAATACGATTCCAACTTTTCCACCGTGCGTAGCATCCTTTCAAGAGAAGGATATGAGTCTTTTTGTGCCAGTAAACATCCGAATCGCTCCCTGAAACAAATTTTTTTGCTGATAATTTTGCTCGGAAACTAATGATTTGGCAAGGAATCTGCAGTTGTGGCCTTAAATCCAAGGTTTTCATCACATCTCACACAATGACGTCGAAGGTTTACATTGAAGAGTGTCTGAAAAAGCGTATTTTACCCTTCATTCGGCAACACAAGACCAACGTAATGTTTTGGCCGGATCTAGCCAGCTGACACTACTCTAAGGAGGTACTAGAATGGTTTGCTGCAAATAATGTTAATTTCATTGCCAAAGAGATTAATCCTCCGAATTGCCCTGAGTTCAGACCGGTCGAAAAATATTGGGCAATTGTCAAGCGAAAACTTCGAGGATGCGGTAAAGAAGTGACAAATGCACAACAAATGCGTTTAAAGTGGAATAAGTTCGCCGGTACAGTGTCACCAGCGACTGTGCAGATCATGATGGCATCGATCACAAGTAAAGTGCGACAGTTCGTTCGAAACGGTGAAATGTAATAACTTTTTATGTATCGTTTGAAAGCTGAATAAATACACTTTTGTTTGACGTTTTGATCAACTGTGTATGTTGTTTAATTCTTGAGCTATGATCACTTGAATGCGTCCAAATTTACTTTGAATCGGGCTTTAATCAGTGTTATGTTCAAGGTTTTGTTGATGCTAAACGGCCCGAATCTTAGATCAAATTTGGTTTACTTGGCCTAGTTTGTTTATTCGGGTGGAATTTCGGTGCTGCGGCAGTGATTTTAGGTTGGATACATCAATTCAAGACCAACAATTGAAAAGGCCTCAACTCCATTTTGTAAACAAACCTTTTAAGGCAATTTTCTTGCGGAACGAAACTTACATTAGTAACACAATCGGCTAGAGGAAAATTTTCCCTACCTGTTAATTTTATTGGATTGCGTTGGCAGACTTCGGTTCGCGACAAAATAGCTTTAAACGGTTTGTTCACAAAATGGGGTTGAGGAATTTTAATTTGTTGGTCTTGAACTCATCACGTTTTGTTTTCTTGCAAATTCACAAACAAACAATCACAAAAGTCACTAAAACTTCAGGGTTGTCAATCTCATGGGATACTTGATTGTTACGCTTCGGCACAGCGTTTGGAACAGCTTTCGGGACCGCTTAAACATTGAGGTGTGCAGAGTTGATTACCCCTTGCTATTTCCCCTATATAAAACTATACTGTCTTCGACAATGTTGTTCATTAGGCAGCAGTCTGGTTTTTGCTAGCTCAGTCGAGCTGTTCGATAAATATTCTAATTTGTTCCAAACGTTTATTCGCGTCATCAGTAGTGTCCAGTATTCATTCGGCTGTCGACAGAAGCAGACCACTATCAATGTGTGTCACTCGATCGTCTGTTTACTCGGCAGCAACCATTATGTAGTCCTTCTCATTGTTCTTCATCAGTGATCTATGTGTGAGTGATGACCACGTTTTGCGTCCATTGCTGTAATGGAAGCGCTCTGACCCTCGTTGGCGAATCTGCCATACAATGAAACCACTGGAAGCGGCTCCCGTTCTGGTGGAGGAGGTTTATTGGATAGCGGAAGATAAAATGTTTGTTGTGTTGTAAATTTTGACTTTATTTATAAGATGTATTGAATAATGAACAGGAATCCTCGGCTCTGTAAAGTCAATTCGGTTGAGCCTTATCAAATAAATTAATAAAAAAAAAAAAATCAGTAGTGTTGGTGGCATCGTGTGATGGGAAGACAGCGCTCCCGGAGCAGGCTCCGTGAGAAAGCGGAGAAGAACAGTGGTGAGGGTATTATTATTATTTAGCTTTATTTAGGAGGCTTTCAGCCTTAGGCTGGTTCGCCTCCACTGGTGAGGGTAGCTGGAGTGTTCCTATTTCAAATAGGTACTCTACTCTTCCCACCGATGTTAGGAATACCACCTCCGTCAAGGTGAAGCGATCCAAGAAGAGGAAGAAAACCCAGGGTCAGTCCGATGGCGCTAGTGAACGTGACGATGTCACCGCGACGAACGTCAGCGCCATCGACAACGAAAATTCTGCCGGCCCGAGTGCGGCAAAAGTGAAGCTATACCTCTATTGGTAGTGAAAAATGCCCAGCTTAATGAGCTCATCACGGATCTAATGACGCTGGGCGTTAAAGCCGAATACAAGTTGGGCAGAGTTGGCATCAATGTGGTGCTTCGTACGAAATCGGAGTATGACTTGGTCGTCGCCCACCTGAGGACTTCCAATGTGGAATTCTTCACCCACGATACCTTCGACCCGAAGTTAATCCAAGCTGATATCAGGAACCGGTACAAGCTGGCCCTAAGTGGCGTATATCGGATGACAAGGAGAGAACGGTGACGCTGAACGAGCTGAAAGCCAGCCGCTCCATCAATTCCATCATCGTCCGCGATGTGATTCAGTGCCAACGGTGTCTGAACTTCGGATAACGGCACCCGCGACTGTAACCTTAAGCCACGCTGAGGCAATTACAAGGATCCGACAAGCAGTACCCTAAACGCGAGGATTTCAAGCGCATCCGAAAACAGTCATCCACCAACAATCAACCAGGAAGAAGGAACGATAAGGCGCCGGCTTTCAGGGCGGAAGAATTTCCGCCTCTTCATGGACAAGTGAATTCCCGGTTGTGATCTGACCTCCCCCCGCCCCTCAAGATACGTCTGGATCTTCTGCTGGAAAAAGCTCTCCATCCTCCCTGGATTCTGGAGACAACCAACAGCTCAAACAAATAATCCCGATCTGTTCTCAGCGGATGAACTGATGGAGATTTTCGTCAACATGACCAGTGCTCTTCATAAGTGCCGCAGTAAACCCAAGCAGATTCAATTTCTCGGTAAGCTCATCATCCAGTGTCTAAACTGCTAACCATCGCTACCTAGAACACTTGCTCTGTAAGAGCAAAACAGATTGAGCTTGCCGACTTCCTCCGCAAGCACAGCATCGACGTGGGTCTTCTAACCGAAACCCACCTAAAGTCTGGTGACAGCTTTTGGTTGCCTAACCACAACATTATCCGGCTTTATTGCACCAGCGACGTGAATGCCCGCTATGAAGCTTGGTGGAGCTACCAGTGGAACCGGAACGAATGTCTATTGTTCGACCACGCACAACATGGGCTGTATACTGTGCAGTTTCTGGACGAACCAACTTTCATCTTTCCGGCGAGGAATCCCTCCACCCTGAAATTTTTCCTGTCGAACATCGGACTATCCAAGCCGGAGGCACACAACGATCTCAGCTTTGACCACCAACCGGTGGTGACTGAAGTCGGTGTCAACGTGCTTTCTGTTAGAAGCTGCCTGCGTAAAGACTACCACCATGTCAACTAATAACAAATGATTACACTATCGTCTTAGACTACCAGCTGAAACATGGACACAGCTGGGTGGCGTAGCCTGGGCAATATTGCCAGTCCGGCAATAGCAAAGTGAAGAGTTACGACGCGAACACTGGCGCTCGGTAACCATAGTACGGTGATAGAGGAAATGCTTCACCAAACCCGAGCGTCTGGTCACCATGGAGGTGCGGCTCAAAACGGCGTCTGTTCTCCATGTTAGGAGCGGCTGATCACCGTCCTAGTTCCAGCGTGGGACTCTGAACAGAGCTTTGCACGATGGTCCCCCCGGCGATACAGGGGGGTGGGGCAGGCCCAACAAGCCGCCCTGAAAAAAAAACATAAAATTGCAAATACTGCAGAAAGAAACGGCACAGACCTACGCGACCAAATAAGGACTATGATTGGTAATACGGAACATGGAACTGCAAATCGCTCGGCTTCCCGGGCTGCGATAGGTTTATCTATGACGAACTTCAACCACGCAACTTCGAAGTCGTAGCACTGCAGGAACTTTGCTGGACGGGATAAAAGGTATGGAAAAGTGGGCATCGAGCGGCTACTTTCTTCCAGAGCTGTGGCACCACCAACGAGCTGGGAACCGGCTTTGTAGTGCTGGGTAAGATGCGCCAACGCGTGATTGGTTGGCAGCCGATCAACGCGAGGATGTGCAAGTTGAGGATTAAGGGCCGTTTCTTCAACTACAGCATCATCAACGTGCACTGCCCACACGAAGGGAGACCCGACGACGAGAAAGAAGCGTTCTATGCGCAGCTGGATCAGGTGTACGACGGCTGTTCGCAACGGGACGTCAAAATCGTCGTCGGCGACATGAACGCTCAGTTAGGACGGGAGGCAATGTATAGACCGGCAATCCGGTCAAACAGCCTGCATGCCGTATCGAACGACAACGGCCAACGATGCGTGAACTTTGCAGCCTCCCGGGGTATGGTAGTTCGAAGTACCTTTTTCCCCCACCTGACCAACACACAGAAAACCAAAACGATCACGTTCTAATCGACGGGAAATTCTTCTCCGACATTATCACCGTCCGCACGTACCGCAGTGCGAACATAGATTTGGACCACTACCTAGTTGCAGTATGCATGCGCTCAAAACTCGAACGCCGTGACCCAACATTGAGCAACTACGGGACGCCGGACTTGCCCAGGAATACGCGCAGCAGCTGGAAGTTGCACTACCCACGGAAGAGCAGCTTGGCGCAGCTACTCTTGAAGATGGCTGGAGGGGCATCCGTTCCGCCATAGGTAGTACTGCTGCAGCGGCACTAGGTACTGCGATCCTGGACCGAAGAAATGACTGGTTTGAAGGCGAATGCAAACTATTAGGCGAATGCTACAACACCGCACGAGATTGAATGTGGAGCAATACAGACAAGCGTGGAACAGGCAAAACTCGGTATTCCGAAGGAAGAAGCGTCATCAGGAAGACCAAGATCGAGAGTCGATGGAAAATCTGTACCGCGTAAGTTCTATAAGCAAGCCGATATGTGCAAGGACTTGGACGGTAGCCTTCTCACGAACGAGTGTGAGGTGATTGAGAGGTAGAAGCAGTACTATGACGAGCACCTCAACGGTGAAGCAGCAAAACACGAAGGTGGCGTGGTAACAGACCTTGGAGCACGCGCAGAAGACGACTGATCTTCAAGAAGTTGAGGAGGAAATCGGTCGGCTGAAGAGCAATAAAGCAACTGGTGTAGATCAACTACCAAGTGAGCTATTAAAATACGGTGGTGAAGCACTGGCTAGAGCGCTGCACTAGGTAATTGCCAAGATTTGGGAGGAGGAGATATTACCGGAGGAGTGGATGGAAGGTGTCGTATGCCCAATCTACAAATAGGGCGACAAGTTGAATTGCTGCAACTACCGCGCGATCACACTGCTGAGTGCCGCCTACAAGGTACTTTCCCAAATTCTATGCCGCCGTCTGTCACCATTTGCAAGAGAGTTCGTGGGACAATACCAGGCGGGATTCATAGGTGTCCGCGCTACCACGGACCAAATTTTCGCGAATTGGCAGGTTCTGCAGAAATGCCGCGAATACATCGTGCCCACACATCATTTATTCATCGATTTCAAATCCGCATTCGACACAAACGATCGAGATCAGCTATGGCAGATTATGCACGAGTACGAATTTCCGGATAAACTGACGCGATTGGTCAAGGCAACGATGGATCGAGTGATGTGCGTTGTTCGATTATCGGGGACACTCTCGAGTCCCTTTAAATCTCGAAGGGGGTTACGGCAAGGTGATGGACTTTCGTGTCTGCTATTCAACATCGCGTTAGAAGGTGTGATCAGAAGAGCTGGGATAGACACGAGTGGCACGATATTCAGGAAGTCCATCCAGCTTCTTAGCTTCACCGATGACATTGACATCATGGCACGGAACTTTGAGATGATGGCGGAAACGAACATCAGACTGAAGGCTGAAGCTAGGCGGATTGGACTTGCCATCAACACATCGAAGACGAAATACATGAGAAGAAGAGGTTCTAGGGAAGACAATGTTAGCCTCCCATCCCGAGTTCAGATTGACGGTGACGAAATCGAGGTGGTCGATGAATTCGTGTAATTGGGCTCACTGGTGACCGCCGAAAATGATTCCAGCAGAGAAATTCAAAGACGCATTATGGCAGGGAATCGTGCCTACTTTGGACTCCGGAGGACGCTCCGGTCGAATAAAATTCGCCACCGCACGAAGTTGACTGTCTACAAGACGCTGATTACGGAAGATGTTGCGTACCACCTACGGTGGAGTGCAGATGGATGACAGAACGTTACTTACCTTACCAATCAGGCTAAGGCCTTGTTGTCCTCTGCTGTCCGAAGAAGTCGTCTCCACTCTACTCGATCCATGGCCACAGTTCGCCAGCCTCGTAGTCTGCGAAGGGTCCGCAGGTCACCTTGTACTTGGTCCATCCACCTTGCCCGCTGCGCGCCACTTCTTCTTGTTCCTGTTGGGTCTCTTTCTAGAACCATTTTCACTGGGTCGTCGTGCGGCATTCTTACGACGTGCCCAGCCCACTGTAGTCGCCCAATTTTTGCAATGCGGACGATGGATGGTTCTCACAGCAGCTGGTGCAATTCGTGGTTCATTCGCCTCCTCCACATTCTGACTGGAAATGGGGTCTACGGTTGTACCTTCTCATGTACAACTCAGCTCCTCATTCTACAACCGGTGTGGCTTCATCTACTTCGGAAGAGTATTGCGAGACAAACTTTCGTCAATGCCAAGAATTTGATTGAGATCGACAGAAGAAGCACGTGACAAAGGCCAAGAGAGGAAACTGAACGGAAACGACGTCATGGAAAACAAATAAATAAGTAATTTTGATTCAGACGAGTGTGTAGTCTTGAATCTATCGGGACTAGATGCTTCACTTCAATCAAATGAGACGGGCAAAATATTTCATCGAAACGTTTCTCACCTCAAGCCGGATATAAGATAGCTGTTGCAATCGATACAAACGAATTTCAGAGATCACAAAATCATGCACAACATCAAGGTTCGAATTCCTCCACTCTGCGAAAGCGACCACGATGGGGCATCAAACTTCTGGAATATTTGCAAGATTATCAATTGGGTTCAGTTCAGGACTATCGAAGAAGTGTGGGAACGTAGAGTCGACATGACGAGTATTCATAACGAATAAGATAAATTACAACAGGGCAATCAGGCAGTTGATAGTACCCATTAGAGTGATGCAAAATTTGACTAACCTCTCAAAATTTGAACCCATATGGTGAGAAACTGAGATGGCACAAACCATTTGAAGTTTGTATGGGAATTACTATGGTAAAACCAAGATTTTTGTTCATGTATATCTAATTATTATCATATCGGTCTTTTTCAAAAACTTTCAACTGTATTTATAGGAAATTTATCCAGCTACAACTTTGCTGAAGACCACTTTTTGATTAAATGCAAGGATCGAAAGTTATCAATGGTTCAATGCGCTGATACCTTATGATCATGCTCAATCAACTGCTCAGCAGGCAACATTGGTGTTTCTGGGGCGTTGAATAGGACACAAACATCATGGCTACAAATGGTGAGTCGACAAACTGGAAGGAGTGTTGTCCCAACAGCTCTGGTCCTCACAAGTTCCTACCTCACGCTTCCACGGGTCAGCCGATGACAAAGACCGCCAGCAAAAGATGCTGGTAGCGTAGCCTGGGCAATGTCACCACGATAAAAACATGGATCCGGATCGTGGTGATAGGAAAGTGAGGAGGTGCGACCCTCGAGCGTCTGTTCACCATGGAGGTGCGGCTCAAACAGCGTCTGTCTCGGAGCGAGCGGCTGAATAAGAAATGCTGTATCACGTCAGCTACACCTAAGGTGGCAGCCCCACCAACATGATGTAGGTATCGCGACCCCGGTAAGGTAGCATACTGAAACCCCCAACATTACTCAGAAAAACGAAGAAAGAGAAAACAACGAACGGAATTTTCGGCAACCGACCCGGCAACGAAATAAGGACAATGAATGGAAACTCGGTACTTGGAATGTCAGAACCTTAAATGAACCTGGACGAGCGGGCCTTTTGGCTCGTGAACTGCAAAAAGTGAATGTGAGCGTAGCTGCTATTCAGGAAGTACGGTGGCCTAGATCCGGAGAACGTGAATTCCGGGCGGTGGATCCCATCGCCAACACTTCCTTCAAGTATCATATCTATCACAGCGGTGGCGATAGGGCAGAACATGGAGTAGGGTTCATAGTGATCGGGAAGCAGATGAAGCGTGTTATGCGGTGGAGACCGGTAAGCGACCGCATCTGTGTATTAAGGATTCGGGGCAAATTCTTCAACTACAGCCTGATCAACATCTATGCGCCAACCAACGATAAATCCGATGACGTGAAGGACGCGTTTTATGACAGTCTCGATAAAACTTATGATGAGTGCCCAAAACACGACGTGAAGATTGTAATCGGAGATGCAAATGCGCAGGTCGGGAGGGAAGATTTCTTTCGTGCAATCATTGGTGCAGAGAGCCTACATACAGTAACCAATGATAACGGCCTGAAACTGATAAACTTCGCCGCTGCTAGAGGTATGGCCATCAGTAGCACCTACTTTGCACGCAAGAATATCCGAAAGCACACCTGGAGACACCCAAATGGCGAAACTTGCACCCAGATCGATCACATGTTGGTGGATGGCCGGCACTTCTCAGATGTCATTGATGTAAGGACTTTTAGGGGGCCTAACATTGACTCAGATCATTGTCTTGTTGTCTGCAAAATTCGGGCGCGTCTATCGACCGTTACGAATTCAACAAACCGGAGATCGATGCGTTTCAATATCCATCGCTTGTCAGTAGAAGGTGTTGCTGCAGAGTACCGCCAGAAGCTTGATGAGCGGATTAGCGAAATCAACGTGAACGAGGACCTCAACAATCTGTGGAACACAATCCACGGAGCGGTGAACACAACAGCACAAGAAGTGATAGGTACAGCTCAAAGACGACCACGTAATGGCTGGTTTGATGAGGAGTGCCAGAGGTTGACGGATGAGAAGAACGTTGCCAGAAGCCGGATGTTAGTGTCTGGTACCCGGCTGAACAGAGAGCGGTACAAGGTAGCAAGGGCAGCTGAGAAACGAACCCACCGCAGAAAGAAAAGGCAATACGAAGAACGCGTGATTGCTGAGGCGCAAGAAAGTATGGAACAGAACGATATTCGAAGGTTCTACGCGACTGTCAATGGTGTGCGGAGTAAAACAGCGCCATCTCCCGCCATGTGCAATGACCTTGAGGGGAATTTGCTGACAGATAAAACAATGGTGGCTGCCAGGTGGAAAGAACATTTTGAGACATTGTTGAATGGAGAGAGTGAGGGAGTATCGAGGAACAGAGTAAACATCGCAGACGACGATCAAGCTGTGGAGCCTCCAACGCTAGACGAGGTTAAAAAGGCAATTCGTGAGCTGAAATACAATAAGGCTGCTGGGAAGGACGAGCTCCCGGCCGAACTTTTCAAACACGGAAGTGAGCAGCTGCATCAAGCAATCCACCGTATTCTAACGAAGATATGGGAGGACGAAGAACTGCCTGCTAGCTGGTTGGATGGCCTCATTTGCCCATTATTCAAAAAAGGGCACAGACTCGAGTGCGTCAATTATCGAGGAATAACTCTTCTGAATTCGGCGTACAAAATACTGTCACGCGTTCTGTTTAACAGATTGAGACCGCTTAAGGAGTCCTTCGTCGGTGAATACCAGGCTGGTTTTCGTGAGGGCCGATCAACGACGGATCAAATGTTTACCCTGCGTCAAATCCTTGATAAATTCCGGGAGTACAACTTGCAGACTCACCATCTGTTTATTGATTTCAAAGCAGCATACGATTCAGTGAAGAGAAATGAGCTTTGGCAGATTATGCTAGAACATGGTTTTCCGGCGAAACTAATTAGACTGATTCGCGCAACGCTAGATGGATCGAAATCAAGTGTAAGGGTTTCAGATGAGATTTCGACCTCGTTCGTGACCTTAGATGGATTGAAGCAGGGTGATGCACTTTCAAACTTACTGTTCAACATTGCTCTTGAAGGAGCGATTAGGAGAGCTGGTGTGCAGACGAACGGTACCATCATCACACGATCGTACATGCTCCTTGCCTTTGCGGACGACATCGATATCATCGGAATTGACCGTAGAGCAGTGAAAGAGGCGTTTGTGCCTTTTAAGAGGGAGACGGCGAGGATTGGGCTCACGATAAGTTCTACCAAAACGAAGTACATGGTAGCCGGTAGACAGCGTGGGAGCAATAGTGGTGTTGGTAGTGTAGTGTTGTTAGATGGTGAACAATTTGAGGTAGTGGAAGAATTTGTGTATCTACGAACACTAGTGACATGCGATAATGATGTTACCCGCGAGGTGAAGAGACGTATTGCAGCTGCAAACAGGGCCTTTTACGGATTACGTAGCCAGCTGAAGTCCCGTAGCCTGCAAACGAAAACGAAATTCGCTCTGTATAAGACGCTGATACTTCCGGTAGTCCTCTACGGCCACGAATCGTGGACGTTAAAAGAGTCTGACCGGAGAGCATTTGGTGTCTTCGAGCGTAAGGTGCTGCGAACAATACTCGGCGGTAAACAGGAGAATGGCATCTGGCGGCGTCGCATGAATCACGAGTTGTACCAAGTGTATAACGGTACGGATATAGTGAAGCTTATAAAACACGGCAGACTACGGTGGGCTGGGCATGTAGTGCGGATGCTGGAAGAACGACAAGCAAATATTGTATTCAGCAGAGAACCCGGTAGAGGTCGTCGACTCCGGGGTAGACCTCGGACACGTTGGCTATTTGCAGTTGAGGAGGACATCAGGTCGCTAAACGTTCATGGCGACTGGAAGCGATTGGCTCAGGACCGAGTCCAATGGAGAAGAGTACTTCGTTCGGCGTTGAATCAACCTGGCGATTCGTAGCCCATCAAGTATCAAGTAAGTATCATGGCTACTATGTAACACTTCAAAATACAGTGTTGCCTACAAAGCAGCTGCTTGATCATGTCATAAGTTTACCAATCTCTTAAATAATTAATAACTTTTTCCTATCTCGTTTGACATAGAAACAATCTTCAGCAAAGTTGTAGCTGAGAAAATTTTCTATAAGAATAATTATCGAACTGTTTCGTAGCTCAATATGGAAATAGAATAAAAGGCAATGAACAAAAAGTTGAGATTTCCCATAGTAATTTACATGTAAACTTCAAATGGCTTGTGCGAAGTCTGTTTCTAACCAAATGAGTTGTAACTTTGGGAGGCTAATCAGGACCCGATTTGAAACCATTTAAGCACTGTGGAGCGAAAAAGTCAAATTTGGCATCAGTCTAGTACCCATACATATAGTATAAATGGTACCAACACATGGGAATTATATTGTACTAGCTTTAAGTTCTAGATAATTAAGACGCACTTTATTGTTGGCCATCAGTCGGATCAGTTGCCTTTAATTTACTGCACACTTAGAAAAATTCATGTAAATTTAGGTGCTCTGAGACTGACATATACGAGCGTCAATTATGACACAAAATTGAGTCATAATAGACGCGAAATTCAGCTCAATCAAACGTACTTTTCGTCGAGTAACGAACTTTTCAGTCTCGGAGCACTTAATTTTACATGACATGTTTGTTTACGTCTCATCCTTTATGTCAAAGATGGATTCCGACACGTGTAAAATTAGGTATTTCTAAGTGTGTGCCTATAATGTAAGAAAACGTAAGAAAATGTATTTTTTAAATCTTACATAATAAGTTCTTGGTCCCTAAGCTCTTATTCTGCATTCAATGTTTGTTGGGTATTTTTTTATTTTTTTTTTTGATTCGTCTATATGAAATTATGCAACGAAAGAAATAAAACCTAGGTTTGAGTTTTCAGAGAATGATCCAAAGTTATTAAGTCTTTAAAGTTTTCTAGCAATACATAAAATGTTTTCCAAGGAAAAGATCAACTTTAATAAAATAGACCTCCTTCCGTAAGCCTCCTGTGTTCCTCCAATTCGATTTCAGTTTATCGCTTCTCCTCCTCGTCTAAAAGTCCATTACATTCCCACAGTTGCATCACCAACCCAACCCAAAGCCCGTACCATAAACCCACTCGCCACAACGCTAATTG
Source organism: Ochlerotatus camptorhynchus (assembly GCF_037179485.1). Classification (NCBI taxonomy): domain Eukaryota; kingdom Metazoa; phylum Arthropoda; class Insecta; order Diptera; family Culicidae; genus Ochlerotatus; species Ochlerotatus camptorhynchus. The sequence continues at coordinate 2,347,421 of NW_027040507.1, read as the reverse complement.
AGTTTTTGGCTTCTCCATCGATTGGCTCGCTGAATTAGTTCCATTCCGACGCCTAGCCATTTACTCCTGATAACTTTCCCCCTCGAACTGGGAAAATCCCACTCCGAGCTTAACCGGGCTGATGATTATCCCGAAATATGAAAACAGTTGGTCTATAATTTGCTCCTCGTTCCGCGCTGCGCTCTGCTTATCATTGCAAACATCAACGTGCAGCCAGCAACTTTCTACTCAACTTTATGAATATCAAATTAAAAAAAAAACCGAAAACTATGCCGAAACACAAATGCCACAACAGTCCGAAAACAAAAAAGGAAAGTTTACCACTTTTTCGTTGGTATTTATAAGAAAAGTTCCATGCCTTCGTTTTTTTTTTACGTCGATTTGTTTCAACTTTGTTTCGGTTCGAATCATTCCTCGAGCAAACGGGGAATTGTTTATCAAACAAAAACACACGCCGTGCCACCCCCGGAGAAAGGCTAGAAAAGAAGGCTTCAACGAACAAGAAAGTGTCGAAAGACTGTAGGTCGTGCCACTCAGCCGGAGCGGGGTGACTTTTGCACAAATATTTCAAAAGAAGCGCTTCCGGAAAAAGAGAAAATCGTGAAACTGCCAAAAGGACAATCGCCGCTTTTTGTTTGGCAAACGTGTCACGCGGTTGGCATGTTTATATGCTAGTAAACACATACACACACGCACACCGGCTAGCCAGTCAATGTGATTTCTGTCAATGATATCACGGCGCGTCCAAGATCAAGAGCACGGCCGATGAGATCCAATCAAAACTGAGTGGTTTTTCAAAATAGCAATAACGTAGGTTGTTGATAGACTGAGTAAAATTGCCCTAGCTTTTTCTTCAAAAATCTGCTCGAATATTAGGCAAATCGTCGAAAATTTTACTCAATCTACTAATAACCAGTGTGGAACCTCATATTCGAAAAGTTTTTTCCGGGAAAATCGCGGAAAATTTTGCTCAGCCAATGAGTAACCTACGTTTTTTTCGAATTTGAGTGAACGAAACTCAAACTTGAGTTGGTTCAATCGGCCGTGTTAGGATGATAGCCTTCCAATAACGAAAACAAGGAAAAACTTCTTATACAGATGGTGCGGGTGGAGTGGGGTAGGACCCAGAAAATTGGAACTTTGCTGGGAATCATTCCCACGAAAGCGCGCCATTTGCGATGATGAATCGAGAATTTGTGTGATGAGAAAATGAAATCGCAGTGGTGAACGGGCTAATAACTCCAAGTTGCCACAGAATTGCTGGCTTGTGTGTGTGAGTTGTATCGATTGTTCGGATTTGTTTGGATGCGGCTTTGTTTTCGGAAGATTAATGAAAGATAGAATTAAGTTACGGATTGTTTTCCGTGTTCTGAGGGTAGGCGTTAGAATGAAGGTTGAGTAAACAGCTTGGTGGTTGCCGGATGGCGGCTTGGCCTTTGCTGTCGATCCTGGTGAAGACACGCAAACAAAACGACCAACATGTCAAATATAAAGTATGGTTTTCATTTAATGTGGTTATATTTCACTGGATTCTCCCCAATTTCACAGACATTAAACATTTTCGTAACACCTCTTTACAAGTTTTCTAGGTTTTCATGATTTCTTATTAAGGGGTTACGCCACCCTAGAATACAGAAAAATGCACCAACTTCATTAATTTTTTTTTTTTGTTATTTAATAAAGTCACATACTAAATTAACTTATATGGGCTTATAGTACACATAATTAGGGGTGCTTACAGTATTTTTTCATAAGGGTAAACCATGTGTGGCAGTTGGCAGCACTGCGAGTTCCTGGCACTGCTTCCCGTGTAGTGTTACGCGGCCCACACTTTCTTCGTCGTAAATATGAACCTAGAACAAAAACGAGTGGTTTTTCATATTTTATATAAGGGGCTGTTCATAAACTACGTTGACAGATTTTTGGGATTCTTGACCCCCCCCCCCTGCGTGGACAATTGTCCATACAAAAAAAATTAAAATTTGTATGGGCCGTGGATAATTGCCAACCCCCCCCCCCTAAACTGTCTACGTAGTTTATGAACAGCCCCTAAGAATACCTAGAGAAGTACATACGGAGATGAAATTTTTTTGAATTTTACGCAAATGGGACTTGTTTTTGCAAAAAATCAGTTTTTTCGCCTGAAATTTGTTTCTAAAATTGTTTACCACAATTGCATTTTTTGATCAATTGAAAAGTTCGTATGTACTTCTCTAGATAATTAATCAAAGAATGCAATCGTCAAAGTCTAGATCAAATTGAGTCAAAATTGCAGATGCTATCGTGTGGGCCGCGGAGAGAAATGTTGTATCGAAAAAAAAACGCGGCCCTGGCGGCCCGAACCGTTCAGGTGCGTGATGCAAAGTTTTGTAATTTCGCTTATAACTTTCGGAATTTTAATTTGTTCGACATGGAACCAATTGTCCCTTATTTTTGACGCTTCAGAGTACCTTTTTATGTAAAAAAAAAAGATTTTTTGAAAATCCTAGGGTGGCGTAACCCCTTAATCAACTTATGATTATTATAATAATCAAACAATAAGTTTTGCACAGGACAAAAATGTTTATGCAAAAAAGGGGCGACGGACACCTTAAGCTTAAGTTGGAAAAACGCAAATTTTGTGCATGTAATGCTTTGTACTCAAATTAAAAAAAAACTCATTGATGCTAGCGGGTTTCCAAATAAATGATGTTTTAATCATCAATAAAAAACATGCTTTTACCGAGCAGTTTTCAAATGTTCTGGAAAGGCAGAACATGATATGGATATGACGGATACTTTGAAGGGTAAGATGGACACTTACAGAAATGATTCAGAGTATGAAATAGTTGACTATTTTTGATATTATTTAGATGTAGCCATTTTTTTTTGTCGCATAAATTGGGTGGAAATTTTAATATTTAAGAGAAAGTATTTTCTGAACATAAACATAACGTACAAGCAATTCAACTGCAAATCAAGCAATATTAAATCCATAGTTAATAGCAATTCATATTCCTATGAGAAAATCATGGCTTGTTAGGAGCAGTTTCGGAACACTTCGGCATTGAGGCATCCCGAGTGAAACCAAGAGAAGCATTGCAAACACATTAGCCAACCACATATGTTACACAGGTTATCAAATAAAGTGTCGGTCTTGCATTGCTTTTGATAGGATTTCCTCGGCGATCGCTTTCGCTCCTTTTCAAATGGATTGGATTTCTTTGAAAGCTTCTGCATTTTTCAAATTAACGGCATATTGATTAGATGTTAGGTTTGCTGCTTTCTCTGTTTGACTTTTTTGTTTGCTGACCCTCGGAGTTACCATTTTAGGCAACGGCAGTATCTCTACTGGTGATACTTTGAACGTCGGTTTAGCTGTTGAATCATTGTCATTTCCAGAACAACTACCCAAGATGTCTTCAGGAGTTTTTTTTAACTCCTTTATCTTCAGACTGGATTGATGAAGAAGCGGCATCTTCTGGATCCTGATGAGGTAGTGCTTCTACGTGAGCACCAGCAGATTGATCGGCTACCTCCAATGGAGTAAATGCATCGTCGTCGTTACGATTGCAAGGCCAGAATCCTGTTATACAGAACTCGTTAATTTAACTTTAACTTAACTTTAACTTAACTTTAACTTAACTTTAACTTAACTTTAACTTAACTTTAACTTAACTTTAACTTAACTTTAACTTAACTTTAACTTAACTTTAACTTAACTTTAACTTAACTTTAACTTAACTTTAACTTAACTTTAACTTAACTTTAACTTAACTTTAACTTAACTTTAACTTAACTTTAACTTAACTTTAACTTAACTTTAACTTAACTTTAACTTAACTTTAACTTAACTTTAACTTAACTTTAACTTAACTTTAACTTAACTTTAACTTAACTTTAACTTAATTTTAACTTAACTTTAACTTAACTTTAACTTAACTTTAACTTAACTTTAACTTAACTTTAACTTAACTTTAACTTAACTTTAACTTAACTTTAACTTAACTTTAACTTAACGGTGCGATGGAATAACGGCACGTGGAGGAGGCGAATGAACCACGAATTGCACCAGCTGCTGGGAGAACCATCCATCGTCCACACTGCAAAAATTGGGTGACTACGGTGGGCTGTGCACGACGTAAGAATGCCGACCCAGTGAAAAAAATGAAAACTCACCCGGAGGAGCGGGAACTTTATCATCGCTGGCGATCTGAACGCAAAACACCAAGCTTGGGACAACGGTCGGAGCAATCGAAACGGCTCCATCCTGAATGAAGACCTGCAAGAGGGCCACTATACCATCTTGGCCCCGGATTCTCCCATCCGGTTGACTCGGTCTGGGGTCCATGCGACCATCGACATCTTCGTAAGCAACATGGGACACAACATCTCGCAACCTGTGGCATTCCAAGAGCTGAGCTCGGACCACTACCCGGTGATGGCCGAAGTTGATCCTCGGTAAACCGGTTCGAAGCTTCCCAGCGCAACTACCATCGAGTCAACTGGGTGCAATATCAACACTGCGTCGACACAACCATCGACTACGATGTCCAACCGGGGACGTCCGGAGATGTTGACCGGTGTCTACAAACCATCGAGGAGGCGATCTCCCGGGCCAGGGAACAACACGTACCAGTATCCAGACAGGTGAATAACACTCTGAATCTTGACATCCCTACCAAAGTAACACCATTCGTAGGCAGTACCAGCGTTCTGGCCTGCCTAACTTGAAGACCAATTGTAATCGATTAACAAAGATCATTCAGGCCAGGATGGTGGATCTCAGAAATAACGATTTTGCCGCTCTCTCCCAGATTGTGCTAAGCCCTTTTGGCAACTTACGAAAATTCTTAAAAACAAGCCTAGGCCCATTCCCCCACTGACCCAATTGGATCGTCCCGGCGACCCAGTGGTTCATCTGATAACTCCTGAAGAGAAGGCTGCCGCGATAGGTCAACACTTCGTCAGCTCCCATAATCTCGGACAAAACATCGTCAGCCCTCAGAATCTGAGGTTGATGAAAATGCAACCAATCTTCTTCAGATTCCTAACATTTTTCCAGAGGAATCCGAGATTATGGCTGACGAACTGTTGGCCTATATCAAATCATCTAAAAACATGAAGGCCCCAGGTTTCGACAACATCTTGAATCTGGAACTCAAACACTTGAGTTCCAGATTCTACAACCAGCTGGCACTGATTTTTAATCAGTGCCTCAGACTTGGCTACTTCCCCTCGTGTTGGAAGTCAGCTAAAGTCATACCCATCCGGAAACCTGGGAAGGATCCGTCCTCTCCTTCAAGTTATCGACCAATCAGCCTTCTCTCAGGGTTATCAAAACTGTTCGAAAGAGCACTGTACCACCGGCTCCTAACATCTGCCGATGAAAACAACTTGTTACTCGAGGAAAGGTCGTTCGACCGTCCACCAGCTGACTCGAGTAACAAACATTCTCAGACGGAACAAGTCTGTTTCGAAAACATCTGCCATGGCGTTGTTGGACGTTTAAAAAGCGTTCGACAGTGTCTGGCATGATGACCTGGTGTTCAAATTGCAGCAGTACGGTCTTCCAATCTTCCTAGTGAAGATAATTATCAACTATCTATCGACGTTCCGAGTCTCTCTGAATGGCATCACATCGGATGCTTTCAACATCGGTGCCGGGGTTCCACAAGGAAGCATCCTTGGCCCCATCTTATTCAACCTGTTCACCTCCGATATGCCGGCTCTCCCTGATGGTGGATCGTTGTCTCTGTTCGCAGATGACACATCCATCGTCTACAAGGGTAGGGTCATCGGAGCTCTGACTGCCAAACTTCAGAGAGGCCTGGACGTCCTGTCTGAATACTTCAACAGCTGGAAGATCCGTATCAACGCGGCAAAGACCCAGGTCATTATCTTTCCACACTCTAAATCTCCCAGACTTGTTCCGTCGGAGAATAACAAGATCTGCCTGAACGGCACAGTGGTCGAATGGTCCAAAGAGGTCGTGTACCTTGGACTGACTCTTGACAGTGGGATGCTTTTCAGGGAGCACGTTGACAAAACGTGTGCAACATCTTGATAAGATCGTTGTATCCACGTATCAACAGGAAATCAACCCTGTCCCTGAAAAATAAGCTTGCTGTCTACAAACAAATCATCCTTCCTGTAATCGAGTACGGTATGCCAATCTAGGAAAGTTGCGTAAAATGCCATCACCTTAAACTCCAAAGGATCCAGACCAAGATCCTTAGGATGGCCCTAAGCAGTCCCCCGCGGACTAGAAATTCAGAGATCCACCTCCTGGCTGGAATTCTGACATTAGAAGAACGGAGAGTATTCATCCTGGAAAGGTTCAGAGACACCTGTCTGAGATCAAATCATCAGATCATACGTGATCTAGCACGTTAGGTTAAGTTATGCTTGTAGTTAGGTAGGTTATCACTTTTTTTCCAATTCAAACAAAACACACTCCTTAAGGGTTATGCTGTAAACTAGTTGCAAAACAATAATATTAAATTAGGATAACAAATTAAACAAAGATGAAGAGCCGGGTTGGCTAATCAATTAAAATGTTAAAATCAATGTCCAATCATAAACAAACAGAAATAAAAATAATTTTAGTAGTAGTACTAGCCTCAACTCATTTTCGTTTCGGACGCTGTGGTGAGCAGGCAGCAGAAGCAGCAAAAGCAGTCGTCTGGCTCGCTGTGGCGGTGTCAAACGTGTCTCAGGTCTGATCTACGAGAAAACGCGAGGTGTGCTGAAGGTGTTATTGGAAAATGTGATCCGTGATGCTGTCACCTATACTGAACACGCCAAGCGGCCCTTTTCTGGGCCAACAAGCTTATTACAGTAAAAAAAAAGTTAGAAAACTGTCTGTTTGTTCATATTCAGAACCACATGCCCCCAACAGCCACACAAAATGCTCTCCAGAGTTGTTATCTTGTAAACAAAGTTGGAAGCAGGGGTACAAGTGATTTTGATCGATTCTATCCATCAACTTTCACTTTGAAAAAAAAAATACTACAAAAAAAAACAGAAAGAGTTGAGAAAATATATTATTGATCAAGCATGAGTATGAGCATGAGCATGATTGATCGCCCACGGTTGCTACTCTGCTATTGCCAGACCAGCTGTAATTACACAGAGAACCAATAGACGATGCTTGGGACTAGCAATCAGCCTCAATGTGTAAAAACTGGTGATCTCAAACTAGGCAATACCAGCGCCGGCCGCGCCCGAACACAGGTCAAGAAAGGAAGGTGTAGGAATGTGTTGACGTGACACTCGCTTTGATGGAAGCCGAGAACACCTCTGCACTTCCACGAAGAATCATTGGGATATTCCCAAGTAACAATTTTGGTTTTATAAGAGTTCTGCAGACCATGATTAAGACTTGAAGAATGCTTTAAAACCTCGATAAAACTTGAATGTTACTTGAGATTGGGTAATAGGGTTGGGTTTGCAGCAGGGTTCGTTTTGGTAAACGATAAGCTGAATTGATGTCCTAACAATCATATAACGCGAAGGAGCTTGGGATTGAACCCACGGTCTTCTGTTCAGTAAGCAAAAACGTTTGCCACTAGGCAGACGAGCTCATCGAGTTGCTGTTATTACCATGTAGTCATGTTAACAAATAAAACGATTGACGAATCTTGAATGTAGATGGGCTTGAGATTAGACTCATGATGTTCTGCTCAGTAAGCAAAACCGGTTTTTCTATGGCCACCGAGCCCCTCATATCACATTATAGCGTTACTCAAGTTTTTATAACTATTCAAACCCGGCACCGACGACAATGAAAAGTTTTACAAAATACACAAGCGATCTTACCATACATTTTTAATGTGAAAGGACCTGGGACCGCGTTTTTCTGCTCAGTAAGCAAGCCACTGCAACCGACGATCTTTGAAATCCTTAAACGAAAAGCAATGAAAGAGGCCTTCATTAAGATCCACTTTCACGTGACGTTAAATGTTTCGATTTTCTCTTTACGCATGGTTCAGGCAATCATAACAAGCTACGGCCGACGTGACGACTGTTTAAGACCTGGTTAAACAAGCTATTCAAATGAAATTACGTTCTCGAATTTCACTTGGCATGTAATAAACAACAGAAATACGCGATCATTTATATTTTCAGCGGTTGATGGTTAATTTTAAATGTACTAACGGTACTGCCTACGACTACGACGGCGCCTGTGACAACGACAACAGCGAATTTGTAACTTGCCATTTGTCTAGGATAAACACCTTTGCCCGGCTCCTCCACTGGTTCTTCATGTCCGCTATCTGTCACTGTTTGCAAAATACCTAATAGCAATTACCTTTGTTGTAATACTTCCTGTATTGCCATGGTCATCTGGGAGGAGGGTCGCATCTAGTGCTTTCCCCAGGAACCGTTCACGGCCACCAGCTACTGCCCGTCCAGTCTTGGGCGGATCTAGCGAGGCATCCTTCAGATTACTTACAATCTCCGACACTCAATGCAAATCGCAGGCACACTTACGCTAGTTACAAAAAAAACACACACGTGCAAAGAAACGGATCAAATAAACATCACTCTCGCAAAAGCACACCCGTCGTCGTCGAACGGCAAAAAAAAGGAATCGGTGGGCAATTTTGTGATACGGTTTTCCAAAATCAACCGGGAATGCACGAATTTCACCACACCCAACTACGAAACACGTTCAGAAGCACTTTTGGTACACTTTCGTTCGAAAACACTTATTTTTTTCAAAAATAGTTGCGAGTGAACCATCATCATTCATTCCTTTATTTAACGTCGGTCTCTGTTCCGCAATCTAGTGCCTATCACCGACGGACATCGATTGCCATCCATTGACGGCAACCGAATGTGCAGGAAGGCAGCTTTCACACCTGCGTAGGATATCGCACCCATTCACAACACACATGGGCCGGGACCAACGGCTTTACTTCCCTTCCGAAGGAAGACGTGACCAGAGATTTTTATGCCTCAGAAAAATCCCACCGACCTCGGCTGGGATTGAACCCAGACCCATTGGGGTGTGAGAAAGCAGTCACGCTTACCACTACACTACCGGCGCCGGCTGAGCCAACATCATCACCGCATACATAAACTCTTTTCATCAATCATCGTCATCAATATCACATTTTCAATAATATTGCCAGTATGCCAATTTATTGTTAATATATTGAAGGTGAAAGTTAATGCTTTTTCCATTGATGCTGAATCTACACCACACCCAAATTTGAAATGCATCAATACCAAAAAGCATTGCAAATTAGAAAAACGAGAAGTATTGAAATTTGGAACATATGCGTAAACTCCATATTTTTGCATTACTATAATAATTCTACTACTGAAATGACAACTTCAATTCGAGGATTCCAAGTTCAGGGTAAAGCCCGATTCAAAGTTAATGTGGACGCATTTAAGTGATCATAACTCAAGAATTAAACAACATACACGGTTGGTCAAAATGTCAAACAAAAGGGTATTTATTCAGCTTTCAAACGAGACATAACAAGTTATTACAATTCACCGTTTCAACTGTCGCACTTTACTTGTGATCGATGCCATCATGATCTGCACAGTCGCTGTTGACACTGTACCGGCGAACTTATTCCACTTTAAACGCATTTGTTGTGCATTTGTCACTTCTTTACCGCATCCTCGAAGTTTTTGCTTGACAATTGCCCAGTATTTTTCAATCGGTCTGAACTCAGGGCAATTCGGGAGGATTAATCTCTTTGGCAACGAAATTAACATTGTTTGCAGCATACCATTCTAGTACCTCCTTAGAGAAGTCGCAGCTGGCTAGATCCGGCCAAAACATAACGTTGGTCTTGTGTTACCGAATGAAGGGTAAAATCTGCTTTTTCAGACACTCTTCAATGTAAACTTTCGACGTCATTGTGTGAGATGTAATGAAAACCTTGGTTTTAAGGCCACAACTGCAGATTCCTTGCCAAATCATTAGTTTCCGAGCAAAATAATCAGCAAAAACAAATATATACCTGGAAGGGACATCCCCACGACCAGTTGCCAGGTAAAAATTTCGTCCGGGGATTTGTTTATAATCCATTTTGACATATGTTTCTTCATCCATTAAAATACAGCCAATCAAATTTCGTCAAAACTCGTTCGTATAGTAATCGTGCTCGCTTTTTGGCCACTAAATTTTGTTTCAGGGAGCGATTCGGATGTTTACTGGCACAAAAAGACTCATATCCTTCTCTTGAAAGGATGCTACGCACGGTGGAAAAGTTGGAATCGTATTTCTTTGCCAAATCACGTATGGAGACACGTACCTCAACACCTTTCTCCTCAGATCTTTGTCCCTAGTGCCACTTTTATGATCCACACTCAGAGTATTCTTGTAACATTTGATTACAAGACTCACCGTTGACTTTGGGAATTTTAACACTTTTGCTATTTTTGAAGCAGACCGCGAAGGGTTCTCTAGATGTTTGTGCACAATTAATTTTCTTTTCTTAAGTTCCATGATCCGTAATTTCGGGATGCGTCGATGAATCGAGAAAAACTTTTCACCAATTTCTTCGTCAATAAAACATCAACAAATGCCTGTCAAACGTTTTTTGTTCCAACCACCAGGGGCGCGGTGGTATATTAAACCGTGCGTCCAGATTCACTTTGAATCCAGCCTTAGCCCTATTAATGCTCAGGGAAGTCTGGCCGTAAGGCCTGCCAATCTTCTGCGACGTCCTGATGAAGTTCAGGGAAGCCCTGCTGAAAGTCCTGCCGAAGCTCAGGAAATCCCTTCCGAAGTTCAGGGAAGCCTTGCCAAAGTTCAGGGAAGTTCTGCGGAAATTCCGAGAAGTTCTGTTGAAGTTCAGGAAAGTTCTGCTGATGTTCAGGGAAGTTTTTCCGAACTATAGGGAAGTCTTACCAATGTTCAGGGAAGACCTTCCGAACTTCTGGAAAGTCCTGCCAAAGTTCAGGGCAATCCTGCCGAAGTTCAAGGACCTCCAGCCGAAGTGATTTATTAGATTTTTCGACTGGTACGTATGGAGATTTCTTTTATATGGCTTTCACAGTCTAGGGTAATCCAAACAGGGAAATGCAAAACTTACTGTTTGTATTACCCTAGATTGAGAAAGCCATGTAAAAGATATCTCCTGCCAAAGTTCAGATAACTCCTGCCGAAGTTCAGAGAAGTTCTACCTAAGTTCAGGGAAGTCCGGTCAAAGTTCAAGGAAGTCATGCTGCGGTTCAGGGAAGTCCTGTCGAAGTGCATAGAAGTTCTGCCGAAGTTCAGGGAAGGGCTGCTGAAGTTCAGGGAAGTCCTTTCATTTCAATTCTTGGAAATCAGAGAAGTCCAGATGAAGTTCAGGGAAGGCCTGCCGAACCTCAGAGAAGTCCTGCCGTAGTTCAGGGAAGGCCTGTCATAGTTCAGGGAACTCCTGCTGAAGATCAGCGAAGTCCTGCCGAAGTTCAGGGAAGTTCTGCCGAAGTTCAGGGAAGTTCTGCTGAAGTTCAGGGAAGTTCTGCTGAAGTTCATTGAATTATATAATTATCTTTAAAAATACAAAGATATATCAGAATACCTTCATCAAAAAGGCTGAAATTTTCACAAAATATCATGAAATACTTGTGAAATAACTTGTAAAAATCGAAGATCATATTGTTTTCCTTGATTGGTTTTCCGTCGATCTTGTTTTCCGTTCTGAGCACCAATGCTTTCGATGCCAGGGAGGCAGTTCCCACACCTCGACCCTATCTATTGACCCATCAACTCATGAGCCGGGGACCAACGGCTTTACTTCCATTCCGAAGGACTTCCGAAGGACTTCCGAAGGACTTTCAAAGGAAGGCGTGATCAGAGATGTTATGCCTCAGAACATCCCGGTGGTGTCAGCTGGGATTGAACCCAGGCCTGCTGGGGTGAGAGATGATCACGCTTACCACTGCACAACTGGCGCCACTCAGGATCAATTTGATTTTAACAATATATATATATATATATATACAGCAATTCCATAGAAAAAAGTTATAGTGGGTCTCAGAATTTCATGAACATTGGTATAGTTCTTCCTTATCAAAAAATATTAGACTCGTATTTTTTTATTGTGCCATTAGGGTGACCATTTCCGTGTTAGGGTGGTCCAAAAAATCATTTTTTTTTCAAAAATGTCTTTTTTCAAAAATTTATAACTTCTGAACCTCTTGACCGATTTTTACGATTGACCCTTCAAATGAAAGATGTTTTAATGTAGTTTTAAGAAAAACTATGAAACACTCAGAGATAAATATATATATTATTTTTAAAAATATCCGGATACATCTTGTCTATACCACACTTTTCATGATTTGTCTAATTTTTCCAGAGTTCTCAATTGACATAGATTCACAATAATAATGAGAGGAGGCATCAAACGATTTTCCCGCTCTCGAAAATTTTGAAATGTTATTCCTCGGGAAGCAATTTATGTAGATGATGAAACATTTAGAGAACATAAAAATCTCAACTTTTTGAATTATAACAAACTGCTGCCTCAACTAAGAAAATGTATTCCAAGTATTTTGAACCGCCAACACTCAACCGACTGGTGAATCCATTATATTCATTATAAATTGATCTGAATCTCGATACAGACAACAATTTTCAGTTTAAGGGATGGGCCGGTAGTTCGTTTATTTGATAGGCTCAATCGCGTTAGCTTTACGGAGCCGATAGTGCATTGTTCTTTGTTTGTAACAAAATTCACTTAATTCTATGTCTAGTAGGAGTTGGGCGGAATACTCGTGGCTTACTCGAGGTTAGAGAGGTACATTGTCGAAGGATAGGATCAGGGGAGGAGCTTGTGGGTAAGGTTTCGTTGTCTCATCAGAGTGTTGTCGCCAGTATGAATGGTAGTGCGGTTCTAGTTTCGTCTGGAGTTCGACCGGCTATGGTGACCAGTGGGCGACGATGAGACTCATCGAGACGGGGGGACAAGACAAACAAAAACTATTAAAGAGAGACAAAAGACAAAGGAATTAAATTCTTATACTAGACATTTGAATAAACACATAAACCGACTGCATATAGCAGATATCGCGAGTTCCCAACACGTCTCTGATAGGAACATAGGGTTATCTCCCTTGGGCCTCAAGAGGATTTTCACGATGAACCAACATATTTTTGAATGGTGGTGGATGTTATCTAGCATTCATGTGAAGGTAGCTCTTCATACCTATGCGATCTAGTCTGGAAGATTCTAGACGTTATTCCAAACGCTCCCCAAGGCTAGGTAAAATCTCCGCTCGCTTCAATAATAATTCACGTGTTTATTGAATTTAAAACATTATATTCCTTTGATTTCTCCACAAAACAACCCACATTTCACCCATCCTGCTGCGCCTTAACAATGACCGTACATAACCGCAAACGGTCGTACGTGGTTAGTTTTTGCTCAGTTGGATCTCCCGGTCCCCATCCGCAGCCATTTATCCTTTTCCATGTGTTTGATCCCATCTCCCAGTGCAGCTCGGTGGCATTCCACAACAAATCACTCTTGAAACACTCTTGAACCGCACACCCGAGAGCACAAATCTGTTAGCTCACGTACTGTTCCTTCATTCAAAATGGCAGCACCACCATCGCCGCCGCCGCCGCACCACCTCACTTAAGTCATGTTCCACTTTGTTCCGAAGAGAAACCCAAATAAAATCGCAGAAAAAAACTAAAAAAAAAATCCACATCGGTGCGAAGAAAAATGTTTTTCACACTACATTCCTCACCCATCCGAAAATTCTCCCGTTAGTTCGTCCTCTCAACTTCGGCGAGCAAGTAGTAGGTTGCCGGCAGATTAAATCTTGATTGTACAATTCCAGACTCACAACCGACAGCAAACCAGCACACTGACACTGGTACTAGCACTGTTTGTGGCAAAATCGTACAAACGGGCCATGGTAGAGATCCTCGAGATTCTTAGGCTGCACGAGTATAAGTATCCCTTTTCATGGTAGAAGTATGTCTAAGTCATGTTGGATTTAGTCGGCATCAGGAGAAGACTACTACCAGTGCCAACGGGTGGCATATTCGACGTGTTCAGGCATCATGGGATGGAAAACCCCAGACCTTAATGGCCTTGTTGTACAAGCCGGAAAACCCGGCAACCGGAAGATGGGAAAGTAAGAGATGAAGTTTATTCCGCGCAAGGATTTTTTTTATTATTTCGCTCCGTGTGTGTGTGTCACTCGAACAAGCATTCGCTAAAACCTAGATTTATCTAATCCAGCACCTTTTGTCATCCTTTCAGTTCTTCCGGAGTCGGGATATTGGCGGGACGAAGCTCTCGTTTTACTCCTATTTGCATCAGCAGCAGCTGCCCGAGAGAATCAAGGCAACGAATGGGTGAATCACGCTATGAAAATAAACTTTACATTTATAACTGTCGCTTATCTAAATCCGGGGTGTTACTTCATCCGAATTTATATGCACGCTCTACATAACTTCCTGTTTTCAAGCATCATCAGTCATTCCCGGCGCGCGATTTTGCTCCTCGACTGGCTGGTTGGTTGCTCATGGACAGAGACCCGTCCCCGAGGGGGCAAGTCCTTACCGCAGACTCCCTTTGTTGCTGGCTTGACAGCTTGACGACGACGAGGACGAGGACCAAGACGTGGTGGAAACATGGCAATGTTTAGCGAAGATAAGCGATACAAATTTCCATGCCATCATTTCGCCAGGGCTGTCTGCCCGAGCAAAGATGTGGTAAATCTTTTGATCTTGTAATGGCGGAGTTTTGTTCCAGCAGCGATGGCGCACGGTTGCTTGTAAATGGCTGGGACTCGGTAAAGGCTATATTTGAGCAGATGTGGCAAATTTAACGTGGGAGTATTAAATTGGTCTAAGCTCCTCCAAGACAAAAGAAGAGGTACTTGTGTTGGTTCTTTGGTTCACTGATGAGTGCACTCGGGTGGAGAGGGCGTTGTTGCGTTTGGAACCGACCTGGAGTTGACTGTGATTGTGCCTGTTGAGAGATGTAAGATTTACTGAAGATAAATACGGAATGTAATATCTTTAATGGGGTACGTGCTGTATTGCTGAGATGCTCCCTCCCCATGGACATGGAGGTTGACGGTACTGAAGCAAAGGGCTATGTTTAATTTCTTTATATTTGTAACGATGATGATTTCCTATAGTGACACATATCACCTTCTTAATGCTTCAGTATGCCTCAAACGATTAATTCTTGGTTGTTAATAGAACTTCCTTGATGCAATCGGCTGCTTCATGCAGACTGAGCAATTCTGATTATAGTATCAGATTTGTTCTGTATACAGAGGAACTGGGAGGGCTTATTAAAAACTTCTCACCAATAAAGTAATGATCTTCTTGTAAATTTTACATATAATTTTATTAATATTTTATTTTATTTAAGCATATTATTTTTGTTACAGTCAATTTGCATTAGCATATGATACAAGAGATTTAATATTACTTGCTCGTTTTTGCGTAAAATAATTAATATTTATTTTACTGGGGATCGAAGTGTGCTCTGCTTCTGTACGGACGCGAAAAATTTCCGAGTGTCAAATTTATGGTTTTATTTTTTCTTGGCGTTTTCTAATTTTAGTGCTAGAAAGTGAAAGTGATCGGTTGGAAATGCATTCGAAAGTGTTTTCGTTTATCATAATCCTTTTCATCAGAACTTTTACTAGGCGATTGACAATCTGGCCCGATGATTCTGATTGGAGGCAGGTGCAAGAGCTTCTTTGAAGATCCGACGGAATGTTTTGAAATGTTTAGCTAGAATTAGAAGATGCAACAGTCTTTCAAGTATTGGCTTCACGTGCAAACCATCGTTCATTTGGTGAGTTCGTTCCTGTTTATTTTTTCACTTGTTTCGATACCATCTATAAGTTTTCTACAATTTTGTCTTGGACATCTTTTCGAAGAGCCACGTTCATGCTGTAATTTGTCGAGCGCACAATTTTCACATGTTGAGATCGAGTGGGAACGTCAAGATAGTCATCCAAGTGCTTTTGTTTCTGGTTTTAGACGTTTGATGTCTTCAGTGATGTTTTTACCCTTCTTACAAAGAAAGGTATAGATATCACTTGAAAAACCGACTATCGATCCGAGACCCGGAGGGCCGAGTGTCATATACCATTCGACTCAGCTCGACGAGATCGGAACATGTCTGTGTGTGTGTGTGTGTACGTGTGTATGTGTGTGTGTATGTAACGAAATGAATGCGCTCACGTTTCTCAGCAACCGCTCAACCGATTTGGACAAACTCGGCGCCAAATGATAGGTCTTGGGGTCCCATTGAACGCTATTGAACGGTTTTGGAATCGGTGAACCGGTTCCGGAGATATGGCCGGAATAAGATCCGGTGAATATGGGCCTTCACCCTGGATTTAACGGAAATCGTATCAAAACCATCATGCGACACATCAAATTTCTACAGAATTCAAAAATAAGATCAATGCAAGTCGTGTTAAGTGTTCGTGGTCTGGACACACTTGGACGTGTTCCGGGTACCCCGGGGAAGTTGCTTGAATATGAATTGAATTAAAACCCATTAAATCACATTAAAATACGATGATAAGGTGATTGGTAGCCTCACCAAATAGACTACACCCGGATATATTCCGGGTACCCCCAGGCAGTGGCGTAGCGTCACTGGATGACACGGGGGTGGGGGACTTGGTCACTGATAATGACAATAAAATAAATAAACTTGAATAAGTAAGAAGGGTCTGATCACACCATAGGTGGATAAATTCGGGTTTTTTACTTTAAAGTTCCCTTTATCTGTGATCATGGTGGGTCTGAAGAGTTTTTGTTGAGCACGCTGAGGCTGAAATTGCATACCCCCCATGGACATGGAGGTTGACGGTACTGAAGCAAAGGGTTATGTTTAATTTCTTTATATTTGCAACGATGATGATTTCCTATAGTGACACATATCACCTTCTTAATGCTTCAGTAGTATCCAATCTACGAAGTATATCATAACAACGCTAACGCTAACGCTAAAATAATCAATATTTATTTTACTTGTAATTACCTTTGAAAGTTTTTTTCAAGTTTTTTTTTTGTGATCTGAAAATTTACCCAGTTTGGTTAGAAGTTTCGAAGCTAACGCATGTCCACAGGCCTAATAGAAAGATAGGCAGAAAAAGTGTATCATGAAGAATGGTTGCATGCAGGGTTGCTTCCACTCACTTGCTATACATGAGTGATTTTCGGAGTTTTGAATTCGTTAGATGTTTTATTTATTTATTTATTTATTTACGATCACCGCCTTCGACAAAGTCGCACAGACTGAGCTACTTAATACTATTTTTCTAGACTTAATTCCTAATCCTATGGGAAAATACAGTTTTGGACATGTTAAAATCGAATTTGTCGTCAACTTCATTAAAAGCCCGGAGACACGAATCAAGTGGATTGTGATGCCCATAGTTCGTCCTGTGGTACGGAATTGCCAGTAGAGGTGAACTTCGGAAGCGACGTGGAGGAATGTTGATCGGTATCTGCTCAAGAAGTGCAAGACAGTCAATACCTCCTGTGATGACATCAAACATGAACATACGCTGCATTTTAATTCGCCTCGATGACAGACTTTCTAAGTTGATCAATCGGCATCGGTCGGGGTAAGAAGGAAGATTTACTGGGTCATTCCAGGGAAGCTGGCGTAGAGCGAATCGTATGAATTTCCTCTGCACACGCTCAATTGCTAAGATCTGCGTCGCGTAGAATGGTGTCCATACAGGAGCAGCATACTCCAGGATACTGCGCACTAATAAACAATATAACGTTTTGATGGCGTACACATCAGTAAAATCTGAAGCATGTCGACGAATAAATCCGAGTGCAGAAAATGCTTTGGCGCTTATAATAGCTACATGTTCGTTAAGCTTCAATTTTGAGTCAATAGTAACGCCCAGATCACAAATCGATAGAACTCGCTCCAGTATGACGGATTCCATTTTAAATTGATGGGTAATGGGCCTGGTGCGTCGCGTAAACGAAATAACTTTGCATTTGTCCCTGTTCACGAGCATTCCATTATCGCTACACCAAACGAGCATAACGTTTATGTCCTCTTGCAACGCCATGCAGCCTTCTGAAGAAGTGATGACACTGGCCAGTGGTGGCGGGGGGGGACACCCCTCACCATCCCTCTCCAAAGGGAGAGTTTGGTAAAGAGAGATGAAAAAACCGATTTGTACCTTCCTTAAAAGTTGTTCTAGCTCACTATTCTAATATCTATATGCAATCTTCACACTGCCGTACTCTAACGGAACTATCAACTCTATGCTTTCATCTACTCCATCTATCGTATAAAAATTACCACTACAGTCTGTTATTTGAAATTAGCATCTTCAACTATAGATAATAACATATTTATTTCTGGCAACCTGTGTTCTTGTGTTTACTTTGAATGACTTTTTCATGAGCAGCTTATCGGAAAGTTGAACTGTTCACTCAAAAAATTCCACACGCCATCATCATGTGTCTCACACTTAATTTTGCGCTTATTGTGAACACACATCCATTTCATGTGTGAATCTTATGCTATGAACCATGCCTGAACACTATGGATTTGAATTGTGACACACTTGGATTCTATGTGTCTCATATGGTGATATCAATAGCTTTGCACACTATAGTTCAATATTCTACAATATTCTGCTTTATCGACTTCTACTTTACCGACTCTAAAAATTGAAATGACAAATATATAATCAAAACTGCCAGAGGTCAGAGCTTTCACATATCTTTTTAATGGGTCTGATTTGGGATTCGATCATGGACTGTTGGGGTGTGCTGCTGCCGGAGTCTTCGTTCTATCTCACTGTGCCAGGGTTGTTCTCATATATGAGGCGGGTTAATAGGATAAAGTCACAACTCTTGTTTTCGATGTTTACCTTTCTGAGGAAGCAATTCACATCGTATTGAAATGCAAAACACTTTAAATCCATCTGTTTTGAACAGTAGCGTGATTCAATGTGCAATACATTTGAATAGAAAGTGAAATTTTTTCAACATTTCAAAGTTTGAAACACTCTAAATTAACGTGTATAACACATCGAGCCAAGGGGAAATACACTTAAAGTAAATTTGATTCTGCATTTAAAAAATCAAGTGTTTAAACACTTCGATCAAACGTGTGAAATTTTTTGAGTGTTGAACGTAGAGTGAAAAATTATTTTATTGCTTCCTGGAATCCAGAAAGTAGAAGATTCTTTCTTGTGCTTCCGGTTTCAGTCATGTGTAAAGTGTGGAAAATGAAGTGCTTCGCCGTATTTTGCAATAATCGACAAGCTTCTTCCGGTTTCCTAGTGACCCGCAGCAAAAAGCTGAGTGGATATCCTTTTGTCGCCTGCCTCCTGATTTTTCAATCACAGAAAATTGTCGAATTTGCAGTGTAAGTAATGATTTATTTAATAAAATTGCGTTGATATTCTTCAACACTCAGCTTATCATTTTTTTTAGTTGCATTTCAATTATGAAACTGACCTATAGGGGAAACGCTCCTATAGTTGCGGTACGTTAGAAGCGTTAGGTTCCTATAGTTATGCATGGAGACTCTATACACAACTATAGGAACCTAACGCTTCTAACGTACCGCAACTATAGGAGCGTTTACCCTATACAAATTCTGATGGAGGTAGATTACTAACTGTGCCAGGAGTCGTTCCAAAGTTTATACAAATTCCAGATTTAAGTTCTTCTTTGTGTGACGGTGGAGATATCACTGTACGTATAAGTTATTTTCCTCAGATGCATCTTGTTTAGTTGTAACTATTTTTTAGGATTGTAATGGCAATCTAACGGAAGTATGTGGTTCATCGAAAACAGTCGACAGAAAAAAAAAACAATTTGTGCTCTACTGCAGTTCACAGGAAACTATCGGATCAACGATAACTGCGTCTAATGGAAACACAGACTCATCAACCCGAAATGAAATGCTAAACAGATCTTCAAAATCTATGTAAATAACAAAATTTGCTATGAGACTGAAAAACTCTTGAATATTTTCTAATTTCTTAGTCTCATCCGAACTATTCGTAGTCTACAACAGCAGAAACACTGTCACATTAAAACTATAAAACAGCTGCGACAAAAACTCAGGTGGACAAACTCAAAGCCTGCTGGGGCAGAATCAAAACTGTTTAACCCAGAACAGGTCAGACTTTTACGAGGTGATCTGAAACGAGTGCAGCGATGGTCTGATGAGGCAATTATAGACAGTTTTGAAACACGATTTGCTTGCGGGGCAAAAGGGTACAATTTTCTTCGAAACAAGAAACACTACCCTATTCCATCG
Organism: Ochlerotatus camptorhynchus; assembly: GCF_037179485.1. NCBI lineage: Eukaryota > Metazoa > Arthropoda > Insecta > Diptera > Culicidae > Ochlerotatus > Ochlerotatus camptorhynchus. Next base: position 2,327,175 of record NW_027040507.1, on the reverse strand, counting down.
ATTCGTACCCAGCAGCGGTACTGCATTTCGATACTGGCATTCTCCACGAAGTGTTTGAGCTGTTGAAAAGAAAAGTTCAATGTATGTCTCCAGCAGATCATGACTGTGATCTGGTCTTAGATGAAATGGCTATTGACCAAAGTCTTTCATACTGTAATAATAATAAAAAAAATGTTTGATAGCACGACAATCCCTGGGCAATCCAGGAAAGCGACTCATGGCCTCATCATGATGCTAGTAGGAGTTCACAGTAGATGGAAACAAGTCGTGGCATATCACTTCACTGGAAACACCATTCCTGAGATTTTTTTGAAATCGCTGGTCATCGACGTTATTCAGAGCGCAGAGACCTTAGGACTCAAGGTGCACTTTGTCACCAAAGATTGTGGACCCAACAACATCCGCATGTGGTACAATTTCGGACTCAATCATTCCAAGGGTCATGTGTTGGATAGCAAACCCCTTGTGCATCCTCTTCGAAGTGCCGATAAAATCGAAATTTTGCCAGACGCGACCCATGTTTTTAAAAGCTGCGTGCAAGGATGGGCTAAAAACCGTTTTATTTACTTTCCTAATGAGATTGTTACCGAAAACGGTTTAACCTCTAACGTCGCCAACATTTTTTTATTTAAAGGAGTTGGTAGAGTTTGAAAAAGGCAAAAATTTGAAAATGGCGTCTCGACTGACGGTCAGAGAAGTTGATTTCATGAACGGAAACAAACTAGACGCAATCAAGGTGTGTAATTCTTACAAATTAGTAAACCATGATGTATCAGCTGCCCTACGCTTCATGAGCGCGGAATTGAACAGGCCGGAACTTCTGACTTCAGCGTTTTTCATCGAGTTTGTGTGGAAATGGTTCAAGTTGATGACTTCAAGAGGTGAGCTATTCCTCAGCTTGTCTAATATTGACGCTTACAACAGCTTACAACCAAGCAGGATTGTTATATATGGTTGTAAGGTTGGTGAAAGCATTAGATGGAAACCTTGGCAAGCATCTACCATTATGTGCACAAACTCAATTCTACGCATGCAACATTATTTTTTAGTAATCGAGCATTATTCCTATCTCTGCACAGCAAGGTAATTGCGTGGAGAACATTTTTTCGTTGCTACGGTTTAAGCAGAAAATTAAGGATTATCTTAAGTAGTTTTCAGTGTCTCAATTCATGGCTGAAATTCCATCATCTTCATATGAACCAGACGACAGAAAATGGCTAGTTAACTTGACTGAAGATATCCGTAAAATGAAATCAACCACGAGTCAAGCGGACTCAAAGTCAAAACCGGAAGATAATAATCTGGTAAATTTATCAAATAATATTTCATAATTAATAATCTTAAAAACTAAATCTCCTGGTGTTGCAGTTGGATCATGTGGAGTTCGAGTATTCGGATTGTTGGGATGCGTTTACCAACTCTTTATAACTACACTTCGTGGGTTGTGTTTATGATAGCTTAAAGCTGCAATTTAGAGTTTATTTCAGTAAAGATGCGTAGCTTATTAATTTTAAGACTTACAAATTTGATGTACTTGTTCTGGAAGTGGTATGGCTCGAATTCCCACTCTACTTCTTCAATTTAGACCGTACTATAATTTTAATTTAATACTAGCGTTAAGTTCAATTTCCGTTAATTTCATCCGTCCTTACAGTGTTTATAATTTATGATTAGATTTAAGCACTACACGGCAAATAATGTCAATATTAGAAAAGTAGAATACTAGAATAAGGATCAACAACTATGTCAACTTTTGTTCTTCGTGTTTGTTCTTCCTCTTTTCGTTTGACGTTATTCTAAGTTCCACGGGTGACGTTTCCCACTGTCATTTGATTCACCGTAAATGCAGGGCCGTAGCGTTTGCAGCGTCGCCGCGATGAGGGGTCTCGTCGTGACACGGATGAAATTTTTAATGACCGTGTGTTCGATAATTCCGAACGTTACCAAGTGTACCATATTGCAGAATACATACTCAGAAGCGAGGGGGGCGACACATCTAAATCTCAATACTAGATGCTCAAAAAATTTCACACTAGCGAATCAATCTTCGAAAACTCTTCTTTCAATTCTCGCATCTACTTGCATCTTTTTGCAGGAAATCTTCAGAATCGTCATTAATCTTCTTTCTATCTATTCAGCGTGTACGCAGCTAGCCACAGCAAAACACAATCTTTCCTGCAACGTAAATAGAGTCGTCCCCCTCGCTCAGAAGCGTCATTAAAAATTATACTGTTTGCGAGGCATGCTTTTCACCATGTATTAGTGAGTGTCCATATTTGAAGGACTTTACAAAGTACACTGTACTTAAGGATTACACAGGATAATCATTGGTGTATGTCACTGAACTTGTCTATTTGTTTTTTGTTGCGCTCGAAAGAATCTTCCAAGACAATGTAACCAGTCTTGCGAAACACCACGAACATGTTTCTTTAAAACTTGCTTCACTGATGAAATCAGTTAACATTAGTATTTTTGCAGAAGAATGTCATAACATTCGTTTTAAGATCATTGAACGTTTTGTGACGTTTCGTCTGAGAATTTACCAGCCTTATAACATGAGAGATAACAAGCATGATAGTCGATCAATGGCATTATAGGGAATTGACGCGGAATTTATTATTGTTCGTTAGGATAAATCCAAACATTATTTTACTTTATTATATTGCTTTTTTAAGAGTGTAACAATGAAAATGTGCTTAAATAAAACTGAATAAATGGCTTTTAGAAATGATTCATATTTATTCAATTTCTCATTAATATTATTCATATCGATATCAATACTTCCCTTACATGCTAATCCTTAATCAGCAAGTTTGTTTACTTTGCTCGATAGGTAGCCGGTTTGACTGTTCGATAGGTAGACTTGGCTCTTAGATAATTAAAACATAGATTGCTCAGTCGGGCATCCCTGCTTTTACTCGAAAAGTAACATTGATAGCGCGCTATTTGTCGGCCAACGGGTGAGCTAAGAGTTTAGCAGCCGAAATGGGTGCGCATTTCGAATCAAAACTGCCCTGCGTAATGTTAATTTTTTGGATGGCACATTCCACCTGTGAAGTTGAAAATTGAAATTGTTTATGCCACATTGATGCAGGAAATATTGTGTTTTGCTGTGGCTAGCTGCGCGTACGCTGAGTAGATAGAAAGAAGATTTATCACGATTTTGAAGATTTCCTGCAAAAAGATGATGCACGATGCAAGTAGATGCGAGAAATGAAAGAAGATTTTCCGATGATTTATAAGCTAGTGTGAGATTTTTTGAGCATCTAGAATTGAGGTTTAGATGTGTCGCCCCCCTCGTGCCACATCGGTTTTGTTTTGCTTTTTAATAGCTGTGTTCAATCTTAAGTGGTGGAGAAATATTGTCATTAATATTGATAATGTACAACTGTATTGTCATGAATATCTATGCATTCCGATTCCGAATTGCTAAATTGAAAGTCAAAATCCATCGAACTAATGCCATCTAAACGTAAAATTTGGCTCGCAACTTTCCGATTTGAAGACGAAGCAGCTAATTCCTTAGTTTTGCAAAGCGGAATAATGAGGTCGTCATCCTGATCGCTGCAAATAACCGACTCTTTCGAGAATTTCATGACACCGCAGACGTTAATCCATTTCTTTAAGTCTCTTGAGCTGAAACCCAAGAAAATATCATTCAAATGTTCATCCAAAAACAAAAGCTAGGGAAACACCATTTTTTTCACTTGAAGCTTGTGAAACGTTTTTGAAGTTGGACTGGAGGCAGCTCTCGTACAATTTTGAAACTCCCACCGTCGAAGCCCTATTTTGGTTTCTGGTATGAATCACTGTTGTTTCAGATAGTAATCGGTACTCAAAGTGTATGTTCACGCAAATGCAGATATACACGTTAATCACAAATTACTCTGCACGCTATAATTAAATAAGCCGTATATAGCTTATTTTTACTCAAATTGGGCGCAATTTGGACGAACCAAAACATGGGAAAATTTATGTCAATTTTGCATAAAAATAAATCATATGTGTTTGTTCGCAATGCACCCAATCAAGATAATTTCTTTGTGCAATCTACGTAAATTAATCTTAGCGTGCAAAGTTAAGAACGCGCATGGAGATAAAAAATAGTTCACCCGTTGACCGCCTTTCTCAGTCAGGCGCCACATTTTTGTTGCCAGTTTATTTTCCGAAGTGGCAAATTTATGTTTTAATTATCTAAGCTTGGCTTCACTCTTGGCGTGACTCATTATACACCGACTCTAACGCATACCTGCTCACGTATCATCATCATCGAGTGTGAGCACCCGTTTCTACATCTACACTCAAAATAATCCACACTTTAATACTACGTGAAAAATCACGTAACGTTTAAATTTTCCCACGTCAGTCTACTTTACGTGACTCTCGTAAAATCTACGCAATGCCACCTGAATGCTAAAAGAAATTCCAATTACATCCATTTATTTATCCAATGAAAATAAAGTGATTTCCACATACCTAGAATCTATGTGCGTTTCACGTAAGTCTTAAGTGAATTCCACGTATGAAAAAAGTAGGGCACTCAGTTGGGTGTTTGTTGTATTTTTTGGACTGGTGAAAAACGTAAGTATGTATAAGATTTAAATTATGCTGTAAAATATTCGATCTTTGGTTAGTTTATTTGAAGGTGGCAAGCAGCAAAAGTAGTTGAATTTTCTTTTCCATTCCAGGTCCACTATGGATCCTCGTTGGATACCATCGATAGTCACGGAAGCGAACATGCATGGCTCCTGCACTTCAACAAACGCTTCTACTTTGCTCAACTGTACCAGTCGTGTTTACAGCTCACGGCTCCTCACCGGAACGGGAAGATAATGGCTGGTATTACCAGTCATAGGCAGCTCAAACGGAGGCAAAGCTACCACGGAGCCGGGAAGTGCAATCGTCCCATGGAGGCACGCTGACCAAACATCGACTTCCTGATAGGATTTTATAGCAATGTTGTTTTTATTTTGCTTATAATAAATTGAACGCTCTAAGGCAAATAAAAAAGTTTCATGAAATTTGTTGTAATAAGAATTAAAATTAAGACAAATCAGCAAACAGCAGTTAAAATAGTATAAGAAACCACTTTGACATCTATCGACAGTATCACGTAACTTCTACGTGATAATCCTGTGATATTTAAGCTTCATGCAATGAGTGCCCCTACATGATAATCATATAGTTCTTACGTGAAAAGTACGATGGTAAAAATCTACGTATGTTTTCACGTAGCATTGGAGTGAAAATTATTTTGAGTGTACATCGTTCATCAATCATCGTGCGCCTGTGTGCGCTGAGTACCGAGCCTCGAGTGTACCACAACGAAGGTCATCCACGCTGCGCGTCCCTTCCAGCCATCTGTGTAAACGCCTACACATATAACGCTCGGTGGTAGTAGTATAGGATTATCAGATAAGTTTTTGTTTCTTTTTCTCCCATATTAGTTAAATTTTCATTTTGTATTTCTGTGTTTGTAGTGTTTTCTGTGTATTGTGTCTGTCCGAGTTTAAACATCAGTTCAGTGGAAAAGCGTTTTGCGGAAGAGCGGCTGCGACCAAGACGGTTTTATGACAGGTGGGCAGGAACTCACGGTCTCCCAGTGTTGGTGAGTTCTTTGCCGTTAATGTACACGAAAAGTTCACTATTTTGCTATACAGAAATTCAAAACAAAATTTTTTATCTGCGGATTTGGACAGTTTTTGACCTGTTTCATACGACCGGAAGGTGTATGCTGGTTACAAATGCCGTGCCAAACTGATTCCTACGCAATTAATCAATCTTTGATGTGAATTTCGCTTATAAACACGAGGAGCATTTCTTATAGCAAAACTTGCCATAACAAAATGGGCGATTCATTTTAGTAAACAAACTAACACTTCTTCCGACTGTGGCACCTCTCTCAACGTCGCCATTGACGTTGGGTTTTGCGAAGGCAACGCGATCATCACCCCGTGGCTGCAAACAGCGAATGTAGCCAAAATTTTGGGTGTTGTCTTCGCAAACTCAATCCGCCTGATGACGACGTTGAACTGGGATGCACAGGTAGGGAAGTTCGCGCAGCAAATGTGGTTGCACTCTCTATGGACACTAACGTTGCACCAAAGAGTCATCATGCTGAACACGTTCGGCACCTCCAGGATATGGTACCTGTCGTCGATACTGCCGCCCCTTGCCAAGCACACGGCGAAAATTACATCAACGATGGGTACCTTCCTGTGGAGAGAAATGGTGGCCCACGTCCCAATGATGCAGCTAGCACGGAGCAGAGAAGACGGAGGACTGAAGTTGCATCTACCAGCACTAAAATGTAAGTCGTTGGCCATTAACCGGCACCTTCGTGAGATCGATTCCCTTCCTTATTATAGATCCCTTCTGCTCCACGTAAATCCCCGCCCAGCAATCTCTATAGATTTTCCTGACCTCAATCTAATCCTATCTAGTTTATCCCAAATTCCCCACCAAATCCAACAAAACCCCTCCGCCGATCAAATCCACCGACATTTCGTTCTCCAAACCGACCTGCCAACGGTGGAACGTAATAGCCCGACAACCAACTGGCCGCGCACGTGGCGCAACATTGCGGCGAAGCAGTTCACTTCAGCGCAGCGGACGAGACTGTATCTCCTAGTCAATGAGAAGATCGAGCATCGCAAGCTATTTTTTGTGATGCAGCGAGTGGCGGACGAGAACTGCACACATTGTGACAATCAAACGGCGGAAACTCTCCTCCATAAATTCTGCACCTGCACTCGTGTTGGCCCGGCTTGGACGGTCCTGCAGCAGAGGATAACAGGCATTTTGGATGGATGGAGACGTCTCACGTTTGAAGACCTGGTGAGACCTGCCTTAATAGGAATAGGAAATACGAAACGTGTGGAAATTCTTAAACTTTTTATTAATTACATCTGCTTTGTTAATGGAAGTAACTGATGCAGCTGAGTTGAATTTTCATCTAGATATTGAAAACTAATTGTAGAAACACTGACAATAAAAACTAAACTTTTATAATAAAAAAAAAAGTACTCGGTCCAGTTCCTTTAACTTTAAATATAAGACAGTAATAATGTATAACGGAAATGATAACTCGGCTCTTTAAAGTTTATTCGATTGAGCCTGTACAAGTAAAGTAATTATTAAAAAAAACTAATCAGTAGTTTTTAGTTTTAGTTTGTTTTTTTTTGTGAGGATACTTACCCATCCATTATTGGGGTCTTGATCTTGTTAAAGTAGTTTTCTAAATTTATAAATAAATAATTTAATAAAACAAAGTCGCGTTTCTCTTTTACGCCATGCATGGTTTATGATGTGTAGTGAGTTTAACAGTTTGTGAGTTCATTTTCAGAATTAGTGATTGCGAAATTTTGAATTCAGCTGCTTCTCCAACAATATATTAGAAACCAGTTGCCCAATGAGGATGGAATTCAATAGGACAATATCGTTCCACAAGAAAAATCGTTCCTCAGAAAAATGAGTCAATGACACTCGTATCCAAAGATAGCTTTACCATTCGATATTCGATAACACCTTATTGTTGCACGTCAACACCACCAGACCATTCGCTGTGATCGAAATGGTCCATCTCTGCAAAAGAATAACGTTGTTGGTTCATCACAGTAAGTCTGTTTATAGCACAAGCGTCCGCACGAAATGATGACATCGTCGCAGCAATTTAAGCTTATCGGTAATAATTCCCAAGCGTCATCTTCATCACATCCAGCAACGCTTACGCCGACAATGGCCACCAACGGCACTGAACTGACGGCAAAGCATTTGATTGCACCATTTTCCGGCAAGCGCCCTTCTCGGTCCCCGCGCTGACTATTAGACATCACTCGGAAAACGACCCAGAAATGATTTTTGCCCATAAAACTTCGTTCCATAAATTGTCCCGTTCGGTGTATATACACAAACACACACACATTTATGTGCTTTTATGAAATTACAAACCATAAAAATAACAATAACAACCGAAAAGGCAACGAAGAAACGGAGATAGCAGCTTCGGATTGGACGGAGCGACCTCCGTTGCTAGATCTCAAGCGCTTCACAACATACCGGAAGTGGCCGAGAAAATATGAAAGATGACGCAGGGAAAACCGAACGACACTTTTGGCTAACGGTGTCCCCCCCCCCCTTCCACGCGGAACAGGTCGGTGCGGAGGACATTCAAACAGGATTGCGCCACATTTCATACGGATATACATTTTTTTTTGTTCGTCCTCGAAAGCTGCCGGAGGTCGAACGATGGGGCACAGAAGTTGAGAGAATTGCTCCAGTATTCAAATTTTATTCGGAAATAATAACGGTAATGGAGGTAAGGATGCTTCCTACTCACAAAGCTAAGATGGAACAGATAAGACTGGCGAGTGATGGCCGTTTCTTAGTGTAGTTGTAGTCCGCTGTATGTTTTCGAAATAAAGCCGAAATTAAAAATGCGGGCCGGTGCTACTTAGAACTTTGTTCGAGTGCTCTTAAGCCACCCATTCAGAAACTCGTTATTATCCTATGATTTCAAGCTGAAGAGCAATTGGAGAAGCTGCCGCCCGGTGGGGCTTGCTGGGAAAATTTTAATTTTCGGATTGTTGATTGCATGAAGAGTTTCTCGGTATTTATTTATTAGGCACTGCAAACAAAGTAGGATTTACAGTGAAACGATTATTAAATTTTGGACCAATGAGTTTCATGAAATGGTCATTTTTACGGATGTTCCGGGGGACTATCATGTGGCCATGGGTGGTTCTAATGTACTTCGTAAGTAACTTTTCAAGCACTATAGGAACCATTTGAAAAAAAAAATCGTAGAACTCTAGAGCAAGTTTATCAAATTGATCACTTTCACGGATGTTTCGAATCTTCCGCATGACCATGCCCCTATATAGCCAGATAATATTCGGTCGAATCAAAGTGGTCTAGTCATAGTTCAACGGTAAAGTTAAGTGTTAACTTTTACAGTAATTTCATCTCAGCTTAGCCAATTTCCATTCACCCGGATTTACTCTGGATTGTATCCGGTTCTAAAGTCCGATGCAAAGTAAATTTGAACGCATTCAAGTGATCATATGATGATGATGATGATGATGGTCCCACCTCTTACCCCTACAAAGGTTTGAGCTGGACGATTTATCTTTAAGATAATTAAATATGACATTTTAACCAGGTTGGCAAACAAAATCGAACTGGTTTCAGCTACAGATATAAATTCCCTCTAGAGTTTACAGTTGCTTCACAACGATATAAATGTGGAAAAGCTCAGGCACCCACCTCTTAGCTCGCCTTTTTGTCCACCTAAAATATTTATAAGTATTACAAGCAATCAAGAGTTAATGAACAATCAACAAAGCATCCTATTACACTAGTAGCCCCGCAATCTGATGCTATCATAATTTTCAGCAATGTCAGGAATGCTCACGAACCCCCAACATTTGCCAGAAAACTTACTACTAACGCAAGGTATCTTCTAAATAAGCTTAAAAATTGGATTTTTTTTTTATCAAATGTTAAATTCAGTCCTCTTTATCCATAATACGCGCGCGAGGCTCTAACCTTTGTAGACTACTATTTTTTTACTACTACTATTAAATCATATATCAAAAATCCATCATCACCATCGTGGCGAACAAAATAGTTTTTGCAGTGCTACAATAATTATTAAAAAGTCGTTATAACAGCTATCCATACAAAATAATCCGTTAAAAATAACTTCGTCAAGATACATAATTTGTCAATTCATAAAAAAAAATCACTGGATAACCGTTCAAAAGACAGTTTTAACGTGTGAAATTATATGTTTCTTAAATTCTGCTAATGTTGTTGAACGTTTAATGTGTCTAGGCATCGAATTGAAAACATTTATTCCTTTAAAAAAATAATGAATTCTGTGAAGCACAAGTCAAGAAATGTGGTGTTGTTATTTCATCCGCTAATACTAGAAATTATATCTATGATAGTCACTTCCTCTTTCAATTCGATCACACAAATATCGAGGCAGCAAACCGTTAACTACTTTAAAAATGAACACCATAGTCAAATATACAATTCTTTGCTTCACCGACAACCATTGTAAGGCGTCTAGCATCAAAGTTGAGGAAGTGAATCTTTTACATCTCAAAATCAAACGCATTATTTTATTCTGCAAGCGCTGTAATCTCGATATTTGTGTTGCATTGGACAGAAATAAAATGGATGTCTAGATGAGGAGAGATGATTGATTTGTATAGCTGTATTTTACTGGCAAAAGTTAAATCGTTTTTCAATCGACATAGAATTCCATACTTCTTGGCAATTTTCTTGATGACATTGTCAATGTGAGAGTTGAACTTAAGTTTGCCATCAATAATCACGCCAAGATATTTAATCTCCTGAACGCGATCAATAGTCTCATCATCAATTACAACAGACACGTTCTCATTTAATCGATTCCGCGAAATTACCATAAATTTAGTTTTACTTGTATTCAATTTGAACTGCTTACACTTCAACCATCTACTTAGATACTGCAAATCTTCATTCAAGTGTGAGACGGCAACTTCTAAATCCTTAGCTGCAATGAATAACACAGTATCATCTGCAAAAAGATTAATGTCGCAAAACCTTAAAACACGTCGCAAGTCATTAATATACATAATAAATAAAAGGGACCCTAATACACTTCCCTGGGGCACTCCAAGGTTGTTCCCCACGGGACTGGAAACAGAATCATTAAAAACAGTCCGTTGAGTTCTGTCAGACAAATAGCTTTCAAACCATTTATATGCAGTACTCGTAATTCCAAAGCGCTTGATTGTACTTAACAGTAAGGGCATAGGAATTGTTTCAAAAGCGCGTTTCAGATCCAAAAAACAGCAACAATCGTATCTTTACGCTCCAAGTTGTCTTTCCACTTTGCTAACACCAAATTCAATGCAGTTTCACAAGAATGCCCTTCCCGATATCCCGATTGTTCTGGTATCAACGAAGAGTTGCCATTCAAATACTCCAACAGCTGGTCTTTAACAACAAGTTCTAAGATTTTCTCTAAAGTGTGCAACATGTTGATGGGACGAACACTAAGGATTCCTTCCAAATTTGTGGTACATGTCCATTCTGCAATGATTTATTAATAAGGTCCAGAAAGATGTGGCCAATGACATGAAAGCAATCTTGAATAACTCTAGCATTAACATTATCTACTCCAGCCGATTTTCCTAGTGAAAAACAAATAACTCTAAGTTCATCTAATGTAATTGGGTGAAAAACTTTAAATCTGCAACTACTATTAACTGGCTGTTTTATTTCGCCAGGTTCATCGACCAATTCAATAGATTGATTAATCAATGAAACACTGTCTACGAAATAATCATTAAACTTAGATGCAATTACTTGTTCTGACTGTTCTAATGTGCCATTAAAAGTTTTTGACCGCGGTTTGCAATAACTAGGTTTTAATAAAGATTTCAAAATTATCCATAACTCTTTGTTGTTGTTTTGATGCTGATCAATCTTCCTTTGAACATATTCACAACGAGTTTTCTTTATCGATTGTGAATATTTATTACGCGCTATTGTGTACCTAGTCCAATGATTGTCATTATTAGATCTACAAAACTTTTTGTACCATTTGTCCCTTTTCCGTTTAAGATGCAAAAGATCCAAATTGTACCAGCTGTTCGAGTTTTTCAAAGAAACAAACTTTTGCTCAACCTGTTGATTGGTACACGTTTTCAAAGCGTTATTAAGAACAGCTGTAGATTCATCTAAGTTACTGGCCGCGAATGGAAAATCCAGGCTTCTCTCAACAAGATTTGAAACAGCTTGCTTCGAATATTTCTTCCAGCACTTCAATTTTACAAAATTATCGTTATCGTTAACATGGTCTAAGACATTAATCACTAAAGTCTCATGATCGGTTATTTTCAAATCAGAATCCGTAACTGAATAAATGGAATCAAAATTGGAATAAACGTGGTCAATTAAAGTTCTACTGTGCCTGGAAATACGCGTATATTTATTTACCGTTTGCTTTAAATTAAAAAACTCAGCTAAACGCTTCAAATGATTCGAATAATGGTTATCACGCCAATTAATATTAAAATCACCAGCCAACATATTTAATTTACTAGAATCAAGGAATGTCTCGAGCCAGTCCTCTAAAACTTCAACAAAACGCTGGTCACTAGAACTGGGAGAATGATACAAAACACCATAATTACCCATCTTCATGCCACGTACAACTGTAATGCCCAAGAACCAGTTGCCATCAATAACTTCGTTGATACGAAGGTTGAATTGAACTGATTCTTTGACATAAATAGCAACACCGCCAGTGTGTCTAGAATGTGATAAACAAGCAGCAACAATATATCCCGGAATACTATACTGATCAAAAGCTTCAGTTTCTACAATATGAGTTTCAGATAATAAAACTAAAAGAGGACGTTTTTCCTCAACAATCTGACGTAATGCTACGTAGTTTGTTGACAACCCCGCAATATTCAAGTATAAAAAATCGAATTGATTCACATTCCTAGAACTTGGCTGCTATTTATTGAAACGCAAGCTGCTTTTCTTCTGATCAAAAAGTCTTTTATAGAGCAAACATTCCGAGCTAAATGCAGCATGGTTGACGTCCATGTTCATTTTTCGTTCTTTATTCGTTTTCAAACAATTAATACATTTCAATACAGTTGACGTACACTCTGACGTTTTGTGTTGTTGGCTGCACCTAGAGCATCTATCACAATTTTTGCAATCCATGCTCTTGTGCCCAAATTTTCCACATTTGAAGCATCTTAACACATTAATCGCGGGAGCTATAGAGCACCGATCAAACCCTACATTTAATTTTTCGCACATAACAAACATTTATAAGTATCGACATCGACTTCAATTACAACACTAAACTTGTTATAAGTGAAGCGTGGATTTTCAAACATGTTCACTACTTTTACATCATTAATAGCGATGTCTTCATTTTGACTTTTTAAGTAGTCAATAAAGACATCTGAGGAAAACTGATCGCTCATGCCCACTATTTTCAATCTTGGCACCGAAGTGGGAACAACAGCACTATATTTTTCACCCTGATTGCTTTCAATATCATTTTTCACATCACTTACGTTTGCTCCTGTTGCTCACTCAACAATAATGGAGCCATCTTTACCATTCCTAAAATTACTGATTTTGTGTGTATTTGGATCCAACTGAGTTTTCAAAAACTTACGAGTATCTTCGCAAGGTTGTTTGGACTCTTTCGGTTTAATCACAATGACCGGAAGAGTCTTACGATTATCTGGTTTGTTACTTTTACTGTTACTGTAACTATTAGTTTTACTTTGACTAGCACGACTATGTCTTTTTACAACATCCGCAAACTCGCATTTTCTTGAAAAACAACATCATCATCATGATCACTATTACTAATTACTAATTTACGTTTTTTGCGTCTGGTATTTTGGTCCGATTCTGACTGAATCATCCTAGATGAACTGCGATGATCATTCTTTACAGCTAATTGGTTTTCCGCATCAATTTAAAAAAAAATGAACTTTTCATAGTATCCAATTTCTCACAAATTAAATTTTCAAGACCATTTACATTTATTCTAATGTCTGCCATCCCGCTTTTAACCGCGATGTCCACCTGAGCAGCAATGTGATCTCGCATGTCAGTGATCGAGTCCGAGAGTTGAAAAACCTTTTTCATCTCTTCCTCTATCCTTTTGACGCGCGAGATCAGATCATTCTGCTCGTCACAACTCTGATCTGATAGACAACTATCACACTTGAACAGAACATTTGCATTATCTGCTATAAGCCTCGCCGCAGTCTTAGTGAGTTCCGCACAAGTGAAATGGAACGTTCCATTGCATGGACCTACACATGTAACTGGGAGCCCACTCATAGCAATAGACTGCTTGCATACATTACACACATCCATTTTACCAAATTAAACGCTAACACTGTTAGCAGCAGACATATACAGGGGAGGAGAAAACAAAATAAAATTTTACCGCTACAGCTCACTACACAAAAGCAATAGCGCGCCGGGGGGAAAATACAAAATTAAACAAAAACTAGTTGCTAGGCAACCTTTCCTCTACTTATCCTATTAGAAAAACTCCACGGGCACGCTTTGGAATAATCCTTTCGCGGCACACGCCACTATTTCACACGAAATTATTAATTTATTTTCACATCACACCTCAACAAAAACACTACTTTGTACGCCGTACTACGCTCATAACTCAAGAATTAAACAACATACACGGTTGATCAAAACATCAAACAAAAGGGTATTTATTCAGCTTTCAAACGATATGTTACACAGTCGCTGGTGACACTGTACCGGCGAACTTATTCCACTTTAAACGCATTTGTTGTGCATTTGTCACTTCTTTACCGCATCCTCGAAGTTTTTGCTTGACAATTTCCCAATATTTTTCGATCGGTCTGAACTCAGGGCAATTCGGGAGGATTAATCTCTTTTGCGACGAAATTAACATTGTTTGCAGCATACCATTCTAGTACCTCCTTAGAGTAGTGGCAGCTGGCTAGATCCGGCCAAAACATAACGTTGGTCTTGTGTTGCCGAATGAAGGGTAAAATCCGCTTTTTCAGACACTCTTCAATGTAAACCTTCGACGTCATTGTGTGAGATGTGATGAAAACCTTGGTTTTAAGGCCACAACTGCAGATTCCTTGCCAAATCATTAGTTTCTGAGCAAAGCGACCACCAAGCGCCACCATCTACAACAAACGGTTGACCCGAAAGTCGTACAGCCATCGCTACAACCTACACCAGATAAACCAATCAAATCCAAGGGGGGGGGAGGTGGCTGTTAAATACGAACAATCGTCGCCTACCTCGCATAACTGATTTCAAACGTAAACAAGCCATAAGAAACCTACAGGGTTTATTTACGTTTGGAACCAATTTCATACAAGAATGATCAGCAAGTTGATTTTACAGCACGTCTCCCCCCAGATCAAATCACCATGTTTCCACCAGCATCGGCGCAGCACCGGAATATGATTAAAAATCTCATCGCATCCGCTCGCTGGATTTCCAGATTGTATAGTTTAAATTTGGAAAATACCGTGTTGAAAGTTGATCTATCCATTTGAAACAATATGATATTCAAAAACTTAAGCACATTCTTAAGTCATCCTTTTTTTTTTAGCATCTCTCTAATTCAGATCAGAAGAACATCAGCCATTGCTGGTCTGTTTATACTTCCTGGCTGTCTAGGGAGCATTTCTGAAAGAATATCTTGTTACTTATGCATCAATAAAACAGCAAAAAAAGGTTATCATCCATTTAATTCCACTTTATTAATTTTGGTATCCATGACAGATACGTATTTCGACTACAATGTGCAGTCTTCATTAGTGTCATTCCCACTAAAGAACTTATCAAAATCTAACCCCTTAAGTACTCATCTCATTGGTAAAAAAAGTCAAGATCATATGTATAACTTTTTTACCTATCATTCATGGAATTTTCATAACGAATGTACGAAGTTTACTGAAGTTCGGTGAGCTTCTACAAAGTTTGGTGAACTTTAAAAAAAATCTGCACTTCAAGAAAGCTTCCTGAATTCAAAAAAAGTTCTCTTAAGTTCCGCGAAGTTTCTTGAAGAACTACAAAATTCCTTGCAACTAGGATAGCAATTCGTACCCTGCAAAGCAAAAAATTAATTTTGGTATCACATCAAAGTGGATGCACTTCAATCGTGTTAAAAGTATGGTGTAATATTACTTGCCAAAAACGAAAAAAATAAATCATTCATACAGTGCATGAACTGACAGTACACTGCTTTTACTGCATTTGTTTATTTTTGTGACCATAAAAATTACATGAGATTTTCGACAAGATTGAAGTGCATCCTCTTGGATGTAATATGAAAATTTATTTTTTGCTGTGTGGTGTAGTGGCTGTAGATGCATTATCAGACAGCAACCAGTTAATCAACAGAGAAAGTGGTAGAGGTCCAGCATGGAGAGGTGGTGATAATGGACGTGCACTCAAGAGGCCGATAAAGCATGCAAAAACGAAACCCAGCATCCTCGGCAGAAACGGTTTGCGGATCTGTCAAGATTCGATGCGTTGCAAACAAAAAAAAAGAAGGAAATTGATTTATATCTCCATTTTAATATTTGTTAAGTCCTTCGGCTCCGCTGAGCTTTCAAAGATATTGAGCCTACTAAAAAAAAACATTTTGGAAAACATGGTTTTAAATTCAGAGTGTGACAAATATGTTGGATTCATCCTAAAATTTACAATCCAGTTTTCTTATTTCTCATCATATTTTCAGGTTGACTACTACTTGGGATGAACACACCATGCTTTTTTGTCTAAATATATTAGAAATATTATTAGATATATATATTAGATAAATATTAGATTAGAAATATATTTGAACAGTTCTCAAAAATTTTAGTACATTTTTGAATTAACTAGTGATGTTATCGGCTACAGCTTGAAAGGCTGAAAAATTACAGCTGGATGAAGTTACACGAATCAATTTCAACAGCGAAGACATTTTTTTAAAGGGCCTTCTGAACTATTGGTTCTCTGCCAGCTGGAAAGTACCTATTATATAAGGATGGTTTCAATTTGATCAAGCAAGCTCAATTGGTTCCAAATCAGGCTGATCAATCTCCCAAAAATTGAGCTATTTGTTGGCGAACTCATTCTGCACTGGCTCTTTGAAGTTTATATGGGAATTGTTATAAGAAGTCTACTTTTTGTTCTCATCGTTCTAGCCCTACACCATAATGATTTACGTAAAAAGTTGTCCATCGGAGCTCCCCTCCCCCCTACGTGAAATTTTCCCAGCAACAACTTTGTTGAAAACCACGTTTTAATTGAATGTGTAGAAAATTAGTTATTAATTTATTTCTAAGTTGATAACTTTCTGGTAGGATTAATCGGCTGCTTTCAGGGCAACACTGCATCTTGCCCTTATGACATAATAGCCTGGATTGTTTTTCCTATTATTCCAACGTTGTCTGCTGAGTAGTAAATAGAGCTTGTCAGAAGAACATCATCTTCCCAATCAATTAGTACTAATTATCCTAACGTTCAATTTTTCAATTCCCATATAAACTTCAAAGGGCCAAGTGCAGTATGAGCTCACATCCTAATGAGATCAAATTTTGTGAGAATGATCAGGAGCCGATTTTAAATCGTTTGAACTTGGTCGAGCAAAATCATAAACCGTGAAAATTCCATGCGCATGGATCGGTAACAAATAACCCCGTCGGTAAATGATTTGTAATCGTTTAACTCATCTTCCGCTTGAAATACTTCTATAAAACCACAATCTCTCAACCCCCAAAAACTGAATACCATCTGGTTCAAATCAATCAGCTGTACCAGCAACACTAGAGTGTGACAGGACTACTCGATCAACAGTTCTTCGTTGTTTTCTTTATCACCAACCAGCCACTTTTAGCATGCATGCAGGACGTAGGTACACTGCCGATCTCCCTGGAGCTCGCCGAGCTTAGCTCATGAGACACAGCACATGTGACACGAATGAGGCACGTAGGAATAAAAAAGAGACGCGAAATAATTCGTCTCGAAATGTACCAGGCACCTACGAACTGATTGAAAGCGTGTCTCTATCACGCGGGATGGATGCTCGTGTACATTAACTCTGCCTCAGCTCTTTGTCCCTAGTGCCACTTTTATGATAGATGCGCTGTGCTCTATCCACACTCAGAGTATCCTTGTAACGTTTGATTTCAAGACTCACCGTTGACTTTGGGAATTTTAACACTTTTGCTATTTTTGAAGCAGACCACGAAGGGTTCTCTAGATGTTTGTGCACAATTAATTTTCTTTTCTCAGATTCCATGATCCGTAATTTCGGGATGCGTCGATCAATCGAGAAAAACTTTTCACCAATTTTTTCGTCAATGAAACATCAACAAATGCCTGTCAAACGGTTTTTTGTTCCAACCACCAGGGGTGCGGTGGTGTATTAAACCGTGCGTCCAGATTTACTTTGAATCGAGCTTTATGTGATCATAATGACCAAATAACCCCTGGAATGGAAAAATGAAGCATGCAGCTTGCCACTCATGTAGTTAGATTGATAATCTAAGTAAAAGTGATCAATTTATAGCAATAATAATCTTGAGTCTAAAAAACCCAACGGGCGACATTGCAGCCCTTTTCCAATACCAGATTAAACAAAAAAAAGTAGTAATTTTAAGAAGTTCCATAAATTAAAAGTACTAATGAGAAAACCAGTAAACCTAAGAGAACGTAAGAAAAGTTTCAGAAACTTTGCTTAAGCTCCGATAAGTTCAAGTTAAGAGATCATCAGGAAAGTTTGCTTAATGTCAAGGGAATTCGAGAAATATTCTCAGAAGAACAACCAAAATTTTATGGAAGTTCCACGAACGTTTCAAGAGCCTCAGGACAGATTCAGGAAAGGTAAGAGAACTTCAGGGAGGTCCATACATAAAAGGAAATACAAAGGATTTCGGGAAAGTCTCATGAACTGACTGTGGAATTATAAGGTAAGATCTGAGAACTTCTTCAAATGTTTGGGCACCTCAAGGAAGCTGGTGGTTCCATCAACTTCAATAAAATAGCAGAAACTATTGATAAGTTCTATGAATTTCAGAAGAAACAAGAAAACTTCAGATAAGCCTAAAGAACTAGAAATTCCAAAACCTCAGACAAGCTTAGTCTAGAGATCTTCAGTCAAGCTAAGAGATTTATTTTGTTCCTCTACTCGGAACCTAACACCACTGCGACCAGTAATTTGGTCTAAAGGGTGTCCCACTAGACTGATGCTTGGAGGCGAACCAGCCCAAGGCTGAAAGCCTCATTAATAAAGTTAAATAATAATAATAATAGACTGATGCAAAATTTGAAATTTTCACTCCACAGTGCTCAAACGGTTCCAAATAGGGTCCTGATTAACCTCCCAAAATTTGAACTACTTTAGTAAGAAACTGACTTGGCACAAACCATTTCAAGTTTATATGGGAATTACTATGGGAAAACTTATGTTTTTGTTGATATCTGTCTAACAATTCACCACATCATTATGCTTTTGAAAATGATAGCAGTGATTGTAGCAAATTTTCTCAGCTACATCTTTGTTGAGAACCACTTTTCAGTCAAATGTAAGGAACAAAAGTTGTTAATGATTCAAGTCACTGATGTCTTATGATTATGCTCATTCAACTGTTCATCAGGCAACATTGGTGTTTCTGGTGCGAAGAATAGAGCACAAATATCATGGCTACTATGTCACACTGCAGAATACAGCGTTGCTCACAGAACAGCTGCTTGATCATGCCATAAGATTATCAATCTCTTAAACAATTAATAACTATTTAATTTGACATTTGACTGAAAAACGATTTTTCGCAAAGTTGTAGGTTAGAAAATTTTCTGAAAGAATAGTTATAGAACTTTTCAAAAAAGCAATATGGGAAATGGGTAGAAGACAATGAACAAAAAGTTTGGTTTTCCCATAGTAATTTCCATATAAACTTCGAATAGTTTGTGCCAAGTCAGTTTTTTACCAAATGAGTTTAAATTTTGGGAGGCTAATCAGGACCGTATTTGAAACCGTTTGAGCACTGTGGAGCAAAAATTTCAAATTTTGCATCAGTCTAGTGTCCCACTTCAAATTGCATCTCGGAAAAAAAGCTGTAGAAAATTACTTAGTTGACCGATCCTTTTCAAACTTTCAGACAATAAAATATAATCAAGTAGAAAGCTTTTGGCATATTTATATCATTCAACTTCAAAACCATAACTGTACGCTCGCACCTTACGCTTAACTCCACTCATTATTTTCTGTACAAC
This sequence comes from Ochlerotatus camptorhynchus, assembly GCF_037179485.1. NCBI lineage: Eukaryota > Metazoa > Arthropoda > Insecta > Diptera > Culicidae > Ochlerotatus > Ochlerotatus camptorhynchus. The sequence goes on along the minus strand of NW_027040507.1, from coordinate 2,307,357 downwards.
ATCTGCTTCTTCTGTACGGAAACCCAATTTTTCTTCATGTCTTCCTCAGATTTGACCTCCTTGGGATGCTTTCGTAGTGCCTGCTTCATAATAGCCCAGTCTTTTTCGATGGGCCTTAGTTCCGGTGCGTTGGAGGGGTTCATATCCTTGGGTACGAAAATGACCCCGTTGGCTTCGTACCACTCCAGGACAACATTTGAATAGTGGAACGAAGCTAGATCCAACCAGAAGATCGCAGGGCCCTCGTGTTGCTTCAACAGAGGAAGCAGACGCTTCTGTAGACACTCTTTGAGGTAGATCTCCCCGTTTACAGTCCCGTGTGGCACTCCGTTTGCCACATGAACCCTGACCCCTTTGAAACTTGCTGCTTCCTTACTTCCCAGACAACCAGAATGTACGTATATTCAAAGTTGTTTTCGTGATATACAAACATATATACAAACCGACAAATCGTATATAATGCAAAGAAATGGCTTATACGTTCAGAAGTGGAGGCAATATACGTGCAAATTTAAATTTAATTTTAAACGAGTTGATTTAGCATCATATACGATTTAATCTGTAATAAAAAATTCACTTTGAAAAGTCTTACGATGTAACCCGATTTGATTTGTGATACAGTACGACGGAAAAATGAATCATCGCATATAGGTCGGAAATTTGCATTCCATACGATTTAAATTAAACATAATGCGATGTATGCCATTCTTATATGCGATTTTGACTTATACTGTAGCAATTTACGATACTGTCTGTACATTGTTATACGACTTCTGGTTGTCTGGGTTCCTTTCGGAACATCAAACTTGTGCTGGGCGATGAAGAACAGCAGCCCCGGAAGCTCCCGGAAGTCCGCCTCGACGTAAGTCTCATTATCCATGATGAGACAATGAGGCTTCGTCAGCATCTGGGTGTACAGTTTCCGGGCCCGTGACTTTCCCACCGTATTTTGCCGTTCGTCACGATTTGGAGCATTCTGCATTTCGTACGTATGCAGCCCGGTGTCCCGGTCTTTAGCTCTCTGAACGAAAGACTTGGACAGATTGATCTTTTTGGCCACATCCCTGACCGAAGTATTGGGATTCCGCTTAAACGCTTTCACGATACGCTTGTGGTCCTGATCAGCACACTTATAAAAAATCATGTAAATTTAGGTGCTCTGAGACTGACATATACGAGCGTCTATTTTGACATAAAATTGAGTAATAATAGACGCGAAATTCAGCTCAATCAAACGTACTTTTCGTCGAGTAAAGAACTTTTCAGTCTCGGAGCACTTAATTTTTGTTTGTTTACGTCATCCTTTATGTCACAGATGGATTCCGTCACGTGTAAAATTAGGTATTTCTAAGTGTGAGGGTTATGCATTTTCGAAACAAAGAAAAGAAAATGAACTCCTCGCAAATTCGCTTCATTTCGAGCAATATCGTTTCCGTGTAAGTCATCGTGTTTCTTGTTATCGAGTCACGATGAACATTCCTCTTTTCGAACATGACAGGACTATCACTTGTTTCGTTCGTCGAGTGCTTCAGTTCATTTCATTTGAAGCAAAGACTTGTTTCAATTGACGCAACGAATGTCTCGAAAACTGCTTCCTTCGTTTTTTCCACTTTCACTTCAATTCGGGGCTCATTCGACTTGTCACCTGGCGACGCAGCCATCAAAATATAGTATCCGGATAGTATCCTCACAATATAGGTTGCCGATAGGGAAGGCATCCAGATTAGATGTAATTAATAATATATTATTTTATATTGAACGAACATTAAATTAACGATGCCATTCTGGATGGCGGCCATCGGGGTCAGGGAAAGTCTCAAATACCCCACAATATGGGTATTTTCGGAACGAGGACGACATGAAGGTGCGGAAAATCGATATTCGACGTTATTTTGGAATCCGAAATGGCGGCCATCGAGTTTCCTAAAACGTGTCAAATACCGTAAGATATGGGTATTTTAGGAACGGAGACAACGCGTGGCTGCCGAAAATCGATATCCGATGCTATGTTGAACAACAATATGGCGTCCATAGGGCTTCAAATAAGGTGTCAAATACCCTACAATATGGTTAGTTTCAGAACAGGGATAACGCGTAGATGCCGAAAATCTATATCAGATACCACTTTGGAATCCAATATGGTGGCCATCAGGGTTAAGAAAGTGTCAAATACCCTACAATATGGGTATTTTTGGAATGATGACAACGTGTACATGCCAAAAATCGATATTCGATGCCATTTTGGAATCCAATATGGCGGCCATCGGGTTTCACAAATGTGTCAAATACCCTAAGATCTGGGTTTTTTCGGTACGACCACGCGTAGATGCTGAAAATCGATATTCGATGCCATTTGTAGGCTATTTGATACTTCTTCTTAAATTGAATTTCAAGATGAAGTCGCACATCGATTTCTGGCTTCTAAATGTTAGCCCGATTATAAAAAAGGCGGCGTGACATCAATTTTCGGCATCTATTTCCCATCCCCATCCTGAAAATACCCATATTTTAGGGTCATTAGGGTGACTATTTATATATTAGGGCGGTCAAAAAATTTTGATTTTTTTTCAAAAATTTGAACTGTTCGGCCGATGACGGAACTCAAAGTACTAAATGAAAGTTAATTAAAAGTATTTAAAAAAAAAAAATTGATATTAAAAACAACGGATTTTGTATTAAAAAAACATTGATTGTATTTTCACTTCTACCCCTTACCACCCTATAAAGTGTACCCCGTATTCCCCTAATATCTCATGAACTGTTGTTTAAAGACATAGTATTCTAAAACCATGCATAAAGTGCTTATGTTTTACGAAAAATAGAGCTGTGAAAAAACATTTCCTCCAAAAAGTAGGGGAAAATGGGATAAAATGGTCCAAAACACATACCTACAAGGCTCTCCGGTCTATGAGACAACGTGCAATCAATTTCCCGGACGATTTCCCTTCGGAAAAGTCATTTTTAATGGCTGGAATTGAGCGTGCTGTTGAGATATTGAATTTTGGGTAATTTTGGACCCATTTTTGCCCATAGTGCGCCGTTTGGATTACAAAATGGCGTCGGATATCGATTCCCGGCTTCTTGACGTTACCCGGATTCTTAAAAAAATACTGTTTGTATGGGTATTAATTGATGGATACAAATTGGCGTCGGATAATGATTTCCAATCTCCAGACGTCACCCCGGTTCCAAAAATACCTATATTGATGGGACAGCATCAGCATTTCCCATTTTTTTCTGAAATAGGAAGCTGTCTGTCGGGGACCGTCCCGACCGATTGATGGTGACTTCTACTTGCCCTTGAACTTTCCTTTCCAGTCCGTATCCTTCCTTGCTCCAACCAAATCCCGAGCCAAATCCTTCGTCATCCGTAGGCCAATCCCCTTTTCTCGCATGCAGAACACAACACGTCTTATCCACAAAATACCATTTATTACAAGAACACCGAGTTAGACACTACATCGATTTATTAACAACAACACTACATTTATTCTTACTAAAAACTAGACAATAATTTCGTACGGGGTTCGCCCCCGGTCGACTACTCGCGACGGTGTACCTTTTAGACTAATTTTAATTTCCTAATGTTTACATTTCTATTACCTATTCCTACTCCCACACTGAACGACGACGATCCCTCTCCCACTCCGTGCAACTCGTAGGTAATAGTGAGTTACCGCGGTGAACCGGTTCACTACCACTAGCCACTAACACTCAATCGAATGGTAGCACCTTGGAGTACCTAAAACCCAGCAGGTGCGTTTTCGGCTGGCTGCATCCTTTATTATTTATGTTACTCGCAAACACTGTCATATTGGATTTCAAAATGGCGTCGGATATCGATTTCCGGCCTGTAGACGTCATCGCGATTCCAAAAAAACCTATATTGATGAGTATTTGACTCTATTTCCACTTTTTCGTAAATCGGCAGCCGCCATCTTCGATTTAAAAATGGCGTCGGATATCGATTTTCATCCTCTAGACATTATCCCGATTCCAAAAATACCTTTATTGATAAGTATTTGACAGCATTTTCCACTTTTTCTTAAACTGGAAGCCGCCATCTTGGATTTAAATATGGCGTCGCATATCAATTTTCGATCTCTAGACGTCACCCAAATCTAAAAAGTACCCATATTGATGGGTAAACAAACCACCCAACAATGATAAATTTTACAACCACGTGCACAGATCTATGCGCACACGCTTAACTGAACCGAGTGAACAATCAACAAAAGTCATAAAAACTGCGCGAATTTGGATCAAAAGCAAAAGTAAGTTCATTTGACAATGAAAGAAGAAATGAACACGAGTCAAGCCAAAACAAACAGCATGAAAACCGATCGAAAGTGGTTCTGTTGATGTTGACGGGGATCAGCTCGAAGAGAAGAAAGAATGGGTTTCAATTGATTTTCGATTGTAAGTGACTTTGTGGGGTCCTGGTCCTGATTACTAATAGAGGGATCCGATAGGTGACGGCTTCGCGGTCGATTGTTGTATCACGAGCATCCGATTTTTAACTCATTTTGATTGTTAATGTCGGAATTAAAGGGTGATACGGTCAAAATTTGGTCAAGGGAAAACGCGTGTAAATCGGTGAAATCGTTTATTTAAAAAATCAAATTAAATTTCTTTTTCAAGTTCAATTAGTATAAAATTCAGGAAAAATATTCAGTTAGGCTTCCGCTTTTCCAAATCCGAATTGCCGGGCCTTACACTTGACCCCTGCCATCAGATTTTGTACAGCCACCTTGTCCACCTTCTTCGCCGCAGAAAGCCAGTTTGCCTTGAACTGCTGCTCGCCCTTAGCAGTTTTTTTGGTCTTCTTTAGGTTCCGCTTGACAATAGCCCAGTATTTCTCAATTGGGCGGAGCTCTGGCGTGTTGGGAGGGTTCTTGTCCTTGGGAACCACCTGCACGTTGTTGGCGGCGTACCACTACATGGCCTTTTTACCGTAATGGCAAGATGCCAAATCCGGCCAAAACAGTACGTAACAACCGTGTTTCTTCAGGAAAGGCAGCAGACGTTTATTCAAACACTCTTTCACGTAAATTTCTTGGTTGACAGTCCCGGAAGCTATGAAAATGCTGCTTTTCAAGCCACAGGTACAGATGGCTTGCCAAACCAGATATTTCTTTGCGAACTTTGACAGTTTCATGTGCTTGAAAACATCTGCTACCTTTCCCCTTCCTTTTGCCGTATAAAACTCCTGTCCCGGAAGCTGCTTGTAGTCGGCTTTGACGTAGGTTTCGTCGTCCATTACCACGCAGTCAAACTTCGTCAGCATCGTCGTGTACAGCCTCCGGGATCGCGCTTTGGCCGTCGTATTTTGTTTATCATCGCGATTTGGAGTCACTACCTTCTTGTAAGTCGATAGTCCGGCTCGTTTTTTGGCTCGATGCACGGTTGTAGACGATACACCCAGCTTATTTGAGGCATCTCGGAGAGAGAGGTTAGGGTTTCGCTTGAAACTACCGGCAACTCTCTTTGTCGTCTCAGCGGCTTCCGGTTTTCGATTTCCCCCCGATCCAGACTTCCTGGCTGTCGACAAACGTTCCCCAAACACTTTAATTACATTTGTAACGGTTGATTTGGCAACTTTTAGCGATTTTGCCAACTTTGCGTGCGAGTAGCTCGGATTTTCGCGATGCGCGAGCAAAATTTTGATACGCTGCTCTTCTTGCTTGGACGGCATTTTGACAACTGAAGAGTGAATTCCAAAATCAAAATAGGAGCAACAATCTACACACACACACCTTCAAAATGAGGGGTGTTCAGGTTTTTTAAATGCAAAATTGAAAGAAATACGTCAAGTTGATATTGACCAAATTTTGACCGTATCACCCTTTAAATAGTTAAATTGGTGATAAGTGATAGTTTTGCACCTAGGAATGCACAGGACGCTGAAGTTTTTGAGAAAATCAGTGCTTTCCAGTCTTAATTCGTGTATTTTTCATCAGTTAGATTTACGATCCGCCATGTTTCTTTTTCCGTTCGGTTGCGCAGTGCCTTCATCAGATCGTGTGTGTTAATGTGTCTGTGCGTCGACGTCGCAAATGCAGCCATTATTGCTAGATCGGAGTTTTTGAGGACTGAACACTACGAGGAATCAGCTTAGTTTCATATATATATAACAACGTATGATTTTCAGCACCCCAAAATTCCAATAATTTGGTGTATTTATTCATGAAAGCGCGGGTTTAATTTTTCTCAATTTAATCAACTTGCAAATTGTTGTGCTACAGTATAAATATTTCTGAAGTTATTTGGTTGATATGTGTGAGAACATTTTGATCTGTTGATCTTTTTAGCGAAGGGGAAGCGATGAGCGCTGTCAAAGTTTTGTGGTAGTGGTACACAGGGCTCACGGGATTGTTTTTTTTTGTCTCGCTCGCACGCGTATTGGAATCGTACATCCTGAACGAAAAAGTAAACTCGCGTTTTTCTGGACGTTTTGCCGGGGCTCTGATGTTCCTCTTTATGGCAGGGGATGGTCATGAAATTGAGATTTTGATATTTATTCGTGGCCGTCTTTTCATCGTTTCAATGAAGGGTGGAAGTTTTTGTGCGTGAATTTTCGGATTTTTTTTTTAATGTAGAGATTGCTAAAGTGTGACTGTATCAGTGATTGTTTTCATCGGGAAAATTTTCCGCTATGAAGTTTTTTTTTCCCGACGAAAACATTTTGCGTATATGTATACGTAACGTAGTGTGCGTACGATAAACGTCAGCAATCTCTATTTTTAAATAGAAATATAGACGCGGTAAAGTTGACGTGCCATGCCATTTCTCTTTAAGTTGGAGGGGAGGGAGAGATGATTTGAGAAACGATTCTCGAACAGTTCTATTTCTCTCTTCATTTCTCTCGTGTTGCTCGCTCTTCTTATTTATCGGGTGGTGGTGGTGGAGGCCTCGCGCGTAGAGGAGAGAGAGTTATTATACACCGTTCGAAAAATTCATGTAAATTTCTGCGAGATATAGCGCACATAAAATTAACGCTAGATTTGGCATAAATTTACGCGATATTTCGTGTAAATTTAAGCGCAATATCGCATAAATTAGCAATATTGTATGCAAGCTTGTAAACGATTTCGCTGTTTATGCCAAGAATAGCTCAAAATTAAACGAAGGGAGATTTTACGCGCTAGTTAAAATTCAGAATTTTTTTCTGTGTAGGGAAAGAAGAATTAGGAGATCGGCATTCCATTGATGTAAATAAGTGTGTAGAGTTTTAACCTTTAAGGTTAAGGTGCTCATACACGGTCATGATCCGGTGCAGCGTTTATGGTGGTGCGTCGTTTTTATTAAAATCATTTAATTAACATTAAAAATTTTAAGTACCAGTTTTTAGGATGCTAGAAACCTAAAAAGTACCATACTTGAATGTTGGACCAACTGATGGATCTATTCCACAGATAATTCCCTAAACACTTTTTAGCGCTTTTCGGTCATGGGAGAGGTGGTCGTTTTGCTTTAAGTTTTATGTTTTACAGGTAATTGAAAACCAGCTATTGATTAGATGGGCAAACAACAGCAGTAATTTTTAAAGCATTCATATTAATTTAGTTTTTTATTGATGACATTATGCTTGATGGTGCCAAATCTTCCGTTTAATCGTATTATCTCACTAACTTTATTCATGTTTCTGCAGTATAGCACCTGTGGATGCTCGATGACCCTGGAGGGATCGTTTTTGCTTACTGAGCAGAAAATCATGGGTTTAATCCCAAGCTCTCCGTCATGACTCTTAAAATTCATGATCACTAAACAAAATGAATATGTTCTTTCGATAGCCGGCTATCGATAGCCGGCTATCGAGAGATTAAATAAACAATACATACTTTTGTTGCATCGCCAACTTGAGATGAATTCTAACCGAATACCCTACCCAACCCTCCAACTCCGTAGCACTTATGAGGGTGTCGCTAAGTCGGTGGCCTCTCGTTAAGTATGTAATACATCAACATTTCCTTCCCTATCCCTAGTTATGGTAAAGATGGGCGTGGCCGGGAATAGCGACAGTCATGCTTCTGTTACTCTTGTTTAGATTGGAATCAATGTTTACTTCCCAGCAATATTCCTGAAAGTAGTCTAACTGAGAATTTCAGAAGAGACGTGAGTGTCGCTAGTATCCAATCTACGAAGTATATCATAACAACGCTAACGCTAACGCTGGTCCTGATCACTAATAGAACATCCATTCTGACCGCATTTTTTCTTCCGGTCGATGCTCAGAGTTTCGAAGTAACGTTTAATCACACGACTCACCGTTGACCACACGATTCCGAGATGTTTTCCAATATCCCGATGAGAGAGTTGAGGATTTTCCAGGTGCTTGCGCAAAATGAATTCGCAACGTTGCTTTTCGGGTGACGCCATATCCCGTGTCCTTAGTTTAGTGCATGTCGTATTACTCCATGGCTATTGAAAAATGTTGAAGTATTCAAAGTTTTTACAGTTGTCATTCTTGCATTTCGCATTTCGCAAGGATCCGACTCTAATTGAAAGGTACGGCTGTTTATACCTTTCGGAGTGTTGAAACACCCTCCAAAAACGCGCACCTTTGCATGTCAAAATTGGATTCCTTAGCCACAAAATTAAGGAATGACACCGATAATGACCATGCATCAGATCCCTAGTCTTAACCACTTCCAACTAGGGAACAACGAATAGAAGATTAGGAATCACATAAATGAAGACTTACTAACTCATTTTTTTCTTGTGTCAAGATCATCCTCGGTGGACAAAGCCGAATCTAGAGAACAAAGCTTAGAATAAGGCGAATAGAAAACCTATCCATTTTGATCCTTTATCGTCCATGGCGACTGGAAGCAATTGACTCAGGACCGAGTGCAGTAGAAAATAATTCTTCGTTCGGCGTAGCAAAAATAAATCCCGGCACTTACTACAAAGCAACATTGTACATTGCAAAAAACGAAAACAACGGTGAAATCCAATTTCCAAAGTGCTTCCTAGATTTGCAGCGAAGAGAAAAACAATAACTGTCACAGCAGTAGTTCTAACTCAGACGGTCGCGGGTCCGACCTTAAATAACTGACGATTGACCTCACCCGTTGAATTAACTTTAATCAAACAAATAGGGAAAACATGCTCCATCGTAAAATGACTTCTCCGAGGCAGCACTCTTCGTGGGAAATGTTACAGTAAACATCATTGCACATGGAACGATGCCAAACAATATGATAGGGCAGGGGTGTACATTAGCCGGTTCCCCCATCTTTCCACCGACATTGTTCGCGTACTCCAATACAGCAGCAACATAAGCAGCATCAGCAGCGTGACGTAATTTAATAAACCTAATGCAAACATTAGCATTTTCGTTGCACGGAAGGCCCTTTTGGAAGTGTGCATAGCGACGGCAGCAAAATCAGCGGAAACAGGTCCTATCTTCCTGTCGCCATCACAATCAGAAGAAACAGGAGCAGCAGGAGGAGCCGGCACTCTCCTAGTCAGGGTAAATGAAAGGAAAACATTTCAAGAGAATGTAGATACATGAGCCGGTGCACTTTCGCCAATCTCCATCGGCAGCTCTGTGAGTGACTGGGAGCGGTATGGGAAACGGAACCGGTCTACTTACCTTTGAAACAGATACTGCTATGGGTTGCGGGAGGGTTTGGAGGTCGGTGGAAACTGATATCCTAGCGCCCAAGAGGCGCACAGGTGATGGCATCTGCTTCACGTGGTGGAATAATTTATCGAGGAATATTAATAAGTTATTCCACGCTGTGAATTTGCATATGATTACGCAGCGAAATTGAGCCGCTCGACAAGCAGAAGCTTCAAAATGAATGAAGGACGCCGCGGATGAAGTTAAGTGCAGTTCTGATGAGTTACTTAAACATTTTATGAATATGAGCTTTATGGTAAAACAGAAATTCTTCCACTAATTGATATATCTGCGAGCCTAAAGGTCTACGACCAACAGTGAATAATAAATCAAGTGACTTCCTACTAATTTCCGACAACTTCCCAAGCACCTACTCTCTGTTCCAGCAGCATTACTGTCAGGTTCATTTCAACAAATAACAATTTCCAGCAAGTCAATACTTTCGATTAGCTAATTAATCTTCCCCGAAGGAAAACAACTGAACCATCACGATCGACCCACTGATGGCGTTGGCTGTCACCCATTCAGAGCCTTGGGGGAAAATTGGCTAATTAATCCACGGGACAGGAGTTCGATCCACCGTGCAAAAACCATCGACAGTCTTAAAGCTAGTGCCAAGGTATAACGTGATCTTATTTATCGAGGGTAATTAAATTCTGCTGACTGATGGTCGACCATGCTGAATGTCGTTTCAATCGCACTTGATTAGATTAATTAATGTCTTCAAGTGTTTTGATTTGAAAACAAGATTTTTCGTAGAAAGATGGTTTTTGGATTGCCAATCAATGCTGTAATTGGCCCTTAATTAACACAGTGATTTGTTTAAACATAATTTACGTTTTTGATTATCGTTCCAAAACGATGAAGAACCAACTAGTGAACCTCTATTAATTGTGTGGAAGATGTATCGCAAAAACAAACTAACTCTATGACCCCGTTCCAGAATTGGGGCCTCTCTGGGCGTTTAGTAGGGGGAGTTTTTTTTTCTTTAACCAGAGCGAAACTTGGAAAGATAGACAGTTAGATGGATCTGCAAAGACATCCTTAGCGCCTAAAAACTACCAACCGTATTAATTTTCCGCAAATCATCACCTCTGACCCCGTCGGTATCATTCCATAAAAAATAATCTCAACCAAATCCACCCACACCCCACCTCGCCCGACACACGCGAGGGTTTCATTTTCCGATGTTTGATGAAAATCTCAAACCGAAACCGAACAAAAACCTATAATCTAGCGACCATCTGGCATATTGCTTTGTTTCGACATCGACAACGACGACGACGGCACCGACCGACGCCGGGATTCTCCAGATGACAGATTATTCCTTCCACACTGACTGCTAACTGAAAGGAGGAATCGAGCATCGACACAGGGAAGAAAATATATTCATTCTGATGTTTAGCTCTTTTCTTTTCCAATCGAGATCCATCCGTTCGGTTGCACAGCCCAAACAGGGCCCTCCCGTATTCCTCCGGTGCTTTTTCGTATCACTCTAATCTTTTTCATCAGGCTGCCACAAAGGTAGGTAGGTATCTAATCTAAGTGGGACAAAAAACAAATTGGTTTTCTGCTGAAGTAGCGACTCGTCCTCGTCGTGTCGTTGTCTTGGATATTTTGTTCCGTTTCGAGGCAGCACCTGTGCTGCACTTTATGGAAGCAAGTTTAGCCAGCACAGGTGGTAGGGTGGAGAACTACTTCAGCATAAGCGCGTATTTCCGTAGCCGCGAGCAGAAATTTCAAATAAATCAATGAATTTGACGTGAACGAATCAATCATACATTTACGATAGTTTAGTTCAAAAGCTACAAAGTATTATCAATACGTACATCCATTATTCTCCAAAAATCAAAAAAAAAAAAAAACACTCCGAGCGAATCAATTTTTCCGTTTGCCGAAGTCAATCAAAGACTATTTACTATGTAGGTATTTGAACAAAGTTGAAACTCGTATAAAGGAATTGGAATCAAGAAGCAGCGTCAATTTTTTAACAATATGTGAACAATTTGTGATTCTTTATCAAATCTATCTTCTGGAAAGGTAAATAAATTTAGAAGTCATCTCTGATAGAAACATATCATTTGTAGTTCAAACCTATTCAACAAATACAGGTAAAGTACTTAGTATGACGGAAATCAGATCTTAACCCTATTCGGGTTAGCTTTATTTCGATATCGTCTATTTTGGGCTAAGTTTTCGTTGTTTTTCTTCTGATTACGATAGATGTTTTTGGGAACTGCTTTTGCTATTGAATGTGTCCAATTTCTTCATCCGAACATTGTATTCACTGGAAATGTTTGTTCGGCCCACACGGAGATGTCTTTGTTGTCTTCGGCGATTAACATGCCGAGAGCTATGGGTAATAAACGAACTATTTTGTTTATCCTATCATGACTTTTTTTTTCCTTGATTCGTTTTCCGTCGATCTTGTTTTACGTGCTGAGCTCCAATGCTACCGACGCCAGGGAGCTTACCACTACACCACCAACGCCGCTCCTATCATGACTTGAAATAGGGAATACGAAACCATTGGTGCGTATTGAGTGGACAAATTATGAATATTATTTAATCAAACGAACATAAATTTGAAGGATGAATCGATACCGTATGCAAGGATCCTGATTTCCATCTCAACCAATTTCTTCCAATTCTCAATCAACCCCTGTATCTTAGGGTTGAACACGAAAAAATCCGGACACATTAAAAACGCTGCATTAAGACACTTTTCGAGTTTTTGTTTTGACGTAAGCTACGTCTTACGGGAAGGTACTGGGGGTAAATCGAAAATCTAAAATTGCGACCGCCACGAAAAGGTGTAAGATTTTGAACGCTTATAACTTTGTCATTTATAGATGAAATTAAAATCCAAATACACCAATCGATAGGAAATACCTTTCGTAAGCTGTGGCAATAAACGCTTTTTCGATTTTTCTTTTTCATTAAAAAAACTGTTTTAAAAATGGAAAAATTAAAAATGATAATTTTATCACTGTTTTCATGAAGTTAACGTTCTCCCCAAACCCAGTTCTCATAATCAAGTACAATTTCGTTGCACATCGTGCTGCACGCTATGTCTGAAGGTACTTTTTTTGCAACTTTCATGTACCTCAGTTTTTCCTTCACAGGATGTTAAAATCAATCAAATCTGTGAAGGTTTTGAAATATTTCATCTTGGGTTTTTTGAGAAAAAGTATTTTGAAGTATACTTAGGCGTTTAGGAAGGCGTATATGGACTATTGACGATACAAAACTTTTAAGGATAGAAACAAATTCAGCTGAAAATGATTCAAAAAGAGATTAAAGTTGTCAAAATATTACGTTTCACTGGAACAGTAAGATTCCCTCTTCGGTACCGTAAGATATCGTAACTTTGTCATGTTTAAATAAATAAAATAAGTTAATCACAATGGTTTAATCTCTAAATTTACTATTATTACTCTAGTTTACAGCATATTTGAACTTTGTCGCTGATGGTCATTTCCCATGTAAAATCGTGCGATGAATTCAAAAATGTAGTCAGAAAAAATGTCAGTCGGATAGTAGCATCCAGATTGTCCAAAATCTTTAGCTGATGATCAAAATTGCATCCTTCCAAAACTACACGTTTGTTAAGCACCTACAATGGCGACCAGCGAATCCAAATTGCGTATGCTGAGTCGCATTTGCGGCAACCACCCAATTTGAAGCGTTATCGTCGATATCGTCATTTCATAAGAGAAGCGTAAAAGAGAAAGCGATATCACAACAAATTCTCTCTATCAAACCTGTTTTCTAAGACATGAAGTGTAAGTTTTTTCACCAGCAACCCAATGAGACAGTTTATAGAAGTAACATTAAAATTCAACTCCATGTTCATAAGTTTATCCTTGATTCGTTGAACTTCGATGAAATTGTTCAAACTTTCCTGATGTTCTTAGAACATCTTTGAAGTTCGCAGAACGTCTCTGAGATTAGCATTTCCTGGAATTCTCAGATATTTCTTTAAGTTCCCAGTATTTCCCTAATGTTATCAAATTTTCCCTGTGTTTCACAGAGCATCCTAAAGTTTACAAACATTTCTTGGCGTTTAAAGAACCTTTTGCGGAGTATCATTGAAATTCATATAATGTTGCTATAATTCACAGAACTCTCTTGAAGTGCGTAGAACTTACCAGGAGGAAATTGTACTCCCCTGAAGCTGACAAAACGTCCCTGAAGTTGGCAGACTTTTCCAAAAGTTTATAGAACTTCTCTGAAGATCGAAGCATATCTTTAAAGTTTAATGAATTTTCCTGAAGTTTGTAGAACTTCCCTGAAGTTCAATAAACTTCTCTGAAAGTTATTTAAATTCACTACAGTTCCATATAGTTTGCAGAATTTCCTAGAAAGTCACTGAACCTTCAGAAAGTTCCCTTAGACAAAATATGCGAACTGCAACGAAGCTCCAGCAGTTCTGTAGTAATTCAAAGTGAGGGCTACCTAAACTCACTGGGCAAGAGTAGCTAACCTCATGTGAGTTTAATTTCTGTATTATCGGCGTTATCGGTTAAACGATTTTCAAACAAATTCGTCATGGTTGCCAGAATTTATTTTCAATATCGCCGTTGAGTCAAACATGTATATTTATGTTTAAAAATACAAGCAAATGTTTTGCCGCACAGGATTGCAAATGCCACCTTTGCCACCTGCTGAGTACGGGACACAAAAATGTCGGATACCTACTATCTCCTATATTGAACTCCGATAAAAATCTTGTGTGGAGTGTATTTTTTTTTTCATGACAGAGTCGCTTTTTCGAAGCACAACAAGCAAACGCTCTATTTTCTTTTTGATTTTTTTGAATTTTCCAGATTTTCTACACAATACATCTATAAAAAAAACACTCGGAGACGAAAACCAATGCTTACTATGATTACGTGGCTGTACTAGACTGTCCTGCTCGTCCTTTATCTTTTACTCTTATGAGGGAAGAGAAAAAAAAATTAAGGGTTGTGTCCTAGACACGACCGCAGTATGACGTAGAACTACGCCAAATTGATGTTAGCATAATCGACCACCGTTCATCTTACGCATGAGATAATGTATTTAAATTTAATGTAATGTTTAAGAATTGACAGAATTTTCCCTACATAACTACATAGGGTTGATCAATGTTGATCTATTTTGCTGTGATCAATGTGCACTTAATTTGACATCGACTACAATAGAAACTGACATTATTTCGTCACACATTTTTTGTTGATTTTCACCTCAGTCAAATGCACAAAAACGCCATGCATGTTGTGGGATAAAACAATTCGCATTATTTTTTTCAGTAGCTTCATCATTAGTTCTGAATTAGATCTCTGAAGCAGAGAGCAGAGTGAAGGTTGCATTTTATGATAAAGCAACAGGCAGTTGTTTTCCCTATCAGAAGACGGTAGGGCAGAGCACTACTTCGGCCTAATCGCCCATTTTGGGTCTATCGAGCAGCAAACATCAAATAAATCCATTGTTTCAGAATTACCAAGTCTATTATGCGTTTGGAACGATTCTTTAGTTCAATAGCTACCGAACGAAGCCAATGAGAACGCTTGATATGAATGTGTACACCAATTTTTCTCAAAAACAAAAGAAGCGTACCGACTGAATCAATCTTTATCTTCATTCGATAGGCCGAAATGAATTAATTGGCGTTTCAATGGCGTTTCAATGCGTTAGGCCGAGTTTAGAATCCATAGGCCGAGTTTGGCGTCAAGAAGCAGTGTTAGACTTTTAACAATATCTCAAAAATTAGTTTCTCTTTATTAAATCTTACGGTACGTCCGGAACGGTAAATCAATTTAGAAGCCATCAGTAATAATAACATTCGTTTGGTGCTAAACTACGCTAGATTAAGAAAGACTAAGTGCGGGTTGTGCCTAATAGGCCGGAAATGGGGTAGTTAACCCTACTTTCAATATTGAACAAAATGTTGTTTCATATGTCAGCGAAGTAGGGGAGGAAGGAGTATAACGATCATACGGGGTTAAAGCACCTCTTTGTTCTCCAGAACATATAATTATCATGCATCACCATTATGTACTTTACGGCGTGTTCATAGAATGATGCTAAATAGAATACTGTGACTTTTCTCAAATTAAACGTTTGGTTTCCAATAAGAAGGAGCTTAGTACAACATTAATTGAAAATAAGGGGATTCAGTTATTGATTGTCAAAGTCAGAGCAAAAGCTCGTATACAGGTTCTACCTGTTCAATGTTTTGAAGTTGAAACGGTACATGTATCTCTTTGCGGAAGTGAATATTCACCGTAATTATTTTTGAGACGCAGTGTGTACTACCGCAAACTACTATATTAGAAATAATCTCAGTGATTATTCACTTCCGCTAACAGATACATCTACCGTTTCAAGTTCCGCACGCACTTCTTGCGCTATGATGTACGGTATATGCATTTAGGTTAACATCCGACGTCCCTCCTTCTTTACATATTCTGCACAAAAAATACATCCGAAGTCCCTTCTTTTTTACATATTCTGCACAAAAAACACTTTCTAAGCCCCGCAACTGACAGGACCGCTTTTTATTAATGGAGCGGGGCAGAAAGTATCTTTTGTGCAGAATATGTATAAAAGGATGGACTTCGGATGTTAATCTAATTCCATATATAGAGGTACCAGATCTGTATAACAGTCAGTTGTTGTAAATCACCAATAAGAATCTCATGCAAATGCATCGAAAATGCATGTCATCGTATATGGCTCTTAAGCAATTTTTTTTTTCTCAAATTTGAAAGTTCTGGCTCTCTGGTAAGCGGGTAAAAAAATTAACGGTATTAAAATTTATTTGTTACTTATAATTGTAGTTTGCTTAACAATAAGTTCTCGGAAAAAACGTGATCGTCAAAGTCCATGTCTTTTTCGGGTTGTCGTTATAGGGGGGGCGAGGGGGGTGTTTTTCATATAAAATTTTTCCCAGTTTCAATTAGTCATACGAGACCCAAGTCTCATCCCACCTCAAGGTTGTCAAGGTGATCACGCCGTGATTCTCCTCTATCCGCTGACTTGCTCCTGCTTGCTGCAGGACCAAGTGCCACGCCGTCCGAAGCGGTTATAAGTAGGGGCACGACTGCAGCGCTGTTTTATATCTTTTCATATTCAAGAAGAACGATGTGCCGTTTTTTATGAATGGGGCGGGGCAGAAAATATCTTTTGTGCAGAATAAATATGTAAAAAAGGATGGAAATCGGATGTTAATTTATAATTTCATATAAAGAGGTACCAGATATGTTTTAGTCAGTGCTGAAAAGATATAAAACAGCGCTGCTGTCGTGCTTTTGCTCATCTGCTTGAACGTCAAGCAGTACAGTTCGGTCTTTGCTCGCTCTGTCGAGTTGTTCGATTAACCTATAGTTTGTTACAAACGTCCGCAGATATACTGTGTCATATACCGTCAGTAGTGTCGGTCGCATCGCGTGATGGGAAGACAGCGCTCCCGGAGCAGACTTCGTGACCAAGCGGAGAAGAAAAACAGTGGTGAGGGTAGCTCGGTACCTACCTCAAATAGGTACGCTACTCTTCCCACCGATGTTGGGGATACCAACCCAGTCCCGGTGAAGCGGACGAAAAAGAGGAAGAAGAATCAAGGACAGTCCGATGGTCCGAGCGGACGCGACGATGTTACCGCGACGAACGCTAGCGACATCGGTGATTTCGGCGACGCCGTCGAAACCGAGAATTCTGCCGGCTCGAGTGCGGTGAAAATCAAGCTTCCTCCACTGGTGGTGAAGCAAGTACCACTCAACACGCTGATTGGTGATCTCTCATCGCTGGGCGTTGCAGCTGAGTTTAAGCTCGGCAGGATCGGCACCAAGGTGATGCTGCGAACAAAAGCGGAGGACGAAGTGGTCGTGAAATATCTGAAGGATTCCAAGGCGGAATTCTTCACACACGACATCCCCGGTGAGAAGCCCTTCAAGGTAGTCATCAGGGGTCTACAAAACTTCGACCTCAAGATGGTCGAAGCTGAAATCAACCGGTACAAGCTAGCCCCAATCGCTGTATTCCGAATGACAAGGAGAGACGAAAACGTGAAGACGTACCCGGATTGCCTCTTCCTGGTGCACTTCCAGAAAGGGACGGTGACTCTCAATGCGCTGCAAGCCATCCGATCGATCTACTCCATCATCGTACGATGGGAGCCATACCGTGGCGGCCATCATGACGTAACGCAGTGCCAGCGGTGCCTCAATTTTGGTCACGGCACCCGCAACTGCAACATCAAGCCACGCTGCAGCAACTGCGCTCAAGAACACGCCACTTCCAACTGCCCTGCGGATGGAGCCGTGGCGTTAAAATGCGCCAACTGTGGTGGTGCACATCAAGGTTCCGACAGACAGTACTCCAAACGCGAGGACTTCAAACGCATCCGAAAACAGGCGGCAACTAACAACCAACCAGGACGCAAGAAGGACAAAGTCCCGGCATTTCGGATGGAGGATTTCCCGCCTCTTCGTGCTCCTCAGCAAAGGCAAGCGAATTCGCGGGTGCATCCCGCTCAAGCAACTTCCGGTGATTCTGCTGGCCAAAGCTCTCCATCCCCCCTGGATTCTGGAGACAACCAACAGCGCAAAACAACAACCCCGATCTGTTCTCAGCGGATGAACTGATGGAAATTTTCGTCAACATGTCCGGTGCTCTTCGTAAGTGCCGCAATAAGCCCGAACAGATCCAAGTGCTCGGTAAGTTCATCATCGAGTATGGCGTCTAAACCGCTAACTATCGTCACCTGGAATGCTTGCTCCGTAAGAGCAAAAAAGATTGAGCTTGCCGACTTCCTCCGCAAGCACAGCATCGACGTGGGCCTTCTAACCGAGACCCATCTAAAGTCCGGTGACAGCTTCTGGTTACCTGACCACAACATTATCCGGCTTGATCGCACCAGCTCCAGGGGGGGTGGTGTTGCGGTCGTCGTCAAGAAAGGAATAAAATACCACACTCTGTCCCATATCCGCACCTCTATCATCGAGGCCCTTGGTGTGGAGGTGGAGTCGTCGACTGGATACGTCCAGTTCATCGCCGTCTACTGCCCTCGACAGTGTGCCGCCAGCAGTGGACTAGCGGCTAAATTCAAGAAGGGCCTGTCCACCATCACCCGTACCGGTTCCCGCTTCGTAGTTGGAGGAGATCTGAATGCTCGCCATGAGGCCTGGCGGAACTACCAGCAGAACCAGAACGGTCGTCTGCTGTTCGACCACTCACAGCATGGGCTGTACTCCGTTTGGTTTTCGGATGAACCAACATTCATCTCACCGGCGGGCAACCCATCGACACTAGACCTGTTCCTGACAAATACCGGCTTGTCCAAGCCGGTAGCCTTGAACGAACTCAGCTCCGACCACCAACCGGTGGTGGCTGAACTGGGCTGCAACGTGGCTCCTGCTTCAAGCCTGCACAAGGACTACCATCGCGTAAACTGGGCCCAGTTTGGACGCGTGATAGACAGGCACATCATCGACAACCCGCCGCTTGACACTATGGAGGACATCGACCGGGCGTTGGAAGGACTCCAACAGGCCATATCCGTGGCTGACGAGGCGTGTATTCGACAAGTTCCTGCGAGGGGTAAGTTTGTTGCTATTAATTCCCACACCCAATTACTGATTCGGTTGAAAAATGTTCGTAGACGCCAGTTTCAGAGGACTGGAGATCTGGGCAAAAAACGTGAAATGGCCGATCTGAACAGGCAGATTGCTTCCAGAATGGACTCACTCCGAAATCAAAGTTTCGGGCGTGTTGTCCAGAATCTGGACGACCGCTCCAGACCATTCTGGAAGGTAGCCAAGGTCCTGAAAACGCATCCCAAACCCATTCCACCTCTCAGAGTCGAAAATGATGACGATCGGCTTTTAATCACCCCACAGGAGAAAGCAAATGCGATCGGCGAGCATGTCGCTTCATCGCATTTGCTTGGCTCGAATATCCAAAGTCCGCTCGAAGATCAGGTTGCGCAATGCGATCAAAACCTAGATGCCTCCCCTTGTGTCGTGCCTCCGGCGGATATGATTACAGTACAACAGATTTGCTCAGCGCTGAAATGCACCAAGAACATGAAGGCTCCCGGGTTTGACGGTATATTCAACTTGATCTTGAAGAGACTCAGCATGAAAGTGCAGTCTCTTCTAACCGCTATCTTCAACAGATGTTTGGAACTGCACTACTTTCCAAGCATCTGGAAAATAGCAAAAATCATACCAATCCGCAAACCCGGTAAGGATCCAACATTGTCTTCAAGCTACAGACCAATCAGCCTCCTTTCAGCGCTGAGCAAATTGTTCGAGAAACTCATTCTCAATCGTTTGCTCAAGTTTGTCGAGGAAAACAACATTCTCTTTCCGGAACAGTTTGGGTTCAGAAAGGGGAACTCCACCAATCACCAGTGCGGGTGATGAATAACATCCGAAGTAACAAAGCTGTATCCAAGTTCACAGCCATGGCCTTGTTAGACGTTGAAAAGGCGTTTGACAATGTTTGGCATGATGGACTTGTGTACAAGCTTTGTAACTTCAACTTCCCATTACACCTGGTTAAAATCACCCGTAACTACCTCCAGCAAAGGTCGTTTAAGGTATCGTTGAATGGTTGTCTTTCAGACACGTTTTCCTTCCCAGCAGGAGTCCCGCAAGGCAGTCTGCTGGGCCCCTTGCTTTACAGCATTTACACTTCCGACATTCCTCCCCTCGGAGACGGTTGCGTGTTTTTCCTGTTCGCAGATGATACCGCAATAGCCGTCAAAGGAAGGATGCCTCGCGAAATAACGAACAAACTTCAACGATGCCTTAACGCCTTTGCTGGTTATGCCACCACGTGGAAAATTAAAATCAATCCCTCCAAAACACAAACAATCATGTTCCTCCATCGGCAATCGCTCAAACTGAAACCTCGGGATGTTGTTTGATGAAAAGCTCCTGTTCCGTTCGCATGTAGAGAAAACTGTAGGCAAGTGTTCTACCTTGGTTAGGTGTCTGTATCCGCTGATTTGCCGCAGATCCCGCCTCTCTAAGGTGAACAAACTGGCTGTCTACAAACAAATCATAGCACCTGCGATCCTCTACGCAGCTCCGGTGTGGGAATCACAAAATTCAGGTCGCTCAGAATAGAGTGCTGAGGATGGTTCTTGATCGTCCTTTCGACACTAGAATAACAAATTTACATGAAGAGGCAGGCATTGCCAAAATAGATTCCAGAATTAACGAAATTAAGATTAAATTTGCACAAAAATGTAATTTATCAGAACATGCTTTGATAAGCAATTTGTATATAGTAGATTAGGTGTATATAGTAGTTGTAGGTTAGTTGTAGTTGTAAATAGTAGTTATAAGTAGTCTCCTTTTTCAAATTTTAAAACAAATCAATCCCACCAAGGTGGTCATTCTTAAAACAGGCCTGATAGGACTAGGAACTGTAATTAATAATAATTGAAATTTCAAAGGAACTAAAGTTGAAAAGATGCGTCTGTGTCACTTGATAAGTAATACATGTATACAAATTCAAGAAACATAGAACATTTAAAGTCAAAAGTTTTTTCAGTGCTAGGTTCTGAAATACGACAGTGAGCGTTCAAAAGGGCCTGCTTGTAGTATTCGATTCTCTTCTTCGATTTTCTGTTTACAGCTAAGCAAAACAATTCAAGCTGAACATTGCATTAGGTCCTAAGTAACACTGACAAGATTCTCTTCGTCGAATTTCTCCTTGAATCCACTCGGCCCAGGTATTTTCAGCAGACATATCGATAAAAGAAGTTTCTATCTTGCATCTAATACAACAAACACAACATGAAACGATTCTGTCTGTGAATGTTTACTTAAATTTGACAGATGGAAAATTTTCAAATAAACCTGCTTATCCAGCAGACTAGAAATCAATTTTGATAGACGCTTTCTCGAAAATCGGCCAATCAACAACAGAGGGATTTTCGAACATCTTAATTTATTTTGGAAGTGTCAAATCTAAGTGAAAATTTTCCAAATGGAACACAGCCTTAGTATTTTTTTTTGAGGGAAATGTTGCATAACATTGGTGCAGAACTGTGCACTCCGTTTAGCGTTTTGAAGTTGAATCGCTGAGGAAACCTTATTTCTGATCAATCTCATAACCACATTAATATTTCAAGAGTACAGATATCAGCTCTCACAAAACTTATAACAAAGAAACTGGAACTTCACGTTTGTTGCAGTCCAGTACACAAGGAGTTAATTTCATGAGTGATGTCACAATCGTCCAAGATTTGTGTCCTAGAAATCTTGAAGTGCTAGGGAATATCAGCCATCATGACGGTCATTGTTGGACGCTTCAATGAATCACCTGAAGAAAGCCTTACTCATATCTGATTGTAATTTAGCAACCAAATGTCATAGAATATGTATTCGCTTTTGACGTAGGTTATGTCTTTCATTTCTATACTGGGGGTACACTTTGTAAAAACCGAAAATGGAACATGAAACAAAATTATGAAATATTTTGAACATTAATAACTCAGCTGCTCCTGAACCAATTTCAATCATTTTATCACCAATCGATCAGAAATATTTCCACGCATTTAAAGCATTGCTTCCAACTGATGATTTTCACAAACAAAAGAGTAGCAATTTCAAATTAGTATGTTTTGTGGAAGCTGACATTTGTGCCTTTGAAGTTTCACGCTAAGACTTCCTTAGAGTATCACCTTAAGAGGTTCGACAAAGTTAAAAGATTCATAAATACTTGTTCAATTATTATTTAAACTTTTTCGAAATTTACAAATCATCATTATTACTTGCGGGTACTTTAATTTTTTTTTTGTTTAAAAACAGACCAAAACTATCAAAAATCAGCCAAAAACGTAAATACATCATGGTAGAATGTGTCAATATATGAATTGACCCTAAGAACAATCGAAGCTTAATAAAATGCAGTAGAATGTTTGAAAACAGCTCAGAACCAACGAAAACTAAAAATACTCTCGAGAACATTTTTGATATGAAAACAGAATTTCGGTTGCGTTGAATTATGGATTCCTGATAAACATACTCTTTCCCACGAAATTTTCCCATGACTTCATCAGTACATTTATTCATTGAGCAAACATGTTCGTACCAACCCCTTTCAAATGGATGCATGTTAGATGATTCAACATCTCCGCACAAATCCACCGAAGCAGCCACACCTGTCCCAAAAATCACTGCACCACATACACACACACGCACATTCTCCAAACAATTTCAACTAACACAAATTTGAACAGCACCACCCAGCTCAGCCGGCACAAAGCCAACACACACACACAGGAAACCGAAACCTGAATTTTTAATTTCCCACACAACCAACACTAACCAACCCACGAATTCACTCACTCGTTGCCGCGGCGGTTGACGGCCAACAACATCGATTCAACGAAATGTGCAAATTTGCTGAAAATTGTACGTTCATGTAGGAATTTAAATTAAATTTATATCATTTCCCGGCGCCCGTTCGTTCGTGCCTTTGGTTTTGGTTGGCTCAAACGTTTCGTTCCCCTTTTTTTTCCGGAGCCGAAAACGCTGGAAAAAAGCCTCTCTCGAACCGTTCCACGGCCAGCAATGCAGGGGAGGGAGAAACGATTAGCTTGTGAGATGGTACAAGGACGAAATAAAAAAAAAAAAAATTAAAAGCGGAAAAAGAATTTTCAGTGCATGCGAGAAAAAAAAGCAGGTATCCGGGAAAAAATATGCGACGGAAAGCAGCAGCTACATTACCGCAGTCCCGCACCAGGGAAGCAACGGAAAAGAAGAAGAAAAGCGACATGATTCCAATAAAACTCCAACCTGTCACGAGGCGAAGAAAACATGATTTCGAAACGCGATTAGCACACTGAATGACGCGGGTTTAAGGAGGGAATTGATGGTTTTGTCGGTTGTCGACGTTCCGTGGTTCGGTCGAAAAGGGGTCAGGAGGATGCGAGAAAGAGCTCCACTTGAAGTTGAAACTACCTTTTTCTTTCATCCGGCTGGCGGTTATTACCGTTGCTTACCATTTTATGTCTGGTGGAAAATATAATTGTGATTGATTGCCATCTGGAAGCGAGATTTATAATAGCTTTCGTTAAAAAGTCATTTAACCGCTGCTGCAATGATACAGTAGGGTCTAGGGATGATGTAGGGTTGATTTTAAGGGTTACCAGACTGACGAGGGGAACGGTGGGTGAGCAATTGATGAACGATGTGCTATACCGGTATGCTTTTAAGGGATCAGCTGAGTCAATTGATTATTTTTTTTACAATGTAAGCAATATTTTCCACTGAACTCGGTCCAGTGAAGGACACCATTCTACGTCTGCTTCATTGGCAGTGCTTATTCTGCTATCTGTTGAACCATTTTTCAACGCCGTAAGCTGCTTTCAATTCGACAGACACTCTTTTGTTGGAGTCACGCCAAGAAATTTACATGTTCAGAGAACTTTGTCAACCTAAGTTGTCTAAAGAAAACATTCCTTTTACACATATTTCAGTAGAGCATACGCCAAGATTGCATAGAATTTTTAATTTGATTGAAAAGCAGTATCCGATTCGAGCTACCCTGTTACAGGACTCTTATGTGAGCGCAATTCTAAAAAAACCGCCCTTCCATGTTATGGTATCAATTATGGTAAAAAAAAATTCATATTTCTACCTGTTTTTTTTTTTCATAACTTTTGAACTATTGGACCGATTTTTTGGATCACAAGGTCAAATTAAAGTATAATATATTAGGTTTTTAGGAAAATATGAATCAACTGTCAACTCTAGAGGGAATTTATATCTCAGTTCGATTTTGTTTGCTAAACTGATTAAAATGTCATATTTAATTATCCTAAAGATAAATCGTCCAGCTCAGTGATGGAAAAAATCAAGAAAATTCAAAATCAGGAACGGTCGAAAATCACTGCTGATCTTGAGATCAGCAAAATCACAAACAGAAAATCACGGCGGATTTTATCTTAGCTGATCTTGAGAGTAGCAAAATCACAGAGCAGAAAATCAAGGCTGATTTTAACCTTAGCTGATTTTGCGGTAAGAAAAACCAAACGGAAAATTAATAGATTGGTGTTACAGTCAAAGTAAAACTCCGACATCCACCGCCATTTTGGAATTCAAGATGGCAGACTTAAATCCAATATGGCGGCCCCGGACAGGGAATATTCATCTAAACCTATGCAATATAGGTATGTACGGAATGGGCTCGATGAGAGGAAGCGTTAAATTGACATCCGCCACCATTTTGGAATCCAATATGGTGGACCAATATCCAATATGGCGGCCCCCGGACTAGGAATATGCATTTAAACCCATGCAATATGAGTATCTACGGAATGAGCTCCATGAGGGGAAGTGAAAAATTGACAGCCGCCGACATTTTTGAATCCAATATGACGGACCAAAACCCAATATGGCGGAACAAAATCCAATATGGCGGCCCCGGACTTGGAATATGCATTTAAACTCATGCAATATGGGTATCTACGGAATGAGCTCGATGAGGGGAAGTGGAAAATTGACATCCGCCGCCATTTTGGAATCCAATATGGTAGACCAAAATCCAATATGGCGGCCCCCGGACTAGGAATATGCATTTAAACTCATGTAATATGGGTATCTACGGAATGCGCTCGATAAGGGGAAGTGTTAAATTGCAATCCGCCATATTGGATTCCAAAATGGCGGCGGATGCCAATTTTTCACTTCCCCTCATCGATCCCATTTCGTAGATACCCATATTGCATGGGTTTAGATGAATATTCCCTATCCAGGGGCCGTCATATTGGATTTTGGTCCACCATGTTGGATTCCCAAAATAGCAGCGGATTGCAATTTTCCACTTCTCCTCATCGATCCCAATCCGTAGATACCCATATTGCATGGGTTTAGATGTCCAGTGACCGCCATATTGGATTTTGGTCCGCCATCTTGGATTTGTGGGAGCCATCTTGGGTTGAAATCCACCATGAAATGATGAGCCAACTAAAGAAAAATACGCAGATCCGGAATGCACTCGAGAAGAAAAGACACAAGTATTATCTGTATTACCGAAATCTTGGCCTGTACAAAGAATCATGGATGAATTCGGTGTCAACAGATATACTGCAGCACAGGTAAGATTTATATTTTTTTTAAACACCATAAAGGAAAAATTAAAAATAATTTTCATTTTCTTTCTTCCCAGGTAAAAGATTTGGTCGCCGAAGATGGAATATTATGTTCCCCTCGTTCCAAAGCAGGACATGGACTGAGAGCAGAGTTAGTAGATACAGTTGTGAAATTCTACGAAGATGACGATATAAGCAGAGTTATGCCGGGCCAAAGAGATTATGTCTCTGTAGTGACGGGTGGTGTACGCCAGGTAATACAAAAACGTCTACTAACAATGTCGCTCAAAGAAACATACTTGCATTTTACGGAAACCCATAAAGATATCAATATTAGCTTTAGCTCATTTGCAGCCTTACGGCCAAAAAATTGTAAACTTCTTAGTAAATCAGGATCTCATAATGTGTGTGTATGTACGATTCACGAAAATGTTAATCTAATGTTGAACAGCCTGCAAAAAGATCGCATATTGTGTGATCGCACTATCTATATGGAACAACTTCTTTGCGTTTTACAATCTTGAACAGACTTTTGCCATCTTCGAACGTGCATGAATTGTTACGATACGTCATTATCCGAAACAAAATTAGGCTGATGCAAATATTAAATTTGTTTTATGTCCGACATCTTTCAAATTGGTCGAGGAGCACATCTGAAGTAACAATTTATTTACACCTTCTTCGGTCTGCCCCTAGCTCGACGAGTAACGGTAGCTGATCCACAGTTCTTCTTCTCGTAGCAAACTTTGCACAACAAAACTTTACTGTCGAAAGTAACAGTGTTCTGATCAGCGCATTCAGCGCATAAATCATAATATCCTGGAAGAGATGGCCCTGTTTGGTAGTAGTGAAGTGAAACTGCATCGTGACAAACCAGTTTTGGATTTTGAAACACTTCTGGGAACGAGTCCAAACAAGAGCCGCATACATAAAGCTTTTCTTCAAAGAAATTCTCTAGCTTTGAGAGCGTTTCTCTATCAAGCGCGTATTTTGAATACAGCAAACGTGGAAAATTGCATTCAGTGCAGAATACGATCATTCGTGCTCTAGTGTGTGCCAATGGAAACGGTGCTTTCGGAAGATCATTGACTTGGTCTTGCCGGGCTGCATTCTTACTAGGAACATCTGCATCAGTTGGTTCTTGTCCATAAACCGAATGGAATTCGGCAAACTTATCTCCGATCACCGCCGGTGTTGGAAGCCACGCAATCCTGTCGAAAGTCGCTTCATCCAGCCTTACTGGCGCATGAGCTTTACAATTTACGTCCTTGCATTTCTTCACCTGCATTGCATAAGTAGTGCACCGTACGTGCTTTTCAAAAAAGTCCTTCACAGAATTAACTTTTAGTACATCCGCTTTGGTTAGCTTTTTGTCCATGTCTATCTCGGGCCAGACGTCTGATATTTTTCGCTTCAAACGATCGATCTCTTGATCCGTGGCCGCATCACCAACCACAACATTTTCACCTTTGTACACTAATGCCTCAAAACGTTTTGTCAAAAGTTCCCTCGCATCTTTGGTTCCGTCCAGCGCCATCTGACGGTAGTCGATCTTAGGATGCTTGCTTTGTGCATCTCTCCATTGCTTTTTGGACAACAGAGACCGTACTTTTGGTTCATTTTGACCTAGATGGTTTCTGGCCAAAGAGACACCCATCAAAGCAATGTTAGCAACGCTCATAAAACGTTCCGCTGGGTTGATGACCGAAAAATTGGGAGGAGTTCGAACTGCACACAAAAAATCAAGATCCAATTCGAAGAATAAAGCTAAATAGCTTAAGATCACTTGAATACTTGTGACGTTGTGATCCGGACTACCATCGGTGCCGATAAACATCATTGGTCGGTCATCAACGTCCTCATCCGTATGCTTAATCAATTCTGCGGCATGCCTAAAAGCATTGGAAGCTTCGAAAATGGCATCCTTCAAAATGATAAGGGGCTTCCCCTTATACCATGATTCTGATACATCCTTCGGTGGTATAAGTTTTATGGAAACTGATGGTACGATATGTTGGGGGATATTGTCATGATCCATGGCATTTAAACCACGTCCATCTAAGCCAGCCATCAATACGTGCCGCTGACGACGCGTCGCACTTACTGGTGCACCAGTAAACCCCACAGGAATGGACGCTTTGTCGTCTAAGAAGTGTACTAGCGAATGATCCGAAAAGATGCCTGCGTTAATGATAAGATTAAGTCATAAAAATTTAACAGATATTTAAAAGATATTACCCGCCATAACTTTCAAAAACTTGAATTGCTTAGCACCGTAATGTTGATCTACATGAGCTTTGTGTAGTGTTCGTTTTTGCAATCCAAACTTCACGTTGAATCGACCATAATATCTGCTCCCTACTACTGATTTGCTGTTTCGAGGAACAAACTGGATTCGAAAATATTCATACGATGGAATAAAATTGTTGTCGGAATCCGGGAAAAGCTCTTCCATTCTTCTCTCACATTGTGACATCAAATCACGTAGAGAAACACACAATGGTGATATCCAAGTTGTTTCTCCGTTACGTCGTTCGTCAGCAACGGTGTAATCGTTTTCAGCTAGCACGTTTTCCACCGCTTTCCAGAAATGCTCAAATTTTTCTGCTTTCGACTCTTGAGCCTGTTCGACCAATGTCAAAGCATCAGAGAGCTCATACCCTTCGTCCAATAAAAGTTTAAATTCAGCCACAGTATCATCTGTGTCGTCCTGCGAGAGATGATCATCATCTAAAAATAACAAAGCATGAAGCATAAAGGTAAAAAACAGTAACATGTTACAGTCTGATAGTACAAACTAACCTGCTATAAACGATATCAGCTTGCTGACGTTATCCATGGACCATTGTGCTGTATTGCCGAACAAGTTGTTCATGTGTACAGCTTTGTCGTGTTTAACACGTTCTTCAATATTTTTCTCGATGCGAGCGATCGTGTTTGCCAGAGCAGTTTGATCGTCGTCTGGGGATTTCCATACAAACGTTGCGCCAGGTTTGAAGGATCGATAAACGTAGATGGTGAACTCAAACGCTAAGCCAGCAATATAGTTGTATTTAGCGCGACGTTCGGTAGGTGCAAAAAAAACTACGTTATGCTCAACGTAAGGGGGTGCCGACTCTAGTTCCGTTTCCAGTGCTGCGTAAAGAATCTTGCTCATGTTTTTCCGGTCCGGTTTCGCTGGTACCTTCTTAAGCGAACGATTATCCCGATGAGAAATGGTTTCCTCTTCCGCTTTCCCACGTACTTCCACCCGATTGATATGGGCAATATATTCTGCGATACAAACTTTCAGTTGACACACGTCATCTAAAACTGATCTCCATGCTGCTGCCTGGATGAATGATTTTGAAGAAAGGAACTCAAGTTTGTTGAAGTGCTCAATCAAGTCAAGTTTCTTGAGCCGCGGTAAAGTTTTCTTTTTTTGATCTCCATGATGCAGCTTCCGAAATGTGTCTTGATTTTCAGGAGCAAAATGCAGCCTCTGTGGCATTTTTGATACACCTGGCGCTGACGAAAACTTTTCCCAATGGCCGTCGAGGTACCAAAGTACCGAAACTACGGTGGAAATAAAAAGTTCCATTTCAACCTTTTGGAACGTTCGGAATCCCAAGTCCAGATCCTGAAGATAATCAACTGTGTGGTTATAAATACCGTCTTGACCACGATTTTCCGATCGTTTATCCGGACGTTTGAGGATGGATGCATTGTTCATCAACGTATCAAAAGCACTAGGAAGTGGCTTCTTCACAAGAGGGATCATGGATTTTAAGATGCACAGTACTTTTGTGCAAGAGCCAATAGCAAGAATAGCATCATCAATTGTGGTAGTCAGTGAAAGTTCGAAGAGATGTTCCTTTTCCAGTGACTTTGATCCGGCGTAGATAGTTTCAATTTCGACAGACCCCATCACCTGACTGATCAAGTCGGAGAAAGATTTATCTGCCGTGATCGAAACGATCGATTGATTGACCAATTTCCCGTCTCTTTCGATCCGGATGGCCATCGGGAGCTTTTTTTCCTAGAAAGAAACATTGATGTCAGTTTTTAGGCTATAAAAAGTACACACAGCTTACCATATTGTGATACACGGGCACGCAATATCATTTGTGAACGAAGATTGCACTGAAACACAACTTTTGATCTACGAAAAGCAATTTGGTCCGAAAGAGTACACTTTTTTACTGCGTTTATCAAAGCAAAATGCAGCGGAGTGCTTACTATAGATCAGTGCACCGTGTCTAACCTCTCATTTTGCTTCAGAGTAAAAGAGATAGCGAAAAGAAACCACCTAAAAACGACAGCACTTATGCGTGAGAGAAGCGTCCTGCGAATTTTCGTGCATTGACATAACGAAAACGTCATTTTTACTCACGGTTGCTGTTGATGACGGGTAAACGATAAAAACGGGCAGTTTAGCGTAAAACACGGCAAACCAAAACAACTCAACAGTCGAATTTTTTCAACACGGCAAACCAAAACTAGGACAGTTTTCGTCAAAATACTTAAACCAATTTTTTTTTGCCCCCTCAATATTTTGACATTTTGAAAGGGGGGGGGGGGGGGGGTGACATAAATAAAAATAAAATTTTGCATCAGCCTTATTAGAAATGTTGGAAGAGAAACAAATATTAGAAGTGTCATTTGAACAGTGGACTACGACAGAAAGGTGTAATATTGAGTTGAAAATTTTGCTTTCCGAAGATTTTTCATTTTTCTTTACGGAAAAGTTAGACAAATTAATATATCACGATTTTATAAAAAATAAGCAGGCAGAATTCTTAAAAACAAAAAAAAACAAACACTAGAAGATGGCGAAGTCATTGTTATTTGCGACTTTTCTGAAAACTACACATTTGTTCTGCAAGATGAGGTTCAAAGCTATCATTGAAATAATTCTCAATGTACAATTCATCCATTTGTCGTTTATTTTAATGATAATGGTACACTAAACCATTTAAGTTTTGTGGTTATTTCGGACATTTCAAAGCATGACACAGTAGCAGTTCAGTTGTTTATCTCAAAATTATTAGAATTTTTAAAGTCGCAAATAACAGTCCAAAAGTGTATTTTTATGTCAGATGGAGCAGCATCACAATACAAAAACATAAAAAAAAATTGCTAGCCTTTGTGGATTGAAAGATAAGCATAATGTAGAAATTTAATGGCATTTTTTTGCAACTTCACACGGCAAAGGTCCTTGTGATGCGATTGGCGGTACCCTTAAGAGAATGGCAACCAGAGCAAGTTTAGCTAAGCAACACGAGCACCCTATAACGAACCCTAAACAACTGTACGACTGGGCAAATAGTCGTAAAGAAGATCTTCAAACAAAAATGACACGGAATTTGATCCAATTTTTAAGAAAGTGAAACCAATTCCTGGAACTCGAAAATATCATTGCTATATTCCAGTTTCAAACAACCAAATTGCAGTAAAAATATTCTCTAATTCAAACGATACACCCAAATTATTCAATGTATTCAAATAATATGTGTTGTAAAATAAAATAATAAATAGGGTAAATGTTGGCTTCGGCACCCATTGACTGTTTTCGGCAACCAAAATTTAAACGATAATTTCACTATGTTTTCCCATCAACACACTTCCCTGAATGTATTCAAACGATTCTTTAGTCTTTCAGCTTCAATCTGATTATATTTGTACGACCGAGCAATCCTATTATGCCAGATTTTTCTTCAAATGAAGTATACGCACTACAAAATGGGGCTGATTTCGAGTTGCCGATAATAGAACAGCTGGTTAACACGCAGTTCTAATGGGAAGGTTGCCGAAGAAAAAGAGGCTGCCGACAATAGTCACACTCACCTGAGAAGTTTGGAGCGTTGTAATATCGCTTTCAAACCGGTTTGAAAAATTCTGTCGATTGGAATGGATAGAGAAGCAAGCAGCAGATGAATGTTAACAAACAGACACGTGATATATGTGCGTAACGCTGACAAAATGCTAAAAGAAGTGCGGACGCTGCTTAGATTGACGAGAATACGTAAATTCCCCTATATACTGTTTCTTATCTCAACAAATCTTTCATTTGACCACATCAACGTGCTTCTCTTCCGCTGCCTCTAGATAGAAACGGGTAAGTCTGACAGCTACCAAATCTGAAAATGAATTGTTTGTTTTTTAATAAACTATCATGAAAAAAAATCTCGTTGCTGGACATCTCGACGAACATTTGAAAATGGCCTAAAATGTTGAAAATTGTTATAATTATATTTTTTTTTAATTCGCATTAACTTGAGAACGGCTGGACTTAGCAAAAGTTTCTATATGCAAAGTTATCGAAAATTATGCGTTGAATACAAATAAATTATTATTTTTCTAAAAAATATGCATTTTCATCAACTTGTAAAAATCAACAAAAATTTAAAAAATTATAGATTTCTTTTTAAGAAAGTTACCACCATACACTTTTCACGAAATTTAAGGGTATTCCATCAATTTTCTTGAAAAAAAAAATTATAAAGATCGAATGGGGGGGTTTGAGATAATCATCGTTTTACGTTTTTTAAATACTGATTTACGAAGTTTTTCTTTCAGTGTATTTTTTTCGCAAAGATAATTTAATTACCTAAAACTTTTTCTCATATGCCATTTTGATCAGATCAACAGTTTTCAAGTTATGATTTTTTGAAAAAAAAATAATCCATTTTTTATACACCCTTTTCAAAAGATACTCTGGAGGAAAAAATCAAATTTTAAATGAAAAATGCAACCATTAGTAGCAGCGAACACGTGAGCAATGTTTCATTCAAATGAGAAGGGGTCGAGACAAAATTGAAATTTTTTTTAACGATTTGAGCTGGAAATGCTCTATATCTTTCAGAATGTTTCAAAAAATGTTCCACTAGGGTGTACGCTCAATTTTGCGATACACTGTATGTCTCTTTAAGCCGGGTTTAGACGGAGCGGGTCGATTGATCGGCTCACTTGAGTTCAATTGGGCAAGTGAGTTGATCAATTTCACGTTCAGGTTGGTTGGATTCGGGTGAGCGAATCGATTGACATGTGTGGTCTAAATTCTGCTTTATCTTTTAGTGCATCCCAAATGATGTCAGTGTTTTCGGCAATGTTAATCAATACAGGGTCGGATCTTTCGCATTGAAAATTGCTTTGTTTATATTTAGATCTTGCATCGGCAACACCTGATCACTCATCACTCACAGCTCTTTGGCTGTCAAGTCAACTGCGAAACGTTTCATTGATCACTCATATTAGTTGTTGCATAGGAGCAGCATTGGCATATGTGTGTAGATAAATGGATGCACGTGCTTGGATCAGCGTTGCCAGATATACCGATTTATCGGTATTTAGACTTATTTCGACTTCCCTAGGAAGTTTCTTCAACCTTCGCTCGAATGATTCTTCCATCTTATTCCGCCAGTTTTTTCAACTTTCCCGGAACTTCAAGGATGCTTCCAGATTTTGATTGCGGATCCACACTAGCTGCAGGAACTTTTAAGAAGTTCTGAAACTTCAGAAAAGTCCAGACTTTTGAGTATGTTTCGATAAATAAAAGAATGTTTCAACAACTTCTGTTAAAATTCTGAAACCCGGTCCAGCGAACTCCAGTGAACTTAAGGAAATATCATAAATATTTTGGATACTTCACAAGTATCGATTGACATGAACTTCTGGAAAATTTAATGGTTTTCAGGACAGTTCCATTAGCTTCAGGAGAATTGACAGAAGCTTAGGAAGCTCCGAGAACATCAGGACAGATGAATAAATTTCAAGGAAATCGCTGTAATTTTAAAGAAGTTCCGAGAAACTCAGACAATTTCCAAAAACTTCAGCAATGTTCCCAAGGGGCTCATGCAAATTTAAGAAACGTAAGGGAGGTTACATGAACATTAGCACATTGTGAGAATATTTTATGGGAAGTTCCGTGCTTATTGATGGTAGTGTTGATAACTTTTAAAAATTATAAAAATCGGGAAGATCAGAGAACTTCAATGCTGATGTTACAATAAATTCAAGAAAATTGTGAGAGCGGTAAGCTTCAAAAAAAGTATAGAGACCTTCAAAATTGATTAGAGTACATTTCAGGAAAGTTTCATTGCTGGGTCTTCAGGGATGTTTTATGACAATTTGTAAAATTTTCTGGATCATTAGAACATCCCCGAAGAGCTCGTTCTTCCGGAATAATGTCCTTGTTTCTATCGACTGTTTCGTTAGCGCTTTGGCTTCCGACTTCTTCCAGAATTTTTTTCCCAATCTACCTTAGGAAGTTTCTTGCGTATTCTCCAGGAATTTTAATTAAACTTTTCCCAGAAATTTCTTTCGTTTAGTTCTGGAATTTGCTTCCAGTTGGTTTTTTGACTTCTATTGGAAGGTTTTCCGAGCTCCTTCTGTAAATGGCTACTTCTAGAATTTATTTCCGATTTCCGAAATTTTTCTGCCTTCCTTTGAATGTGAAATCCGAATTTTTTATGAATGTGTTACCATAATTCTGAACAGCTAAAAGTTAGCCGAGACACGACCGCAGATCGTGCGATATTTCTTCGATGTCGGATGCGACATGAAGCATGCAACAAACTCTATCTCGTTTGCTCTGTGACAATACGAGCAGCAGTGAATACATTGTGTCGCGAGTATAACCGCCTCTAATTGTGGGCAGCTCAGAATAAGCTGAGAAAACTCAGGCCTCTTTCGCCAATCGATCGTCAGTCGGAGCAGTTCAGTGTATTAGATAGTGAAGTAAAACAGAGGAATTGTACTCCCCATTGTACTGGGTCAGAAAAAGTTATATTTACTATTGTTAAAAGTGAGTGAAAGCCATAAGTGGCACAAGGCGCAATTATTAAATAGCCTAATTTTTATTCTCGTTAAAGAACTGCTCCTCTTTTGTAAAACCAGATCGGTTTCAGAAAGATCCTGAAATTTGCAAGATTATAGAAAGCATCAGGTAGGAAAAACCTTTGAGATTAGTAGTGCTGACAACCAGTGGTAAGACGATTTCGTGGTTCCTTTGAAGGTTGTTTAAACCTTCGAACGAAGGTTTTTTTGTTCGGTCTAAATTCGCAGGTTCGAGACTTTTCTCCACACCGAAAGCGCAACCCGGGAAGACCAAGCTAGTGCTAGTGATCTAACCTCCTATAGGAAGGAGAGCCACCTCGTGGACACATAGTGTTCGCTTAGTGCACTGCCATTAGTAGTCCGTAGGGGACCACGCTAACTCCCTGAGCCATAGGACGCAGAGTGAGAGTGTTCGAAGACTTCGAATTTGTTCGTCGCACGCTTGGCCGTGCTCACCGGTCCGATCTGATCCGTAGGGACTCCAGCCAAGGTCCTGAGCCAAAGGAATTCCGACACTCCTCATCTGTTACCGCATGCTTCAGTCCGTAGGGGCCAACATCAATCGCCCTGAGCCATAGGACGCAACCATCGCGCGAAACGGCCTCAGTCGCCCTTTCAGACCGTGCTCACTCACCGGTCTTGCCGATCCGTAAGGGTTACACGTCACAAACCCCGAGTCAGTGGACGAGCAACGGACGGTTGGATAGGAATAGTTCCCCGCCACGTGGCATCGCTTGCATCATCCTTTCGGTGTGTCACCCTGCGTACAACAACCTGCATGCTTGGCTTCGAGTTTGGTGAATAGTACCATCGTTATCCATCGGTGTTCGCTGTGGGCGAACGAAACGCCTAAGCCAGACCAGCCGCATCAAACAAGCCAATCCTTGGTACATCCGTCGTGGGACAGTCGAGTATCTTCAGAAGCCGTCTTCCGTCAAGTTGTCTGCGGCCCATCGCCGTATATACCGGTTCGCTTGCGGCATACCGTCGCTAATATCATCGTCGACTGCGGCACTGCTGCCGCTGCAATCAACGTGTCGGTGACCTCGCACCGCTAGGACCTGCCCATCGTAGGCCGACAACAGATCGGCGAGAGAAGGATAACTGTTGTCTCGACGTTTCAACCATCCTTTGCGGCTTCGTCGTGCATCGTGCGACTTTCATCGCCACGCCTATCAGCAACAACATCAGTGTCACGTCACACTACGGCGTCTTGGTTGTCCAGCAGATGAAACAGGTTAGACTTTCACTATTTTCTCTCTCTAAAATCATTCAAATGTTCAGATGATGAAATTATATAAGCAATCCCAAATGTGAGATTATCCAGCATGCATTGAATATAAGCTTAAAATGAGTGAGCATAAGTTTTTGTGAGCGATGCTCGATTGTGTGGAAGATCCTTGAGTTATTGAGTCCGATTACTACAGTTTTCGCATAATTTTGAGACGGATATTCAGTGCCGTTCGTCCGTCAGTAGAGTACTTGAGATTGGGTCGCGTTTTGCCTTTTACCTGCCCTGAATGATCTAGTCGGGTTCGAACGCGCAACTTCGCATCAAACCCCTTATTTGGAGTTTGTTGGCGCTTAAGCGAAGTTTGTACAGCAGAAAGGCTGTGATCAGTGACTGCTCGGCCGGTTTTTTGATCTTTAGTCTGTTTGGTTCAGCAATCGCCCTAGAGCAACCCTGATCACGTTACAAATGTTTCTTTAAATTTTTGCCAGAAGTTTCTCAATTTATGTTTTGGAAGTTTCGCGGATGATTTTCCGACTTCTCTCAGAACTTTCCTCAAATTTCCTCCAGGAAAGCTTCTTTCTTCTTTCTGTGGGTGTTGTTTTGAGCTTCCTCCAGAAGCTAATTCAAACATTCCCCGGAGTTTTCCGATCATAGTCCAAATGATAAAAAATTTCGCTTTCAAAATGGACAAAAATTTATGTTTAAATAAAATAGTAAATACCGATAAAAACCGATTTTTTTAAACCTTTGATACCGATAAGCTTTAAAACATTCTGGCAACGCTGGCCTAAGTGTCCCTAATTTGGGCACATACATAAATTCAGCAATCGACTAAATTTTCAATACCAACCAAAAATATCCAGTAGTACCGTCGTAGTAGTAGATATAATTGATAAATAAATGTGTTTCGGGGAATGTTTGAATTAGCATCTGAAGGAAGCTTAAAACAACACCCACAGAAAGAAGAAAGAAGCTATCCTGGAGGAAATTTTAGGAAAGTTCTGAGAGAAGTCGGAAAATCATCCGCAAAACTTCCAAAACATAAATTGAGAAACTTCTGGCGAAAATTTGAAGAAACATTCAGAAAAAATTCGGATTTCACATTCAAAGGAAGGCAGAAAAATTTCGGAAATCGGAAATAAATTCCAGAAGTAGCCATTTACATGCGAAGCCAGAAGGAGCTCGGAAAACCTTCCAATACAAGTCAAAAAAACCAACTGGAAAAAAATTCCAGAACTATACGAAAGAAATTTCTGGGAAAAAATTAAATAAAATTCCTGGAGAATACGGAAGAAACTTCCTAAGGTAGATTGGGAAAAAAAATTCTGGAGGAAGTCGGAAGCCAAAGCGCTAACGGAACAGTCGAAAGAAACAAGGACATAATTCCGAAAGAAACAGCTCTTCGGGGATGTTCTAATGATCCAGAAAATTTTACAAATTGTCATAAAACATCCCTGAAGCAATGAAACTTTCCCGAAATTTACTTAGGAATATTCCATATTTCCTTGGGCTGTTTTGTAGGATCATCTTTGAAATACTTGGAACTTCCCTGTTTATATCTCTAATCACTTTTGAAGATCTCTATACTTTTTTGAAGATTACGAAATATCTTAAGCGCTCTCACAATTTTCTTGAATTTATTGTAACATCAGCATTGAAGTTATCTGATCTTCCCGATTTTTATAATTTTTAAAAGTTATCAACAGTGCCATTAATAAGCACGGAATTTCCCATCAAATGTTCTCACAATGTGCAATGTGCCGCTTTTGGCCCTTCATATAGCTGCATACAAGACAAGATCTTCGAAAGGATGGTGGCTACCTTACATACCCACACAACTTCTGGCTACTACTCAAACTAAGAACTACATTTCATATTGAAAATTATTTTTTGATATTTACAAGAAAAAATAATAAATAATTAGAACCGAGACTAGAAATGGATCGTTTTCTGTGTACAGCTAAATTTTTGTTTTCATTGTGCTTTCTTTTCGTCGATGGACTGTCAGCCGCAGGTATGTATGTATGTAAAGGATACCACTCATTGTTGCAAGGCACAGCCATTAGACAGTGGATCATCCTCCAAGTATGACTTGATCAAGTACGATACCTGGTTGTATTCAATTTACCATTGTAAGAAGGGCCAAAAACGGAGAGGCGGACCCGTAAGCAGATACACTTACGCGCAATCCGCGGGATCAGGAGAATCGCCTTCCAATGATAAAATCCTACAACCCGATGTAGAACAAGCCATCATACGAGGGAACGTCCCAATGAGTGGGGAGAAGAGCCCGCCGTCAATTCACGAAATGTTAATGACAGGGAGTTGGCAATTCCACTCTCCCCATCCAAATCGCTTCAATCCGCTTTGCATTTAATGTGTGTATATATATATATATTAATATCGGCATTACCTGTTAGATTTTGTCAACACAATTTTGACTTCTTAGCTTTTCAAAATCTTTAATAAATGCAAATCTTATCATCTGACCTATTCCGCGAGTCATGCGAATCTCCACCACCAATGAGTCAACAAAAGTCACGCACTAGTGGGGTGACTCTCCGTGCAATCAAATGAAGAGTCACCTCACACGAGGCGACCACCGTCACCCTACTAGCGACAGAGAGCCATACTACTCGCAGAACAGGCCTGCAGGTGACGTTTAAAGCTCCACAATTTTACTGAAAATCTAAGAAAATTATTAAACAGAATTTAATAATATAACTGCAGAGCACAAGCAGTTTAAATATACTGAAAACGTGTTGCCAAAATCGAACGGATACTTTATATGTTTATTAATTTATCTTACCTTGATGGACAAACTACTTACCTGTCCTTAATGGCCATAAGCTCCAATCGGTATTTCTCGGTAAATCCGATCACGATCCTTTACAACATTTGGCCGACACCAACGCGCATCATCGCAACCACTCAGCACTTTCTTCCTCTTCACTAAATTGAAGGGCTTCTAGGGAAACTATTTTCTTGCGGACCGCGTTGCGGTCGGACTTCACTGTTCTTCTCCTTCTTTTTCTCTTTTACCCCTACTACGAGAAGATGAAACATCTATGTGGCACTCACTCTCCTACTATCGGTTGTCGCTGCATTAAAACCGCTGCCGCTCTCTTTCACCGTTTTCTTTTTGCTTCTCTTTCTACTCTCTTCGTCTCACAGAATTTCACCACCGCTTTACTCTGTATTCCTTTAGGGTGCTCACTCACACACTACTTTTTGCCGCTATATGTTTGGCTTTTTATTTTCCCCGCACTATCAGCTTCTTCTTTTTTGACGTAGGATTACGTCTTTCGGCAACATATTGGGGGTGCAATTTCAAAAAAACCAAAATCGACCGCGGGACGAAAATAGGTCAGGTTTTGACCACATATACCTCTGTCAATAGCAGATGAATTTTAATTCTAAACAAGCCAAAGAATTGGGAATTTATCTACCAATCTGCTAAATTGAACACTTTATTAATTTTCAATAGGTCACTATTGAAAAATACACAAATGTCCAACTGTTGCAATGGTGATCAAAATTATCACCGATTACCTGCAAACAGCGCATTCCCTAACACAGATTTAAAAATCGAATTCGATCCTGTCTCACTAAACGGTGCTCATTTAATCACCGTGTGTGGTGGTGCCCGGTCGACGGTGTCCGCAGCAGCAGCATCAGTAGCAGCAGTTTCGGCGTGTGGCGTTTACATTGTTCTGCAGTACACCACGAAAGGCAGCCTGAAAGCAGCGAGCATCCATAGAAGGGAAGAAGAAGCCGCGTCGCGATCGATATCAGTTTCCTCGTGAGTAACTGTGGGTCATCAATGCCTAGCGCGTCAACCTTGCTCCAAACAATTAACAGCTCGCCAGCCTCATCCTTGTTGAACACCCTAATAGCTCAGCATTACTCAACCATCACGACTAAACGGTCCTTTTCAGGACCACCACAAATTTGTTAAAGAGTATGTTTTGGACATTTGTAAAGGTCATCAATCGGATGTCAGTTCCCGCAAGCAGCTAATTATCAAAGCTCAACCTGGTCTATAGAAGGTGTGGAATTGTAGGCCTGAATGTATTGGTGCAATTCGTTTTCACTCGATGTTCATTCCGCTTCGCACGATTAGTTTCATTCGTTTACTCAATCACCCTTGTAGTGACGTCAAAAAGTTTGTTTCGATCGACGCTTACATAGGAAATTTAATATGGATTATTGAATTTCTTGCATGTTACCGAAATTTATGAATGGTTAGTGGCAGATGTTGAGATAATTAATTCGACAGTGGGCATGCATAAGGGCGAATACGCGATGATCGATTCTCTTCATCGATTTCTTCTTTGCATTGCTACAGCTAAGCGAAACAATTTTCTAGAATTTTTTCAATGCAGAGTAGTAAAAGGTTGTATTGGCTATCAAAAGCAACAGCAAACGCACCGAGAAACGTTAAATCTAGCGAGTTATTAACAAAAGAGAAAATCAACGAAGAGAATCGATCATCGCGTATAGGCCCTTATGCATGCTCACTGTCGAATTGAGATTAATTGATTACTTAGGCTCTGAACCATTTGGTGGATTATTTTAACTTTTGGTTAAAATTTGACAGATGAAAAGTTATCGATTAACCCTGCTATCTGAGCATGGTTATTTCTGACAAACAAGAAGTTAAATTTTGACAACCGTGGCTCGAAAACCGGTCGATCGACAGCACAGGGATTTTCGAACATAGAAAATAACTTTCGAAATGTCACTTTTAACCACGAGTTAATTTTAACTCGGCAAATGGTTCACAGCCTTAATTATCACACTGTATACCATGAAAAGAAGCCTGTTTGTGAGTTTTTGCCTGTTTTCTAGTAAGGAGATATCAAACAAATCACCAGCTGGTATTTCCCGGCGGCTTTACAAAATAATACAATCAAACAAAATCATCATGCAGAGCTAGCTAGGATTTGTTTTACTTTCACAAATCCAGCTGAACATTGCATTAGGTCCTAAGTAACATTGATCGATTCTCTTCGTCGACTTTCTCTTTCTCTTTAATAACTTGAGCATAGAACCGTTTCTTGATGTGTTTGTCGTATAAGATGCTAGATAAAAGCTTCTTTTATCGATCTGTGTGCTGAAAATACCTAGGTATATCTTTACATGGCCGTGGGGATGCAAAGAGAAAGTGGACGAAGAGAATCTGTCAATGTTACTTAGGACCTACTTGAAATTACATACGTCAGGGCTAGATAGATCTCCACAGGATTTACAAAAAAAAAAACCAAAATCGACCGCATTTCGAAAATTCAGGCATAACATTTGATAACGGCACAAAAGCATTTGTAAACAAACTTTCTAAGGCCCTTTACACGCGAACCAAAGTACGCCCACGCAAACCAATACCACTACCAATATCTATCCGATGATGTTGTTGGTTTGCGCGGGCATACTTTGGTTTGCGTGTAAAGGCCTTAGAAAGTTTGTTTACAAATGCTTTTGTGCCGTTATCAAACTAATGTAAGGCCTGAATTGGTCAGGTTTCTACCAATAGCAGATGGATTTTAATTCTAAACAAACCAAATTTATCTACCAATCTGCTAAAATGAACACTATTAATTTTCAATAGGTCACTATTGAAAAATACACAAATGCCCGACTGTTGCAATGGTGATCAAAATTATCACCGATTGCCTGAAATCAGCGCATTCCCTAACACAGATTTAAAAATCGAATTCGATCCTGTCTCACTGAATGGTGCTCATTCAATCACCGTGTGTGGTGGTGTCCGGTCGACGGTGTCCACAGCAGCAGCAGCAGTAGCAGCAGCAGCAGCAATGCTTTCGGCGCGTTTTCTCCCGTACGCTACGAAAGGTTGTCTGCAAACAGCGAGCTGCAGAGCCCACATAAGCAACTATAGGAAGAAGAAGCACCACCGCTTGGAATCAGAATCAGAATCAGTAGCTCTTCGTGAGTCGCTCCGTGCGGGGGTCGGTCATCTATGCCAAGCGTGTCACCCTCGCTTCAAACAACATACAGCTTGACAGCCTCATCAGTGTTAAACACCCAAACGGCCCTTCTCAGGACCACCATAAATTATTTAAAGAGTATTATTTGAACATTTGTCGAGGTATCCCATCTTAGATTCCTACAATCAATTTTCGCATATTTTTCATTTATGGAAAAAGCCAAAAATTCCGTGCGTTTTGTGCACGGAAATGCGTAATTACGTCATCATAAAACGAAGCTTTTCCATGATAACGTGATAGCATGCTAGACGGTACCTATCTTTATGCCTTTTGATGCAAATTTGAAGCCCCTCCTATTAAGAGAATTATGCCAAAATCTAATCGTGCCAAATTCTCTTAGTAGGAGGGGCTAAAAATTTGCATCTAAAAGCATAAAGGTAAGTACCGTCCGTTATGCAGATTTCATTTTCGAATACCAAAATTGATGGGCAGTTCAATCTATTCAAATTTCTACAATTGTACGAAATCAATTTAATATTTAATATACTTTTGCTATACTACCTTTCGTAATCCTACGTCAAATCTATGGTCGTGTCTTGGATACAACCTCTTACTTTTTTCCCTTTCCTGCCTTCTCGCACTCGAAATTATCGCTACCGTTCGGCGTGGAATCTACAATTTCCACTCTTAAACGCAACTACCCTTGCGCTCCCCTCGCACACATATGCACACTGGGCCTCCCCGCATAGACCCTTCGCCCCTTCAGCAGCAATCCTGCCAAAAGCAGTCTCAATCACGCTTTTTCTTTCTTCTTCTATCACCGCCACCGATTGAAGCCGTCACGCAAGTTATAGCGCATCACCTGCGGATGTTAACCGCCACCTTATCTTCGTACCACTCCACCAAATCGCCTCCTACACTGAACCAAATTGTCCATACATCAATGTATGATTATTGCTTCACTTGAGCCCCATACGGATTATTTTTCTATTTGTGAAAGATTATCATTCTCTGATTCAGCTCTCAAAGCACAGAAGAACTGAATAGCATTAATTCTAAAACAGGATGATTTTCGTTCTGCACGCTGTAAACCATTAGCATGATTATCATCCATTCTTAGGAAGACTTGAAATGAACAAACCGTATGATTAACATTGAGAAAGATACGGACTCGTCATACAGTTTCAAAATAAATTGTCATGCAACGTTTAAATGAAATATAAGTGCAATCTGAATGAAAAATATATGGAAGCAGAAAGCTTATTTTACTGTTTAAAAATTGTGATCATAACGAAATATATCTCTTCTAAATTGTTGGA
Source organism: Ochlerotatus camptorhynchus (assembly GCF_037179485.1). Lineage (NCBI taxonomy): Eukaryota > Metazoa > Arthropoda > Insecta > Diptera > Culicidae > Ochlerotatus > Ochlerotatus camptorhynchus. The sequence goes on along the minus strand of NW_027040507.1, from coordinate 2,264,315 downwards.
ACTGTTAATTAATGTTGTAAATGAAACACTTCTGTTTTATAAGCTGAACAATTGTTTTATTCATTTATGATAAAACAACCACACTAAATGCTGCACTGGGCCGGCCTCGCCCCTGGCGTCCCCATCGAACAGTGGATTCGCCGGTTCGGACTCGTCATCCACGGAATCGAACCCAATCACGTTCTGTAGGAACTTGTGCAATTTAGGATGTTGGCTCGGGTTGTTTGTGGCCTCAAAAAGCAGTTTGAAAATGTTGTCCCAAAATCTGCTAAACGAGCTCATCAGCTGGTTGGTCTTGAAGATATCACTGGAAGATAAATTTGTTTTGTTAGAATCGTTTTGATTGAAACAAAGGACCTCCCTCCCAGTAACTTACTGAAGTCTAGGAATTTGAATCAACCAGCGGATGTTGTTTTGATTACACGTTTCTGTCGATGGCCACTAGGCCAGTTTGTAAAACTCCACTCGTTCGGCGACTTGTCGTTGTCCAAAATCTGCTGGAACGAGCTCATCAGCTGGTTGGTCTTGAAGATATCACTGGAAGATAAATTTGTTTTGTTAGAATCGTATTGCTTGAAACAAAGGACCTCCCTCCCAGTAACTTACTGAAGTCTAGGAATTTGAATCAACCAGCGGATGTTGTTTTGATTACACGTTTCTGTCGATGGCCACTAGGCCAGTTTGTAAAACTCCACTCGTTCGGCGACTTGTCGTTGTCCAAAATCTGCTGGAACGAGCTCATCAGCTGGTTGGTCTTGAAGATATCACTGGAAGATAAATTTGTTTTGTTAGAATCGTATTGCTTGAAACAAAGGACCTCCCTCCCAGTAACTTACTGAAGTCTAGGAATTTGAATCAACCAGCGGATGTTGTTTTGATTACACGTTTCTGTCGATGGCCACTTGGCCAGTTTGTAAAACTCCACTCGTTCGACGACTTGCCGTAGTACGAAAGACGCAGTTCGGCGTTTTGGTACTTGCTTTCCTCAAAGTCGCTGACCACCTCCTCGAGGGGGGGCTGGATCGCGAACAATCCACGGGCACTGAAGCATTCGAATCAAACGGGAACGGAACGAGTAGATATTTTTTTGCCACATGAATCCGAAAACTTTTTTCTCTTTCGCTTTTTGGTGACACTCCCCGTGGTATGCGAAAAAACTGTGTACTGCTATTCGAGAGAGACGCAACAAACTGCGAAAAAATGGTAAGGCCAAAACGCAATGGGAGACTGAAACGACAAGAAAATGAATCGTATGACAGTTGTTGTATGATTTTCGTTATGGGGTTCACTTGGATGATTTTAGTTCATTTCTGTTCTTGAATTCATTTATTGTTAATACCTTTCAAAATTTGAACGGTACTTCATTAAGTGGTTGATGTTATTTCCTTTTATGATATGTATGATGAATCATCCCATTTAATGTCAATTATCAGTCAATCGGGTATCTCATATTTTATTCGATGTTAAAGAAATCGGATAGCTCTGAATGATTAATCATGCAATGACGACATGGTAAATTCGCTCAGTGTAATCCGTATTACCGGACCAGCCTTCCGTCGAACACTTTCCTCGAACCAGCAACAGCCTGAACGCAGCAGCAAACAGCACACACGTCCGACTCAGTCGGTAGTCACTCACGTATCCGTCGAAATATATTGTTAAAGAACATTTTATAATATTTCATGACCAACTTTTAAAACTTTTCCCGAACTTTTGTCATCATTATCATAAAGTTCACTGTTGGATGAACGTAAAACTACATTCGTTTATGCTTTATTCTAAAGTAAGTACCTGGGTTATGACGATTATAGAAGCATATGCGTAAGTATGTACCTACGCATATACGCGGATGAGTTTAATTTATACCTAAGTCTGTACTTAACCTACTGTAGTGTCAATTTGAAGCCATAGTGTATTTTGTGTAGCTTTTATTTAAACTACTACAGTGTAATTCAAATTTACGGTTGAGACCAAGTGTGAGCATGGATAATAGAACCATCCGCAGGTTCAGGAACCAAAACTATATTTATGCCCAGTTATTTGTGTTCTCGCAGCAAATCAGAGTAACTATGAGTGAAGCTGAGTACAAAAGGTACTCTAATGAAAACTGACTTCCCCTCGATAAGATCCATTAAAAATTTCACACAGAAACAAGAAATTGTCAACCCATAAAATTTGGTATGGATCGTCACAGTTTCCAGTAACTAATACTTGAAACTGGTATAATGCTACCAATATTTTCCGTGTAAAAAGCTTCTTTTTTTCACCGCTAGGTGTCACTCTAAATTACATCGTTTTTTTCACTTTTCGAAGCAGAGATGAGCTTCCCTTCTTTGCTGACACCGTGTTTGATATTGAAAGTACTGATTCAGCAGATAATTCCAACCAAAAATCGAGTGCTAATCCCAACCCAAGTAACATTGCAAGGTTTATAGTGGTTTTAAAGCATACTCCAAGTCTAAATCATGGTCTGCAGAACCCTCATAAAACCAAAATTGTTACTTGGGCAAGCTCCACTAATATGGTATCAGATCAATCGAGGAGTAGCAGAAACGAATTGTAATGTCATCACTTCTCCCTTTGAAGCTTTTAAATTCAAATTTTGACGCTCTGCTTTTATATTTATTGATTTTTTACATGATATTAAAAAAAAAATTGCGATATCAATCCTAACCTTTTGATTTCATCAATTTGAGTTTTTAATCTGCATATAAAATTCGGAAATTTGGGTTCTTTTTCTACACGTAGTTTTCAACATAGAGTTTCATAAAATGGTAACCCTACATCAGCCCTACTTCGAATTGCGTGCACAGTCGTGGTGGGCGGAAGCATAAAGTAGCATAAAAAAGTGGGAAATAAATGCTACGATGTGCCGTTCGCACGACAATTTGATGCACACCGTGCCACCCTTGGATATGTGAGTTGTGTGCATACAAACGGATTGAAGTTCATAAAGTCCGGAGCATTACCAACAGCCACATGATACACACAACAGCAGCAACAACAAAAACAATGGACAAAGGAACAAAAACACTGCATCGAACGGAGCTCGTTAGTGCCGTCGTGAATGGGGAAATAAACTACTACCTACCTACCCACGTGGCCGGGATTGTTGTTTGGTTGGACAACTTAATTTATTTGTGATGGGACAAGTTGAAAAATTGCTGTTGGGCATGACAGCCAACGAACCGGTTGGTGTCTGGCGATAGCACCGTTTTTGTGTTTTCGATTGAATAGCAGAGAATCATCCCGAAAAAAAATATAATGGTGTAAGTTTCGAATGACACCCAGGGCAGCTGACTGAAAAGTTTCCCGATAATCGATCATTTGGCAGGGTTTAATTACGACGAAACTTCCGGTGGGAGGATGAGGTTTTATATACCCGTGAACGACCATCAATCGGTGACATCCTCTGAGGGGATGAAAAATGACCGGATTGAATTAAACATTCCAAGGCAGGCACACCGGCAGTAAATACCGCCCTTTTAGTTGGAATTTTAATTAACCGGAGGAGTGGGAAATGACCAAGTAATAACGCTCGCTAATGTTCGCTAAGTTGCGTAAAATAACTCCAAAGCATTCCACTTAAGAGTTGCAAAATGACTCAATTTATGCACGAACGGCACTTGGCTCGCTTTCATTATGACCACTCTGCATAGTTTTCCCTTCCCCGTCGCTGCGTTATTGGTACGTTGGGCGGCTAGCAAAAATCACGTAGCGACTGGTCCTACGTGATTTCCTGCAATTAATTATTCTGTAAGCACTGTTGCCGGACTTACTTTGCATAGGAATAAGGGCGTCCGTTCGTCACAGCGTCGTGAATCCATAGTTCATGCAACCGTTGCAGTTGAAAGTTGTTCTTTTCAATCTTAAATGCCGTTTTCTGGAAATCGGGTCCATGAAAACTTTTTAACCATCTTGCCCAAAAGTGGTTTCCAGTGCAAACTAGTAAATTGAATCAGTTTAACAAATCAATCTCACTCGAAGGAAAAGTTTCGGCATCAAACATTTGACTGGAAAAGTTTCACCCTCATTCCAATCGATCGTGGCAGCGAGCGGCAGGGTTCTATCGAGTTTGAGTTTTGAACTTTTTAAACTGATTTCGGAAAAGTTTTGTTCTTTGGGAAAATTTCCAATCGGAAACATATCTCATTCCGGTCTCTGTTGATAAACAGCTCCTACATTTGAGGGATGATGAAGGGGTGATGGATGGTTGAACGCTGCCTGAGGCGAGTTGTAGGAAACTGGATTGTCTATTGAGCAGTTCCAAGGCCTAATGAAGAATCGGAAAAACTCCAGCTTCTCCGAATTGCATGAAACTTTGCATGATTGCTTGTTATGGGTACATTTTATCTTAAATTTGGCCAATTTAGAGCTTGTAAAATTTTCAAAATAGCATATTTGTAATTTTTCAAAAAATTGTAGCATTGCAGTAGATCCTGCACAGATCGAAATTTTCGCTAAGCTATGTACAGGATAAGCATTTGCTCACTCAAGCTACTATTCGAATAATTTTATTCACTAAAAATAAAGTTTCGTTTTCGTTGTTATCTGCAACGAAAGAGATTCGTGCACTTTTCGAAACTGATTTCGTTAAACCTGGCACACCCGCTACTGATTTTCTGTCATATTGGAACGTCTTCTTCTTCTTCTTCTTCTTCGCATTTCAAGCTTATTGCATATCGCATATTAGCTTATTGCGTGCTCTCAACTTAGTGTTCTAGATGCACACCATTTTTGCATTGGAATAATTGTGTGGCAAGTCCAATCATACTTCTATGCCCAAGGGAAGTCGAGAAATTTTCCAACCCGAAAAATTCCTAGACCGGACCGGGAATTGAACCCAGCCACCTCCAGCATGGTCTTGCTTTGTAGCTGCGCCTTTACCGACTGAGCTAAGGGAGGCCCCGTTATATTGGAACGTATGATTCGTGAAATAAATACAAAATGTTCGTGTTTATAGAAAAAAAAATAACGAATCTTTCGTATACTCAACTTTGAAAATGCGTGCATTGTACGAATATGGAACAAAAGGCAACAAAGCCTTAATAAAAAAAATATTGCATTTTTGGTTATCGCTGTATGTACGAATTCATTCCGTACGAACCTGCATCTACTTCTTAATGTCACAAATTAAATCAATTGATAATTATCGCCCTCCGCATGATCGACGAGAGCGTTGGGGTACTGAGTAATTACTTCATCAAGAAGGCCTATATTACTTACAATGAACATTAATTTCCCTCCATCGCTCATGAGATTCTTTGCTCGACTGTTGAGCTGTTCAGTCCGTATTTTTCGCTCGAGATCTCGTTTCGATTTTGTTTCGTTTTGTGCTGTCGCGTTGCACCGTGGAAGTGTTGCCACCTTCTCGCGTTCTGGCAACTTTAATTGAACTTGCAAACACGAAACAAATGGTGCGTAAACGTGTCAATGAGCCAGCAGCGGGCCCTTCAAAGAAGGTGCTAATCAAGCCCAGCGCGTCGCAGGATGACGCCGGAAAACGAGTACTGCAAGCCAACCAGTATGCAGTACTCCCGGAAGAAAATGGCGTTGGTGACGCCGTTCTCATTGCAAGAAGAGAGCGGATTCCCCCGCTTTTCACGCCGGTGAAGGATGTTGCCAAGCTGGGTGCTGAACTGGCAAAACACAAGCTGCTGCCTCGCTTCAAGCTTTGCAGCATCGGTATCTAAATCATGTGCTCCAGCCTGGAGGAGTACAAACAAATAGGAAGTTTCCTGAAGAACAACAACGTGGACTTCTTCACGCATGATCTGCCATCGAGCAAGCCACTGAAGGTGGTTTTGCGTGGATTACCGTCGTTCGAGGCGGCTGCGGTGAAGTCCGAGCTGGAGCGGCTTGGGCTCCAACCTGAGGCCGTGTTCCAGATGAACCGCCGTTCCATCAAAAATACCAGCTTCCGTGACCAGTTGTTCCTGGTGCACTTCACGAAGGGATCCACCAGTCTTGCGGCTCTGAGATCCAAAATCCGGGACCTGTTTCAGGTAATGATCAGTTGGGAGCATTACAAACCCCAACATCGTGTTTATACGTAGTGTACGAACTGCCTCTCCTATGGCCATGGCACCAAAAACTGCCACATGAAGACAAACTGCGGCAAGTGTGCTGGAACTCACTCAACTGCGTCCTGTGAGCAAGTTGATGACATCGAGCCAACGTGTGTCAACTGCGGGGAAACCATCAAGCCTCCAATCGCGGATGTCCCAAGCGAATGGAGTTCATTAATATCCGTCGGAAGGCTACAATCAACAACCAGGTCGGTCGCCTCCGTAATCATCGTTCGCCTCCTGTACTCACGGAAGTCCAGTACCCAGCTCTCAATCCCCGTCGACATGTTCCGAACCTAGCCCCGCTTCCGCTCAACAACCAACAAGTCAATCCCGCGAGTATCCAAATGGTTCCCAACAGTCGGACAGTTCAGCATCGTCTCGCTGCTGCTGCGGCCCAGCACTGGTTAATCATACGCTGCTACTGTCTCAGGTGAACCTGTCGACGATTCACCGTTCACCTCGGAGGAACTTGTGACGCTCGTGGCCGAGGTCATCATCATCATGCGCACCTGCAAGACTCGATCTGAACAGCTACATGCTGCCCTGTCCCTTGTCACTAAGTATGAACCGTGAAGCCATCAAGATCGTAAATTGGAATGCTTGCTCCTTGAAGAGCAAAAACATCGAGTTTGTTGACTTTCTCAACGAACGGCACATCGACATAGCCGTCATCACCGAGACTCACTTGAAGCCCGAGCTGAACGTCTTCCTTCCTGACTTTCGGCTCGTATGCTCCAGCACCAGCTCCGGGGGAGGGGGAGTGGCCATCGCTGCGAGGCGGAACATCAGCTGCCGGCTACTACCAAGCTTCCAGCTGAAAATTATGGAAACCGTCGGAATTGAGGTGAGCACATCGTTTGGTCCAATCACCATCGTTGCGGTCTACTGCCCCAAGCAAACCAACATTAGGGATGGCTCGGCCGCAGACCTCCGAAGAGACATCATCAAGCTAACACGACGGTGGCAAAATTTCGTCATCGCTGGCGACCTGAACGATAAGCATCAAGCCTGGGGCAATAGTCGGCGAAATCAGAACGGCACAATATTATACAACGATCTGCCGCAAGCCCACTACAACATTCTGTGTCCGGACACTCCCACCCGGTTGAGTCGATCCGGAGCTCATACCACCATCGACATCTTCATCAGCAACATTGGCGATAACATCTCCCAACCTATCGCCTATCAGGAACTGAGCTCGGACCACTATCCGGTGGTGGTCGAAGTAGGTTCCTCGGCCAATAGGTTTCAAGTTTCCCGGTAAAATTACCATCGTGTCAACTGGCAGCAGCACCAGCGCTGTGTGGACACAGCAATCGATTACGACGTCCTACCGGAGTTGTACGAAGAAGTAGATCAGTGTCTGCAAGCCATCGAAGAGGCGATATCCCGTGCCAGGGAGCAGAACGTACCAGCATCCAGACAGGTGAGTCATTCTCTGAACCTTGACAGCCCAACCAAAGATCTTATCAGGCTCCGTAACACCATTCGTAGGCACTTTCAGCGTTCTGGGCTGCCCACTTGAAGACCAATGTCAATAGGCTAACCAAAATTGTCCAGGCCAGGATGGTGGAACTCAGAAATAACGCTTTTACCAAAAAGATTCGCTCTCTCCCAGATTGTGCAAAACCATTTTGGAAGATGACCAAAATTTTGAAAAATAAGTCGAGGCCGATCCCTCCGCTTTCCCGAGCGCTTTCCTCTGTTGACCAGAACTTAGACCCATCGCTACTGATAACCCCACTTGAAAAGGCCAATGCTCTTGGCCAACATTTTGGGATTTCACATAATCTTGACCAAACCATGGTGAGCCCCCATGGGCCTGCCGTACTGGAGGCAATGACTAGAGTCGCTGACACGCCCGTAGTAGTGCATGATCATAGTAGAATATCGGCTGATGAGGTGATAGCAGCTATTGAAGTACTAAAAACATGAAGGCTGTGGGTATGGATGGTGTAGTTAACTTCAAGTTGAAAAACTTGAGTATTGACTTCTTCAACCATCTTACCGTTATCTTCAACAAATGCTTGGAGCTTGGCTACTTCCCTGCATGCTGGAAGTTAGCCAAAGTGATTCCAATACACAAGCCTGGCAAAGATCCTACCAATGCCAAAAACTATCGCCCCATCAGCCTCTTGTCCTCCATCTCGAAGCTATTCGAAACATTGATACTCAGCCGTCTGCTGGTGTTTTCAAATGATAATAACATCTTTCTTAAAGAGCAATTCGGGTTTAGGCAAGGCCACTCTACCATCCACCAACTCGCACGGGTTACTAACATCATCAAGCGGAACAAGTCCGTTTCCAATACATCTGCCATGTTGGACGTCGAGAAGGCGTTCGACAATGTCTGGCATGATGGCCTAGTGTACAAGCTACATCGATACAACTTTCCGATCTACCTCGTGAAGATCATCAAAAACTACTTGTCGGGCAGATCATTCCAGGTCTACTTGAAGAATGTTCCCTCTTATACGTTCAACGTTGATGCAGGGGTCCCTCAGGGTAGCCTGCTTGGGCCTATCCTATTCAACATTTTCACGTCAGACGTTCCTCCCCTGCCGGGTGGTGGTATCCTGTCTATGTTCGCAGATGACACCTCCATCATCTATAAGGGTCGAGTGATTCGTGCTCTGGCGAGTAAACTACAATCAGGCCTGGATGTTTTGTCCGACTATTTTAAGAGCTGGAAGATTTGTATCAATGCAGCTAAAACACAAACCATTCTGTTTCCACACTCGTATTCACCTCGGCTTGTTCCGCCTGCTAACGTCAAGATCCATCTTGATAGCACTCCCATTGAATGATCGAGTGAAGTAATCTACCTTGGTCTCACCTTCGATAGCAAATTGCTATTCCGATCCCATGTGGACAAGACATCCACCAAGTGTAACATCTTGATCAGGTCGCTCTACCCTCTGATAAACAGGAAGTCCACCCTGTCCCTCAAAAACAAGCTTGCTGTCCACAAGCAAATCATTCTGCCGGCTATTGAGTATGGTATGCCAATCTGGGAGAGTTGTGCTAAGTTTTACCACTTAAAGCTTCAGAGGATCCAAAACAAGATCCCCAGAATGAGCCTTAACAGTCCACCGCGAACTGAGATTCACCACCTGGCCGGTCTTCAAACACTCGAGGAGCGAAAGACTTCCACGCTGGAAAGGTTCAGATTCACCTGTCTGCGATCAAACCACCAGATCATTCGTGATTTGGCAACCTAGTTTAAGTAGTTAGGTTGGTTCCAGTGCTCAAGTAGGTAGGTTATCAAATTTTTAAATTTAAACCAAAACAATCTCTCAAAGGGTATCCTGTAAATTAGCGCTAAACGCAATCATCACATTAGAATAACCAATTAACTAGAACAAAGATGAAGAGCCAAAGGCTAACCAATTGAAATGTTAAATGAAATGTTGAAACATAGAAACCCAGAAAATAAACGTAAATTTTACTACTACTAATTTCCCTCCATTAGCATCTGCACACGGCGTCGACCTTTTCAAACAAGCGGGAGGCAAGCAGCGCTACACAAAGCTCTAGGCGCGGAATGTTGAGTGGCTTTGACTTTGAAGCAAGCAAGCTCACTTGTACACGCCCTTCAGAGGTTTCGGAGCGGACGTATATGCATGCGCCATAGCCTACTTCTGACGCGTCTGCGAAGCAGTGCACTTCCGCAATGCGATAGCCGGGAACGAACGCATACCTTTCGATACAAAAGTTGGAGAGGTTTGGAAGTTGTTCGCAGAATAGATTCCACTTACATTGCAAGTCGGGTGATACTTCTTCGTCCCAAAAATTTTTTGGGAATCTGAAGAAGATTGGTTGCATTTTCAGCAACCTCAGATTCATGAGGGCTGACGATGTTTTGTCCGAGATTATGGGAGCTGACGAAGTGTTGACCTATCGCGGCAGCCTTCTCTTCAGGAGTTATCAGATGAACCACTGGGTCGCCGGGACGAACCAGTGGGGTCAGTGGTGGAATGGGCCTAGGCTTGTTTTTAAGAATTTTTGTAAGTTTCCAGAAGGGTTTAGCACAATCTGGGAGAGAGTGGATCTTATTGGCAAAATCGTTATTTCTGAGATCCACCATCCTAGCCTGAATGATTTTTGTTAATCGATTACAATTGGTCTTCAAGTAAGGCAGGCCAGAACGCTGGTACTGTCTACGAATGGTGTTACGGAGTCTAATGAGATCTTTGGTACGGCTGTCAAGGTTCAGAGTGTTACTCGCCTGTCTGGATACTGATATTAATTTATTTATTTATTTCGTCAGCCAACGTAGACTAGTACAACTAATACAGTTTTGTTTTCTTAAATATATATTTATATAAAAAAAAGTAGTGTCAGCTTTCTTGTCTTTTCTTTTATGAGTTGTTATTTCTTATGGAATAAAAATATTGCTTTAGTTTATGCCGAGACATTGTAAAGTCAATGGTTTCGCAGTGTTTATTGTAAGAGGCCATCATGCGGTTTAATGGCCCATATTTTGCATAATTTGTACGATGATGTTTTAAGGCAAATAAATTTCGATTTCGGAGTTGCCGAGTAGGTGCATGGAAATTTAATTTTGATAAAAGTTCTGTGGAGTCAATGCGTTGCGAAACGATATCGTTTACAAATGAAACCATTGCATATTCACGACGCTCTTTTAATGTTTGTATGTTTATAAGCATGCAGCGTGCTTCATATGATGGAAGAGGAAATGATGTCCAACCTAATTTACGAAGAGCGTATAATAGAAATTGTTTTTGTACGGATTCTAATCTTTCTTCGTGCGTGATTGAAAAAGGAGACCATACAATGCTGCAATATTCCAGTATTGACCTCACATAGGCGATATATAGTGTTTTAATTGTGTATGGGTCCTGAAAGTTATAGCAAAAGCGCTTGATAAAGCCTAGCATGTTATTTGCCCTGTGAATAATTGTGTTGTAATGGTCTATGAATGTTAGTTTAGAGTCTAAGATAATTCCTAAATCCCTAACTCTTTCACATTTTTCTACATTTTGATTTCCTAGTGCAATTGAAATATTTGAAGTTGTTCTTTTCCTGCTAAATGATATTAAGTTACATTTTTTTACATTCAATTCTAGTAGACTTTTTTTGCACCATATGTAGAATATGTGTATTTCATTCCGGAATATATTGATGTCTTCTTCATTTCTTATTTCTAAAAAGAGCTTCCCCAAGTAGCATTTCTTGTTTTATTGCACTCTATTAGTGGTTATTGAGATCAATTTCATAAAACCGCCAATAAAATTAATAGCTCCAGCACAACCTTGTGATAACCGCTATAAGATCGTCATACAGCTTAGTGGACCACCCTTGATAAGGTTTATAAAGCATGTTTGAGAATCACAATAAAGTTGTCTTAAAACCTTTTGTCAAGAAGCGTCATACTCTATAAAAGGTTCTCATAGCCTCTATAAGAGTAATATTGTATCCAAGCAGTTTTATTACGCTTTGGTGAAAATCAGTTATAAAGCCAATTTAATTTTTATTGCATCAAAGCAACCGCCATAAATTAGCTTGTTGTTGTTCTGTTCTGCTGAAACTTTTTTTTTTCCAAATGGAAATCTTTAGCGGTAAAAATAGGTTTGAGTGTTGGTGTCAAGATCACCATGCAATCAATTTTGTTTCATGGCGACATTAGTGAAAATCTTAAAAAAATATATTACTTTTTAGAAGTTCCAAAACATATGCGCTTGAAATGTTATCGTGTATATTGAGATAATATGAGCGTTAAATAAATGCGCCTCCAAAATAATTCAAGTTAACAAAAAAGATTGTTTCAGAAATCAAATGAATTAGATGGAATCACCTTAATTTTACAGAAAATAGATCTCAATACATAAATTCATACCAACGCACACTGGAAATCATATCGGATCTCTTATTTAGCCATTATTTTATTGAAATTTCTTGGATTTTATTCCAAGGCTAATGGCATTTTCATAATGACAATATGGCGACAGAGGACAGCAGGCAAGAGAAACACCAAGCGCAATTTCTTAAAATGTCTAATGCTTACATTGCACACTGGGTCAGGAATGCAACCTAGCGGAGCAAAATTAATAACTCCGAAACGAAGCATTTCCGCGACTTGGTGTCTTCGGCAAAATTTCTCGTCATAATAAGGACCATCTATTGACATAAACAAATAGTTCAAAACTCTTCCGCAAAGATAGTGCCACAATCTAACTTCTTTCTCTGTCGTTTTGGAGACTTATGTTGTTTGTCTTGTTTATCTTGACAAAATGAACAGCTCTTTCAAAGACGTTAAATTTCCACTGTCTACTGGTTCCAAGTTATATGGAGTTAAAGAAAAAATGTCGAAAATATGGTTTTTTTCTGTTTCGGTTTTTTTGCTTACAGCTTTATAATGTTATATTTTTCTCTTATGCAAATACATTAAATAAATAGCTCTTGTGAAGAAACATACTGGATTAAGCTTCAAATTTCAAAGATATTGTTGAAAAAACGAGAAAAAAAAATACAATTTTTGAACATAAATATCTCCCAAAGCGCAAAAAATCGCAACCTGACAATTTCAGCAAAAATTAAGCAATACTCGATTAACAAAATATCAAAATTTGAGAGAGGTATATTTTGGTGATTTTTTTATATTTCTTCATTTTAGTGGAACATGATTTTTTTCTATAACTTTTTTTAATGCATTGAATTTGTGTTTCGAAGACTTCAAGACTTTTTTCAAAGTTGGTTATCTTGATAAAATAAACAACTTTTCTTAATACGTTAAAACTTTACAGCCTACAGCCGTTAATAACTTATTCACAGAACCGTTTCTTGATGTCGTATTGGATGCTAGATAAAAGCTTCTTTTATCGATTTATGTGCTGAAAATACCTGGGAATGTCTTTACATGACCGTGAGGATGCAAAGAGAAAGTTGACGAAGCGAATCTGTCAATATTACTTAGGACCTAATGCAATGTTCAGCAGAATTCATTTTTTTTTATTTGAGGGCAAATGTATATTCCTATTCTACCGGTGCAACCGATGAATTTTACAAACATTTAGAAAAGTTTTGAATGGTACATTAACCTTTATGAAAAGTTATGCGTGATTTCAACCTTTTTGCCCTAGGACTGTTACCATTCCATGTATTTCGACCAAGACCGTGTACACGAAATGTTTTCATGCTAACAATTTTGTTGATTTTCTTTGCGCTCCGCTTGGAAGTACCAGAAAGTTGTGATTCTTTTCTATGTTGTAAAAATAAACCACCTATTTACATTTCTGACAAGTTGCAACTGAATGCTTATAATTGTTTTAAAATAACTGTTTCATGGCCAACTAGTTTTATTGCGCTTACTTATAAAGCAACGAAAGGATATATTTTTTGGTTTTATTAAGGGCAATTCATATTACTTTTTTTTATACTTCAAAGCAAGCATAAAACCTTTCATAAGTGAAAATAGCATAAGCATCAGTTGGTTTTTTAATTAGCTTTATAGGGGTTTTGTAGATAGCTATAAGAATGTTTCATGACTTGCATTGTATATGACCGTGATAAAGCTGTAGGTAATGGTTGCAACTGCAATAAAACCTTTATAAATTTTGAATATAGCCAAGCAGCTCTAGATTTGTTACTTGGGTCATGTCGTCGGCATAAATAAGCAATTTAAGTTTTTTGAGAATGAAAGAAATGTCGTTTACGTATAGAATAAAAAGAAGAGGTCCCAAATGAGAGCCTTGGAGGACGCCTGAAGTGACTTGAATTGGACTCGATTTCTTTCCGTTGAATTTAATTATTTGTTGGCGGTTAGTTAAATATGATTCAAGCCATTTTAGGAGCCCTGACTCAATTACAATTTTTTTGCAATTTAAAAAGTAGCATTGGTATGTCTATGCGGTCAAATGCCTTGCTAAAGTCTGTATAGAGAGCTTCTACGTGGTTTCCATTATCCATTGCATTCAATGAATAGTCTATAAATTCAAATAAATTTGTCGATGTCGAGCGACCCTTGAAAAAACCGTGCTGCATGTCAGTAATTCTATTTTTGATTTGGAGAAATAATTTTTCGTTGACAATTGCCTCGAAAAGTTTAGGAATGCAAGAGATAATGGCTATACCACGATAATTACGTACGTCAGATTTTCGGCCAGATTTAAAGATAGGCACTAGGAATGAGCTTTTCCAAGTTTTTGGGAAAGTTCCAGATTCCAGGGACATATTAAAAATCCAGAACAATGGATCAGTGAGTTCCATTGCTAGACATTTAATAAAAACTGGAGGAATTCCGTCAGGTCCAGGACCTTTTGAGGCGTCTAAATTTTGTAAAGCCTGCAAAATATCCTGCACTTGAAGTTGATTGAGGCCAATGTCCCTTGAAAATTCTGGAAAAAATGCAAAATAATCGCGGTCGCGATCTTCTTCAGAAAATGTCGTATAGATTTCTTGAAAAAAATTTGCAAATAGATTGCAGTTTTTTTCCGAGCTATCACCGACATTTTCGTCTAGTTGCATTATTGAAGGAAAATTGTCAGATTTTAATTTGGTTTTTACGTAATTAAAGAAGTTCTTTGGACAGGACTTTATTTCATGTTCTGATTTTGCATTATATTCTTCAAATGCAGTACTGATAGCTAAATTCAGTTGATCGCATAGATCCAAATAAATTAATAAATTATTACTACTATTGTGTTTTTTATAAATTTTATGTGCTTTTTGCTTCCGATTTTTCAAGTTTTTTATTTGTTTGTTATACCAGACTGGATTTTGTGTGTTTCTGTTGCGTCTTTTTTTCTTCAAAGGAATTTCTTCCGAAATTATTTCTGTTAAAATTTTGTAGAACACGTCTATACCAATTTCGACATTTCCTACATTCCTTAAAATTAATTGCCAATTGACACTGTTTAATTTAAATTTTATTTTTTCGTAGTCTGCTAATTTGTATTCAAAGACTTCTTCGTATTCGCAGTCGTTGGGTCTTTGGTTTTCATGCATAAATAAAGAATATTCAATTGCTGTGTGAAACGCTTCATTTTTCCACAGTGGATTTAGTGATTCGATCACACAGAAATCTTCACAAATATTCGTTAGTAAAAAGTCCAAATAGCAATTTTGTTGGTTTTTGATGTGGTTAATTTGGTTCAGTCCTAAATTAGCAGTTTTGTCAAAAATGAACTGCAATGTTTCATTATCCCCAACGACTGGGAGTAAGATACATTCATTTTCAGAGTCCAGAATGAAGTCAGCATGGCGTTGATTAAAGTCTCCATAGATGTGAACTTTAACCTCAGGAGGAAGGTCAGATAGAATTTGTTCAGCACTTTGGAAGAAGGCTTCATAAGTGCTTTTATGTGCATGGTCTGGTGGAAAATACACTTAGGCGAACACGTGCGTTTCACCGGCTATGTGTGATTTCACCCAAATATGCTCAAATTCTGTAAATTTTGGTGTAAAGATAATTTCTGAGTTAAAATTGGCCGAAAGAGCTATAAGAACTCCACCACCTGACTTCTTCTGTGTTGCATGAAAATTTCTGTCGTCTCTGAATACATTAAAGGCATTTCCAAAGATTTCTTCACTTTTTACGCTTTCGTCCCAGCTTGTTTCAGTGGCCAGAATGACCGGAAAGGATGAGCATAATAAATGTTGATAAATTTACTTCATTTTAGCTGGGCTTTTCATGCGATTGAAATTTTGACAATAAATCAAAATTTCAGTCGCATTCTGTCTGTGTGAAGAAATTGTTGGAAATACGTCGGTTGATAAAGTATGGTCATTGTTATTATTAGTTACCTCAGTCTCATGCCGAGCATCGTTATATAGAAATAATGAGTCTTCCTCAAGGTGCGTCAGCGGCGTTGAAAATTTACAGGATTGTAAAATTTGAGGGCGGCCTCCCTAGTAGATTGTAGCCGTTGCGTGCGTTCACTGGACAGGAATGTACGGTAGGATTGCAGGTCTGCCAAGGCGTCGTTTCGAGTAATTCCAAGTTCTTCATGGACGTCCAGGAAACTTTCGTGCAGGAGATTTCTGTCTTTTGGTAGTCCTTCAGCTGCTAGCATTAGAATAGCACTGGTTTTGGTGATTCCGCGAATACATGTTGATGATGGCTGGTCATGCAGGAAGGAGAGGTAGGTCCGAACAATGTCCATAATTTTCGGGTCCCTTAGACGCGCCTTCAGTAAGCGTTGGTCGCCAGTTACGGACTGTTCAGTAAGTCTCACTATTGGCGGACGCATGGGGTCCAGAAGAGGAGGGTGTTCTCGCTCAGTTGGTTTTTCAGTTCGATAAGGGTTAATAGTTTCCCCTTTTTCGAAATTAATGAAATTTAGTCCGCTTTCTTTGGGTGGCTGAGAAAATTGTATTCGTGCAGCAGCCAAAAGTACTTTATCCAAAGGTAATGCAGTGCTGTTGTTGAGATGGCTGCTTCGGGTCCTGTTGTTGTTGTTGTTGTTGTTGTTGTTGTTGTTGTTGTTGTTGTTGTTGTTGTTGTTGTTGTTGTTGTTGTTGTTGTTGTTGTTGTTGTTGTTGTTGTTGTTGTTGTTGTTGTTGTTGTTGTTGTTGTTGTTGTTGTTGTTGTTGTTGTTGTTGTTGTTGTTGTTGTTGTTGTTGTTGTTGTTGTTGTTGTTGTTGTTGTTGTTGTTGTTGTTGTTGTTGTTGTTGTTGTTGTTGTTGTTGTTGTTGTTGTTGTTGTTGTTGTTGTTGTTGTTGTTGTTGTTGTTGTTGTTGTTGTTGTTGTTGTTGTTGTTGTTGTTGTTGTTGTTGTTGTTGTTGTTGTTGTTGTTGTTGTTGTTGTTGTTGTTGTTGTTGTTGTTGTTGTTGTTGTTGTTGTTGTTGTTGTTGTTGTTGTTGTTGTTGTTGTTGTTGTTGTTGTTGTTGTTGTTGTTGTTGTTGTTGTTGTTGTTGTTGTTGTTGTTGTTGTTGTTGTTGTTGTTGTTGTTGTTGTTGTTGTTGTTGTTGTTGTTGTTGTTGTTGTTGTTGTTGTTGTTGTTGTTGTTGTTGTTGTTGTTGTTGTTGTTGTTGTTGTTGTTGTTGTTGTTGTTGTTGTTGTTGTTGTTGTTGTTGTTGTTGTTGTTGTTGTTGTTGTTGTTGTTGTTGTTGTTGTTGTTGTTGTTGTTGTTGTTGTTGTTGTTGTTGTTGTTGTTGTTGTTGTTGTTGTTGTTGTTGTTGTTGTTGTTGTTGTTGTTGTTGTTGTTGTTGTTGTTGTTGTTGTTGTTGTTGTTGTTGTTGTTGTTGTTGTTGTTGTTGTTGTTGTTGTTGTTGTTGTTGTTGTTGTTGTTGTTGTTGTTGTTGTTGTTGTTGTTGTTGTTGTTGTTGTTGTTGTTGTTGTTGTTGTTGTTGTTGTTGTTGTTGTTGTTTTTGTTGGTGTTGTTGTTGTTGTTGTTGTTGTTGTTGTTGTTGTTGTTGTTGTTTTTGTTGGTATTGTTGTGGGGGTTGTTACCTGGTTTCTTTTCTCGTTTTTTGTGCCTAAGTCTGGCTTTTTCCTCGTTTTTTTCCTGGAGACGGCGGAAATGTTGCTTGGCGTCATATTCTGGCACGTGTTATTCCCTGGCCCGGGAAATCGCCTCCTCAATTGTTTGTAGACACCGGTCAACATCTTCGGACGTCCCCGGTTGGACATCGTAGTCGATGGTTATGTCGATGCAGTGTTGATATTGCGCCCAGTTGACTCGATGGTAGTTGCGTAGGGAAGCATCGAATCGGTATACCGAGGATCCAACTTGGGCCACCACCGGGTAGTGGTCCGAGCTCAGCTCCTGGAATGCCACAGGTTGCGAGATGTTGTGTCCCATGTTGCTTACGAATATGTCGATGGTCGCATGGACCCCAGACCAACGCAACCGGGTGAGAGAGTCCGGGGCCAAGATGGTATAGTGGCCCTCTTGCAGGTCTTCATTCAGGATGATGCCGTTTCTATTGCTCCGACCGTTTCCCCATGCTTGGTGTTTTGCGTTCAGATCGCCAGCGATGATAAAGTTCCCGCTCCTCCGGGTGAGTTTGATGATGTCTTTCCGGAGGGCCACTGACGACCCGTCCCTGATGTTGGTTTGCTTGGGGCAGTAGGCCGCGATGATGGTGATTGGGGCTAGTGATGTGCTCACCTCCACTCCGATGGCTTCAATTGTTTTCAGCTGGAAGTTTGGTAGCAGCCGGCAACTGATGTTCCGTCTTGCAGCGATGGCCACTCCTCCACCTCCAGAGCAGGTGTGATCAAGTCTGACGAGCCGGAAGTCGGGAAGGAATACGTTCAGTTCGGGCTTGAAATGCGTCTCGGCGATGATAGCAATGTCGACCTCGTTGCTGTTGAGGAAATCGAGTAGCTCTCTATGCTTGTTCGTCAGTGAGCAAGCATTCCAATTTACGATCTTGATGGCTTCACGGTCCATACTTAGTGACAAGGGACAGGACTGCATGTAGCTGTTCAGATCGAGTCTTGCATGTGCGCATGATGATGATGACCTCGGCCACGAGCGTCACAAGTTCCTCCGAGGTGAACGGAGAATCGTCGACAAGTTCACCTGAGACAGCAGCAGCGTATGATAAACCAGGGGCGGTGGATGAACCTGGAATAGGCTGGGCCGCAGCAGCAGCGAGGCGATGCTGAACTGTCCGACTGTTGGGAAGCATTTGGATACTCGCAGGATTGGCTTGTTGGTTGTTGAGCGGAAGCGGGGCTAGGGTCGGAACATGTCGACGGGGATGGAGAGCTGGGTACTGGACTTCCGTACTCACAGGAGGCGAACGATGATTACGAAGGCGACCGAGCTGGTTGTTGATTGTGGCCTTCCGACGGATATTAATGAACTCCACTCGCTTGGAACATCCGCGATTGGAGGCTTGGTGGTTTCCACCGCAGTTGACACACGTTGGCTCGATGTCATCGACTTGCTCACAGGATGCAGTTGAGTGAGTTCCAGCACAGTTGCCGCAGTTTGTTTTCATGTGGCAGTTTTTGGTGCCATGGCCATATGAGAGGCAGTTCATACACTGCGTTACATCACGATGTTGGGGTTTGTAATGCTCCCAACTGATGATGACCTGAAACAGGTCCCGGATTTTGGATCTCAGAGCCGCAAGACTGGTGGATCCCTTCGTGAAATGCACCAGGAACAACTGATCACGGAAGCTGGTGTTGTGATTGGGACGGCGGTTTATCGGGTACACTGCCTCAGGCTTGAGCCCGAACCGCTCCAGCTCGGACTTCACCGCAGTCGCCTCGAACGACGGTAATCCACGCAAAACCACCTTCAGTGGCTTGGTCGATGGCAGATCATGCGTGAAGAAGGTCACGTTGTTGTTCTTCAGGAAACTTCCTATTTGTTTGTACTCCTCCAGGCTGGAGCACATGATTTTGATACCGATGCTGCAAAGCTTGAAGCGAGGCAGCAGCTTGTGGTTTGCCAGTTCGGCACCCAGCTTGGCAACATCCTTCACCGGCGTGAAAAGCGGGGGAATCCGCTCTCGTCTTGCAATGGGAACGGCGTCACCATCGCCATTTTCTTCCGGGAGTACTGCATACTGGTTGGCTTGCAGTACTCGTTTTCCGGCATCATCCTGCGACGTGCTGGGCTTGATTAGCACCTTCTTTGAAGGGCTCGCTGCTGGCTCATTGACACGTTTACGCACCATTTGTTTCGTGTTTGCAAGTTCAATCAAACTTGCCACAACGCGAGAAGGTGGCGATACTTCCACGGCACAACGCGACAGCACAAAACGAAATAAAATCAATCGAGAACTCGAGGGAAAATACGGACTGAACAGCTCGACAGTCGAGCAAAGCATCCTGTCCTCTGCCGGGTGATGCCTTGCTACCTTATTAATGTATTGAGTCAATATTACTTGTCTCAATTTCCTCTCACAAGAAACATGGATCAGCGAAATAAAGCAAAATAAAAAATCACCGTAGTCGGAAATTTTTTGCCGGGTTTCCGAAAAGCTGAGGTCCGTACAAGTTCCGAATAAATTCACATATTTTAAATAAACAGTTTCATAGTTCAAAAATTACCGAACAATGGAGGGTTTAGTGTGTACCATACATACTTAAATTTTTTCGCCGAGATTCCAACAGCCGAGCAGTTCTGCAATTTATTTTGCTAAGATTCAGTAAAACAATTGCCGAGACTCAGCTAACAAATAACATTTTGCTGAGATATCAGCAAAAGTAAATGACGAGGTAATCGGCTGTTGCAGATTTTACCGAGCTAGATTAAGTGTGTAGGAGACCAATTTTTATCCAATCTTTACTTATACTTGCACATTTTAAATTAACTTTCAAAATTTTTTGAATAAATAGTATCAAATTATGACCTATTCCAGGTATATGCTGAAGTTTTCATATCAATTTAAAGCAATGTTGATTGCGGAATAACATGGGAAATGGGTGATTCATTATAGCATCTCATTTCATTTTTGATATCACTAAATTTACCCGTTTCGTCTGAAAAATTATGTTTACCTAATGTAAACCATACATATTAAACCTGTTCATTTTAACAGAAATGTTCGGGATGCCACGGGTCAACCGGGATTACTGTTCGTCATGTTAATTTGAACTGCTGTGCAAATTTTCAGCAAAATCGGTGATGATTTAGGGGTGCTTCAAGTTAATTTTATGTTTTTAAGGTAATTTACGGCTTATAATATTTGTATCTCGAAACTGAAACAACGAAACTGCTGTAACAACTTTCATAGCAAAGCTCAATGTGTAATTTACCAAATTTGTCTAATTTTGTTTGGATCATAATCTAAACATATCTATATAAAAATGGAAAAAAGTTATAGACAATTTTTGATGTCCGTTTTATAACTTGAGCAGTCCTTATTGATATACTTCTAGGTTAAATTGCTGTTTTTATTTTCTCACATCCTAATCTGAATATAAAAAGAAAGCCAGACATTAATGTGCACATTCAATGTTTAAAGGTCCTTTTTTTGACGATGAAGCAACCTGCTACATGAACATAAAATTTCACTTTATCCATGCATCATCGTTATGACAGATTCTAATTTTGCCAATCCGGAAATTTTCCACCTCATTCCTCATGTGCTTTTAAACGAGAAAAGAAAATCCATCTCGTATGTTCCTTAACCTCACTCCCACACTTGAAAATTTTTGCCGATTGGAAATTCAATCCCCGTTCCGTTATTTCCTGTTCGATGATAATCGTTCCATTTTGTCAGATCTAGGCTCTGCTCTTCCCTGCTCCCCACTCCGAACAGAAAAGGTGACAATATCGGGCCACGACGTATATGCATGCACGACGGAGATGGCGACGACGGCAACAACAACAACAACCACGCGCTGATATCGCTCGGGGGCCTCACAATGCTCATCGAACTTTTGGGAGAAAATGCTTTTACGATGGAAAAAAAAAAGCAAATTTGCAAGTTTTTCGAAGCGAAAGGCAATCGCTTCCGTGAATCAAAATCCGGGAGGGTTGGTGGTTGACTGGGGACATGGTTCAAAATTGCTATATACCAATTGGCGAAGGGCGATGAAGCGATAGAGAATGGGTAGCGCTTTGCCTTATGGCTGCCAGTCTGCCCCCGCCTACATGGGTTGGATTCCCTATAGAGCAGTGGTTTTCAACCTTTTTCGTTCCAATCCACCCTCTACCCCTACCAAAAAAGGCTAGGGTGGTTGAATTTCCCCCTGGGTTGGAAAACGCTGCTCATCGTTGATTGTATGGCTGCTGGGAGTATTGGCTCAGGTTAACTTGGGAATTGCATTGTTGTTGTTGTGTGTGTTGGATATTCAGGTCTCCGAGTATTCCGAGGAACTTTCCGGTGCTCACGGGGAGATGAAATTACAATTCTATTGAAGCTCAATACATAGAAGAGCGGGAGGTTGGCAAATGCTAGGAGAATGGGGTTTACCGAGTGGAAGGAAGGAAGTGATTCGTAAATTGATTTCTGTATATTCGATCATCGATAGATGGTGGGAGATTTCGGCAAAGAAAAGATATTGTTATGGCGTTTTGGAAGTTGTTTTGTAGCTTTTCGAGAGATGGCTGGAAGCCTTCTTTTTGTGGTTTGACAGTATAGGGCAACAATAAACCAGCCAATTATGAACTTTTATGTATACTGAACCGCCAGGATGATATTTTCCGCACATGATTTTATCTGTTGTAGGAATTTGATAATTAAAGCTATTCTTTATATTATCATTATAATTATTATCCCACTGGTCACCATAGCCGGCCGAACTTTTTTTTTTAATTCTTTATTTGTTCCAAATTCAAAATAAATTACATTTCATTTTAACCTAGATGCTTCAGTAACTACAGTAACTTACCAGCCTTAGTTGATTGATATATATCTAAGTGTTTTTACATTGTTCCTGCCTTGGCAATTCAGTATTTTAAACAGGTTTTTTAAACCTGTATGTCAGTATAACAATTGAAATCTTAAAACTAAATCTTATCTAAGTATAAAGGGAATTAATCGTTGCAATTGAGGATTGCAACGATTTTTGCCTGAAATTATTCATTATTTTGTCGGACATTTGTTCTAAAGTCTCAACATTCAAAATTCTATGTACCTCAGTAGTACTGTACCAGGGAGGCAACTTCAAAATCATTTTCAGAACTTTGTTCTGAATCCTTTGAAGTGCTTTTTTCCTGGTAATGCAACAACAAGACCATATTGGCACAGCGTACAGCATGGCCGGTCTAAAAACTTGTTTAAATATTAGAAGTTTATTCGTCAGGCAAAGTTTGGATTTCCTGTTTATAAGAGGATACAAACATTTTATATATTTGTTACATTTAGCTTGAATGCCCTCAATGTGATCTTTAAAAGTTAATTTTTGGTCAAGTATTAATCCAAGATATTTCACTTGGTTTGACCAGGAAATTGGAACTCCGTTCATAGTGACTATGTGACTACTACTAGGTTTCAAAAACAAAGCTCTAGGCTTATGTGGAAATATTATAAGTTGAGTTTTGGAAGCGTTGGGAGAAATCTTCCATTTTTGTAAATAAGAAGAGAAAATATCTAAACTTTTCTGCAGTCTGCTGCAAATAACACGAAGACTTCTTCCTTTAGCGGAAATGCCTGTGTCATCAGCGAACAAAGATTTGTGGCAACCCTGAGGCAAATCAGGGAGGTCCGAAGTGAAAATGTTATACAATATAGGCCCAAGAATGCTACCCTGAGGAACTCCTGCTCTAACAGGTAGTCGATTAGATTTGGAATTTTGATAATTTACCTGCAGAGTTCTGTCAGTTAAATAATTTTGAACTAATTTCATAATATAAAGTGAAAATTAAACCTTTTCAATTTAGCAATCAAACCTTCATGCCAAACACTGTCGAATGCTTTTTCTATGTCTAGAAGAGCAACTCCAGTTGAGTGGCCTTCAGATTTGTTTGAACGAATTAAATTGGTAAGTCTCAAGAGTTGATGAGTAGTTGAATGCCCATGGCGAAATCCAAACTGCTCATCTGCAAAAATTGAGTTCGTATTGATGTGAAGCATCATTCTATTCAAAATTATTTTTTCAAAAAGTTTACTTATTGAAGAAAGCAAACTTATTGGACGGTAGCTAGAAGCTTCAGCTGGATTTTTATCCGGCTTCAAAATTGGAACAACTTTTGCATTTTTCCATTTATCAGGAAAGTATGCCAAATGGAAACATCAGTTAAATAATTTTACCAAGAAAGACAAGGTACTCTCTGGGAGTTTTTTGATGAGGATAAAGAAAATTCCATCATCACCTGGAGCTTTCATATTTTGAAACTTTTTAGTTTTAGACCTTACTTCGTCCAAATCAGTCCCCCAGGAATCATCAAAAATATTTTCCCGAGAGAAAATATTCAGAAAATCCCGAACAACCTGATTCTCAATAGGACTAGTAAGACCCAAACTGAAATTATGGGAACTCTCGAATTGCTTAGCAAGTTTCTGAGCTTTTTTCCAAATTTGTGATCAAAATTTTACCAACTTCTTTAAGCGCTGGAATAGGCTTTTGAGGTTTTTTCAAAATTTTTGTGAGTTTACACAAGGGTTTGAAACTCGGGTCTAATTTAGAAACATTATTTTCAAAAGTTTTGTTCCTCAGGGCAGAGAATCGCTTTTTAATTTGTTTTTGCAAATCCCGCCAGATAACCTTCATGGCAGGATCGCGTGTTCTTTGATATTGTCTCCTACGGACATTTTTAAGACGGATCAAGAGCTGAAGATCGTCGTCTATTATAATTGAATCGAATTTAACCTCGCATTTTGGTACTGAGGCAGCTCTTGCTGCAACTACAGAAGTAGTCAGAGATTCAAGAGCATAATTAATTTCATCTTTGGTTTGCAAAGGAATGTTTGGATCGAAGTTATATTCCATAAATGTTCGATATTACTCCCAATCAGCTCTATGGTAATTGAAAGTAGAGCTGTTGGGATTACAAATTATTTCATGGGATATTTCAAAAGTTACTGGAAGGTGATCAGAACCGAAGTCAGCATGGGTAACCAGTTGGCTACAAAGTTGACATGAATCAGTTAAGACCAAATCAATAGTAAAGGGATTTCTTGCAGAAGAAAAGCATGTTGGGCTGTTTGGATATTGAATAGTGTAATAACCTGCAGAGCAATCATCAAACAGAATATTACCATTGGAATTGCTTTGAGCATTATTCCATGAGCGGTGTTTTGCATTAAAATCACCAAAAATGAAGAATTTAGACCTATGACGGGTAAGTTTCTGGAGGTCACTCTTGAGAAAATTCTTTTGCTGGCCTACGCATTGGAATGGCAAATAGGCAGCTATAAATTTTGTTTCAACAGAAACTCCCAAAGTTACATATTATTTGCTTTGTGAATTGTGGTATTCACATGATCTACAAATGTCAACTTCGAGTCAAGAATTACTCCTAAGTCCCTAATTTTATCTCACCTTACAACCAGCTGGTTTCCTAGAGTACATGTAAAATCTAGAGTAGTGTTTTTTCTGGAATATGATATAATATTGCATTTTTTAACATTAATGTCCAACAGACTTTTAACGCACCAATTGTAGAAAACATCAATTTCATTTTTTAAATGTAGCAAATCAGAATTGTCAAAGATTTCCATGAACAGTTTCATATCGTCAGCATATATGAGCACATTTAAACGATTTAACACAAACTTCACGTCATCCACAAATAAAATAAATAATAAAGGACCTAAATGAGATCCATGTGGAACTCCCGAGGTAACATTAACTGGCGAAGATATTTTTCCTTTAAAGCGGACCATCTGTGTTCTTTCTGTCAAGTATGATCCAATCCATTTTAAAAGTGTACTTGTCATACCTAAACGTTTTAATTTAAAAAGAACTAAGGGAATGTCTACTCTGTCAAAGGCCTTACTAAAGTCAGTGTATAAGGTTTCAACGGTATTACCTCTATCCATTGCTTCAATAGAAAAGTTTACAAATTCCAACAGGTTAGTAGACGTTGACCGACCTTTAAAAAAACCATGTTGATTATTTGAAATGCGATGCTTAACCTGGTTAAATATTTTCTGGTTAACAATTGCTTCAAACATTTAAGGAATGCATGACATAATTGCAATACCTCTATAGTTTTTAATATCTGACCGTTTGCCAGATTTAAATATTGGAACTAAAAATGATTTCTTCCAAATTTTTGGAAAATCACCTGTTTTGAGAGATAAATTGTAAAGCCAAAACAATGGTTTAACAAAACTTGTTGCTATTTTTTTCAATAAAAATGGAGGTATTTAATCAGGACCAGGTCCTTTGCCGGCATCGAGACTTTCAAGAGTCATAAAAATTTCTTTAACAGTGATATTATTAACTGATACGTCATTTTCCCCTTCATGTAGGTAAGAAAAATAGTTCAAATCGCGAGCATTACTGGATTTCTTATATGTGTTTTGGAAAAAACGAGCAAATAGGTTACAAATATCCTCACTATCAGTGCTATCACACTCTTCAAACTGCATGCGTGATGGGAATGTACATGACTTCATTTTTTCGTTCGCGAAGTTAAAGAACGTTTTGGGATCAGATTTTATATTGTTCTCTACTCTTGAATTGTAATTCTCATATGCTGACGATATTTCTGCCTCAAGTGCTCCGCAAATTTCAACTTTTTTTTCTAAATTTTGTGACGTTTTAAACTTTTTATACGCCTTGTGTGATTTTTGCTTCCTGTTTTTAATATTTCTGATTTCTTGTGTATACCACACAGGATATTTGGTGCTGTTCACTATTCTCTTTTGTCTTTTAGGAACGAATTCTTCAATAATATTGTATAAGTTAGTATAAAATATGTCAACAGCCTTGTCCATGTTGTTTTCATCTTTTAAAAGGTTTTGCCAACTTATGTTATTCAGTCTGTTGTTAAATTCAGGAACATTTGCATTTTTAAAATCATAAACTAATTCAAAATCAACAACGCTTGGGCGTGACCGATGCGAGTCTGTGAACACTGAGTATTCAATAGCCGTATGAAATTTTTCATTCTTCCATAATGGAACTGCTGCTTCTACAATACAAAAATCTTCTGTACAATTAGTAAACATAAGATCCAAATAGGAATTGAGCTGGTTACGAACATGGTTAATTTGATGAAGTCCCAAGTGGCTGCTTTTATCAAAGATGAATTGCAAAGTATCGTTTTCTCCTACAATTGGTAACAACAGAGAATCATTATCACTATCCTGTATAAAATTAACAGTATTCTGGTTAAAATCTCCATAAATATGAATTTTGGTTCTTGGATCTTCTCTTTGAATTTTCAGTTCTGCAGCAGTGAAAAACTTTTCGTAAGCTGGTTTTTTGGAAAAGTGTGGAGGAAAGTAGACAGAAGCGAAAAGATGTTCTTCGCCGTTTATTAAAATTTTAACCCACACATCTTCAAATTCTTTTTGGCTTTCACTAACAATTTGTTCAGCTTGAAATGTAGCATTCACAGCAATGAGTACACCACCACCTGATTTTTTACCTGATAATGATAAATCACGGTCACATCGAAAAACACAAAATTTACTACCAAAGACCTCTTCGCTATTAATACTATCAGACCAACTAGTTTCTGTGGAAACGGCGCCGGTGATGTAGTGGTAAGCGTGATTACCTCTCACCCCAGCAGGCCTGGGTTCAATCCCAGTCGGCGCCACCGGGATGTTCTGAGGCATAACATCTCTGATCACGCCTTCCTTCGGATGGGAAGTAAAGCCGTTGGTCCCCGGTTCATGAGTTGATGGGTCGATAGGTAGGGTCCAGGTGTGGGAGCTGCCTTCCTGGCACGTCGGTAGCATTGGTGCTCAGCACGGAAAACAAGATCGACGGAAAAAACAAACCAAAGGAAAAAAAAAAAAAAAAACTAGTTTCTGTTCCAATTATTATATCATATGTGCATCCGCTTATTTTATTTTGAATTTCATTTATTTTATACGCACTACGCATACGGTTAAAATTTTGGCAATAGACTGTAGTTTCACTTAAAAAAGAGCTACTTGATAAACTAGCGACATGGTCACTTACGTCGTGCTGGTCAGGGGGTGAAGTGGCTGCATCCTGTCCGAAATCCCTCAAGTTATGTGAGATGCCATGATCCTCGGGCTCAGCTATGTTGTCATATTCTACCTCAGGTGAGTGCGTCAGTTGCGCCGAAAACACGCATGTCTACATGTGCACGGCTGACACGATGTAGAGGAAGAATTCCCCGGAGCCATACCATGTGAATTCTGAAGACCGCTTACTGGGTATGGGTTTATAGTTTCCCTTTTTTCAAACTGCATCGTAGGTTGATAATTAACCGGTGGTTTGTTGAAGACATTTTTTGCTGCTGAAAGCAGCTCTCGATCAGGTGGAAGAAAACGGGGGTTGCCATGATTTCTGATGTGGAACTGGTAGGAACTGTTGTTTTTGTTATTGCTGTAAATGTTATCCTGTTCGTTATGTCGAATGATGCTCCGGTGACCGAAAATGTTGCTGTGATTGGTACTGTAACCGTTGTTGGAATTCATGTTCCGATGATTACGATGCTTTAAACTGTTGCTGTGTATGTTGTTCCTTACGTTAGAATAATTTCGTGCTGTATTTTGTTTCCCTTTCCTTCTAGCTTTTTCAGCATGTTTTTGTTGATTTAGCCGTCGTGATTTGCGCGCGTCGTAATCTGACCAGTCTGCCTTCCGGAGCAAAGTAAAATATCAAATTGATAACAAGTTCTATTACCCGGTTATCACTTTTTGATAACTGAATATGTTATCATTATGGTTGAATTAACAGCCAACATAACAAAAACGATAACAAAAAATTGCTCGTTGGATATCACAAAAATAACTAATTTTGTTATCATTGATAATATCTTGATAACAAATTCTGTAAGCCTTACAAATTTATTCCATAAATTTCAAATCATGTTATCATTTTGATATCAAAGCCTTAAACTAATACAGGGCGGACTCGATTATCCGGAGTCTTGTAAAAAATTTCACTCCGGATAATCGAGCCATTAAAAAAAAATTTTTTTTTTTGGTCTCATGTGGTCTCATTTAATGTTTTCAGTGGTCCCATTGAACGGTATTGAAGGATTATGGAATCGGACCACGGGTTTTGTAGATATGGCCGGAACAAGTTCCGGCGTTTATGGGCCATGAGGCTAAATTTGACTTGAAAGGAACAAAACCCATTAAGCGACACATCAAATTAAATCAAAATTTGATATCAAGATCAATGGTGGCAAACATTAAGTACCTTGGACCATATTGGCCACTTCCGGGCAAGTTCCGGGTGCCTCCGGAAAAGTGGCCAGAACCAGACTTGAATAATAACCTATCATGCGACACATCAGATTATATCAAAATTCTATAACCAGATCAATGGTGGAAAAAATTAAGAACCTTGGACCATATTGGCCACTTACGAACAAGTTCTAGGTGCTCCTGGAAGTGACCAGAATCGGACTTGGATAATAACTTATCATGAGGCACATTAAAATACATCAAAATTCGATAAGAAGATCAATGGAATTGAACCCATGGACCATCCGCTTGAGAAGCGAACGTGTAGCTAACCACGCCATGGGACCTAAACTTGAGAAAAATCGTAGTCTCGCGACTCTCACGAGTGTGTAGAGAGAAAAGTTGAGCTTGGCTAAAAATCACGGCGTGAAGGCACCATATTTGACGCGGTTCCTAACTTGACGCACTCGATCGATTTCAAGCATTTTCCATTAATATTTTTGAAATGTTAACATTGCAAATATTAGTTCCGGTCCTCTAGGGATGATAGTGTAACAATTCAACTGATGGTTGCTGATAAAACGGCTGCAGGTGAAAATGAAGACGAGAATGCGGAATTCGATGTCATAGTCAATGTTGTTCTTAACACTCCGTTACTCGCGCCAACTTTTATTACACGAGTACTCACGCGTTGTACTTTGTACAACAGTGTGAGTTTTCCATTGCCATTTTGCAGCCGAGCTACCAATCGATATGAAACCAACGGGTATTAATTAAAAAAAACTTGTTTTTAACTAAACAAGCTAAAATTTTATCACAGTTAACCCACAAAAATGCGGATAATAGAGAAAATGTGAATGGAAACCGCGTAAACGGTGTCCGTACTACGTGGGATTTGACTTAATTGGTTACAACATGGAAAATCTCGAGATCCTGATCAGATAGAAAATTACTGTCTTAGGCAAAGTTGTTCTAGAGATCATTATCTCTAGTGACCAACATGGCTTCATGCCTGGACGATCGGTTACCACAAATCTTCTAGATTTTACCACGACATGTTTTGAGCAACTGGAAAATTGGGCACAAATAGACGTCATCTACACTGATCTAAAAGCAGCGTTTGATACGATCAACCATGACATTATGTTGGCAAAGCTATCCAAACTCGGTGCGTCGGACCTTTTGACTTCGTGGTTGTGCTCCTACTTGATTGACAGGTCTCTGCGAGTGAAACTTGATTCCAGTACTTCCTCGTATTTCACAAACTCGTCAGGTGTACCACAGAGTAGCAATCTTGGCCCGTTGCTGTTTGTGTTGTACATCAACGACGCACTTCTTCTACTTGGAGATGGCTGTAAGCTTGCGTATGCCGATGACCTAAAGCTGTACTTCGTGGTGCGGACTGCTGAGGATTGCATTCGTCTTCAATCGGTGTGTTTGGTGTCGTCGGAATAAGCTTACCCTCGGCATTCCTAAATGTATGGTAATGTCGTATTACCGCATCAGGCAGCCGATTGTTTTTGACTATGCCATCAACGGTGTGGTTCTTCAAAGAACCGACCAGTTCAGCGATCTTGGTGTTCTACTGGAACATAAGTTGACGTTCAACCTCCACCGCTCTGCTTTGATCACAAAGGCGAATCGCCAGCTAGGTTTTGTGTCGAAAATATCGAAGGACTTCATTGACCCACACTGCCTGAAAGCTCTCTATTGCTTACTTGTGCGACCAATCCTGGAAAATGCCTCCTTGGTCTGGTTTCCTCATCAGTTGACTTGGAGCTTGAGGATCGAAAGTGTTCAGCGCAAGTTTATCAGGATAGCATTACGTAATCTACCATGGCGTGATCCGCAAAATCTCCCGCCGTATTCTGATCGCTGCAATCTGCTGAGCAAGCAGTTTTTGTTGCCAAGCTATTGAATGGTGAGGTCGACTGCTCGAGGCTTCTCTCGCTGTTGGATATCCGAGTACCACCGAGAACATTACGAAGTGGTACCCTTCTCCAACCGCGGTACCATCGAACGGCGTTCGGTTACAACGAACCACTAACAACTATGATGCGTACGTTTACGGCTGTCGAAGAATTATTCGAATTTGGGGAATCTACATCTCGCTTTTTGACACGGATTAGAAACACTTGAATTGTTTTAACTTTAAGGTTGTTTCATGTAGACAATAGTCCGATGAATAAAATTAAATAATAATAATAATAATAATAATAATAATCTTTTCGCTGGTGGAGAGTAGTTCAGAATTTTCTCACTACGTAGCGCTAGAATACATGTGAAATTATCGCATGTGATATATCTAGAGATCATGACCAGATTGAAAATTACTGTCGTCGACAAAGTTCAGAAGCTCAAGGCCTTTTATTTGGTGGACAGTAGTTCAGCGTTTTCTCACTTCGCGGCACTAGTATACATGTAAAATTCTCGCCTATTCAAATTATTTTTAGATCCTTACCATATAAAAAGTTACTGTCTTCGGCAAAGTTTTTCAGGAAGTCTAGATATTTGCCTATTGCTTGGTGCACAATAGTTCAGAATTTCCACACTATGTGGCGCTAGTATACACGCGAAATTCTCGCATGTAAAATATCTCGAGATTTCTCTAGTGGACAGTAGTTCAAAATTTTCTCACTACGTAGCGCTAGAATACACGCGA
Source organism: Ochlerotatus camptorhynchus (assembly GCF_037179485.1). Taxonomy (NCBI): domain Eukaryota; kingdom Metazoa; phylum Arthropoda; class Insecta; order Diptera; family Culicidae; genus Ochlerotatus; species Ochlerotatus camptorhynchus. The sequence goes on along the minus strand of NW_027040507.1, from coordinate 2,232,920 downwards.
ACTTCTCGCATATGGTTTGTTTCGAGATCCTGACCAGATAGAAAATTACTGTCTTCGACAAAGTTGTTCAGGAGGTCAAAGCATTTTTGGCTGGTAAACAGTAGTTAAGAATTTTCTCACCACGTGGCATAGATGTACACTTCTCGCATATGCTATATCTCGAGATCCTAATCAGATAGAAAGTTACTGTCTGCAACAAAGTTATTCAGGAGGTCAAAGTCTTTTGGCTGGTGAACAAAAGTTTAGAATTTTACAGGCTCTAGGCTTTAAACTCCTGAACAACTTTGTTCAAGACAGTAACTTTCTATCTGGTCAAGAACGTGAGATATTTTATATGCGAGAATTTCACATGTATACTAAAGGGTGATACGGTCAAAATTTGGTCAATATCAACTTGACGTATTTCTTTCAATTTTGCATTTAAAAAACCTGAACACCCCTCATTTTGAAGGTGTGTGTGTGTAGAATGTTGCTCCTATTTTGATTTTGGAATTCACTCTTCAGTTGTCAAAATGCCGTCCAAGCAAGAAGAGCAGCGTATCAAAATTTTGCTCGCGCATCGCGAAAATCCGAGCTACTCGCACGCAAAGTTGGCAAAATCGCTAAAAGTTGCCAAATCAACCGTTACAAATGTAATTAAAGTGTTTGGGGAACGTTTGTCGACAGCCAGGAAGTCTGGATCGGGGGGAAATTGAAAACCGGAAGCCGCTGAGACGACAAAAAGAGTTGCCGGTAGTTTCAAGCGAAACCCTAACCTCTCTCTCCGAGATGCCGCAAATAAGCTGGGTGTATCGTCTACAACCGTGCATCGAGCCAAAAAACGAGCCGGACTATCGACTTACAAGAAGGTAGTGACTCCAAATCGCGATGATAAACAAAATACGACGGCCAAAGCGCGATCCCGGAGGCTGTACACGACGATGCTGACGAAGTTTGACTGCGTGGTAATGGACGACGAAACCTACGTCAAAGCCGACTACAAGCAGCTTCCGGGACAGGAGTTTTATGCGGCAAAAGGAAGGGGAAAGGTAGCAGATGTTTTCAAGCACATGAAACTGTCAAAGTTCGCAAAGAAATATCTGGTTTGGCAAGCCATCTGTACCTGTGGCTTGAAAAGCAGCATTTTCATAGCTTCCGGGACTGTCAACCAAGAAATTTACGTGAAAGAGTGTTTGAATAAACGTCTGCTGCCTTTCCTGAAGAAACACGGTTGTTCCGTACTGTTTTGGCCGGATTTGGCATCTTGCCATTACGGTAAAAAGGCCATGGAGTGGTACGCCGCCAACAACGTGCAGGTGGTTCCCAAGGACAAGAACCCTCCCAACACGCCAGAGCTCCGCCCAATTGAGAAATACTGGGCTATTGTCAAGCGGAACCTAAAGAAGACCAAAAAAACTGCTAAGGGCGAGCAGCAGTTCAAGGCAAACTGGCTTTCTGCGGCGAAGAAGGTGGACAAGGTGGCTGTACAAAATCTGATGGCAGGGGTCAAGCGTAAAGCCCGGTAATTCGGATTTGGAAAATCGGAAGCCTAACTGAATATTTTTCCTGAATTTTATACTAATTGAACTTGAAAAAGAAATTTAATTTGATTTTTTAAATAAACGATTTCACCGATTTACACGCGTTTTCCCTTGACCAAATTTTGACCGTATCACCCTTTAGCATAATGAAGTGAGAAAATTCTGAACTACTATCCACCAGCCAAAAGACCTTGACCTCCTGAACAACTTTCTATCTGATCAGGATTTCGAGATATAGCATATGCGAGAAGTGTACATGTATACTAACGCCACGTGGTGAGAAAATTATTAACTACTGTTTACCAGACAAAAAGTCTTGACCCCCTAAACAACTTTGCCCAAGACAGCAACTTTCTAGCTGATCAAGATCTCAAGCTATTGAATATGGGAGAAAAGCACGTATATACTAGCACCGCATAGTGAGAAAATTCTTAACTATTGTCACTCAACAACAAGATCTTGACTTCCTGAAAAACTTTGCCGAATACATTTACTTTCTATCTGGTCAGGATCTAGAGATATTTTATATGCAAGAGTTTCACATTTATATTAGCGCCGCAAAGTGAGAAAACTCTGAACTACTGTCCACCTGCGAAAAAGCCTTGACATCCTGAACAACTATGCCGAAGACAGTACCTTTCTATCTGGTTGGGAACTCGAGATATTTTATATGAGAATTTCACGTGTATACTAGCGTCGCGTAGTGAGCAAATTCTGAACTATTGAGCACAAAGCAATAGGCTTTGATCTCCTGAAAAACTTTGTGAAAGACAGTAACTTTTTATCTGGTCAGGATCTCGAGATATATCACATGCGAGAATTTCACATGTATACTAGCGCTACGTAGTGAGAAAATTCTGAACTACTGTCCGCCAGCGACAAAGCTATGATCTCCTCAACAACTTTGTCAGAGGCAGTAACTTTCTATTTTGTCAGAATCTTGATATATTCCATGTTAATCAATTAAGTCAAATCCCACGTAGTATGGTCACAGTTTTCGCGGTTTCCATTTACATTTTCCCTATTACCGCTTTTTTTAGGTGTTTACTGTAATCAAAGTTTAGCTTGTTTAGATCAAAACAAGTTTTTTGAGGAATACTCGTTGGTTTCAGATCGATTGGTAACTCAGCAACAAAATGGCAATGGAAAACTCATGTGTGTTGTACAAAGTACAACAGTGCGAGTGACGGAGGGTTAAAGACCCTTTGGTACATTTTTTTTACGGATCTTCAAAATTTTGGTTGCCATTCCCCGGCCCCCTGAAACGTGTCTTAATTAGTGAACGGACCATCATGGGATTCAGTTCTTGTATGTTGTTGTGGCACATGATATGTTTGATTCCTTTCAGGTCAAAGTTAATCCAAAACCCCTTAACGCCGGATTTTGTAACAAAGGCACACAAACACTTATATATAGTCATTTCCCGATCTTGTCAGACTGAGTCGAATGATGTATGTTACTCGTCCTCGGATCGAAAGTCGGTTTTCCAAGCGGTTTATGAAAAATAATTTGCACGATAGGGAACAAAAATATGACTCCGGATAATCGAGCCATTTTCTCCGGATAATCGAGCCCCGGATAATCGAGCCTCCGGTTAATCGAGCCTCCGGATAATCGAGTCCGGCCTGTAACTGAAATATGATTTGGGATTAAAAGCACTATATTTAATTGTTTCGATGCGAATAATATTTAAAGTTTTGAACTAACCTTGCATCGTTAATAAAAATATAGTGAATTTTTCATGATAACAACTGATAACAAAATTGTGGCAGTAGTTAAAATTTCACTAAATATTTTAATAATTTGTGGTAATTTTTGATTACCGATCACCTTACAAGCTTGGTAGAAACCCCTCGCATAATGCATTGCTTGTCACAAAATCCTAAACCCCCTACGACGTGTTCGGGGTATGATACCAACCATTTGTGGTATAGTTTACCCATCCGGGCTTAGGGTATTTGTTTATTAGGAACCCCCCCCCCCCTCCTTGCCATCACCCCTTACACGGTACGAAAGTAGTACCCAACAGTAAGTTCTATTCACTCATCTCGGCACTATAGTGCAGGAACGGAAAGGGGGTCAGAGTAGTTTTCATTTACTTGTGTGCAATTCGTATGGAATTTTCCACTCGTTTTCTACCCAAAAGTAAGTTAGTTGTACCCAAAAGAAGGAAAATATGATTATACTCAACGTTGGGTTCCCACACTTTACTGCCCCTGTTGGGTGGTTTTGCTCCTCCGTTTTTGACATCACTAGAAGAAGAAAAGGAGACAAACTAGTCAAAAGTAGGTTAAAGTGAACTGGCCGTTGGCTACTTTTTTCTAACCGTGTAGCACGATAATTGAGATTTGATTGCCAATTGATCATTTTGTCAAGCTTCTGCATTCATGTTCCATCAGATGTCACAGCTGTTGTTTGCGGTGACATCTATCGGAAACTACACACAATCTGTTTTCCTATAATTGTTCACAGAGGACACTGCAGTACAAAACATGTCTGGTACCTCTATATATGCATTTAGATTATTATTCGAAGTCCCTCCTTTTTTACACATTCTACACACAAAATAGCTCACCCCTCACAGAATTTCCCGCCGAATTTTATGTATGGGACGGGGCATAAAGTATCTTTTGCGCAGAATATGTAAAAAAGGAGGGACTTCAAATGTTAAAGCAAATGCATATATAGAGGTACCAGACATGTTTTGTAGTGTCAGGTACTCTATTTTGTAATCTGTGAATGGGAAATCACAAATCGAATGTCAACAAAATACATGGCATGTTGAGAGATTGAGCTCGTGAGAGAGAATTTCTCTTTTAAATTTGAATTTTTTTTGTCTCTCTTGGGACTGGTAGTAAAGCAGGTAAAATTGTATGGGGAAAAATCATTTTTATTTAATTGTAGCTTATTTAATAATAATTTCCGGGAAAAAAAAACTGAACGACAAAGTCCCTGATTAATTTCTTTAGGTTGTCGTTCACTTTTTTTGACCTGAATATGCACCGGAAGCGAATTATTCACACTTCTCTCAATTTCTATATGGGGATTTTTATCACTTCCTACCAGCGGAACAGCGCCATCTCTGTGGAAAATGGTCAAACAAAATGATTAATTATGTTGGCGTTTGCATCAGCGCGCGTAAAAAATGTCCAAATTCTTATCAAAACAAAAGCAACAGACGAGTTTTGCTTTATTGAAATACAGAATTGACAGTCATAATTTCAAATTCTTATTTCAGTTAATTTTTTTTTTGACTCATTTCAATGAGTTTAACACGATCCCAGTTTTGTTATTTGCTGTGCAGCTCATTTTTTTAATCGAGCTTGGATTTCATGTTATTGCTCTAACAATTCCATCTTTGAATACATTGTTAATCATTGAATAATTGAGTTATTCCAAGGTAATTCCTAAAATGATTCAAGTAATCATAGTAATATAGAAATTTTAAAGAATTAATTTAAAATTTTAATAATTTGATAATCTGACTGGCATTGACGGTAATTAACGCAAGTAGAAGCCCCTCTTCCAATTCATAAAATGAATAAACGCTCATCGAATGAATACGACCTGTACTCGAAAAAATGCACAATTTTTTATCCGTGTGTAACTTTTTCACCCGTGAGTAAAAATTGATGAAAATCTGGGTATAACTAGTTTGGAGTGAATTGTTCACATGTGCAAAATTTCATAACAATCGGTTCAGTGGTTATTGAGATGTCATCGAAACAAGAAGAAAATCGCCGGAGAATTTTGCGCGCCGTCATGGAAAATCCAACTGCGACCATGAGATGGATCGGAAGACAACTGGGAATCACCCATACAACTGTGTCAACATCGTTTAAGGAGTCCCAGACGACGCGATGCGGCTCTGAAGGCAAAGTATTCCGCTTGGTTCGTTCAGCAAACCATGAAAAGAGCTGGGCTTCGTGTATTCAAGGTCCGGAAGGCACCGAACCGGCGTGATCAACAAAACACGGCGGCCAAATCACGCGTAAAGAAGCTGTATTGACAGTGGTTAACGAACCCGATGTGTGTGGTTATGGATGACGAAACCTACATCAAAGTAGACGCAAAGCAGATACTGGGGCTGGAGTTCTACGTTGCCAAATCACGGTTTGATGTTCCGGAAGACATAAGGAAGAAGAAAGTGGACAAATTCGCAAAAAAAATACTTGCTCTGGCAGGCCATATGCCAATCCGGTAAACTGAGTAAACCGTACATCACAATGGGTACCATCTACAGCGAAATTTACCACACCGAGTGCCTCCAGAAGCGTCTGTTGCCCTTCCTGCGGTCCCATGGAGGCGAGACATTATTTTGGCTGGACCTGACATCATGCCATTACGCGCGATCGACGTTGGATTGGTACAGAGACAATAACGTTGTTTTTGTACCAAAAACCGCCAACCCCCCGAATTCACCAGACATTCGTCCGGTGGAATGATTTTGGGCCATAATGAAGGCCAAAGCTCGAAAATCATCCAAAGTGTTGCTGGAGTTGAAGAAAGAATGGATGAAAGTGGCCAAAATGGTCGACTCCACCATTGTACAGAATGTAATGAGGGGTCTGAAGGGAAAGGTGCGATGGAAAGGAAATTGAATAAAGTAATTATGCCGAAACATAATCGATATGTATTAGTTCATTCCCTGAAAGTTTCAAGAAAATCCGACTTAATATAAATTTTTGGCAAACACTTTTGTCTGGTGCATTTTTTTTCGAGTACAGGCCTTAAAAGCATTTTCTAGATTCTTGTTAAATTTGAATCATTTATGAATAAAGACGTTGTTTTCAAAAGTGGTTTAATTGTATACACCCGAATTATTTTAAATTACTGTCTTTTATTTTCAATATAATTTAGAGTCAATTTCTTTACCTTTTCTTAAGCCATAAACCTGGTTAATCCTTATGGGTGAAGCTGATTAAAGATAAACCTTTATTAAATAAAAACCCATATTTTTATAAACTTTATTAAATTTACAAAACACGAAATAAAAAAGGCAATAAACCATTACATCGTCTGAGGTCAACTTATATCATTCGCTTCGGGTTTGGCTGCAGAGGATGATAGTAAATGCAAACAACATTCAAAGTAATTGATTTCCGGTTTGCGTATAGCTACATCTCTTGCTGGTACGTTTGAAACAGCTTCGGTAATCTGTTGTGGATGTTGTGCAGCGAGTCGTTTGAAAAAAAAAAAAACACCTGTGAATTTCGTAGAGAACTCATCCTCTTTTCTCTGAATTCGAAAATAGTTCCAAAAGAACTTCGGATTAGAATGCATGTGTGCTTGAATGTTGCGCTGGTAAGCAGAAAAGCAAGCTTTACTCAGTTTACTGACGATGGTTGAAACGTAAATAGTGCACTTTCAGCAGAAGTGTTTTTTGCTTCGAAAATTTCCGAAAAACAGCTCTTTTCTTTGTTTTTAGATGGCGCAATTCGCGTGATTGCCATTCTGGGTACCTGAAAGATGTAGCAGTATTCTTAGAAACGTGGCGGTCTATGAGATAGAATGTTTGAGTAAGTTTGCGTAGCACTGTCGGAGTTCTCATGATCTATAGTAGGGCTTCCCAATCATTGAAAACTGGAAGCTGTTACATTATATATGCGTAACCACTTACTATAAGAGTATCTTAATTGGAACCGGTTCCAGATTTGTCATTTCAATTGTCTGGCCTATTCGAAAAAAATACTGTTTAATGATTTTTGATGCAAAATGCCCAATATTACGCTGCTCGACACAGGAAGCGAAAACAACTACAACAGCTTTCCTATCAAAACGATGAGCTTCTGCACACCGCGCGACCCTGAAGCAACGAGATGAAAGATCCTTCCACGTAGGAGCTCGGTAGGTGGTAGCTCATCAGGAGGCTGACATAAATTTACCAATTTGTTTCCACTTTGGCGTATGCTGTCATCATTTGAAATCAAATTATTGCCCCAAATTAGAATGTCCCTGCTGACGCAGGACAATTTTATCAGCTAGCACGAACTCGACAGTGATTTATGTTTCCTGCCTGTCTCCCAGGGAGTCCTCTTTCCCCGCGTCTGCTGAGCACCCAGTTGAGTATGCTCCCATTTAGGGGTTTAATCATAGTTCTCCGTCGTTCTGCTTCATTCCAGAAAGGAGCAGCAGCATCCAGTGATACGTGGGATGTTTGTATGCGTGAAGCGGAAAGCTTGCAAGGTGAACAATTTCTTGTTCTCCGAGGAATCACATCTTATTTTTTTTCATCTGCACAGCTAGCCGCCTAGCTGCCATGTGGATAGACATATGGACGCACTTCAGCATTGGTGGTTGTTAGGTATGCAGCTCTTGTTTAACGAAGCTTCGTGTTGCCACCGATGGTTATGTTCAGTTGTGTCGCTCAGCAGGAGATATGAAAGTAGGAAAATGTGTATCATTTTAGGGTTTTATTTTCTGGGCCCCAGTGGTTTGCTTATGCTCACTATGGAATTGAGAATATGGGCAGCATCAGAAGCTCACGAACTGAGTTCTACAGAGTTGTTCAGAATCTTTATCACGCTTAGAGCAAATCTGTGTTAAATTAAATGTGTTCCCCAAAAATCCTTCTGAACACGCCTATGCAAAAGAAGTCATCGTGAAAAACAGCCGTTGGCCTACTTGCTTCATTTTTCCACTTTTATCTTTGAACTTTGGCAGATATGAATTCGATGTTGTGAGCATGTGAAAAGCCACACGTACCAACGTAAGCCAATAACAATACGAACAACATTTTTTTTACGCTGCAGCGTGGCATGATTACAAGTCGTGTTGCACGCGCACTCGAGTCGTCTGACAAAAAACCCCAAAGGAATAACAATCACATACAGAGGCCCGACCTAGAATTTATTAGCTCAAACGAGAAATAAACATTTTCCCGGGAACCTTACCAAACAAACAACCTTTTCCATCAGTGAAGGAAATTAGGAAAATTTCAAATTCTGCCCATTTCTGACTAAGCCCAGCCAAAGGAGGATCTCTTCCGTTTCGTTCTGCCTTGAAAAGCCATTAAAAACAAGTAAAATTATACAAAAGACTCAACCTGGGTTCCCATTTGGCCATGTTTAATTAATACCCAGCAAAAGAAGTGCCTCGAAACCCTCGAAATGTGTAGTGCGTTCTCCGCTTTTGCCTCGAGTGAAATGATGACAAAATAATACCCGGAAAACAACCCCGATTATGCTTTCGCAACGTTTACTCACACGCACTTTCACCCACCTCACGACCCTCGAAAAGTGCCAAGTGAACCCGAACCGAACCTGCGACTTGCGGAAATGAGGACGATGCCACCCGCGTTAAGTGAAAGCAGTCTCCCGCAGTCCTTTTTATTTTAGGGTCACTCGTCCGGTATGAAGTTAACAAGATTGCTTCGGCACGATTAGAGCGAGCCGGATACGACCCGGTCCAAAGTTGTAAGCTGCTCTGTTCTGGGTTCTTCGGAAAGCTGCTGCCATTCCCTGGCCCTCTGGGTATGAGTTCGCCTTCCACCAGTTGGAAACATTAAACGTTGGAATTGCAGTTTGCTACTTCTTTGAACTCGGTCTCATGATAAACATGTTTTGAAACTAGTTACCAGTGTAGTAGGGATGATTGCGTTTGTTGTTCAAGTTAATTTCAATCAGTGACTGGGTATACATTACGGAAAGGATTGCTTATAAGTGGACCCCACACGGTAAAGGTTACGTCTATAATGTAACCAATATAGAGTCGGTACTTACTAGAATTGTTGCATACGAGTCAAATCCGAGGGGCACGCAATAACCTTTAACTCCTACGCAAGCCTTTTTTTAAGTACAATAATTACAGTTAATTACACGATTAATTACTTAAATAATTAGCGTCAATTTTTTTTTGACGTAGGACTACGTCTTTGATTTCTATATGGGGGTACACTTTGTGAAAACCAAAAATGGAACATGCAACAAAATAAGAAAGATTTTGAACGTTAATAAGTCATCTGCCCCTGGTCCCATTTCAATAATTGTATCACCAATCGATCAGAAATATGGATAGGCATCGATAACAATGCTTCCAAATGTTGATTTTCAACAAGAAACTATTGAAAAACTGGTAAACGTTCAGCATTGTCCAAAAGCGTCGAATTAACTAACAAATCCACCAATTACCTACATGCATATGCTGCTTCCCCAGCACAGTCGTCAGAGAGTAGTAAGTAGACGAAACAAGTCGAAGTGGCATTCGCCTCCGATCCTCGGGCGCGTTCGAATAGGGAGGATGGAATTGCGTAAAATATTGCACACTCATCGCCATATTCAGAACCAAACGCAAATTCTTCGAGATAACCACCATCCGTCGTCTGGCTGGCCGTGGCGGTGTCTGACGTATCTCCGGTCTGATTTACGAGGTGTGCTGAAGGTGTTCCTGAAAAATGAGATCCGTGATGCTGTCACCTACACTAAACACGCCAAGCGTAAGCGGCCATGGATGTCATCTACGATTTGAAGTGACAGAAACGCACTCTGTTTGGTTTCGGAGGTTAAATCATCACCAACTTTGGCAACAAAACGGCTCTTTTCAGGGCCACCAAGATTATTACAGTAAAGAGTAGGAATAGAATTAATCTGTCTGTTTGTCCATATTCAGAACCAACGACCACACAAAATGCTCATGTAATTAAACTGGAAGCAAGGGTACAAATTATTTTGATCAACCTTGATCAACTTTGAATCGCCAGGGTCTGATATTTTCGATGGAAGAAGCAACAATCTAGCATCTAATTCGACGAAGACGGCAGGAAACATTTGTGAAGCCGAGTTATTTACGAAAGAGAGTGTCGATGAAGAGAATCGATAAATGTAGATAGGACCTATTGAAAAGTGACGCGAGATTTGTTTTCCGTACTGAGCTCCAATGCTACCGACGCCAGGGAGGCAGCTCCCACACCTGGACCCTACCAATCGACCCATCAACTCAACCGGGAACCAACGGCTTTACTTCCCGAAGGAAGGCGTGATCAGAGATGTTATGCCGGTGGCGCCGACTGAGATTGGACCCAGGCCTGCTGGGGTGAGAGGTAATCACGCTAACCACCGGCGCCGATATCTTTCAAGGTGATATCACGGCGAATGAGATCGACCCAAATTTGAGTTAAGTTATCTCAGAAATAAGAAATAAAGTGCAGGAACTCAGCGATGAGTAAATTTGCCTCATGTTTTCCCTGGTTTTTTCAGGATTTTCCAAGGAAAAATCCCCGAATTTGAGAAAAGTAAAGATTTGATTCACTCAGTCTTTTGGTACTACTCCGAGACTGAATAAAATTTTCGTCAAGTTCCTCATTTTCTGGCAGATGTTTTAGGTTTTCCACAGGAAACCATGAGACTAATTTACTCATCGCTGAGCTCCTGCACTTTTGGCGATTATGAGTGAACTAAACTCAAATTTGGGTCGTTCTCATTCGCCGTGTACGCAAAAGGAAAAGAGCCAGTGTCGCTACTTGATAGCAAACTACTCATAATGGGAGGAGTCTTTGTAGTTTTTATACCACTTGGTTGCACAGCATTCTGCATTAACCTGAAAAGATATAAAAGAGCGCTACTGTATGGCATTAGCTCATTTTCGCTTCGGACGGCGTGGTGAACAGCAATAGCAGCAGTAGGAAGGTGGTGGCTAGTCCACTCCTTCACACCTAACAAGCAACAATTGACTGGTCGTGGCAAAGGAGGAAAAGGTCTGGTAAAGCAGGCGCCAAGCGTCATCGCAAAGTTCTTCGAGATAACCGCCATCGGTCGTCTAGCTCACCGTACGGTGTCAAATGTATCTCCGGTCTGATCTACGAGGTGTGCTGAAGGTGTTCCTGGAAAATGAGGTCCGTGATGCTGTCATCTACACTAAACGCGCCAAGCGTAAGTGGCCATGGATGTCCTCTTCAATAAAACGGCCCTTTTCAGGGCCATCAAGCTTACATCAGTAAAGAGTTGGAATAGAATTTATCTGTGCTTGTTTGTCCATATTCAGAACCACAAGCCCCCAACGATCACACAAAATGCTCTCCAGAGTTGTAATCTTGTAACCAAACTTGGAAGCAGGGGTGCAAGTGATTTTGATTGATTCTCTTCATCAACTTTCTCTTTGAAAAAAAATACTACAAATTTGGTACGCCTACAATTCAAAAACGGGAAGAGTTGAGATAATAGATAATTGATCAATTAAAAGAACTCTTGACATTTATTTCGTCCACTAGCGGTCCTACGTCAAGCTTCCGTTCGTGCCCCTAGGCACAGACCCTTCTACTTTTTTCATTTAATTACTTTTGAGTACAAATGTAACATAAATTAATTACATTAAGGCTCCACCGGAATGAGAAAATTGGTGAATTTGTAAGAAAATCATCTGGCATCAAGGAAATGTATTGCGACATGTAGTGCGATTCTCTACATGTTGCACTAACATATTTGCATATACATTCGGGGGTAAAACATATATTGGGAATTTAGTGATGGGTGAATATTATGGCTGGAGGAAGTGATCGGTCTGTATATTTCAGAAAACCATGTTAACAATAACTAGGTGGCTTTGTAGTAACATATTGGCTAAGGTTTTTGTTATTAATTTACTATAAAAAAAAATTATGGAATCATTAAATCTTCAGAAGATATTTTGCACTTGTCAGTTTAAAGAAGAGATTGTATAATAAGTGGTTGACACATGAAACCTGTCAGTTTCACTTTCAGAGAGGCACAATTTTATGATCGTTGAACATTCATTCTTCATGAAGAGAGAATATTTACCAGGGTTGTGGCCATCCGTTTTCTATAAAAACTGGTTTTTCAGCATTGTGAAATCAATTGATTTTATACTTGTAATTAAAAAGAAGAAGTTGTAATTTATATATTTGGCACATGAATATTTTCAATTATGCTTTTAGAGAGTCACAATCAGCAATTTTATGATCGGTGAAAATTCACTCTTCATGAATAATTAATAATCATTGATTATCAAATTATGAATCTCTGAAAGCAAAGTTGACAGGTTTCATGTGTAAAACACATACTTTACAAACTCATCTTGTTTCTCATATGTGCAAAATATCATCATATCATGTCATCATACATCATATCATATGATGTATTGACTCCATAAATCCGAAAAACATTTGTTTTATAGCAAACGAATGGCTGCAAACCTGAATGATATTATGGCTGCAAGGATAAAGGTTGATGAACGATTTTTTTAAAGAACTTCAGACTATCATAAACCTGCATTCTGATTAATTACTTATTATTTTGAAGATATCTAATTGTTCAATAAATAAAATCTTGTCTCTTAGTAATTCTCGCAAGAGAAGATTGAAACGCAATTTGTACATTATATTTTGGAGCTTTTTCTATATGATCGATAATTATTCTGACATTATGGCTCTTAGATAAGAACTTTTCATATTATAAAACGGTTACCAAAAATAGTCTGTTAATTTTTAATCTTTCTCTGCATCCGTATTCTTTTAATCAGTATTTGTATAGATTATGATAAAAACATATATTCATTGCTTTAAGTAATGATATTGATATTCTAAAAAAATGACTTTTTCAAAATACAAAAAATATTCCACTCTTTTTTTTTTAATAATTAACAAATATTTCACCCTTTTTGTTTTTTGCGTAAATGAACAAGGTTATTTTTCATTTTTTTTTTCAATGAGATCCACTTTATACACTTTAGGTACAAAATAATAACCATTACATTTGTCAGATCATTTAATAAGAACAAAATGTGATAAAAGGTATGTTGACAAAGTTGATAATCAGAACGAAATTTATTGTATGTGTTTCAAATGTTCTGCTTCAAAAATATAGTATATTATTGTTGCTATGTTGCTTATAAGAAGAGTTTAAAACTTACCGATGAAAGCATTAAACTAAGTAGTCAAATAAATATTTCAAATACCTTCAGAAGACTAGACCAGCATTATGTTTTCTTAATATGTTGGCATTTTTTTATGATTGATTATTAATTGTTTTGAAGATCTCTAATTGTTAAATATATCAAATCATATCTCTTAAATATTCTTGCTAGAAAAAGGATGATCTGAAATTATTTCAAAGAAGATCAGTAGATCATAGATCTGCTCTGGATGTTTGTTTGTGTCTGGATATTTCTGGTTAGTCACTTATTATTCTGAAGACCTCTAATTGTTCAATAAATCAAATAATAAATCTTAGATATTTTCGCAAGAGTAGGTTGATCGGGAATTATAGCAAAGACCTTCAGGAAATCATAGACCTGCACTATGGCAGTTCTTCTGATCGATTGGTAATTCTTTTGGAGATCTCTTATCGTCCAATAAATGAAATCATGTCTTTTAGACATTCACGCAAGTAAGTAGGTTGATATTTTTTTCCATATACCTTCAGAAGATCATAGACCTGCACTAAGGTCTCTCGGTATTTTAGAAATTCTTCTGGCTGAATGATAGTTATTCGGAAGATTTCTAAATATTCAATAAATCCAATCATGACTATACGATACTCTCGGTAAATAGTAAGTTGATCAGAAATTATTCATAAACCAGAAGATCATAGACCAGCATAATTTTCTGTGAATATTTTAGGAAATCTTCAAGTTGATAAGTACTTATTCTGATAATCTCTAATTGATCAATAAATCCAATCAATCATCTTAGACATTATCGTAGAATAGGTTGATCATGAATTTGACCAAATTTCTTCAGAAGATCATAGACCTGAAAGATGGTCTCTGAATATGTTGGCAATTTTTCTGGTTATTTGGTTTTCATTCCATAGATCTTCAATAAATCAAATAATGACACTAAGATATTCTCGAAACGGGCCTCCCTTAGCTCAGACAATAAAAGTGCAACTACAAAGTAAGACCATGCTGGAGGTGGCTGGGTTCCATTTCCCAGTCCGATCTAGGAATGTTTCGGGTTGAAAAATTTCTTGACTTCCCTTGGCATAGAGTATGATGCTACAATATACACAAAATTATACTAATACAAAAATGGTACAGGCATCGAAAGCTCTCAATTAATAACTGTGGAAGTGCATCTAGAAAACTAAGTTGAGAGAACGCAATAAGCTAATATGCAATATGCAATAAGCTTAAAATGCGAAGAAAAAGAACATTCTCACAAGAAAGAAGGTTAATCAACATTATTCTAAAGAACTTTAGAAGATCATAGACCTGCACTATGGTATTTTTTATATTTCTGGTTATTTACTTATTTTTCTTAAGACCTCTAATCTAATCTAATATCTCTCTCACTCTCTCGCAAAAGTTGGTTGATCAAGAATGTTTCCAAAGACTTTCAGAATATCATAGACCAGCACCAAGCTGAAGAAGTGTTCCACCCTAATTATTCTGAAGATCTCTAATTGTTCAATAAATATCCTCTTAAATATTCTCGCATGCAAGTAGGTTATTTATAAATTATGAAATTCTCCCAAGAGTTGATGATCATAAAATTTACAAAGACCTTTAAAAGACCATAGACCAGCGTTATGTTCTCTTATTATCATGGTTATTCTACTGGTTGATTAGTAATTACTCTAAACATCTCTAATTGCTCAATAAATCAAATCTTGTATCTTAATCTTATTTTCTATTCTCGCAAGAAAGTAGGTTGATCAGAAATTGTTCCAAAGAACTTAAGAAGGTTATAGACCTGCACTATGGTGTCTTGATTTTTATGGTTAGTTACTTAATAGTCGGAAGACCTCTAATTGTTCAATAAATCAATCAATGTATATTAGAAAGTCTCCCAAGAGTAGGTTGATCAGGATTTTTTTTTACAAAGACCTTCAGCACTATGGTCTCTGATTATTTTGGTTATTTTCCTGATTGATTTGTAATCATTCCGATGATTTCTAATTGTTCAATAAATGAAATCATGACTCTTAGATATTCTCGCAAGAAAGAAGGATTATGATTTATTCCAAAAATTTTAGAACATCATAGACCTGCACTGTGGTATCTGGATATGTTTAATTAGTTAATTATAATTCTGAAGACCCCTAATAATTAAAAAAATCCAACCATGTATCTTAGAAATTCCCGCAAGTGTACGTTTATCAGGGATGTTTCCAAAGACCTTTCGAAGATCATATACCTGCTCTATGGTACATGGATACTTTGGAAATTCTTTTGGTTGATGGGTGCGGCTCCATTTCAGTATACCTTATTTCATACAGTTTTTCTTTACAGCATTCATAATTTAATATGCGAGAAATTTTTTTTTTTCTTGGATTTATTTTACGCCGATTTTGTTTTCCGTGCTGAGCACAAAACAATGTCAAAATCAGTTTTTTTTTTTCATTCAAAACCGAATTTCTGTTCATGAAAATGTTTCCCTTCAGTTCCACTTGTCAAGAAGATATAAGAGAACCTTTTCATAAACAGAATTTGGATTTTGATCAGAAAAGCCAGTAAATTTGTAGAAAACATGTATGCGTCCCCTTGCATCTAAATAAAAAAAAAATTGATTCCAAACCGCAGCAACTTTTGAATTGTGCTACCACAATTTGCAAAATGCTAACACCCACAATTTCAAAACTTCCGCAGTCTGATATTAAATTTATTTCATCCCAAATATAAGTACAGATGGTCCATTAAAATTTCAGTAAAAATTAAACTTTTGTAGCTCTCACAAAAAGCCATATGAACCATCTTTCAAGGTTCTGTACCGGGAGGATTCTGTTGGTCATAAAAATACTGAATACTAAATATATTCCAACCCAAATATCACTGAAGGAGAGCACCAGCTGATGTTTAAAAATTTAACATTTTGCTACATTATTATTTACATAGAGACGAATTGTGGTGTACATACTACAATCCAATACAATAAGTATTTAATTTTCAGGATGATCCGGATCTTCCAGGAGACCATCCGGTGACCACTCAGTATGACCAGGTCAAAAATCAACATTTTTATACTTTTCAGTTACAGATACAAATCAACGCATACTACAATCTAATCTATCACTCAGAGTCTAATACCAGCTGATGAATATAAATTCAGTGCTTTACTACATTGCATAATGATCACAACCAAATACAGGAAGTATTTAATTTTATGGACGTTCCTAGGACCATTCGGTGAGTCTTTGACTACCTGATATTTTAACAATCAGTATTTTGCTACATAAAAAATATTGATATATAGACAAATCAAGGCATACTACAATAAAACTATAAAGTAATAAGTTTTACGGATTTGAGATGAACTAGCCTTGGGCTAAAAATCTCTAAAATAAAGATTAAAACACTTTTCTTATCATTTTCAATTGATCAACGAATCAGTATCTAAGGATAAAAGTAAAATAGTGCCGAAAGTAACAAACAGTCCTTCCGAAACGCCTGCATGTATGATTTTTTGTTTAGTTTTGCATATACATGTTCGAGTGACATATTTGTGTATTGTGAACACTACAAATGTTTTGTCTAACCGTGAAGCAACTAAGTGTGCTCATTATATAATCGGATAAATGAATGGTCGTAATGATACTAGATTTGAGTATTCAAAAAATATTTCAATGGAAAGGGCATCAAATCTTCATTAATATGTGCAGCGTATTGTTCAAACTGAGAATAAAGTTAAATTTTGTTTCTTCTGGTTATCACATTGTGCAAGCAACAAATCATACTTTGATATATACATCCAGTGATAAATTTTTACGTATGTATGAATTTAAAACGATTTGATTTTAAAAGGTGCTGTTCACTCCTGAAAGCGGTATTATTTAAAATTATGCCAAAAATTCATGATTATAATGTTGATCAAGTAGAAAATGGACCACTACATCGTCAATAGGGAAGTTATATGGAGTGAAATCAAGAAATATAATAAAAATATAATATAATATAATATAATAAAAAACATTAAATTAATCTATTAAATCGTGTTTATTATTTTGGAGCATTATCAAAGTAACCCCAAGTCAAAATATTGAGGTCGGTCACAAGACTAAAACAATAGTGCAAATGCAATAATTTCCGTTAAACATATTACTAACGAATTGACTCTAGAAACCTGAGTACATGTTTTAAAAATATAAAATTTGGAGAAAAAACTATCAATGTTACCATGTTTTACGGTACTTTTGCCAGCAATAAATTGGACTATATTTGAGAGAACGGTGAGAAGCAACTTGTTAGTTGTGTGTCCTTTGTTGTTTTTGTGTGGATCATGGAAGATAATTTGTTTTATTTTTTATTTTCGTTTTTGTTTTCCCCATTTTTGGGTAAACGCTAATACTGGATTTTCAATCTGATCAATACATAAAAGTGCCCCAATAAAATGTGTATGGTTATTTAGCTTAACGACATCTTCACAGTACCATTTATGGAATAATTCTATTATTTGGGATATGGGGGTATTTCGGTAATATAACTTTAAAGCAAGACGATGCTGTATGAGGCTGGTTTCAAGCCGGATACAAAACTTGATACAGTTTATAGGCTAAATTGTTAACGTATTATAAAACGTACAGCTAACAATCAATTAATTGTAAATTTATAGAGCCGGGAAACTTTTGAAAACTGTTTCTACCATACATACAGTAACTCAAAAATATAATTTGATCAATGAAACTTCTATTCATTTTATGCGATTCATAGGCAAATATTGATCTAAATTTATATGTTATTTCGTAACAAATATTTGATAGCTAAAATGTATAAAAAATTCATTTTATAATGCAAGAGACCAATACGAAGCATTTGTTGTAGATAATCAGACATTTCACTCGTACGATATGTATATATATATAAACAATAAGTTTTATGGAAATATATTAATACAATAAAACTTATAGTAACACAATGTAAAAACAATATAACTAATAAAGAAACACTAAAAACTATAATGGATTTTCTTTCCAAAGGTATCAGAATCTTATGAAATTTTTCCAACAGTTACAGTTTATGATTATTAAAACAAAAAAAAAACAAAAAAGTTAGGGGTGGTGAATTTTCCCAGAAAATTTAAATTGAAGTTTTTAGATTTTCCCGGATCACACGAACTTTGAAAATTCATACCTTTGCAACTAAACATCGTAGGAGGAAACTGTTGTAGTGAAATCATAAGTTATTTATCTCAGCAATTCAGAAAAAAAAATTAAATTAGTTTTTTTACGATGATCACACAGAAAAACAGGAATAACCTTTTTTTTAGCAATTCAAATTCTTAAAAATTAATTTAAATGCTCTCTAACGGCTTGCCAACTTTCAGTTCAATTTTTCCGATTTATGATTCTCTTCTTTGGCTTTTTCATTGCGTCCCTACTGGGACATTACGCCGTGTTCTTTGAGCACATCCACAATTGTTAATTGAGAACTATCGAGGTCTGTACCATTTTTGCATTAATATAATTGTGTGGCAAGTACATTCATGCTCTATGCCCAGGGAAGTCGAGAAATGTTTTAACCCGAAACATACCAAGAACCCAGCAGCCTCCTTGATCTTGCTTTATAACTGCGTCATTATGAAAAGGAAATTGCGTCAGATGAAAAGGAAATTATTTCAGCAATAAATAAAAATACTAATTTCCCATACAAATTTTTACTATGGAGGAAACATGATAAAAACTAACTCCATGTTTGATGCTATTCAAACTGGAGTTAAATTTACAAACATTATTTTCATGACGTTGAAATTCAGTAGTAGATTTTAAGTTATGATATATATTAAATTGGAATGCTCGATCTCTTAAAGATAATGAAGACGAGCTATTTAACTTTTTGAGAGTTCATAACGTGCATATCGCCGTTATAACTGAAACGTTCCTTAAACCTGACCATAAGGTTAAAAGGGACGCAAATTATTTCATTTATAGAAATGATCGTCTTGACGGAGCCGGTGGTGGCGTTGCTATCATTGTTCATAGACGTATCAAACATAAAATTCTTTCTTCATTTGAAACCAAAGTTTTTGAAACCTAGGGGGTTTCTGTCGAAACAAAATTTGGACAACTTACGTTTATAGCTGCCTATTTGCCATTTCAATGCGTAGGCCAGCAAAAGAATGTGCTCAAGGGTGACCTCCAGAATTTTACCCGTCATAGGTCTAAATTCTTAATTATTGGTGATTTTAATGCAAAACACCGCTCATGGAACAATGCTCAAAGCAATTCTAATGGTAATATCCTGTTTGATGATTGTTCTGCAGGTTATTACACTATTCAATATCCAAACAGCCCAACATGCTTTTCTTCAGGAAGAAATCCCTGTACTATTGATTTGGTCTTAACTGATTCATGTCAACTTTGTAGCCAATTGGTTACCCATGCTGACCTCGGTTCTGTAACTTTGGAAATATCCCAAGAAATAATTTCTAATCCCAACAGCTCTACTTTCAGTTACCATAGAGCTGATTGGGACCTCTATCGAACATTTATGGAATATAACTTTGATACAAATATTCCTTTGCGAACCAAATTTGGTATTAATAATGCTCTTGAATCTTTGACTACTTCTATAGTTGAAGCAAGAGCTGCCTCAATACGAAAATGCGAGGTTAAATTCGATTCAATTATAATAGACGACGATCTTCAGCTATTGATCCGTCTTAAAAATGTCCGTAGGAGACAATATCAAAGAACACGCGATCCGCCATGAAAGTTATATGGCGGGATTTGCAAAAACAAATTAAAAAGCGATTCTCTACCCTGAGGAACAAAACTTTGAAAATTATGTTTCGAAATTAGACCCGAGTTCCAAACTCTTTTGGAAGCTCACAAACATTTTGAAAAAACCTCAAAAGCCTATTCTCGTGCTTAAAGAAGGTGGTAAAATTTTGATCACAAATTCGGAAAAAGCTCAGAAACTTGCTAAGCAATTCTAGAGCTTCCATAATTTCAGTTTGGGTCTTACTAGTCCTATTTAGAATCAGTTTACTCGGAATGATCTGAATATTTTCTTTCGGGAAAATATTTTTGATGATTCCTGGGGGACGGTTTTCCTGATTTGGACGAAATAAGATCTATAACTAAAAAGTTTCAAAATATGGAAGCTCCAGGCGGAATTTGGAATTTTTTAAATCCTCACCAAAAAAACTGTCTTTCTTGGTAAAATTATGTAACAGATGTTTTCATTTGGCATACTTTCCTGATAAATGGAAAAATGCAAAAGTTGTTCCAATTTTGAAGCCGGATAAAAATCCAGCTGAAGCTTCTAGATATCGTCCAATAAGTTTACTTTCTTCAATAAGTAAACTTTTTGAAAAGATAATTTTGAATAGAATGATGCTTCACATCATAACGAACTTATTTTTTTGCAAATGAGCAGTTTGGATTTCGCCATGGGCATTCCACTACTCATCAACTCTTAAGAGTTACCAATTTAATTCGTTCAAACAAATCTGAAGGCTGCTCAACTGGAGTTGCTCATCTAGACATAGAAAAAGCATTTGACAGTGTTTGGCATGAAGGTTTGATTGCTAAATTGAAAAAAGTTTAATTTTATACTTTATATTATGAATTTAGTTCAAAATTATTTAACTGACAGAACTCTGCAGGTAAATTATTAAAATTCCAAATCTAATCGACTACCTGTTAGAGCAGGAGTTCCTCAGGGTAGCATTCTTGGGCCTATATTGTATAACATTTTCACTTCGGACCTCCCTGATTTGCCTCAGGGTTACCACACATCTTTGTTCGCTGATGACACAGGCATTTCCGCTAAAGGAAGAAGTCTTCGTGTTATTTGCAGCAGACTGCAGAAAAGTTTAGATATTTTCTCTTCTTATTAACAAAAATGTAAGATTTCTCTCAACGCTTCCAAAACTCAACTTATAATATTCCCACATAAGCCTAGAGCTTTCTTTTTGAAACCTAATAGTGGATTTTAATTTTAAGATGACAATTGTTAGAGTTACATGCAGGTACAAGAAACCTGTTTAAAATAATGAATGTCCAAAGCAGGAACAATGTAAACACACTTTGATATATATCATAATAATTAAGGTTGGTAACTTACTGTAGTAGCTGAAGCACCTAGATTAAACTGAAATGTAATTATATTTGAATTTGAAACAATAAAAATTTAAAAAAGGCATACTCTTATAAAAAATAAGAAATATTTAATTTACCGATGTTCCGGTTCTTCCAAGGGACCATCCGGTGACCACTCAGAGTTTATGACTAGCTGATAAATCAAAAATCTTCATTTTGCTACATTTCTAGAAGCAAATGAAGGCATACCACAATCTAATATAAAATTCCGGTTACCAATCAGAGTCAATGACCAGCTACTATATGGAAAATCAGCATTTTGCTACATTACATTTTGATATAGAGACTAATCCTGGCATACTATAATAAAACTATAAAATAATACTTTTTACGGCTGATCCGGATCATCCACAGGGTGAGGTGACCACTGAATCGATGCCCTCCTGAAATA
Organism: Ochlerotatus camptorhynchus; assembly: GCF_037179485.1. Lineage (NCBI taxonomy): Eukaryota > Metazoa > Arthropoda > Insecta > Diptera > Culicidae > Ochlerotatus > Ochlerotatus camptorhynchus. The sequence goes on along the minus strand of NW_027040507.1, from coordinate 2,211,018 downwards.
TTAAAAATCAGTATTTTGTTGCATATTGATATAGAGACAAATCAAGGCATACTATAATCACTTTTCTTATCATTCATTCAACTGATCAACGAGTTAGTATCTAAGGATAAAAGGAAAATAGTGCGGAAAGTAACAAACAGTCCTTCCGAAACGCCTGCATGTATGATTTTTAGTTTAGTTTTGCATATACATGTTCGAGTGACATATTTGTGTATTGTGAACACTACAAATGTTTTGTCTAACCGTGAAGCAACAAAATGTGCACATTACATAATCGGATAAATGAATGGTCAAAATTATTACGTTTCAATAAGACACATTACTTCGACTTTTCATTCATACATAATGTTTCTAAAATTAGTTTTGAGTATTCGAACAGTTTTTCAATAGAAAGGGTATCAAATATATATGAATATGTGCAGCGTATTTTTCAATCTAGGAATAAATATTGATTTAGACCTTAATCTTATGGATAGCACATTGTGCAAGCAACAAATCTATGTTGCCGCATGGTTGCCATTATGGCTATGATTTTTATAAATTCATATTTGAAATTCATTCGTGAGTTTCTCAAAATTCTTTGAGAATATGCTCGAACATTTAATAATCGATTAAAACTTATGGTATAGAATAGGGAATAGACTCATTTATTAGGTGATCCTTTTAGCCATTATGGTTTTATAACCGTTACAAGGAAGCGGGGTATGGTTTCCCCATATAAAATAAAAAAATAATAACTTTCAGTAGTTTTCTCCAGAGAGTTTCTTTTGCATGAGTGGGCAGATAGCCATGAATTTGGGCTTAAATTAACCTTAGGTATCAATTTAGGGAATAGACTATATCTGATTACAATGAGAATCATGATTTTTGAAATTCATGCACAAACGTGCAATGAAGTCAGGTTTCAGATTTTTTCATTCCGGTGGGTCCTTAACTCTAATATATATTCATTAATTAAGCACAAAGAGAAATGTACTTTAATTACCCCCTAGTGTACCGTTAGACCGTTTCGTTATCGGTCCGTGAAACAAAAAAAATGACAGGCCCTTTTGCTATTTGCATCATTATATGTCAACGTCTGGGACGGGACTTGACAATCGTGTAGCGATTTCGAGTCAATTTGCTGTCAAATCCGAGCCAGATTCTGATTGGCCGATTTGAAAGTAGCAATCGTGGAATAAAAAGGACAGAGGGATCGCATCAATCTGGCTGGCAGTGCTGCCGGAATCAATGTTGATGTCAAAGGCGTTGTTAATTGTTGATATTTGCGAAAGGAAAATTGAAAAATGTAGTCTTCGCTCAATATTTATGTTTGTTTTTATTGCGTTGAGCAAAAATGATGTACAAGCTGCTTAACTGCGGTAGAAACTTCGAATACAATCCAAATTAAAATAGAAAAAAATATTTTACATTCCTGGCAACATTGGTCAACTCCGTCAAATACCACGCACAACTTTCCGAAGGGCATTCTTCAAAATCATTAAGAAGAATGAGAAGCTCGATTGTCAAGTCCCGTCCCGGGTCAACTTTAAGGATACTGTCAGCTCATAATGTATTGGTGCCAATTTCGTGATTGAATATGTAGTCGGATTTCAATACTGTCAAACTGTTGGCAGGGCGAAAACCTATGGCCTGGATCACGTCCCTGCCAACGCACCGGAGAATTCGCCAATGAAAGGAATTTTTGATTATGCTAACTGGTTCAACGAAACAAATAACGAATTTAATTTGGTGTATGTGAACGAAAATAGAATTGGCGGAAATTGAAATTGTACCCTTAAATATCAACAGTATTCAATGCCTTCGGAATTTCCTCGTAATTATTAACAGAACTCCCTAGAAATTTTTTTTTGAACTTATTTAAAATGTTCATCAGGAATAAACAAAGAATTCATTTCACAATCGTGATGGAAGATCAAGAAAAAAAAAATAACTCTGAACGCTCCTCAAAAATCACCTGGAGCTCTTCTTACAACTACCATGGAACTCTTCCAATATTTGAATTGGAGTTCTAGTAAGTATAATAGAAATATTTGAAAACATTTTAATTCCGGGCAAAAATCATTTGTGTTTTATTTCAATATTCCGGATTGCGAACATTATTCAAGATGCCAGGACATTTGCGACAGTTGTTAAATCTTTGATGATTTCTTACATAGAACGTTAGGTTTTCAAAGTCTTAAATAATGATATTTAAAATTTCAAGACTTTTTTAAATTTTCATAAATTTAAGTATTGGGGAACTTCAGTTTCAATGTCAGGAAAGTAGAAAAGTGTACCGTACCCTGTTATAGTGCAGCTTTAGGTTTCGTTGGAGGAAAGTGTGCGTAAAAGCTTCGGCAATGCGCTCCCGGAGAGTATGAGATCGTGATATATTGATTTGTGTTCCGGTTGAAAATGATTTTGTAGGGGAAATGGCTCTTATGTTGGCCTATGCTTGGATTCTGCTCATCGCTAAAATTGCTGTTGAAAATTTAGTCGATTGCTGAATTTATGTATGGGCCCAAATTAGGGGCATTTAGGCCGACATATCATCCATTTCCCCTACTACTAGCCAAAAGGACAAAATTACCATTAATACAGTGCATGAACTGACATTACGCTGCTTTCACTGCATTTGTTTATTGGTGTGGCCATAAAATTAACATGAGATTTTCGTCATCATTGAAGTACACCCTCTTGGATGTAATATTAAAATTTATTTTTTGCTGTGAATGCATCCATTGGGAGTTTGAGTTGAGTAATAAAGATTTATTTCCATCGTTTCCCATTTGCCAGAGGGATGACCTCAATGGCATGGAAGCATGTTCCTCGGGTTTTTTTTTACGATTAAGTGCCCACGAAATATGCATTACGATTTATTTTTAGGATGAAGCATGATTCGTTAAGAAAATAAATGTCGCGATCAAACATGCAAGCTTGGCACTTGGTCGATTAGTTTTTGATGTGTTGTTAGGAGTGCCCTTACCCAAGTAACCAAAAGTTCTGATAAAAGGCTATTTATGGCTTAAGCACCTTGGTTGAAGGTGGTCTATAGAATTCTAAGCAGCCTCATTTTTAAGTCGTTATAAGAACTTGAAAGTTCCGGTGGCATAATTGAAGAGCATTCTAATCAGCCTCTGGCGGAACTTGAACGGAACCTTTAGAAAACAAATTATTTAAAAAAGGTTTTTGTCCTCTACACCAATTCTACACCAATAGTTCGCACTTTTATGAAAGTTATTTCTAAAGGCAGGTATTAATGTGTATTGATTTATCAGCATTAGTAGTAGTAATGGAGCTGCTGAAAGAATTAAACCCAGTCCTTTTTTGCGTGAGAGTCTCAGCACGAACCACTACGTCATCTGAAATATATTAAAGTGAGCTGTTGTCGCGCCTATTGTTGGAGTTTTCTGAGCCAGCTGACTGACTTGAATACGAAACACAACACCTTGATGAATTCAAATTGGTGTTTGCCCGCATGGTATTCCATCACACTTATGGCGCAGTGGTTAGCAATCGTAGATCACATGCCGAGTACACGGGTTCGAATCTAGGTAATTACTTTTTATTTATTTTTTATTTTTGGATAGAATGTTGCATAAATATAAGAATTATGATTTATTCGGGCCACTGATTATTTCATATTTACGTACATTAAATTTTGTTACAAAAAAAGATTTGTGCGGATTGCTTCATGTGGCTTGAAAGTTCTTTCGGAACTTTATTTGAACTTTATGGAACTTGAAAGTTCTGTCGGAACTTTATTTGAACTTTATGGAACTTGGAAGTGTTGAATGCGGAACTTTTGGTTACTTGGGTAACACGATCATGAGGGACGTGACGGTAGTCACGCCGGGTCGTGTTTGATTGTGTGGTTTGGTGGTTTTGATGCGGTAGTTTGACGCATAATTGGGGCCGTCCGGTGAAATATGAAGGAGAAAATAGTCGTTTTGAAACGCAATAGAGTTCGGTCGAGAAAAATTAAAAGATGTACGGTGGTAAAATCGTCGCATCAGTCGTAATTTACTTTGTGATGCAACACGGTACACACTAATCCAGGCCTCTGTAGTTTGGTAAATTTGAACAACAGAACTGTTCGGTAAAAGTTTAAAAGTCAGTGAAAAATCCATTTAGGGTTAACTACCCCATTTCCGGCCTATTAAGCACAACCCGCACTTAGTCTTTCTTAATCTAGCACAGTTTAGCACCAAACGGAATGTTCTTATCACTGATGGCTTCCAAATTTATTTACCTTTCCGTACGTACCATAATATTTGATAAAGATAAACCAATCGTTGAGATATTGTCAAAAGTCTAACACTGCTGCTTGACGCCAAACTCGGCCTACGGATTCTAAACTCGGCCTAACGCATTGAAACGCCATTGAAACGCTGATGAATTCACTTCGGCCTATCGGATGAAGATACAAATTGATTCAGTCGAAGCGCTTCTTTTGTTTTTGGGAATAATGGGTGCAAACATCCATACCACGCGTTCTCATTGACTTCGTTCGGTAGCTTATTAACTAAAGTATCGTACCAAACGCATAATTGACTTGTTAACTCTGAAATCATGGATTAATTTGAAGTTTTCTGCTCGATAGGCCCAAAATGGGGGATTAGGCCGAAGTAGTGCTCTACCCTATTAAAAAAAAAATTACCAAATTGAAACAACGAACGTCGTGTAAAAGTAGAATTTGCAGAAGGCATAAGTGCTTTTTCTCAGCCTTTTTGTCTCCAGGTTTGAAAGATCATCGGTCGAAGAGGCTTATTCTTGTGAAAAGTGCACCAGTTTGAATAAATTTCAATATTAAGAAGACTTATAGTAACATAGCTTGATTATCGCGTATTTCTTGAAACTTAACATCGTCATCAACGATTACTAAATTTTACGAAATTCTGAGAACCACTGTACCGTTTTGCTATGGGGCTCTTTATATATTTATAAAAAAATTCAATAAATTTTATAGATTGAAAACTTTCTTAAATTTACAAAATTCGAAAAAGATCATCTTTTAGTCAACATCTTCATATTTTTGTTAATAAACTTTGTTTTTGTTCATTTTTGCATAATTAGCGGCGCCGCACAGTGGCACGAATCTGAATAAAGACGGTCAAAAATATTTTCTACCCATTTCTGACGTTTTAGAGACTAGATGTCTTGGAAGAAGTTACTTAAATTATATCCCGCATCTTTTGAAATACACACCTGAATAATCTTTAAGCTAGTAGTACACATACAAATTCTAACTTTTTCCAGTTACGAGATAATGGTTCCATGTCTTGAACAAACTTGCAGAACAGTTGATTTTATGAACATTTGCTAAAAACACCAAATTTCTACATCTTAACTCTGTAGAGCTACAATTGATTTTCTTTTAAGACAACCTTAATATTGGTTTTTTGAATTAATTAGTGCTTTTTCAAATTTGATCAATTTATCATGTTCCAAGAAATTGATGGCATCATTAAAATACACAACTTTGCCGTATACACCAATGCTTTTTATTGACATCAATGTGATATACAGCCACTCAAGCGTTTTTGTGACGTCATATTCAACCGCTCGAAAAGAGGGTGGGCGGGCCCTGGCGGGGTCTAAAACTGGTTGTATTTTGAAGATTACCTTATAAAATAGTACTTCTGAATATTTCAGCGTTGGGTACCGAGGGGTACCTAGCCAAATCTCGATTCGAAAATGTCAATATTATACACATACATACAGCCCATCGGACGGTTTTGCGGCATCATATTGAACAGCCCGAAAAGATGGTAGGTGGCCCCTGGCAGGGATTAAAACCGATTGTATTTGAAAGATTACATTATAAAATAGTATCCCTGAAAAGTTCAGTGTTGGGTTTCCAGGGGTATCTAGTCAAATCTCGAGTCGAAATAGTCAATGTTATATGTATAGCCCATCAAGCGTTTTTGTGACGTCATATTCAATGGCCCGAAAATAAAGCGTTTTTGTTACGTAATATTCAATGCTCCGAAAATAGGGTAGGCAGGCCCTGATGGAGTTTAAAACCGATTGTAATTGGAAGATCACCTTATATGATAGTACTCCTGAAAATTTGAACGTTAGGTACCAAGGGGTACCTAGTCAAATCTCGTTTCTAAATATTTAGTACAAGTTATAAACCAATGTGTTGCAATGTGTGCTACGAGTATGCTACTTGCTCATGATAAAATTTTCAACTATGTAAAAAATGCTTTATCTTGAAATGTAATCAATGGGTTTGTTCGTGAATTGTATATACTGAACTTTGGTATTTTGAGTATGCTGATATAGAAAAAAACAAAAAGTTTTAATTACTTCTTATCTGACTGTATTCGATAATATTTGACATGAAGATTTTCGTCAATCTTCTCCGCCCACACTTTGAACAATTCCATTCGACAAGGATTGAATTAATTCATTTTGAACCACAACTTCCACACAAGATGTTCGTGAAAAAAATCCCACATAGATAATTAAATAAAGCCTATCGCTCTTTGCTATCACCAAAACGTCGAGCGCAAAATACTTTGTAAGGTCATCTGCAGCAGCGCTCAGCGATGTGCATGCGGCAATTTCAAACATCTGATGTGAAGTCACGTTCCATGTTCTGAAAAGAGGGTGGGTAGGTCTAAAGGGTTCCAAAACGGTAGTCAGAATTTTACCATATATTCGGTTTTTCTTTAAATAAACCGATAGGTATTGCGAATATTTTAGTCCATACTCTACATAATAAAGTGCAAGGAATATACCAATATTTTTAGCTTGCATTATAATGTTTACAACTATCAACATATGAGAATCAATATTGCAATGAATATACATAAAACATATGAAAGTAGGTACACTGAAGAACAAACCCTTTAAGAACAAACCCATTAAATACATCTCCAGATTATGCTTAATAATTTAAATAATATGCAAGTTCAAACATGCGTAGGTTAAAATCATTGATTCATAGCTCGATACCCAACGCTGAAAATTTCAGGAGTACTATTTTATAAGCTAATCTTCCAAATACAATCGGTTTTGATCCCTGCCAGGGACCGCCTACCATCTTTTCGGGCCGTTCAATATGACGTCACAAAACCGTTCGATGGACTGTATGTATATAATATTGACATTTTCGAATCGCGATTTGGCTAGGTACCCCTCGGTACCCAGCGCTGAAATTTTCAGAAATACTATTTTATAAGGTAATCTTCAAAATACAACCAGTTTTAGACCCCGCCAGGGCCCGCCCACCCTCTTTTCGAGCCGTTGAATATGACGTCACAAAAACGCTTGAGTGGCTGTATATCACATTGATGTCAATAAAAAGCATTGGTGTATTCAGCAATTGTGTATCCAGGATTTACATAGTTGACATAGATGCTAATTTCAAATAACAGAATGTAGTGGTAATTTTTATACGATAGATGGAGTAGATGAAAGCATAGAGTTGATAGGGGAATTTACGTATTATCGGCAACCTAAGCAGCGACCTTCTTTCTATAGCCTTTTTCTCTATGGAACGCACACATATGCGGTATTGGTTTGTTTACAATCTTTTGCTGCCAGCTGCTCTAACAATTTCAGTCGAAAGAATTGTCAAAAACTGTTTTGAAACGCTTTTACAAAGCTCCAATCTTCTCTAGTGAGAGCGAGTATTGTCGGCAACCAGTTTTTCTTCGGCAACCGTTCCATTTGAACTGCATGTAAATCTGCTGTTCTATTATCGGCAACTCGAAATCAGCTACAATTTGTAGTGCGTGTGTTTCATTTCAAGAAAACCCTGCTAGATTGCTTTTTCTCAGTGGTAAAAATATAGTCAAATTGAAGCAGAAAGCATAAAGAATCGTTTGCATGCATTCAGCGAAGTGTTTTCGAAAGAAAATCCAGTGAAAATAGTGTTTCAATTTGCGTTGCCGAAAATAGTCTGTCATGCCGAAGCCGTCATTTCCCCTAGTTCCGTTAGAGTACGGCAGTGTGAAGATTGCATATATAGATATTAGAATAGCGAGCTTTAAGCAACTTTTAAGGAAGGTACAAATCGGTTTTTTCATCTCTCTTTACCAAACTCCCCCTTTGGAGAGGGATGGTGAGGGGTGTCCCCCCCCCCGCCACCACTGGCAAAAAGAGATGAAAACCGACCGCCCAAGTACCAACTGCGTGCTTGAAACAGTTCTACCGATTTTTGACCGCACTACGGTTGTTATTTGAAGGAAGGCATCCAGTCGTAGGTTTGGAAATTGCAACTATTGTTTACCCCTACCACGATATGTGCCGGTGGTGTAGTGGTAAGCGTGATTGCCTCTCACCCCAGCAGGCCTGGGTTCAATCCCAGTCAGCGCCGCCGGGATGTTATGAGGCAAAACATCTCATGAGTTCATGAGTTGATGGGTCGATAGGTAGGGTGGGAACTGCCTCCCTGGCGTCAGTAGCATTTGTGCTCAGCACGGAAAACAAGATCGATGGAATACAAATCAAGGGAAAAAAATATGCAACCGTATCAACTAGATTATCACTAAAAAATAAAAGTTAATATTTTCCACAAGGCCAAGATCCAGACTCGTTTCAGTAGGTGAGATAACCACTCTCTGAATGCTTCTGCTGTTTTTGACATAACACGGACTGGCGCTTTTGGTTTAATGTTTATATAGGGGGGATTTGGTTGAAATTTCATATACACACTAAGATTTTGTTTTTATGTTCGAAAACTTTTACCGAAATCAGAACAGCTGAACGTTCGGTAAAACTTCGACCTTCATTTTAAAGGCTATTGAATTTGAAAATAATTTCAAAACATGTTCAACCTTGTTTGAATGATCATATCTTGTCATTTTAGTGGGGATTTAGTTTCAAAGTAGCTGAAAAGCATTTGAAATGAGTTTCATAAATTTTACAGTTCAGCTGTTCAGATTTCGGTAAAAATTACCGAAGTCGGCGATAATTTCTAAGTGTGTACAAAATGCTCATATACATTCAAAAGCGAATATCTCAATAAAACTAACTGGATTCATGATCCAAACTTCAGCAAAGTTGTTACTCATTAACTAAACCACAAGTTTTGAAAATGTGAATCAAATCGAGAATAAGGATTTTTTTTTGATAAAGTGTAGGAGTGTCATTTTTTTCATGTAATTTATCCCAATTACCCATACAGAATTCAAACTAAAAGCGGTAGCTCATCCTACAACCAAATGAGCTTGAAGTTTCAGAGAATGGTTTCCTCACCTAAAAGCACAAATCTAGAGGTTGGCCCGTGGAAAATTAGATCTTTTATTTTTGTGGGCCAGTCTAATTAGCATGAGCATGATTGACCGCACACGTTTCTACTCAGTTATTGCCAAATCAGCTGTAATTACTCAGATAACCAACAGATGATGTGCTTGGGACTAATGATTATCCTCAATATTTAAAAACTGTAAAAATTAGGCACTTTCACGAGAAACCACTGGGATGTTGGATATGCAGCAAGATTTGTTTTGGCAAACAGTACTCTGAATTACAGTAAAATCTTCAATCGACAAATAAGGCTGCTCAAATCTTGAATGTGTGAGATTAAACTCATGATATTCTGCTCAGTAAGCAAAAACCGTCGCTGACCCCATCAAATCACGTTACACCACATATGATCGAGTTGTTGTAGCCATTCAAACCCGGCGCCGACGAAAACGACGATAATTTTCACAAAACACGATGAGCAAGCAATTTGACTATGAGATACTCGTTAATATGATGGAGCTTGGGTTCGATTTTCTGCTCAATAAACAAAAACGGCTGTCTTAGACTTAAGAGCCCTCCATATCAGAACGCACCCCTTATGATGGAGTTAATGCTATAACCGTTCAGACCCGACGGCAGTGCCCCTTACACCAGAACAAGTCGCTGCCGACGATTTTCAAACCAGGAGACATGAGACCAATTCCACGCCAAATCGCCACCAGACTATCTTCGATCTGGATGATACTTGGCACATATTTTCAGTATGATAGACCAAGTATTTTCCGCAGGAGAGGAGACCCTTTTGACTCAAGGGTAATTTTTGAAGAGGGCCTATGTATTTTTGCACACATGCTTTTAAAAAAAATGTAGTTCGAAAACAGTTGGTTGTAGAAAAAAAATTACCAAGAAGAAATTGTAGGAACTAATAAGACTGTATAAAAAAAAATATACACGGAATTTTTTTTTCGATTTAAAAAAAAAAATTAAAAATAAACCTCAAAATTTAAATAACAAAAAAAACGTATTTTTGATTTTTTTTTTTTTATATTTTTTTAATAAAAACTTGAATAGAAAGCAGAAGTTTTGAAAAAAACTCCAGGATGGACAAACTTTTAATAAAAAAAGTTTTTCTAAGTGCAACTTTTAAGGCATTTTCAAACTTTCATTAATTACAGAAAAATGTTCAGTTTGATGTCACTATATGATTATTAAAATCATTTCAAATGATAGTGCTCATATCGAAAAACTTTCTAAATTTAACCGTTTTCGAGATATTTCAAATTTACTTTCATCATACAGCAATTCCATAGAAAAAAGTTATAGTGGGTCTCAGAATTTCATGAAAATTGGTATAGTTCTTCCTTATCAAAAAATATTAGACTCGTATTTTTTTATTGCGCCATTAGGGTGACCTTTTCCGTGTTAGGGTGGTCCAAAAAATCATTTTTTTTTCAAAAATGTCTTTTTTCAAAAATTTATAACTTCTGAACCTCTTGACCGATTTTAACGATTGACCCTTCAAATGAAAGATGTTTTAATGTAGTTTTAAGAAAAATTATGAAACACTCAGAGATATTTGATTTTGTAGGAAAAAAATATGTTACAAATGCTTTTTCTTGATTTTCACTGCGAGGGTCTTCAACATTTTAGTATTTTTAATTGAAAGATCATTTAATTTTATATAACATATCAAAAAATTAGCGATGTCGAAGAAGCAGTTTTGGAGATACAATTTTTTTTAAATAAAAAATTATTGTTCCGCAATATATGCACCACACGTGCATGGAAACGATGAAGACGCAAGGTAGTTCACAATGCGTCTCCATCGAGTCACAGCAGCTGTGACCAGCGTTGCCAGGTTGCCAGATTTATCTGGCATAGCCAGAGAAATTAAAGCTCTGCCAGACAGATTTTTTGAGAAATCTGGCAGCTTCCTATGTTAATTTGCTGTGCCAGATTTTTGTCAGACATTTTTTTCGGGTTTTGCCAGATTTTTTCAAAATAAGCCTGGCATCTCTGGCTGTGACTAATGAAATCTATGAGTAACTTACAAGCTGGGTGTAACATTCAGTTCAGCCTGGAGGCTGTCCATAAACCACGTAGACCAATTTTAAACATTGCAGATCCTACCTTTCCCTTCGTATACTCAAATTTTAAAGCGTTTCGTTTCAATACTCCTCCCATAGGGCCTTTTCCATGACAAGTTGCGAAAAAATGCCACACGGCAGCAATGCCAAAATTTTTTGCATGTTGCATCAGTACCTAAGAGTCCAAGCTGTACCTCATAGGTATATCACTCGTTCGTAGGCAATGACTTTTACATAAGCTCCAGCCCAATAGGCTTCGCGGTGTTAGTGACATTTGGAAATGTTTGGTGGTGTTTGTATTTATTCGCAATATTCATCTATTTACCTGAAACAGCTGTTTAAAGTGATGTCATTGCTTACGAACAGGTGATATACCTATGAGTTACAGCTTAGACTCGTAGGTATATCACTCACTCGTAGGTACGATATAATGCTTCACATAAAACAACGAATGTTATGAAAGAAATGATCAGTTAGAAATCAAAGTTTCCTACTAGAACAGTTGAATTGAAGAATATCTAAAAATTAAACGTAAGTGTTCAATGTGTGATGTTTGGATGTTGAGTTCATGTGCCAGAAAAATCACCAATAAATTGTACGATTATGCAGTGGAAAAAAAGATTAAAATAGATGAGAGTAGCTCCTTCATTTGTCAACAATGCTACCACAAACTATATGAACCCAATGATGCCGTGACCGAAGAAGCCGTTGCAGGACCATCCAGAATCGCTGCTGCAGGTACGTTATTTGAAAATTCATGTGATTCTTCTTTAAATTTCAATTCTTTCTTCTAACTACTAACTTAAACTCTTCTTTTTTGCAATCATTTTTCAGAGTCCATCGAAGCAATCAATTAAATACTAAAATAAGAAGTTGTTGAAGACCCTCGCAGTGAAAATCAAGAAAAAGTATTTGTAACATATTTTTTTTTCCTACAAAATCAAATATCTCTGAGTGTTTCATAATTTTTCTTTAAGCTACATTAAAACATCTTTCATTTGAAGGGTCAATCGTTAAAATCGGTCAAGAGGTTCCGAAGTTATAAATTTTTGAAAAAAGACATTTTTGAAAAAAAATGATTTTTTGGACCACCCTAACACGGAAATGGTCACCCTAATGGCGCAATAAAAAAATACGAGTCTAATATTTTTTTAATAAGGAAGAACTATACCAATTTTCATGAAATTCTGAGACCCACTATAACTTTTTTCTATGGAATTGCTGCATAATCAATTTTTTGTAGAAAATATGCCCTATTCGTAAGTTATACGTGATTGTCCATCAAATATGATAAGTTTTGCAAGATATGCATGTACTTACCTTCAACTTACCCTTGCACCAATAGACTATTGGAAAATTGGTTTTAAACTTATAAGATAAATAAGATAAATAAATGAAATACCCATGCGTTTTTATTTGCATCTTACATTTATTACTTTCGATCGGCTTTAATAATAATTATTTGTACATAAACCTTTTCGTTGTATATAATGTTATTTGATGAACTTTTGATTGGCATGTTTTTATATGTTATGAATGGTGTGTTCTTCGTCATTCGAAAATAGTTTCGCTGATATTTTATTTTCAATACAGTGATATTTTCTTGTACCTGGGATCGTTTTGGCCTTTTCAAAATTGCTTTTCCATTCTACAGCCCCCTGTTCGTATTCCTTTTGTGACACAAAACAAAATGACATTTTTGTTAAATAATCATTACTCTTCTGGTTAGCCCATGCATATAACTCTGCTGCACATGTGATTGGATGTTCGTGTTCTACAGCCACCATTGCGTTCCTTGCCATTCGTTTGAGTGTGCCACCAATCGCGTCACATGGTCCCTTGCCATGCGAAGTTGCAAAAAAGTGCCATTCAACATCAATATTGTACTTCGTTTTAAATTTACAAAAACTTGCATAATTTTTGTAATTTTTATATTGGGATGCAGCTCCATAAACATCGCTTTTTTTATTTGTATTTTTTCTTGCAAAAAGGTCAGTAATTTTGAAATATATACTTGCACCGCAATTGTATCGTGTTTTAAAACTTCAGAGATTACGATTAAATTTAAATTTTTACATTCAAAGTGTTTTTATGTTACGAAGTTAGCGATTTTCAGAGTTGGTTGGAAATGCTAACATGAAGCTTTAGTGTGATAATTTATTAGCTAGAGAATGATCTTTTAGAAGAGAGTAGGTGGATAGTTCCGTTAGAGTACGGCAGTATGAAAATTGAATAGAAGTTGAAAATGGGCGAAGGGCCATTAATGCGACAGTTTTTGAAGTTAGACGCACATCTTTTGCCTAACCCGTACGATGTACGTGGAGACTTGAAGTATGTATCCAATTCTACAGGCAAAAAATGTGCGTCCTTCTTTTGCTCATAAACTGACTGCGGCTGTGGAATAGTTCTAGCGACGTTTTCATCACTACCTAAAGCCCCACGTTGCGAGAGCATTTCCAGTCGATGGTGTGTTATAATGCAATGGGTAAAGAAGAACTGCTTATCTGGTCGCCTTCGAAGAACTGCAATACCTCGTTTTTAATTTCGGGATCCAAACCGTGTTCTAATCTTTCGTTGGGGGTGGCCAATACTCCTTTCCCGTTTGCCAAGCATCGAGCTAGCAATACAATGTATTTATTTGTTTCAAACTCGTCAATTACCGTTTGCGTTGACCAAGATTTCGGCAAAATCGTCAGAATCCTTATTTGATCGTCTCTCGATGAACCTGGATCAGCAAATCTCTCCTTCAGTTGTCCGATCATCTCATTGTGTTCCGCAGCTTTCAATTTTAGTTGCTCCAGGTCATCTTCTTCCGCTTGAAAACCGAAGATGCGTTTCTTAATGCCATTGGTAATGTCCATATACTTTCTGCGGGGATAGTTAACATTCTGGAATTTTTTTGTCGATATTGGCGATACATTGATACCAGCTATGCCCTTGTTGAATAGCTCAATATTATGCGTCCTGTAAAATTGTTGCTCTCCACTATCCTGAGATGATGCTGTTGTTATTGACGTAGTTGATGGTATTTCTTCGAGGCCATGTCGAGATGTAGATGGCTGCGGCTCCGCGATGTCCATGACTGACGGTTGCACTTCTAGTTCCAGATTTTCAGCACATGGTTCGATTCTATTTAAATTCAAGCGACACGTATCACAGATTGATAGAGATGTATCCAAATTAAATTTCCACTCTAGGAACTTATGTTTTTCAATCAAATTTTCGGGTAATTTACGAAGCTTTGACGAACACCGTTTATTAGGAAACGGCTTGCAACACTCGACCTTCTTGAATTCCATATTCAAATTATACTTGTTCACTCAAAAAGATTTTTTTTTGTGATGTCTGTTTTCAAAAGGATGGTCATGCTTATATACAAACGTAGGTACCATTTGGATATTCAGGTATAAATATTGTTTTGGTATTGAAGCTACTCTAACAATAAAATACCATGGAAGACATAATAATGTATCTAAAATAATAAAATGGATAGCTACATCCATATAAACAACTTAAATAGGATGAAACTACGCTTGTTAATGAAAATAAGTGCACTTAACTTGTGTTGGTTTCTGTATTTAAAATAATAGTGCTTTCATTTCCCCTGTAAATTCTAAACGGGTTGTATGATCGTTCAATCGTCAAAAGACAAATTGAAGGTAAATATATTTGTATCTTGCTAAACTTATCAATTCTGATAGAGAATCACGATTAACTTTTGAAAATGGCTTATTTTCTACAAAAGTTGATTTTGATGAAAGTAAATTTGAAATATCTCGAAAACGGTTATATTTAGGAAGTTTATTGATATGAGCACTATCGTTTGAAATGATTTTTATTATCATATACTAACATCAAACTGAAGATTTTGCCGTAAATAATGAAATTTTCAAAAATGCCTCAAAAGTTGCTCTTAGAAAAACTTTTTTATTGAAAGTTTGTCCATCCTAGAGTTGTTTTCAAAACTTCTGCTTTCTATTCAAGTTTTTATAAAAAAAATATAAAAAAAAATCAAAACTACGTTTTTTTTTTGTTATTTGAATTTTGAGGTTTATTTTTAATTTTTTTTGTAAAAAAACGAAACAAAAATTCCGTGTATATTTTTTTTATAAAGCCTTATTAGTTTCCTACAACTTCTTCTTAATATTTTTTTTCTACAACCAGCTGTTTTCGAACTTCCTCTGTTTTTTAAAAGTATGTGTGCAAAAACACATAGGCCCTTTTCAAAAATTACCCTTGAGTCAAAAGGGTCTCCTCTCCTGCGGAAAATACTTGGTCTATCATACTGAAAATATGGGCAAAGTATCATCCAAATCTAAGATGGTCGAGCACGATTTCAGGTTTTTCAGCTCATTCTGGATGGAATGAGACAACGGAAAAGCATTTTTACTTCACTAAGTTCTACTTTTACGCTACCTTCATTATTTTCGTTAGGTCTTTACGTAAGAGGGAAACAGAATCTTCATAGCTTTCATATTTTTCTTAATTAATTTGAATATTTTTCACTCACGTATTAAAAGTCTAGTGGTGCGGACTCACACACAACGAATAAAATGGAAACCGATTTTGTTTCCCTCTGTTCTGGACAAACATACACTGTGACCAGTTATTTAACCGACTGTGATATGCCCCGTGTCCTTAGTTTAGTGCATGTCGACGTGGACGTCCTTTTTGGAATCCAAGATGGAGTCCAGTCGATATGGATATAAACACATAATTAAATGGAATTAAATGGAAGATACCCTTTTTGTTCATTTTTTAAAAGCATTCCCCTATCAATCAAATTTCATTATTTCATTATGATTTTTTTTTTTCCTTTGGTTTGTTTTTTC
The DNA here is from genome assembly GCF_037179485.1 of Ochlerotatus camptorhynchus. Classification (NCBI taxonomy): domain Eukaryota; kingdom Metazoa; phylum Arthropoda; class Insecta; order Diptera; family Culicidae; genus Ochlerotatus; species Ochlerotatus camptorhynchus. The sequence goes on along the minus strand of NW_027040507.1, from coordinate 2,194,913 downwards.
CGTCGATCTTGTTTTCCGTGCTGAGCACCAATGCTACCGACGTGCCAGGAAGGCAGCTCCCACACCTGGACCCTACCTATCGACCCATCAACTCATGAACCGGGGACCAACGGCTTTACTTCCCATCCGAAGGAAGGCGTGATCAGAGATGTTATGCCTCAAAACATCCCGGTGGCGCTGACTGGGATTGAACCCAGGCCTTCTGGGGTGAGAGGCAATCACACTTACCACTACACCACCGGCGCCGTTAAGGGGAGGTTCTCATATAAAATTTTTAAAAAATCGATCGCTTTGCTATTGCATTTTTTTAGAGGTATAAGTGTCTACTATTTTGTGTTGAAAGGGTTTTTCGATCGGCGCACAAGAAAAATTTATACAGACCATTGTTCGAAGCGGCGTCCCGGCTGCCATGGGACGCTCTCGACTTCAAACGCGTTTATCTCGTAATATGATTTTTCAAAACTGCGTACAATCTCATTTGAAAACGGTTCAATTTCATAACTTCTACCTTTGGACCATTCGAAAGAAAAAAAATTGCATTGAAGAAATAACTTATGCAATCAACAAATTCATTGCATTAACTATTTTTTTTTTCTAAAGCCTTAAGGGGAAGTTTACCGTCCCAAAAAAAAAAATAAATAAACCATTTTCGGTACGTTACAATACATGTAACGTACGGTTACGTACAATACATGTAAAAATGTTTTTTTTTATCTAACCATGACAAAAATTGAACTCTCAGCAAAATCGAAAAGCTGATGTTTTGTGTTTTTTGAGTCCAACTTTACGCCTTAATGATTTATTAAAAATGTTTTTGCACGTGAATTTTCTTTGAAAATTGTAACGGTCACTCCATGTTGTAAATATTAAATCAGTCAGTCACTCCATGTTGCAAATATTAAAACAGCCAGTCACTCATTGTTGTAAATATCAAATTAGCTATAATTAAAGTAGGATGAAATGGATCTAATCCATACGCCAAAAACTACGCCAGTAGCGAAACGACACTGGTCGATTTAGCATTAGCATTAGCATTAGCATTAGCATTATTGACCGCCCACGGTTGCTACTCTGTTATTACCAGATCAGCTGCAATTACACAGAGAACCAACAGATGATGTTTGGGACTAACATTCATCCTCAATGTGTAAAAACTGAAGATCTAATATTTAGCAATACCAGCGCCGGCCGTGTCCGAATGCAGGTTCAATAGGGAATGGGAAGGAATGTGTTGACGTGATACTCGCTGTGAAGGAAACCGAGAAATCCTCTGCGCTTCCACGAGAAATCACTGGGATGTTGGATGTGGGGAAAGGTTTGCAGCAGCCGGGATCGTTTTTGGTAAACTAATGCTGATTGTAGTGATTTATAATAGGTACACAAACACATACATACGGGCGCATACACACGCACACACTCGCACTCGTGAGTATAAACAGAATATAAAATGATATTAACTTTATTTTATCTTAACTTTAACATAACTTCAACTTAACTTTAACTTAACTTTAACATAACTTCAACTTAACTTTAACTTAACTTTAACTTAACTTTGACTTAACTTTAACTTAACTTTAACTTAGCTTTAACTTAACTTTAACTTAACTTTAACTTAACTTTAACTTAACTTTAACTTAACTTTAACTTAACTTTAACGTAGCTTTAACTTAACGGTGCCGGTGGTGTAGTGGTAAGCGTGATTACCTCTCACCCCAGCAGGCCTGGGTTCAATCCCAGTCGGCGCCGCCAGGATGTTCTGAGGCATAACATCTCTGATCACGCCTTCCTTCGGATGGGAAGTAAAGCCGTTGGTCCCCGGTTCATGAGTTGATGGGTCGATAGGTAGGGTCCAGGTGTGGGAGCTGCCTTCCTGGCACGTCGGTAGCATTGGTGCTCAGCACGGAAAACAAGATCGACGGAAAAAACAAACCAAAGGAGAGTAGCTTTAACTTAACTTTAACTTAACTTAAAGTTAACTTTAACTTAACTTAAGCTTAACTTTAACTTAACTTTAACTTAACTTTAACTTAACTTTAGCCTAACATTAACTTAACTTTAACTTAACTTTAACTTAACTTTAACTTAACTTTAGCCTAACTTTAACTTAACTTTAACTTAACTTTAACTTAGCTTTAACTTAACTTTAACTTAACTTAACTTTAACTTAACTTTAATTTAACTTTAATTTAACTTTAACTTTACTTTAACTTTACATTAACTTTACATTAACTTTACTTTAACTTCTGTAGGCTAGTTCATCTCTAAGCTGAAAAAGTGAATATTTATAATATAAATGCAAAATTCAATAATATAAATGAAATATTATAATAAAATCCTAGAGGTGTTTCATCATCGAAGAGCTGAAAGCAAGCTTAAATAATTAAAATCCATACATCCCGCATGAATGAAAACTGAAAAAAGTGTATTATTATTTTGTAAACCTAATGATGTCATATATTCAAATATTCAACGATCTGAAAATAAACTTATCTTATTTAAAACAATGGATCTAACTTGAGTGAAGACTGAGAAAAACTAATCATTACGTTATAAATCCAAAGATGTTCCGTCATCAACGAACTCAAAAGATGTTTCATCATTGAAGAGCTGAAAATAAATTTTTAAATAATAATATTTCTTCAAGTGTTCGTCGCAGCAAAGCTATGCAAGTAAAACGGCGTCCCCGAAAGCTGTTTATAATTTCACTTTAATAATGAATCAATAGTCAGAAAAATCGAGGTTATTCGGACAGTTAACAGTCTTCATGCACTTGTTATCATGGATTACAATATTTTTTGTATTTTCCTGAACGAAGGCTGAAAAAGTGAACCATTATAATATTATTCTAAAAAATTTCCATCATCGAAGAGCTGAAAATAAACTTGAAGATTCAAATCAGTAAATCCAACCTAAACGGAGGACTCGCGAACACAATAAGCTCCCCGATCACTCATATTCCGAATCTGATTAAATGAGTATTTACAAGTATACAATTAAATATATCAACAAGTAATGTAATTTTCTCTCCGGGAATGGAAAAATAAAATGGTTAATTGCTCTGTCATATAAACGTAGAACATACATTAGAGAAAATCAAACAATGTTACGTTGCTTCTTCCAGTTGTGTTTTGATCCTGTTTCAAATATTTGTCATTGAATATATAATAAAAACATAATAGGACCTGGGATTTATTCAAACTCAAACTCCACGGTGGTGCCCTTTACACAAGAATAAGCCTCTGCTACCGATGATCTTTTAAACCTGGAGATAAAAAAACTACGAAAAAGCGCTTATGCCTTCATTAAATTCTACTCTTAAGCGACGTTAATAAAAAATAATAAGATTCTCTTGAATTGGTCGCGTCGCGTTAGCAATTATGCACGGCCCACACAAATAAAAAAAAATGCATGGACAATTGTCTACGCAGGGGGGGGGGGGGGGGTCAAGAATCCCAAAATCCTGTCTACGTAGTTAATGAACAGCCTCTAAGAGCAATCTTCAACTGGAACGTACTCCCCAAATCAATATATCCGGGAGCACATTCCCGATGCTTATTTTCCTCTCGCAAACCCGTCGTCGTCGACGGGAACTCGGTGAGCAGTTTTGTGATACGGAATTTTCCCTGAAAAAAAACCGTGAAATCACGAATTTCACCACACTAACTGCCAAACACGTTTAGACGCACTTTTGGTACACTTTCGATATTAATTTCGTACGAAAACACTTATTTTTTTTGCAAAAATAGTTGCAAGCGAACCAACATCAACACCGATCGTACGGAGCTCCTTCACGCACATTATCACTCGCGATGCCACTAATTTCTCTAAATACCTACGTAAATATTCCATTTAATGTGATGTGAATAGAACCCACCATCAGTGCAAGGATTACCTATGACTGCAGATACTTCACTGGTTGTAAAGTTCTGCCTGATGGTTTGTTGCAGCAGGGTGAATCAACTTCTTTAAAAACCTTTTGAAGACAAACGACAAGATGTACGTCTATCAACACGTGACAAGGGACTGGCAAATCCACGAACCCTTGTCCAGTCTACAAATCCTTTGAAACCCTTAGGCTGCCCCCCAAACCCAGCATATAATAATGTTTGATAAATGAAATGTATTCAAAAAAGGGATATTTAGAGACAACAATCTTCAACTGGAACGTACTCACCAAATCAATATATCCGGGAGCGCATTCTCGGTGCTTAATTTTCTCTAGTCATTTCTAAACAATTCCTACTGCAGCGAATCCAACCACACAATAACTAAATATCACTTTTCTTCTTCATGTCACTCTGTGCACAAAAGCAATGCACACCGCAAAAACCTAATAATAGATCAGCGCGGTCGAGTCACACCGTCAACAAAGGGAGCGAGAGCACTCCAGGCACCAAAGCAACAGGGGAAAAACATCAGCACAAATCATTCTAAATCGAATTATCGCGTCCGGGACACAAAACTATTCAAATGCGAGCACCGAAAAACTACATGGCAGCACAAAGATAGCCCGAGCTCTAAAAAAAGCACGCAGCGGAGCAAAAACACACAACCGTTCTCGGACGCTTCTCAAAGCGGACTCCCGAAACGACACTGGTCGATTTACTATAAAAATAGAATGCCTCGTGAGTAAAGCCACTCGACCTTGTACAATTTCTCCCAAGGCCGAGTCCAGTGAAATCTTCGGGAAAGTTGGGAAAAGAGAGAGTGTGGCTACACCCGACTTTGAACGAAGGACCAGCGATCGGAATAATCTCTCGCATTGCCGATCTCGTTCGAAGAAGTTCGCGGGAAAATCGAACTTCCGTTAAATTCGGCCGAGGTCACCTTCCCTAATCTGAGGGTCACGGTTTCGCCTCACTTTCGTCCGAACCGCAGATAACAGTGGAAGTGTGTCTTTTTTTGTTCGCGTGATTTGATAGTTTTGTATAGTGAGTTAAAGCAACGTGGTTTTACTTTATTCTTGAATTCTAATATCTCCTCGTTGATTGTTTAGTTATAGCTATCAATCTAAAAGTAGTGTGCGTCATATGCTAGACTTTGTGTGTGCAAAAAAACAAGCTAGACCAGGTAATGTGCTGCTCGGTAAAGAAAATCTGTGCAATGTGCTTAATGGTATTTTCAACAGCCGACGGCTACATCCTCTTCCAACGCCATCATCTGCATCCCCGGGGCGAAAGATTCCGGCAACCGTCACCTTGGCCGGTGGAAAGCGATCCGCATCCACATCGCTTGTCGGGGCTTGGTGGTTGTCAAGCGCCACCTGTGGTAGAATTACCATCCGTCCAACCACGTGGAAATCGTTGGCCGTTTAATCACCAACGGTCGAACGCTAAGTAGCATCGTCGCCGCCCGTAACAGCAGCGCAGCAGTCAACAGCAGCATCATCAACTGGTGAGTCCGTTCCAATTGTTTTCTTTGTTGAGTGTGGCGTCCGGCGAGGGCGCCACGGAGGACCTTTTTTGCCGACCATCAGGTCGAAGAGCATGAATTGCTGAGATTTGGATAAGTCCAATATTTGTGAGGTTGGGTGTCGGCAGGACAACGTGCACACGTATCGTAATATATGGATGCCCACCCAACCCATTAATGTGAGACACCCGGGTGCCAAGCTTTGCCGTTCCCCGCTTGCTGCATCGTCGTGAGATTAACCGAGAAGAAAAAAACACATGAGCACAGCACAATATGATAGGTAGATAGAAGAACCGCACGCACACAAGTATAGGTAGAGGAATAGAATAAAGAGGAGTAGGAAAATACAAGCAATCCAAAGTTCTGAAAAGCATGAGTTTACAATAAACCTCAACTTACCGTTTTCCGTTATAAAATGAATGTTTGATTTGAATTGAATGTAATGTTGTTGATCAGTCCTATTAAAACTTTTGAATGAAAGGAAGAAAGTGTCTTCACGTTGTTTCGGGTCCGGGTAATTATGTTGTCTTCCGCGTGGTCGGAATTTGACTTGTATGTGGCGCACCTTTTTTGTTGAAGCTGCACCTCTGGCGGAAATAAGTGGAACTACCGATGAGGAAAGCTTGACGTGTAACGTCGTTTAGGTTTGTGTGATCTCTTACCGTGAGCTTCGGGGGTGAGAGATTATGCTGTTTTAGCAATAAGGTTTTATACCCGATCAATTTCGGTGGTAGTGAAGCTGGCTCGATCTTTTCTTTTTAGGAAGATTACACTTCGACTCGCCCTTGAGGCAGTCTCATCCGGGCAAACTCAACATGGTATGCGGTCTCCTTTACCGGAGTGGCGCTTAAGCCGCATACTTATTCGAGATCGACCAGTGACGGCTACAAAATTCAGAATTTTTTTTTATTTTTTTAAGATTTTTGAGACCTTTTTTCAATATTTAAAGAAAAATCATAACGTATTTATTTTTTTAGAGCGGTGATTTTCCCCTTAAAGAGGAAAACAAGAGGAGAAAAGTTGACAAAAAAATTTAAGATCGCACCATTTTGTCAAATTTTAAAGTTTTTTACCCGTTCTTAGATCATTCCTCCAATTAGCTTAGTTCACTTTAAAGCCTCATTAATCGTGTTGTGTTTCAGATCGATCCTGTGGTACCAAGCTGTACGCAGTTTGACAATTCCAGGCGTACGCTACCTTACTCAAAACGTGACCACGGGCGCCATTTTGGGTTTTCGCTTTGTAAAAAATTTGGAAATAATGACAAAATTCTAGCTTTATAAATTTCAAAACTGCGTTCTTCTAAGTTTTTTCATTGACCCACATAAAAATGCCAAATTTTGCTTACTTTTTGGCCATTTGACTTCATTTGACCTCCCCTTAAGGGGGTTAGTGAGATTGACACTGATGAAGACTGCAATTTGTAGTCGAAAAACGATTTTTTTTATCTGTCCAATCTTACAATATGGATATTTTCAGAATGGGGACGACGTGCAGAGGTAAACATTATTGCTGATTGCATCAGAAACTAGACTGCTCCAAAACTGCAAAACGTGTGATAAAAAGGGTGTTTCGGTGCATTAGTCTCTTCGGAGCACTTGTTGCTTGCATGATAAGAAATAAGTACATTAAGACGATTAGACGGAATCGCGAACATTTATCGCATTTTTTAATAAGTAAAGGGCGTAAAATGGCAGCGGACATCGAATGTTTACATCTAAACGTCGTCATCGTTCCGATAATACCAATATCGTTGGGCTTTTGACAGTATTTCTGAAACCAATGGCTGCCATCTTGAATTTAAAAATGGCATCCAGCATCAATTTTTCGACCTTTATAAGTCGCCCCCTTACGCAAAATACCCATTACTAAAACCAGTGGCCGCCATCTTAGGTTCCAAAATGGCGACCAACGTTGACCTTTTCACGTCGTTCCCATACTGAAAACACTCATATTGTTGGGTATTCGACAATATGAAACCGATGGCCACCATCTTGGATTCAAAAATGGCGTCTAACATACCACGTCCCCGTTACGAAAATGTTCATACTGACAGTTTTTCAAAAATCAATGGCCACTATGTTGGATTCCAAAATGGCGTCCAACATCGATTTGCGACCTCTACACGTTGTCCCTGTTTCGGGAATACCTCTATATTAGGGTTTTTAACAGTATTTCTCAAACCGATGGCCGCCATCTTGGATTCAAAAATAAAATCAAGAACAGAAAAAAAATATGTTTAAATTTTTTTTGAAATTGTCTCAGCTATAACTTTCCAAAAACAGAAAAGAGATTTTGAATATCAATTTTTTTGAACGTCTCGCTCAAATGTTTACAACCAGCTAAAGAAGAGACTTTTCATGCACAAAAACTTCACCAAAAACACCAAACGTCTAAATAATAAGTAAAAGTTCTAGGCCTAATATTTCTGCTAAATTCTCAATTTTCCATTCTGGTTCAAGGTTGACTATATTTTGCGACCATCATGCCCTACTACGAGATAAATACGGCGGTTTCGGAAAAACCAGCTACATGAACTATTGAAACGATTTTTTTGCATGGCCAATTTTTGGTGTGTACGCTCTTTACAAACTGAATATTGTGTCCCCTGTCAAGCCCGTCCAAATTTCCATTAAAATTTAATTATTTCCACTTCCTTTCCAAAACGCACCGAATCACTGCGCTTCCTGTTCTCCCAAACCTTTCTCATTTCCCATGACATACAGGTCTGACCCCCTTCCATCGACAAAAGTGTACCGTTTTCTACAAGTCCTCCGCTCAGCAGGATGTAGAGTAGCCAGGGCTTTTCCTCCTCCGAGTGATGGTAATTAACGTGCCATGGCAAGCAACATTGATCATATCTGACGACGACCACGGCTACGGTGGTTGTGGTGCGTGGCTGCGGTCGGACACTAACATCGTCGTCGTACGAGATAAGACACTCTGTGTCCATTCCGTGCTCCGGTACTCCATGCTCCGTGTGCTGTAGAGTCGGAGTTCATTCGGTAGAGAACAGGAAGAAGGAAAATCAACTCTGACTCTTCGGTAAAATGCAGTCCCGTCGGTCGGTCGGCAGTAGCGGAAATGTACTTCCCAGGGAAGCAATTTATCTTGAAGAGTGGCTTGATTCTAATTGGAGTCCTGCCACGCACCGGGGACACGAGGGCCACCGAGGCCAGGAGGCATGCAATTAAAATGTGGGAAAATTGTTTTCTTGAGGTTAGGCGATAATCAGCCGCTGCCGGTGCCGGAGTGGCGTGTGGAATGGGGAAATGAAATCGTTTCTTGTAAAGATTGCTAAACAGATGGGGCCACTACTTCTGAGAAGTGGGGCTCGTGTTCAAGTGGCAAGTTCAAAAAGATGTTGCCAAGCACGCCAACGGGGTGCGGATTTTGCTCAGGACGATGGAGCGCTTGTTTGTTTGGTAGTTGGTTTATTTGGCTTAACTGATTTACCACTTTTATCTTTATTTTTTCAGCGAAGAACTAAGTTAATTGTTGAGCCGAGCGTCACACCTGGTCACTTGGCTGATTTGGTATTACTACTGTAATTCCAAAATAGACCAGCGATCAGAAGTGATATTCGACTCGACTTACATTATAGGGCCCTATTGTATGTATATCTGAAATATACTGATATCAACATATTTTTTTCTTTGATTTGTTTTCCGTCGATCTTGTTTTCCGTACGGAGTACCAATGCTACCGATGCCAGGGAGGCAGCTCCCACACCTGGACCCTACCTATTGACCCATCAACTCATAAACCGGGGACGAACCGAAGGAAAGCGTGATGAGAGATTTTATGCCTCAGAAAATCCCGGCGTCACCGACTGCGATTGAACCCAGGTTTTTTGGGGTGAGAGGCAATCACGCTTACTACTACACCACCGGCGCCACTTATATCAACAATTCATGCAAGTGATTCATCGTTATGACCATTTTTGTATGTGACAATTACTCCGTTTCAGCCTTTATTGTCTCATCACAACTTTCAGGCCCTGTTCTTCAAACAAAGACTGTTAGTTTTAGGAATAAAATTCAGCCTTCAATAGTCGACCAAGGATCAAAACTTTATACCACTGCAAAACAAACCCACATCAATACATCAATCCAGGCATCGAGGGTGATTGAATTTCCCGCCATCATTTCATGTCAAAAGCCATATCAACCGAGGAACAAATAGCAAATAATTCAATTTCTCCTTTATCTTCAAACAGATAAATGTCATCCATACGTGCATACGGGAGACGTACCTCGAGCAGCAGCAAGCAGCAGTACATTGGATCATTTGACATGGCATTTGTCTGAGCCGGAGCCAAAATCCATCAATTCAAATCGAACTCATCCATCTAAACGAGCCGGCAGCCATACACGGAGAAATACTTTTCCTTTTTCAAACATGACAACGTCGTCGACGACGTCTGACAAAGTGATGAGAAATCATCAGAAACCGCCGCTGCTACCACAAGCTCGCTATTTACTCGCATATGTGGAGGGATAGAAATGTACCGAAGAATTTCGGTCGTTTGGTGACATGCAAGCCAAAATCGAACAATCAATAATTCACGTTTGATTTTCGCCCGAAAACTTGAACTGGGAACTATGGGAAACATCTCAACAGCCAGCCAGCTAGGTGGTCTTCTTAGGAGCATTCGAATACCGGTTCGTTCGTTCTCAGCCGCACCCCTGTTAGGGTGGTTCAAATTGTGTCCTAAGTAGCGTCAAAACGAAAACCAAATTTCTTTGATATCCAATGTAAGGTTGGATTTATTACATTCTCTGCATATGTTTCATACAACAAATGTAATGGCAGTTCTTGCAATGGACTGCAGCATACAAGCAAGTTTTTCCAGAATTAATATTTTTGTATAACACCTTCACGAGATGATTTTATAGACGCAATGCATTTGGGGAAACAAATTTTGGATCAAAAATTAGGCCGATGAGTACATTACAGAATCTGTTCATGTCGTGAAATATTGCAAATTCTACATACTTTTCATGTAAATTTGCAGTAGAATCTTACATTTCCCGGTTGAGTGCACGTGAAGGGACGAGAAGTTGATCAGATCGTCTGCCTCCTCCAACGTAGCAACACTTCGCCCGTCAATCGGCTTCCGTCGTTGGACACCGCCAAAGGTGCTTTCACCGAACGTACCAATCTCGCCCAGGTGTAGGTAAAATGGAGCATTACAATTCCGGCCGGTCCTGGAATCGGTCAGCATTTCCTCACATTCCCTTTGAATTGCCAGTACTAGCTGCTTGCTGGCCCCTTGGAAGTCACTAATCCGAAAAGAATTAGATCGGCTTGCCTCTTCGGCAAATGAATCACCGGATCGCCATCAGGCACGATTGACTCGACAGACTATGAGCGAGCTCAAGATGGATTGCCCTCGTCGTTATTGGTCCACAGTAGTCCACGCCAGTGAAGCTGATGGCTGCAAACTTGGAGTAAATACTTCTCGCGTAACATTTGAAAAGGCCGTTAAACTTTTGAATGCAGGACTTTCCGAAATATTGCGGAACTTTCCTTAAACTTGCACAATTTTAAAACTAAAGTCAAAAGGTACAACACAATAAACATTTTATCTTCCGCTATCCAATAAGCCACTTCAAGTGGTTTCGTTGTATGGCAGATTTGCCAACGGGGGTCAGAGCGACTCCATTGCAGCCATGGACGCAAAACGTGGTCAGCACTCACACATTCATCACGAAACGGTTGCTTTCCAAAGTCGACGACGCATCGACTGAAAGAACTGCTGATGAAGAACAATGAGGAGGACCACACAATGGTTGCTGCCGAGTAAGCGGACGATCGCGTGACACACATTGAGAGTGGTCTGCTTCTGTGACACAGTGAACACTGTCTGTAGCTTTCAATACTCTTCAGAAGTTCGTTGAAAAGTTTCTGCAATTCGCAGAATTTTTGCTTTTGTTCTGTAACTTTTGAAGAACTTATTCATATTTGCAAATGCCGAAGAAGTTATGGCTATCCCCTTGAGGTTCGAAGTTTTCAGAATTTGTAGGAACTCTGTTCAAATTCTGAAGAGTCCTTGTTGCTCCAATAAACCTTGGGAATTTTTGTTAAATAACGGGGACTTAAGATGATTTTGAATATTTCCAAAAGCTTTTGCAAATTTTCTAAAATTTGGGAAGAATTTCCCTGCAGTTATTGAAAGAAATTTTCTGAAGTTCATGGAAAAGTTGGTTGGAAATGATATCTAATAGCAACATTAAGGTTTAGTGTGAAAATTTATTTGCTAGAGAAAGTTCTGAAGAGTGTAGGTTGATAGTTCCGCTAGAGTACGGCAGTGTAAAACTTGATTAGAAGCTGAAAATGAGCGAAGGACAATTAATGCGGCAGTACTAGCCAAACGCACTCTCCTGTACCTAACTCATGAATCAATGGAGTTAGGTCAAGGAGTGTTTGTGTTTGACTAGTACTGTCGCATTAATGGCCCTTTGCTCATATTCAACTTCTATTCAATTTTCACACTGTCGTACTCTAACGGAACTATCAACCTCAGAACTTTCTCTAGCTAATAAATAATCACATTAAAGCTTCATGTTTACATAAGATAGCATTTCCAAACAAATCTGAAAATCGTAAACTTAACGTATGAAGTAACAAAAAATACTCTGAATGCTCATGGAAGAACTTTTCTAGAGTTCGTGGATGGACTTGCCAGAACTTCAGAAAAGTTCATCCTTGAAGTATTGTGAAGAAGTTCCCTGGAGTTCTGAGATGAACTTCCCTCAAGTTGTAGGAAGAAGTTCCTTCATGTTCTGCGATGAACTTCCTTCAAATTTTGTCCATTGATTTATTTTCCGTCGATCACCAATCCTACCGACGCCAAGAAGGCAGCTCCCACACCTGGACCCTACCTATCGACCCATCAACTCATGAACCAGGGACCAACGGCATTACTTCCGCCAACTTTCTAGGCGTGATCAGAGATGTTATGTCTCAGAACATCCCGGCGACCCCGACTGGGATTGAACCCAGGCCTGCTGGGGTGAGAGGGAATCACGCTTAACACTACACCACCAGCGCCACTGACCTTTAAATTTCAAGTTCCCTGGAGTTCTGAGATGAAGTTTCCATAAGTTCTGGGAAGAACTTCCTTCAAATTTTGGAAAGAATTGTTCTGAAGTTTTGTGAATTTATTTTAGTCACAATCAAGTTACTGCAGGATCCTGCCACAGCTTTGTGCTGCAAGGGTTTTTGAAGCTCTGAGAAGAACTTCCCTAATTTTTTGAGAAGAAAATCCCTCAAGTTTTGAGGAAAAATCCCCTCAAGTTCTAAAATAAGCGTCCCTTGAGTTCTATGAAGAACTTCTCTTAAGTTCTAGGAAGAACATCACTGAAGTCATGGGGATATTTTTCTAGAGTTCTAAAAATTACTTCTTTGAAGCTCTCTGAAGAATTTAATTAAAGTTCTGGGAAGAACTTCCCTGAAATTGTGGAAAGTAGTTCCCTGAACTAGTAGGAAGGACTTTTCTGAGGTTTGGGAAAGAACTTGCCTAAAGTACTAAAGTACTAGAAAGAACAACCTTTAAATTAAGGAATGAAATTTCCTAAAGTTCCGGAAAGAAGTTCTATAAAGTTTTGAGAACAACTTCCTTCTAGTTTTGGGAACATTTAATGAAGTTCAGAGAAAATGTTTTCATATGTTCTAGAAAGAACTTCCGTATAGGTCTGGGTAGAACTTTCCTAAAGTTCTGGGGAGAACTTTCCTAAAGTTCTGGGTAGAACTTTCCTAAAGTTCTGGGTAGAACTTTCCTAAAGTTCTGGGAAAAACTTTTCTAAAGCTCTGGGAAGAACTTTCCTAAAGTTCTTCGAAGTACTTTCCTACAGTTTAGGAAAGAACGTCCCTAAAGTTCATGGAAAAACTTTCCTGGAGTTTTTGATGAACTTTACAGAAGTTCTGGAAAGAACTTCCCTGGAGCTCCGTGAAGAGCAATTCTGAAGTCTGAGAAGAACTTTTTTGAAGTTCTTTGAAGAACTTCTCTCAAGTTCTGGATCAAACTTCCCTCATGTTTTGGGAAGAACACCCCTGAAGTTCTGGATAAAACAGCCCCTGATTTCTGGGTATAACTTCCCAAGTAGCAATTATGGTTTTATGAGGGTTCTGTAGACCATGACTTGGGCTTGTAGAATGCGATAAAACCTCTACAAAGCTTGCAATGTTACAATGGACTTTTTTGAAGTTTTGATATTCTGGGAAGAACATTCCTAAAATTCTGAGTATAAGCTCCTTGGAGTTCTGGGAATACTTTTCTAAAATTCTCGGAAGAACACCTTTTCAGTTCTGGAGAAAAATTGCCTCAAGTTGTTACCTTACCTCACCAATCAGGCTAAGGCCTTGATGACCTCTGCTGTCCGAGGAAGTGGTCTCCACTCTACTCGATCCAGGGCCACACATCTTCTACTTGGTTGTTCTACCTTTCCCGCTGCGCAACTCTTCTTCTTGTTCCTGTTGGGTCGCTTTCGAGAACCATTTACACAGAGTCGTCGTCCGGCATTCTTACGACGAGTTCAGCCCACCGTATTCGCTCAATGTTTGCAATGTAGACGTGGTTCATTCGCCTCCTCCACTTTCCTCACTGCATTCCACCGTAGATGGTATGCAACACTTTCCGTTTGAAAACACCTTTGTCCTCCACGAGCATAGTCCAGGTCTCGTGGCCGTAGATGACCACCGGCTTAATCAGCGTCCTGTAGATAGTCGTCTTCGTGCTACGGCGAATTTTATTTGACCTGAGCGTCCTGCGGAGTCCAAAATAGGCATATTTCTCTGCCATAATGCGTCTTTGAATTACTCTGCTGGTATCTTTGTCGGCGGTCACCAGTGAGTACGAATACATGAACTCGTCGACCACCTCGATTTCATCCCTCGGGGTGGGAGGCTATCATTGTCTTCCCTAGAACCTCTTCCTCTCATGTATTTCGTCTTCGACGCGTTGTTGGCAAGTACAATCCGCCTAGCTTCAACCTTCAATCTGATATACGTTACCGCCATCGTCTTAAAGTTCCGTGTCATTATGTTGATGTCATTGGCGAAGCCAAGAAGCTGGATGGACTTCCTGAAGATCGTGCAACTCGTGTCACAGCTCTTCTGATACACCTTCTAACGCGATGATGAATAGCAGATGCGAAAGTCCATCACCTTGCCGCAACCCCCTTCGAGATTCAAAGGGACTCAAGAGTGTCCCCGATACTCGAACAACGCACATCCTTCGATCCATCGCCGCCTTGGCAAATCACGTCAGTACATCCAGAAATTCGTACTCGTGCATAATCTGCCATAGTGGATCTCGATCGATTGTGTCGTAAGCGGATTTGAAATCAATGAACACATGATGTGTGGGCAGTTTGCATTCGTGGTATTTCAACAGAACCTGCCGAATTGCTCAAATTTGGTCTGTGGTTGCGCGGACACCCATGAATCCCGCCTGGTATTGCCCCACGAACAATCTTGCAAATGTTAGGTAGCATTGAATTTGGGAGAGTACCTTGTATGTGGCACTCAGCAGTGAGACCGCGCAGTAGTTGCAGCAATTCAACTTTTCGCCCTTTTAGTAGATTGGGCAAACGACATCGTCCAGTCACTCCGCCGGTAATATAATATAATATAATATATATTCCTCTTAAATCTTGGTAATTACCCAGTGCTTCACCACCGTATTTAAATATCTCACTTGGAGTTGATCTACACTAGTTGCTTTGTTGTTCTTCAGCCTACCGATCTCCTCCTTAACTTCTTGAAGATCAGGGGCTGGTATCCTGTCGTCTTCTGCGCGTGCTCCAAGTTCTGTTGCCGTGCCACCTTCGTTTTCTGCTGCATCACCGTCGAGGTGCTCGTCATAGTACTGCCTGTACCTCTCAATCACCTCACTCTCGTTCGTGAGAAAGTTACCGTCCAAGTCCTTACACATATCGGCTTGTGGCATGTAACCTCAAGTTGTGGTTAGAACTTTTGTTTCGCAGAATTTTTACGAAGTTTATTTCAGGATATGTCTTCAGGTTGATCAGGTTTAACTCGGAAGATCTTCAACGGTGCAGGCATTCAAACTGCGTCTCTCAGATATTCACTCATGATACCAGTATGATCGGGTATTATTTCAAAAATCAACAGATGATCATAGGTGTACTTGAAGTCCTCAGAATGTTTTTAAGACCTCAGGTTGATCCAGTATTAGTTGTAAGATTTTTTGTTATTTGAAGACTTCCCTGCTACTTGTAGTTATTTCCTCAAGTTTGCAGAATTCTGTACTGCAGTTCTCAAAATGTTCATTAAGTTAACCGCCTTTTCTGAAGTTAAAAGAATATTTTTGAAATTCATAGAATTTTTCTAAAATACGCAGACTTTCGTGAATTAACTTAAATTTTCTTGAAATTAGTGGACTTATTTGAAGTTCACAGACTTTCATCAAATTTGCAGATTTTTCCTGAATTTTCGCCGAACTTTCCTGACTTTCACAGAATTTTCCTGGAGTGGTTGAAATTTTTCTAACCTTACTAAAACCATCCAGAAATTCGTTGCAATTTCTGAAGCTCGCAGAACTTTTCTCAAACTCATCAACTTCACTAAATTTGGCAGAATAATTTTGAAGTTCGCAGGTTTTCTCAGAATTTCGAGGACTGCGCATAGCTTCGCAAATTTCCGTGTAACTTGCAGACTTTCTATAATTTAGAACAATTTTCGGAAGTTTTATAAATTGAAGTTTTCCGGATTTTTCCTGCAAATTTCCAGAAATTTGCAAAACTTCCCTTGAATATGCTGAAGTTTCCTGAAGCTTGCCGAATTTAAATCGAGTAAAAGTTTTCTGATTTTTTTCAAAACTTTCCAGCAGTTTACTAAAGTTATCAGAAGCTTTCTGAATATTCCTTAAGCACCCTGAAATTTGCTGAAATTTTCTGAAGTTACCAGAATTTTTCTGAAATTCGTATAATTTTCATGAAGTTCACTGAATTTTCATGTAGATCTTTCAAGTTTTCTAACTGTATTTACAGTGCACCACAATAACAAAATTATAGAAGCCATAGAAAAATATTGCAAACTTCAGGAATATTTTGCAAACTTTAAAAAAGGATAGCTAACTTTTGGAAAAAAAGTTTTCAAACTTCAAGGACATTTTAAGACTTTAGGAAAATTTTGAGAAAATTTTCCTAAAGTCTTAAAATGTCCTTGAAGTTTGAAAACTTTTTTTCCAAAAGTTAGCTATCCTTTTTTAAAGTTTGCAAAATATTCCTGAAGTTTGCAATATTTTTCTATGGCTTCTATAATTTTGTTATTGTGGTGCACTGTAAATACAGTAGAAAACTCACTGATTTTGGCAGAATAATCTCAGAGTTTACAGTTTTCCTTGCATTTGGAAGAATTTTTCAGAAACGTACAGACTTTCCTGATTATTTTAGAATTTTTCTGAAGTTCATAAACTTTTCTAAGGACAAAAATTTTCTTATGCTCGTTAAAAATTTCTGATGTACTTATGTGTTCTATTTTGTAGTCTGTGAGAGGGAAGTCACAAATCGAGTGACATCAAAATACATGAAATGTTAAGAGATTTTCTCTCTCAAATTTAAATGTTTTCGCTCTCGGTAGTAAAACGGGCAAAACAGTCTGGGGAAAATTCATTTTTATTTAATTGTAGCTTGTTTAACAATCATTTCCGAGAAATAAGTGAACGACAAAGTCCATGAACGATTATCAACCGCCGTCAGACAATCGGATACACGTTGGAAGACTGGAAGGTCGATCTATGATCCTTTTCCAGCAAGCGAATGGCAACTCGAGCTGTAGATTGAAAAACCAGGAGATCGAACGGTAATGTGCCCGCTTCAGTAATGATCGCTGGAATCGGGCTGGTGACGTATGCTCCTGAGGCAAACCGGATCATCCGGTTGTAGATGGGTGTGAGAGTTTGCACAACCTCATCCTTTGCTCTGCTGACAAGTCCGATGCCGTAAAGAATGCGTGACGTAACGATTGCCGATCCTATGCACAGAAGAGACTCGCGTTGCCCCGTTTAGCCCGAAGTTTAGCCCCAATCATTTTAAGAATTCGCATCCTTGAGTCGCATGTAGTTTTCATAGTCTTTCAATGCTGCTTGAAAGTCAGTGACCGGTCGAGGGTGACGTCTTCGGTACAACTACACAATCGCTGCTGATATTGGTGCTAGGTTCTCGACGGGCGTTGCGACTGCCGTAGAAGATGTTCGATTTCATAGTTGATATTTTGAAGCCAACGCTCTTCGCCCACTTATCGACAGCTATCACCGCGGCTTGTAGATCGCGATAGAGCGGTCGCTCCTTATTTCTCCGTACCACCAGCAAAATATCGTCCGCATATAAGAGCCCGGTGACAGTATGTGGCACCGCTCTGAAGATTGGCTGCATCGCGACGAGGAACAACGTGACCGACATCACTGACCCTTGGGGAACTCCACTCGATAAATGTCCTTCCACGTTCACTCGCAATGTTCTGTCGTCGAGGAAACTATTCAACACATTGAACATCTGCCCACCTATGTGCCACTTCCGCAGAGTGCGTAAAATGCCGTACCTTCAAGTGGTATCATATGCCTTCGATGTGTTGAACGATGCTATCAAGCAGTGTTCATCACGATTGGGAAGCGACCTATCCAGCTCCGCCAAGTATGTTTCAACCCCACGTCCAGCTCTAAAAGCGTGCTGCCTTTTGTCTAATCGTCCTTTTGACTCCAACTCCGTCGTCAATCTACGATTCACCATGCGCTCGAACCCCTTCGCGATACAGTTGGTCAGAGTGATAGGCCAGAAAGCTACAGGACCAGACTCAGATGAATGCGGCTTTGGGATCGGCACTATTATTCCGGTTCGCCAGCTGATAGGGTACACACCACTACACCAGACTCTGTTTAGAAGCTCCAGTAACGCGATCTTGACGCATACAGGCAGACGTCGGAGCATCGAATACCCTACCGAGTCAGGACCTGTAGAGACACTACGTCCTTTGTCGAGGGCCTACAGAAGCTCTTCCAGGGTATAGTCCGAATTATAGATGTCGTTGGTGTTTGGAAGATAGTCCACATGATCCCGCTCCGCTCTTTCCTTCGCTGCTTGGAACAGTGGGGGATAGCTAGATGTCGCCGATTTCTCGCAGTAGTGTTTCGCCAGTGCTTCTACCTTATCCGTGTAACCGTCGGGTCGTTTGATAACCACCTTGTTGTGCTGCCGCTTACCTCTCAGGGTGTTTATCGTCTGCCATATTTCTATCGTTGTTCTGCTCGGATATATGTTTACGACAAAGTCCTCCCATGAACGTTCCTTAGCTTTCTGCACTGCCTTCTTAGCCGCTGCCTTCGATTTCTGGAACTGCCCCAAAATATCCGCCGTGTCTAATCCCGCTCCTCTGCTGCGTTTCAATGCTCTCAGAAGTTTTCGGTGCTGCTTAATCGTCGTTTTCACTTCCGGGCACCACCATGGTACCGATTTGGGACCAACTCGTCCTGATGTTCGAGGGATGCTGGCTGTTGCTGCTGATAATACCCGATTGACAAACTTATCAACGCCAAGATCGTCGTCTTGTTTAATGCTGCGGGAAGTCAGCCGTTCGAACGATGTCCAATCCGCTTGGTCGCAGAGCCACCTTCTCCGCTTCGTTGTGACCTGTGAGCATTCAGGTGAAGAGGCGGTGATCGGAAAGTGGTCGCTGCTGTGGGTGTCCGGAAGAGTTCACCAGATAAATCTGGGAGCTAGCAAACCAGTTTCACCGTGCTACGGCTATCCATTCCGATGGTTCTAGGTGTGAAGACAGAGTAGGAGCAGGAGTATTCAACGGCAGCGTACAGAGAGCAATAGGCCTTCCATCAAAATGTAGCGTTTTTTCGGCGGAGGCCTATGCGATCTATTCGGCTGTCAACGAGGCGAGTTCAATAAATGGCCTGATCATTCTGTCCGATTCGGCTAGCTGTCTTTCAGCATTCCTGAATCCAATAAATTGAATGTCTGCTTCAAAACCGTCCGATTCACTGGTGTTGGGTTCCCGGCCACGCCGGAATCCCTGGCAATGAAGAAGCGGACCGACTCACCGGACAAGTACGAAATAATCCGTCAATCAATATCGGATTTCAGGAAAAGATGCCATTAAAGCAATGAACCAAGCCATCCGTCAACTGTGGAAAGCACAATGGGCGCAACTTACAGAAGTCAAGCTGAAGGAGATAAAACGTGAAAGGAACGGTTATGGAAGTCCGGCACGTAATTCTACACTGCAGGAAATTTGAAGCAGTCAGAAACATGATATCAATCCAGCTATGCAACGATGGTGACAATGAAAAGCGGTTACTGAAATTTCTGCATAAAGCTAATATCTATCAAACATTGTGAAAACGAGGAAAAGAGAGGTGCGGATTCAGAGCACGTTAAGGACAACAGAACAAAACAGAGGATGATGGAGAAGAAACATACAAAGTTGGAGCAAAAGAAGACATTAATGGAGAATAAAATGAAGAAAACCGGGCAGAAGATCAAGCGAAGAACGAAGGAAAATCAAGAAGACGAAGGAGAAGAGTGGCCGCTGCCTAAGGGCAAAAATGGAAGCTGATGAAGATGACAGAAGATGATGCGAAGAAAGCAGAAGAAGATGGTTATGCAGAGGATGAAGTAGAGCACGAAGCAAAACGACAAGGTATGAAAGAAGACAGAAAGGTGAATACAGGCACAAACACGGATGAAGAATATGGCGATAAAGAAGGTGAAACCGGGTATCAAAAGAAGATTTAAGCGGATGGAAATCCAAGAAGCAGGAAATGAAAAGATACTGGAGGATAAGCAGAAGCTGTTGGAGAGGAAAATAATATGGTAGCGGATGGGAATACAAGAAGCAGGAAATATGAGATGACGAAGGGAATTAGCAGCAGGCAGAAAGTAAGAAATTTGAATATAATATGATGGTGAAGAAATGAATTAAATAGAGAAGAAAACAAAAAATGCAAAGAATTTAATCTGAGGTAATGAATATGTAGTGGAACGAAGCAAGGAAACGAATATACAGCAGTAGCAGAAGCGATGAAATCTGGAGTAAAGAAGCTAAGTGTGAACTGAACAATTATCACTAACACCACATCATAAAACATACTGTACACTAACATTTTTTAAAGTGTCGGTATATAAAACAAAAACAACCAAAATTCCTGTGTAAAATGCCCTGTAGATATGATTTATAAACGCAGTTTTTTACTGAACATATTGCAGATAGCAACCAAATAAGCTCGAATTCCTTAAGGATAATCAACGCTTCTGTGGAGCAAAACAAACCATTTGAACCGCCCTAGCATACCGAGCCATGGTTCAGAAGTGTGCTCAACGGCTTCATCGCACCGGTTGTCGACGACATCTTGTTCTCAATCTTGTTTACTGGTTTTCGAAGTCATTCGGTGGAACTTTCTGCGGCAGAACAAGACCTTAGAGCCGGTGGTAATCAGCCATTTCTATTCAATTTGCTAAGAGAGCAAAAACATTCGATAATCAAAATGGCTTCAGTCTGGGTTGAGGTGGATTGTGCCAGATGATGCACGAGCGTTCGAGCATTCGTGTTTTGTGTTGTGGATGCGAAACTACGTGAAACATGATTTGGGGGGTGTACAACATAACGGTAGAATCAATCTGGTGGGAGTTTAAATGGACTGTAGGGATATTTAGAGCATCATTTTTACAGTTAAATGTAATGTTGTTCCAAATTGTAAGGATCTTTATAAACTTTCTAAATTGATTAAATTTGTTTATATATAATTGATAGTCTGTTCGACGGCAAGGCTGTTTGCAATGCTGTTTTATTTTATATGGAATGTTTCAATTTTAGACTGAAACAGAAACAGGAACAGAGAACTTCATTTAAAAAATGAATAGCTTCACAAAAAAATCGGAGAACTTCATGGAGAGCAGTAGACGGTATGGAAGTTGTATTTTAAAAAAGTTTCTATCATTGAGGTTTAAGAGAGAGGTATTTCATAAAAGATCGTAGTAGTTCTGAGAATTTCATAGCATATTGCATAGCATAGCTTCATGGAAGTCCATAGTTCTTCTAAGAATTTCATGAAGGCGCTTGCGTATTTTACATCAAGAAGATATTCTCTCATATGATACCAGGCTGCTCAGATATTATGCCAATGGTCTGCAGGTGTTCTTAGATCTCCATGAAGTCCTTAAGATATTTTTTCAAGACTTCGGGTTGATCAGGTATCATTCTGAAAAGATCCAACTATCCAACCATCTAAATCACATCGCTCAGATATCCTCTCAAGTGATACCAGGCAGCTAATCAATTATTCCATGTTTATTAATATGTATATATGTATGTTGATCAGGTACTATCCAGATGAAGATCTCAAACTACCCAAGAATTCAAATCACATCTCCCAGATATTCTCTCATGATACCAAGTGACTCTGAAAGGGGGAGAGGTAGCTCATCGATTCTTGCGGTTCGCCTCCTAGCATCGTGCTATAAGGTACCAGGCGATAACCAGGGTAGTTGATCGATAGCTCGATGACGTCATTTCGTTGGCGTCTGCAATGGGAAATTCTCATAGCAGGCGTTGACGATGGGACGTTGTCGAGTTGTTGAATAGCAACTATCGTGGTAACTCACCGATTACCTGTCGTTCTGCCAAATTTGGAAAGACGTCTGCATTGAATTGTCTCATATAATAATATTCCGTCCACTATATCACAAGAAATTGCGAGTAGCTGAGTGGAATGGAGATAAGTTAAGCATTGGGTACAGGACCAAGTCTCCCCTGGGTGGTGCCAAAAGATGAGCGCAATAGAATCATCAAGTTGCCATAAGGCACGGAATGAGACTATTGCATGGCTGGGTAGTCAAAGTCTTCCATTCGTTAGTCATTTCAGGTGGATTAGAACAGGTTTAGGTTTAGGGTGGGCGTTGGCCAGATTTGGATTTTTCAGATGTAATCCTGGATAGGACCCTGTCATTGAACGTCACGTGAAAGTGGAACTTTATGAAGGCCTAAGTACTTTTTGGTAGTTTTAGTTTTCGGATTTGAAAGATCGTCGGTTACAGTGGCCTGCTTACTGAGCAGAAAAACGCGGTCCCAGGTCCTTACATATCAAAGACATTTATGGTAAAATCGCTTGTGTATCGTGTATTTTGCGAAACTCGTTGTTGTCGTTGGTTCCGGGTTTGAATGGATACACAAATTTGAGCAACGGTATTATGTGATATGAGGGGCTCGGTGGCCTTAGAGCAACCGTTTTTGCTTACTGAGCAGAACATCATGAGTCTAATTGTAGCGGTATTCGAATTAGATATTAAATTAATGTAGCATGAAGTTCAAATGCTACAAATGTTCACTGTTACTATTCGAAACGACACGCACTATCCCAGTTCACTTGTATGCAACTGGCAGTGTTGGAAAAATCATTTTCAAAAAAAGTTCTATCACAGCTCATTGCAGAGATAAATCCCAAAGGAACTTCTCACAAAAAGTTCGCGAACGAGAGATGATAAAAAGTTCATGAAAGCGTAGAGCGAGAGAAATTTTCATTTCGTATCGCGAAAGATCTTTCGTCTCTCCATCTCACATCATTTCACACGTACTCGTGATTCGAACCAACCAAATATCCCCTTAGCTTTGTTCTTTTTTTTTCCAGCGAGTAAAGGTAGGCGATGATCACGCGAGAGTGTCTGTTTGTTTTCTTCTCGTTCTCCGATATTTTTCGCATCCTTCATATTAAATACCATTTTCAGAGAACTTTGAGATTTGGGCGTAATTGCTTTTGTAAACAAACACGTCATTCAACGATTTCTCACGAGTCAAAGCACAATCTAGCGAACTGTACTATACCAAATGAATCATTCCTCTACCTGTCTGTGTTGTTAGTTTTTTAGATTGAACTTTAATTCACGAGAAATCGGCGAATTAAGTGTGTGTTTACAAAAGAAATTACGCCCTAATCTCAAAGTTTTCCGGATTTATTTATAGTTTTAGTTCTCAATGCAACCAGCTAATAGTAGATACTTGTAACTATTCACCAAGAGTCTAATCTTTGCTGACCAAATCATCATTTGTGGCTGTACTCTTCGACAAGAAGAACTATACTATTAGTGCGAAGTACAGTTAGACCACTGAAATTGGCGCTTAGACATGTTTAGTGTTAGCTAGCAAGCATTCTGTTGATTAGTCTTACTGCATTGAGAACATGCTTATTAGTGTGGTTCAAAATATCGGCTTTGCTTCACTAATTTCAATCGATTTTTAATCAGGTCCAGATAATTCTCCCAAAATTTGAGCTTATTGGGTTGTGATCTCATTCTGCAATGGCCATCTTAAATTTATAAAGGTATTACTATGGGAAAAGTGATTATTTTGTTCACCTCGTCTTTAAATTTCGCCATAATGATCTACCAATAAATTAGCCTTGTGTACTCATAGGAAATTTTCTCAGCTAAATTTTTTTTCTAAAGACCACTTTTTAATTGAACGTTGAGGAAATTAGTTATTAATTGATTTCTAATCTGCTAACTTTCTGATTTGATCATTCGACTGCATTAGGTAGAGGACAGCAATGTAACCCAGTAGCTCGCCCGGTAGCTTGAATTTCCACACAACCTTGAATGAAAATATTCAAGGTTGTGTGGAAATTCATTTGGTCACTGGTGCCATAAAGCTACTGTACCTTTTTTCATGGATCTCAAACTGCAAAAAAAATCTATTAAACATTGATTCTAAAAAAATAGTTTACTTGATAATTTTTATTCAGCAGGTGTATTCACTTGGGAATCTATCACTTCGCAAATTGAAAGTATTTCGAGATTGTCTGTTAATTTCAAGTCTTGCAATACTTGTGGATGGAAAATTTAGATCGTTCTCAATCTGTCACTATATCAAAAGCTCAAGGTACATGGTACTTTGATTAATTTTGTGTTCATTTCCAGCCAACTGGTAACATATATTATTTACAGTTTATATTTTTTACAGTTTTAATGGACATTGAATAACCTGTTTAAATTTTTAATCATCCTAAATTGCACACTAAAAAGATGTTTTTGTCAGATCCTTGGTCAGCAAATAAAGCGTTTTGAAGTTCAGCAGTGCACCAGTCCCGCATACCTTATGGTTTTACATAGGGAGGGTCTAGACTAGGGTGTTTCATTTTGAAAAAAGTGATGAATTTTTGATAGGCCACCCTCCAGTTCGATTCATAGCCCCAAAATATGAACCTGTGCAAAAAATGGTAAAGATTGATGAAGGTTTAGAGGTCGCGCCAATGATTTGGATTTTGTATGGAGATTTTGGTGAATTAGTATGGGAAATTATTGATTTTCGTTTACATTGCTCTAACTTTGGTTGTAGTTGTCCAAACGTTGAAAAAAAAAAATATGTGGTTGTCATGACAATGATCAACAAGCCTGTTGTTGTTGCGATGAAATTGGCGTTGTTGCCTTGTACATATTCATCTGTCAATTTACCCTATTTTGCCATTTTTTCACATTTTTATAATTCTTGATACGCTGCAAAACTGAGCGTAGCAACTGTAGGCTTTTTGTTTATTGCCATAGCAATAACATACTAAATTTTTTCGACATTTGGACAAGTAGAAGCAAAGTTATAGCGATATAAGCGATTTTTTAAATTCTTCCATGGTAATTCCCATACAAATTTCAAATCATTGGCGCGACCTCTAAACCTTCATCAATCTTTACCAATTTTTGCACAGGTTCATATTTTGGGGCTATGAATCGAACTGGAGGGTGGCCCATCAGAAATTCATCACTTTTTTCAGAATGAAGCACCCTAGTCTAGACCCTTTCTAGTTTTACATTGTTTTACAGGATTCCCAGTCATGGGAGAGGACAGTAATAGCACAGTGAAAAAGTTCACCACCACCTATATTCCCAACCATCGCCCCTGCATATAATTATTGCATAAGAGCTTACAGGAACGATATTACGAACACTAGTGATGAGAGGAGCCATGCATTAACTGTATTTCGCGAAAATGAGGATACATTAGGCGTTCCTCCTTCCGCAACCCCCCATCCTGAGGAACGGTTTTAATATAAAAATTGCTAGTCACAAAATCTTACACTAACCTCCCCGTTCCTCATTAATGTCGCGTTGACACTTGTGCTGATTCATTCATTTTTTTTGCCAGAAACCAATGCACCAATCAATCAGTTGCACAAAACTGTTCACATCATCCTGATAACGGCTACTTTAAACAACAGGCGCCAGTAGACAGCCAGCTACCAGACTTATCAGTCTTTAGAGATTGTATTGATTTACTCGGGATAGCTTTCTGTCTATAATCTTTCCCTTGTGAAATGTGCAGTGCAATTTTCAAGAACGAATGTGGTGTAAAGAGATAGAGAGAAAAAATGATCTGATATTTTTCGTATCCTCGCGTTGGTGATTCGAGTCAAAAAAGTTCGCGATATCTCATTCTCTCATCCCAGAAAGTTCGCTCAGGAAATGTTGGAGTGTGAAACTAGTGAGGGAAAGTTCCCAAGAGAAAACGTATCGCAAGCGAAAATGATATTTTGGTGAGAATTCCATCACTGACAACTGGTGAACTCATATCAAGAGTATATTATCCCTGCATGAAATTTCACTCATTATTTGTTCATCCGCTCACTAGGCGCGTAAGTTTTCTCATTTGAGGTGGCATGAAATTTGATCCGTGGGATTGAGTATAATCTCCCAGTAGGATTACTTGTCGTCGGAAATTTAATAATAAGAAAAACACTTTAAGTTAAAGATTGGAATGAGCTAGACAGGTGTGGGATACTTGGGAGGAAAAGAGATAGTATCTCTGATCGAATCGGAAGGTAATCGGAGATCGCCTTGTGATAAGATCGTTTTTTCGGTTTCCGGAACGAAGGCCAAGAATTGTTTTAGCGGCCTTTCTGAGGAATCCCAAGATCTTTCTCGTCCACTTTAATCCAACCCGTGGAAGAGGCAGGACTGCGAAGTTTTTTGGTATAGTTTCGCGGTGTGTTTGTAGAGGTATATTTAAATGTGAGAAGTGTCTTTAAGTTCAGTGTAATTAATTGTTCGTTAATTCCTTTTGATTAGGTGTAGTTACTACTGAATAAGTTTAGTAGGCTAGTGCGGTACTGTGCGCGAGGTAAATGGTAAGGTAAATGATTTACTATGCGGTTTTGCAACAATGCGCTCATCCAGTTGTACAGCCGTTTGACGGCTTTTTGTCTCTAGTTTCGTCCCACCACCTCCCGCTCGGCATACCGCGCCCCCCGTTATTACCACTACCCTGACCCCACGCGTCGGTATTAAAGGACCTAACTTCGACCGGAGTAAGAAGGGAGCTGCGCCGTCATATCGCGCTCCAGGTGAGCAATTTTCCCACCCACCGTGATATCACCACGAAAAGCAGTTGGTGAATTAACGAATCAAGACTCGCACCCAATTTGGTGAATCTTTTGTATTCCGTGCAGCGAGCGTCGCATGGGCGACAGACGATGGTGAGGAGCAGTCGGTAAAGCAGAAGCGTGAGTAGAACCGTACAATGTCCGCATGCATGCATTAAATCTGGATGAAGCGCCAGTTATAAATAGCCATTTAGAAATCCGCACAGTTAGGTAGGGAATTAGAGAGAGAGTAAGAATGAGAATGAGGGTTCCCGGATAAAAATGATTAGATAATAAAATTTTCGTTCTATTAGTTTTTTCTAAATAGATGTTTTTCTATTCTGCTAAATAATTGTGTTGATTGTTAGGTTAGAATTTCCCGTTCAATGAGTGCACTGGTCTAAAGAAGTTTCTCACGTTTCGTTCGTTGTTGTAGTTTTCGTTGTTTGGTTTTACTCCAAGTCGGACTGCTTGGGAATCTCAGTCCACCATTTCTGTCCTGAAGCGTGTAGATTTTGTGTTTGGGGAAGAGCTTGACCTGTGATGAGAAACAGGTCGTCCAGTGCATTCGCTCCGGTAGAAAGACGGTTTCTGGTTAGTTTTCATTCGGTTGGATTTAGTGTTTTTCTTTGAATCCCAAGTACTTAACGTCTACTAGCGCGTTCCAATCTTTTGCATTAGACTGAACTCGCCCTGGGGTTTTGAGTTTGCTGGGCATCCGAAGCGACAAGTGGTCCTCTATGAAGGTGGCGCTTAAGCCATTTGTTTAAAAACCAATCCACGGAACACTCTAGTAGACCGATTTAGGCTAGCCAACTTTGTGCCGGCTACATAATCTCAGGCCCAGCAACATTCAAGATTCGTCAATCGTTTTATTTGTTAATATGGCTACATGGTAATAACAGCAACTCGGTGATTAAAAAGGTGCTCGTCTGCCTATTGGCAAACGTTTTTGCTTACTGAGCAGAAGACCGTGGGTTTAGTCCCAAGCTCCTTCGCGTTATATGATCGTTAGGACATCAATTCAGCTTATCATTTATCAAAACGAACCCTGCTGCAAACCCAACCCTCTTATCCAACATCCCAGTGATTCCTCGTGGAAGTGCAGAGGTGTTCTCGGCTTCCATCAAAGCGAGTGTCATGTCAACACAATCCTTCCCATTCCTTTCTTGACCTGTGTTCGGGCGCGGCGCTGGTATTGCCTAATTTAAGATCACCAGTTTTTATACATTGAGGATGATTGCTAGTCCAAGCTAGACCAAGCATCGTCTATTGGTTCTCTGTGTAATTACAGCTGATCTGGCAGTAACAGAGTAGCAACCGTGGGCGGTCAATCAAGCTCAAGCTCAAGCTCAAGCTCATGATACCAAGTGACTCTGAAAATTTTCCAAAGATCTTCAGGGGATCAGAGATCTCCAAAAACTTCTCAGGATGTTCTCATATCTTCAGGGGGAGTTTGGTGAAGGAGATGAACAACCCAAAGCGTACCATCCTCAAAATTCACTTTTGCCCGCTTTCTACTCTCTATATACAATTTTCACAGTGCCACTGTGAAAACACACTATCAACTCTATACTTTCATCTCCTCATCCATCGTATGAAATTACCACTTCAAGTTTAATATCTGACGTTAAGCATCTCCAACTATGAATCGCATAGTGATTATGTGTAGGAATGTGATGAGTGACTAAAAACTATCCACTGTAAAGCTTCCATCGGCCAAAATGTACGCAAAAAACTTGGTTTGTTTAGTCTTAATCACTGAAGGCCTACAGCATTCTATTCCAGAGCCAGTGGATTAAAATCCCAAGCCAGTCAAGAGGATATTCGATTTGAAACTACTTGCAACTTCTTCTGGCCTAAAGTATACCATTCTGCTTGCCACACACAATGAACGATCGCAAATGATAGCACAGGGAATAATTCTAGATAGTACTGGAACTAGGGCCTAACAGCTTTTGTAAACATTGACTTCCATCCATGATTTCTGGAAATTCAAGTCTCGCCCATGCAAACCAAAATCCCTTAATCGGGTAGGGAAAGACTTCCCCTATCCGATGGTTATATTTGTCTGCGTGTGCGTGCCTTGAGTTCCTTGAAATCATCGAAATAAGTCATTGTTTACAAAAGTTGCTACGCCCTAATTCCAGCTCTATCTAGAATTAAAAACACTTCCAATGATGTTGAGCTCAACACTTGCAGTTTGGCTAACAATTCAGTTCGATCACCGCCCTTTCATTATGTATGTAGGTAGGTGTTTCTGCCAGCGAATAACAAACATTCATTAGTCGGATGGCTGCTCTCTTGGAAAATAACCCAACAAAACATCTCTTGCATACTGATGAGTTCGGTAGGTGTATCCAAAAGTATGAATCAACAATTAGATCACGAAGACTCTAATACCTGGAAATGGTTTCATAACGGTTGACCAAATGGGTAAAATGCAAATACCAGTTAGCCATAGATGAATTCAAAAACAAACAAACAAAAAAATATCTTCATCATAACGCTTCCCCAAACCCAGTTGGGATTCCTGTCGACGAACTGTGTCCTTCGATTGAAACCGATGATAATACCATTTCTCTACTCCAAACCCTAAATCTAGCACCAGGAGAGGAAGCCACTTACCCGAACCGACAGATGATGGTAGGTACCCGTTGTTAATCTCTATGCAAATGATGTCTGGGGCCAGCTCCAGCCTACGATGCACAGTGGTCGGAAAGGTGACAAATCGTGGCATAACATAATAGCTCCTCAGGGTTGCGTTATGGAAAGCTTGTTTCTTGACCAAAGTTGATCCTGAAGTTTTATGCCCTAGTGACTAGCTCAAATTTTAAATAAATTATAATTGTTTTTTTTTGCGTAGATGTGTGGCAAAATCTATGTTCTAGCCTTGCATTGAATTAAATACGGTGAAGAATGAATAAAATTGAAATTTCAAATCGGGCCCGATAATCATGGTAACATGCTTCTGCGTAAATTTTCCTTCAGATGTCTCTGCTGTTCTGACATCTATAGGAAATTACGCATACACTTAGTTCCTTTAATTGTTAACAGAGAGCAGTGCGGACAAAACATGTATGGTACCTTTATATATTCAGTTAGAGTAACATCAGGAGTCCTGCCTTCATATTCTTCAACAAAAATACTTGCCAAGCTCCGCCCCTGGATGGGAGATCTAAAAGCATAAATAAGAGTTCCAAGATTTTTTCAGGGCCAGGTACTAGAGGAAATGACGGCTTCAGCATGACGGACTATTTTCGGCAACCCAAATTGAAACGCAAATTTCACTGGATTTTCTTACGAAAACACTTCGCTGAATGCATTCAAACGATTCTTTAGGTTTTCAGCTCAATTTGGTTATATTTCTACCACTGAGAAAAAGTAATCTAGCAGGGTTCTATTGAAATGAAACACACGCACTACAAAATGCAGCTGATTTCTAGTTGCCGATGAAAAGTTTTTAAATTACGAAAATTTGAAGTTAAAATAAGGCAAATATCACAACCACCCTATCTTTGAAGAATATAAAGCTATTCAAGCCACCCTATACTGATAGAAGCTGTCAAATGTTGAAAATAATAAGCAAAAACATTCCATTCGTGCACCTTCCTGTCGATGATGTAAATTTTGGCCCGCATTAACTATCGTTTTTTGTGGTGTAATAGTAATATTTTATACGAGTTGGAGTCAAAAAATAATAGATAAACGTGTTGCTCAGCAGTAATCAGCGAAATTTAGCATTTTCATACTGTTTTTCACGGTACAGTATCTATTTTAGGTCATGCATACTTTGCGGGTAAAATGAACATCCTTTGCTGGTGGTAAAATGAACAGTGCAAATTTCCATTATATCTTTCCAGATGCCTCGGGTTTATGTCAGGAAAATACAAAGGCAAACCTCAACAGAAGAACGGATGGCCGCGTCAAAACGTGCCATCGACTGTGGGATGTCAGTTAAAAGTGCTTCCATTAAATACAACATCCCGAGGATAACTCTCTATGACATTCTTCGAAATATGTTGGACGCCAAGCAGTTTCCTCCGTCTCGCATTTTTAATGCAGATGAAACAGGAATCAGTACGGTAGATATTCAACTAATATTATAATGATATTTTTACTTATTGTACTGTTTCACGTCAAGGTCCCTCCGAAGAAGCTGAAGATCACTGCCATGAAAGGTGTAACGATCAGGAAGTTTGAATAAATTTGTATATAATTTGATAAGGTTAAATTGTTTAAATTAAATTCCTTAGGGTAGGCAGTAGGAAGACACAAGCATTTTTGCTGAAATTTTTCCTAAGACGGGTCCATTTCATTTATGGATAAGGTAGGAAAGGGACAGTCGCGTAATTAAACGAGCCAAGTTATCTTTCGTGTTTTTAGATTCACGATAGGACACGAAGGGTTTCGGGAAATGATGGACTTCCGGTTCGTCCAAGTTTTACTTTCCTTTATCTGAGGATTCACGGTCTCGATCATTTCGTCCGTGACTTCCCAACGTTCTTGAAGTGTGCGCGTTTGTTCGTGGTCGTTTTCCCTAGTTAAAGTATGTAATTTAAAGTGATGTCTAGTGTTTAAAATTAATTAAAGATTTTTGTTCGTTCGCTTAGCTAGTAGAATAAGTGTGCATGTAGAAAATTGTGTGCGATCAGGAGAAAGGCTAGAGAAATACAGGTAATTTTTGATGTGCTCAATATGTGCTGTCCATGTCCGTGCTCGTGCTTGTGCTCACTGTTCTGGTGTAGTCGTGTTGTTAAATCGTTCGCAGCAATTCACCGTGCCCAAACGCAGCAACTTCTCTCCAACGGACGGAATTTCCCGGCAATCGGCACGGCAGAGTAACCGCCATCGCATCGGCGTGTGAAACGCCATTGTCAGCAAAGCACCTCCATTCATCGGATCACCATCGACGATCACTAAAGAGTGCGTCGAACCCGTCGATAGGTCATCGACTGTGACCTTCACGTAAGTCAACATCATCTGGTGAGTCAAGCCTTTTTTTTATTTTTGGAGTGTGGCGCCCGGCGAGGGCGCCACGGAGTGATTTTTTGCCAGTCTAAGACTGATGAGCGAGTAGCGCCGAGTTTCCGTGACACGCTTTTCCGGAACTCGTGATGTGGCAGACTCGTTTGGAGCTGAGTTGCCGATAAAGTGACGTCACACACATGAACCAGCAGAGCACATGAGCACGTTAGTTAGGGAGAGAGAAATCACACACACATAGGCGATAGGAGCGAACACACACAAGTAAACCGAAATCAATTGGAACATGTAAATAAATATACGTAGGATAAGTAATGTTGGAACACCCGTTATGCACTAAATATACCGCCTGAATAGTTTCGTAATAATAAATGTTTTCGTAAAATGACCATCTCGCTAGCTTTATTTGATTGAATGTATTCGACATCACTTCGCGTTCTCGGTTGTAGTTTCGTGTCCCGTCCTCATGTTGAGAGTTTGAATGTTCGGGAGAGTAGTCCACTTCCAGATCGAGGTGACTTCTAGTGGCAAGTGACGAGACTGCCGATGATGATAAATTCTCTTTTGTAGAGGTTTTTAGGTATGGGTGAGCTCTCACCGACTCTCTGAGTGACTATCGTGTTTGTGGTTTTATGGGGATAATAGGGTTTTCCCGTTTTGGACGTTTAGTTGAAAGCCGGCTTACCTGATCCGTAAATCCTTTCTAGGAAATTTAATGGACTCGCCCTTAGGAGAGTCTCAACCGGGCAAATTTACATTGGACGTGTGGTCTCCCTTGTAGAGTGGCGCTTAAGCCACACGTTTTTAGAGACGGATCGCCCGGGCTGGCTACAAAGGGAAAAAGTAGGTTGGATCCATTACCTCGGGTGAGAGAGGTATATTGACCACAGTCATGATGTGCATGTCCACAACTGGGCAACATGTGCCACCCTACGTGATTTTTCCCCGGATGTGCATGAACGAATCGCTGAAAAAAGGAGCACCGAACGGAACCAAGTTCAACTGTAATCCGTCCGGATATATGAACAGCGAAGTTTTCCTGGACTGGTTCGATCATTTTTCTGACCATGTCAACCCCACGGAACATAATCCAGCTCTGCTAATTATCGACGGGCACAGTTCTCATACCAAAAATCTGGCATTTGCAGAGAAGGCTCGTGCAAAATTTGTTACTGTAATTGTGTTGTATTGCAGTAATAAAATGCAACCTTTGGATGTATCTTTCATGGGACCGTTTAAAAGCTACTATGCCAGTGCTTCCGAAGATTTTATGCGTAAATTTCCAGGACAAGTTATTGGATTGTATGATGCCGCAGAACTGATGGATGTGGCTTTTCTAAAAGCCGCTTCGGTAGGTGCCGCTGTAAACGGTTTTCGTAAATCTGGCATTTGGCCACTAAATAGAGATGTCTTCAGTGATGAGGACTTTGCTCCTTCTGTTCTGTACTTCAAAGTAACACATCAGCCAGAGAGCACTACCCGAGCAAAGGATTATACCAAATTGATCTTTGTGGTTGAATAAACAGCCAAGATAACAAAAATTATAACAAAATCAAACTTCTGGGATATCACAAACATAACTGATTTAGTTATCATTGAAAACATCTTGTTAACAAATCCTGTGATCCATGCAAATTCTTTCAACAAAGTTCCAAAAAAAATTATCGATTTGGTGTAAAAACTTGACGTTGATAAGGGGCTGTCCATAAACAATTATCAACGGCCCATACAAATTTTAAAAACTTTGTATGGACAATTGTCTACGCAGGGGGAGGGGGGGTCAAGAATCCCAAAAAACTATCTACTACTATCTACCCTAAGAGAAGAGGTGACAATACGGGGGCGAAAATGAACCACTTTTCTGTCAAACGTGAACCAGCTCCTGATTGACCGATTTCATGTGCGTAAGATAGAGATAGAGATAGATAAAGATGGAGATAGAGATAGAAATAAAAGAGGAAGAAGCCAATTGTCACCTCTGCCTCTTAGATTTTACCGCTTCCAAAGAAGGCAGTTCCGAGAAATACGAAGCGAAAGCGTAAGTCAGACCAAGCGGCTGAGATAACAACGGAAAACTATCGTCAATGATTGACAGTGTCGGAAGCATCAAAAACTATCAAGGCGATCAAAAAAGGACGAAAGCCAGCAAAGAAGCGAACCAACGCGCAGAAACGGGATGGTGCTTTATTTTCGTATTAAAACCATGGCAAAGGATGAAAGAAATGCCTTTCCTGCTTGATCTGGTTCCATGCTGAATGTGCCAACAAGGACGATTTTGAATGCCGATTTTGTAACTAACTCATGATTTTTTTGAGTTTTCGTTTACTTTGTTCCAAAACTGTTAATTAAATAAATGGTTGTTTTATTTTTTGAATTCATAAGTGAAAAAGCAGTCTTAAAATAAATTAAACTGCTGTTTGGTTGTTTTTTTTTAGATTTTTTTTTTCAAATATTTTCGGCCTATGCTCCTATTTTGGGCCTAATGCTAAAATTCAGGTTTGCAGCAACATGCCACTGATTTTCATATGCTAATGATATTATGTAATTCATTATGTTCCATTTAAGCAGACAAATCAGGCAGAAGTTGCTTTAATCATGCGTTTTAGCGTTAGGCCCAAAATGAGAGCATGGGCTTAAAATAGGCTCCGTTACCCTATAATTAATAGTTTTCAATGTTGATGTCCAATAAATGATAAAAATCAAAAGTAATGTGCATTTTACCCTCACAAGGTGTTCATATTACCACCTCCTCATGTTCATTTTACCACCATGCTGCTGAATTGTGTGCCATTTCACTAATTTTAAAAATACGAAAAAATGCTAATAAAATATCGAATTTGACTATTTACTATCAACGCTTACGTCAAATATATGTTAAGTATAGATCACATGCAATTACTTTTGTGTTGCATTATTTAATTAGTGACAAATTGTAGAAAATGCTTAACATGTTCATTTTACCACATTTTCCCCTACATGGCATGTTGAGACATTGAGCTCGTAAGAGAGAATTTTCTCTCTTGGATTTGAATTTTTTGGCTCTCTTGGGACTGGTAGTAAATAAGCGGGTAAAAAATGAACGGGAAAATTTGTTTTTATTTAATTGTAGCTTGTTTAACAATATTACCAGGAAAAAAGTGAACGACAAAGTCCATGAATTCTTTCTTTACGCTGTCGTCAACTTGTTTTGACCTGAATATGCATCAAAAGCGAATAATTTAATCTTGTACAAATTTCTATTTCGGGATTTTTATTCCTTACTACCAATGGGACAGCACCATCTGTGTGAAAAAATAGCCTTTACATAATGATATATAATCTGATATATAATTTGAATTCATAATTCGGCCGCAAGGGTGGCGCTGCTGTTAGCTTTTTAATAAAGAATTATAGAAGGATGGTGTCTTTCCCAAAACACCATCCTTCCATTCTCTTCTTATTCGCATTTCAAGCTTATTGCTTAGTACATATTAGCTTATTGCGAGCTCTTAACTTAGTGTTCTAAATTCACTTCCACAGTTATTAATTGAGAGCTTTCGTCGGTCCCTCGACCGGACCGGGAATCGAACCCGCCCGCCTCCGGCTTGGTAATACCGTGCCTTTACCGACTATAACGCTTTTTAAAAAAGCTTGCTACAGCGCCACCAGAATTCTGAACTAAAATTATGTCACCAAATGAAGGCCTTGGTACTAAGGATCAACTTTTCCAAAGACACAAGGCTGCCATAATGCAACTTTGAGGAGCTATCAACTTATGCCCCGATTTGGTAGCTCTCCGACCACTGTGCGACGACGCACCATCCGAACGGATTCCACCACAAGAGTGATGTATATGGAAAAATGGCAAACCAATAAAGATGCACATACACACACATACACACACACACGCAAGCCCACCCGAGGCCAGCTTAGAAAATGGTAAATGGCATTGAGTGCAGGGATGCCAAGTGTACAAGAAAGTGCTTCTTCCCATAGCATTTTCAATATTTGTATACATGAGACACCCTTAATTACAGCATATATTCCGGATGTTAAACCTGAAATCTGAAATTTACATGAGTCGTCAATTCTAGCATTAACTACATTAAACAACGCCAAGGAAAGTTCGGAAATCGAAGTTATGGAATCATCAGATGATATGATGATATGCTGTACTAGCAAGTTCAAAGAGCTTGTAAAGTTGTTGTTTGGCATATGAAACCTGTTAATTTCACAATTTCACAATCAGCGATTTTATGGTCGGTGAGTACTCACTCAACTACACGTGGCCAACTATAAATTTTCGGAGGTTATTTATAGGAAAAATAAAAGCAAAATTACAGAAAGTATTTGTTAAAGCTGAAAATATAAATTTAACTCTATGAGTCACTTAATGTATTCAAAATAAATCATTGATCTCTCGAGATGCTTTAAAAAATCAATTTCAATCACTTTTTATGCTCGAAAGGAATTTACTTAAATGATAACAAAATTTGATTTAAAAAGATTCCCAAGATTCTGGGAATCGTGTTTCCTTTGAAAATCTTCGTGATGCAAGATTTGTTGAAAAAATTGTTAAAATTTCATCCAGAGATTTTCAAAAATATTCAAGATTTGAAAAAATAAATCATGAGACCTGGAAGCTTTTAAAAGGGTTATAACATAATTTTCGAAGGAGAAGTTTGGAGCATAGCTTATCCTGACAATCTGTGGAGAAGAATACAAATTCCAAATTAAATTCTTAGTTTATTTTAGAAGATTTCAAAAGGAGTTGTGAAAAAATAAGGAAAATTCCTACGTGATTTTGAGGAGATTTGTATGGGAATCGTGAGGAAAATGACAGATTAATTTTATGAAGAATTCCAAGAGAATTCTGATGAGAATTCAACAAGGAACATAGTTCTAAGACTGGCGATGATTTCAACTTAGTGCGAAAGATTTATCACAGAGCTCACCGATCTTTCCTTAAGATGCTCTCTGATCTTTCCTTAAGGTCTTTGAACAACCTGAAGTTTTTTTTTCAGTTGGTTTGTTTATTAGGCCTCATATGTCTTAAAAGACTCTACGAAGCCGAGTAATACCGAATAGTTGCATAATTAAGCAAAAGAGAAAACGGCTCTAATGTTGGCCTATGGATCTAAGATTGGGCCCATCGCTAAAAATCTGCTGTTTATCAATTTTATCTAGATGAACGCGTCATTGGGACGGTACTAATGGATATTTTTGGTCGCTATTGAAAATTTAGTCGATTGCTGAATTTATGTATGGGCCCAAATTAGGGGAATTTAGGCCGGCATTACATGCGAAACATTATTTATGAGTTCTGCTTATTTTTCCTTTATCAACACAATCCGCTTGGCCTCCACTTCGTACACTTTTGCCTGGTTAACACTAGTACTGGTTTACAATTCTCCATTCTCCTTCTTCAAGTTCTTGCTACTGCCCTGAAATAAATGGAACTGTTTTTAAAAAACCTTAAAATTTACCCTACAATCTCTGGAGTTCTGTGAATTCCCCTCTGAATTCCCCTTAATATTTTTGAAGTTTTCTATACAACTCACGAGATCTCTGGACTGCCCTGACATGTCTGGAACTTCATAAAGTTTCTCCAATTTTTTAAAAAGTTTATGAAGCTATCCTGAAACTTACTTTTACAGATCAATAAACTTCCCTGAAAGTCTGCACCTTACTTAAATTATTAGGACTGCCCTTACAATCTCTGAGCTTCCCTGACGATCTCTAGACCTAGCTTTTCTGAGGTTCTTGGAACTTCATTAAATTTTCCTAAAGCTCTCTGAACTTCTCTTAAGTTAACATGACGTCCATGAGGTTCTCTTGATATTTCTGAGTAAACTTCGAAAATGTTTCCGATTTTTGTTTAACTCACCTTATTCTCACACAGGCTTTTTATTAAACCTATTTGAACTTCTACCTAAATTTTTGTGAATCACCCTGAAGTTCTTGCTTCGCTTCTGATTATGTTCCTGAAATTGTCCTGAAATTAATGAAACTACCCTAAAGATTTCAAAGCTTCCCGGCATTTTCTGCATTCCCGTGAATTGTTCGGAACTTCTGAGACAACACTTCAGAAAAAGTCTTCCAAAAACTTAAACGATGATCTTCCCAGAGCTTGAGGAAAGTTCATCCCAGAACATGAAGTAAGTTCTTCCCAGAACTTGAGAGAAGTTCTTCCCAGAATTTTAAAAAAAGTAGACGGGTCTGTGCCTAGCGGCACGGACGGAAGTTTGACGAAGGACCGCTAGTGGACGGAACAAATATGTTGAGAATTTAGTTCTTTTAATTAATCGATAATCTTAACTCTTTCCGTTCTTGAATTGTTGGCCCTAAAAATAGCTGGTTGTTTTTGAAATGATGCCTGAGAAGGGCAATTTTTTTCTGGTGTCCTTTTGATCGTTTGAGGCAGGTACTGTGTAGCTGATGAAAAATAGTAATTATTGAAACCTGCAATTTTAAAAGATTGTTTGTAACATTAAATTCTGAATGATGATATTAATACTAACCTATATAAGTAAGTAAAGGCCGATGGAAAGAGAAATAGGTGATGAATACTTAACATCTAAGATCTGTAATATGTAGCGCAAAGGTCGTTAGTGGCCGGAACAAACGTGATTTCTCTTAGTTCTTTTAATTATTCGAAAATCTATTACCTCCTTCTGTATTTGAATTAGTGGCCCTGAAAAGGGCCTTTTGATTTTCAAATGGTGGCCCTGAAATGGACCGTTTGTTGTTTTTCCTGGTGCCGACCGAATAACGGCGACTCAGTCATGCTGCCTATTGCAGGAAGTTTTTCCTCCAGTCAATGTGGGTGCATTCGTCGTCGTCTTCGTATTGGTACAATGCGTGCTGTTTCACGTTTATCCGTCCGTTGCTCGAAAGTAAATGACGAAGAAAACGATTGGTAAAATGGTGAGCGGTCAACCGAGTGGTGAGCTCACTAATGTGAGCATGCGCAATGCGTCGTGTGTTCGATTTGCGCTCTATCGTTACGTCCGTGTTTGAGATTTTTCGTTACAAGTCTGAATTTTAATTTTTTTTAATGTGACCCCCAGTATGGAAATCAAAGAGGTAGTCCTACGTTAAAAAGTTTCAATAATGATAAGGACAAGGAAAAATTCTAAAACTTCCAAAATCCCCGCAATTTTAGAATTATTTTCCATGATTCATTGGAGCAACAAGGACTTCCAAAGTCTTTCGGTATTTTGAAAATCTGAAAACTTTCGGCATTTACAGAACTTTTAAAAACTTGAATACATTCTTCAAAGTGAGTGAGCTTTTTTCGCAAACAATGAACGGCTAAAGCCATTGTTTACAAGAGTAATTTCCTCCTTTAAAATATTGGCCCTGAAATGTGCTTTTGGCATCGGTCAATTCTTGCACATTTCCAGTATTTTCCTTAAAATTACTAGAACTGCACTCAAAACCTCTGAGCTTCCCTGAAGATCTCCAGACCTTGCTTTTCAGAGGTTTTTGGAACTTCATTAAATTTTTCTTAAGCTCTCTGAACTTCTCTAAAGTTCGCTTGACGTCCATAAGGTTCTCAGGATACCCCTGAAAAATCTTCGAAAGAGTTTCCGAATGTTTTTTAACTTACCTTATTATCCCACAGTCTTTCCATTTAAACTACCTGAACTTGCACACACAATTTTTGTGAATCGCTCTGAAGTTCTTGCTGCTTGATGTTTGTTCTTGATGGTCCTCCCTTGGGGCCTCCCTTAGCTCAGTCGGTAAAGGCGCAGCTACAAAGCAAGACCATGCTGGAGGTGACTGGGTTCGATTCCCGGTCCGGTCTAGGAATTTTTCGGGTTGGAAAATTTTTCGACTCCCTGGGCATATAGAGTATGATTGTACTTGCCATACAATTATACTAATGCAAAAATGGTAGCAGGCATCGAAAGCTCTCAATTAATAACTGTGGAAGTGCATCTAGATCACTAAGTTGTGAGCACGCAATAAGCTAATATGCCATAAGCAATAAGCTTGAAATGCGAAGAAGAAGAAGAAAAAGAAGAAGAAGAAAAAGAAGAAGAAGAAAAAGAAGAAGAAGAAAAAGAAGAAGAATGATGGTCCTGAAATTGTCCTGAAATTAATGAAACGGCTCTAAAGATATCTAAAACTCTTCCAAAAGTTTTAACTATACTTTTCCCAGAACTTGAGGGAAGTTCATCCAAGAACATGAGAGAAGTTCGTACGAGAACGTGAGGGAATTTGAGGGGATATTTTTTTTTCCTTGATTTGTTTTCCGTCGATCTTGTTTTCTGTGCTGAGCACCAATGCTACCGACGCCAGGGAGGCAACTCCCACACCTGGACCCTACACCTATCGACCCATCAACTCATGAACCGGGGACCAACAGCTTTACTTTTCCTTTCCGAAGGAAGGCGTGATCAGAGATGTTTTGCCTCAGAACATCCTGGCGGCGCCGACTGGGATTAAACCCAGCCACCTCCAGCATGGCCATGCTTTGTAGCTGCACCTTTACCGACTAAGCTAGAGAGGCCCTGAGGCAAGTTCATCTACGAGCTCTAGAAAAGTTCTTCCATGGACTT
The DNA here is from genome assembly GCF_037179485.1 of Ochlerotatus camptorhynchus. NCBI lineage: Eukaryota > Metazoa > Arthropoda > Insecta > Diptera > Culicidae > Ochlerotatus > Ochlerotatus camptorhynchus. The sequence goes on along the minus strand of NW_027040507.1, from coordinate 2,154,593 downwards.
CCAAAAACTTCTTCCCATAACTCCAAAGAAGTAAGCGGCACTGGTAGTGTAGTGGTAAGCGTGATTGACTCTCACCCCAGCAGGCCTGGGTTCAATCCCAGTCAGTACCGCTGGGTTGTTCTGAGGCATAACATCTCTGATCACGCCTTCCTTCGGAAGGGAAGTAAAGCCGTTGGTCCCCGGCTCATGAGTTGATGGGTCGAAAGGTATGGTCGAGGTGTGGGAGCTGCCTCCCTTCGATGGAGTTCCCTGCACCTCAACGGGTGTGTTACAACTCCTTCGGCATTTACAGAACTTTTTTAAACTTGATTAAATTCTTCGAAATTTACAGAACAAAAGCAAAAATTCTTCGAATTCAAGAATTTTTAAACGTAGGGAAATTTACGTATTCTCGGCAACCTAAGCAGCGACCTTCTTTCTATAGCCTTTTTCTCTAAGGAACGCACACATATGCAGTATTGGTTTGTTTACAATCTATTGCTGCCAGCTGCTCTAACAATTTCAGTCAAAAGAATTGTCAAAAACTGTTTTGAAACGCTTTTACAAAGCTCCAATCTTCTCTAGTGAGAGCGAGTATTGTCGGCAACCAGTTTTTCTTCGGCAACCGTTCCATTTGAACTGCATGTAAATCTGCTGTTCTATTATCGGCAACTCGAAATCAGCTACAATTTGTAGTGCGTGTGTTTCATTTCAAGAAAACCTTGCTAGATTTCTTTTTCTCAGTGGTAAAAATATAGTCAAATTGAAGCTGAAAGCATAAAAAATCGTTTGCATGCATTCAGCGAAGTGCTTTCGTAAGAAAATTCAGTGGAAATAGTGTTTCAATTTGGGTTGCCGAAAATAGTCTGGCATGCCGAAGCCGTCATTTCCCCTACTTCGGGAAACTTTGGAACATACAGAACATTTTTAAGAACTCCAGAAACGTTCTGCATTCTTCGGAAAGTTCAGCAAGTTTTTGAAAAGTTCTGCACACTTTCTGTGACATCAAGTTCTGTTTACAAAAGTTTATATACCTTTTTCGAATGTTACGCGAGAAGTATTTACATGCCAAAATACGTGACGAACAAATGTCATTAACACTATGCCTTGATCGATATATGAATACATAGTGTGAATAGGATGTAAGTCTAAGATTAACTATAAAAGCGTTGATGATGTGTGCCTGTATCCAATTTATAGCAAACTAATATTTGTGTGTGTGTGTGTCAGAATTCCACGCATGAAATCAGTGCCAACATTTCAAAGGAGCGTAATTTCTTTTGTAAACAATTGCTTTAGCCGTCGATACCTCGCAAATAAAAGCTCACCCCTCCAAATTGGCAATGAAAGCTGTTAGAGGAAACATTCATCTGCCTGTTGGTGTCATTAATTTTCATGAGTGATCTTTTTTCTTCGTGAGAAATCGACCGCTAAAGCTATTGTTTACAAAGGCAATTACGTCCCTTTGAATTGTTGGCACTGATGTGTGCTTTTGGCAACGATTAATTCTTGCACTATTCCAGTATATTGGGTGTAGAAATAACAGACATTTAAAAAATTCAAACGGTGTGGAGTAGCTTGAAGAGACTGAATTGGGTTCTTAATTTACAAAAAAATATAGCGATATCGAGCATAGCGATATTCTTTTCGATTCCATTTACTTCCATCTCGATTTTTTATCTAATCTTATCTAATATAATACACGAGAAAGCATTCTGGAAAATAATAAGGTTAGATATAGCCTAATCAATTTTATTGTCAACATTGTAGTTTGCAGCAAATCAGATATAGGGGAAATGGCCTTTCGGCCTAAATGCTCCTAATTTGGGCCCATACATAAATTATGCAATCGACTAAATTTTCAATAGTGACCAAAAATATCCATAAATACCGTCCTAATGACGTGTTCATATAGATAAAATTGATAAATAGCAGATTTTTAGCGATGGGCCCAATATTAGATCCATAGGCCAACATAAATAAATATATTTAAACAGCGATGCAATTCGTGAATCTACAGAGGTGGACGGATGCGTGGACATACCGCACCAAACGATCCGATTTATGTAAGAGTGATTTTAACAAACATATGTGATGTAATGAATGGTTTATATAATTTAGTATAATTTAAAGATCTCACCAAATGTCTCCAATGTTCCCCAAATTCCTAATTTATAGATAAAAATGGAATGATCTCAGCAAAACTGGTCTGCTTGACTGTGATCATCAACATTTCCAGGCTTCTGAAAAACTACTACGAAATTTCACTTAGGTTGCTTCTTCTTAGTGTGGCTGTATCGGACGATTGGGTGTTGGAGCTGCAATGGAGATTTATTTTTTCATAACTGCGACTTAATCGGGGATCCAGCGTTTATGCATTATTTGGGCTACAAAATGGTGAGTTGACATCCTGGAAGGAGCGGAATACCTAGCTCTGCTCCTCACAAGTTCCTACTACACGCCTCCCCGAGTCATATGATAACAAAAGACTACCAGCTAAAACATAGACACAGCTGGGTGGCGTAGTCTGGGCAATGTTGCCAGTCCGGCAATAGCAAAGTGAAGAGGTGCGACGTGAACACTGGCGCGGTAACCATAGTACGGTGATAGAGGAAATGCTTCACCAAACCCGAGCGTCTGTTCAGCATGGAGGTGTGGCTCAAAACGGCGTCTGCTCTCCATGTTAGGAGCGGCTGATCACCGTCCTAGTGCTAGTGTAGGACTCTAAACAGAGCTGTGTACGATGGTCCCCCAGCGAGATAGGGGGTTGGGGCAGGCCCAACAAGCCGCCCTGAAAAAAAAACATAACGTTGCAAATACTGAAGAAAGAAATACGGATCGGAACAATCGGCACAGACCTACGCGACGAAATAAGGACTACGATTGGAAACTTGGAACATGGAACTGTAAATCGCTCGGCTTCCCGGGCTGCGATAGGTTAAGAAGGCAACCTGTGGACCCTTCGCAGACTACGAGGCTGGCGAAGTGTGGCCATGGATCAAGTAGAGGGGAGACGACTTCTTCAGACAGCAGAGGACAACACGGCGTTAGTCTGATTGGTAAGGTAAGTAAGCGTTTATGCAAAGGGAACAACTTAATTGTTGCTGTAGATTACTTGGTATTACGTGAACTCTGATGGGAATCTCTGAGGTATGAAGAACAGAAACACCAGCACTCTGATATATCTCACCTTACTGTAACATCAAACTACAAAAATAAGGAAAAAAAAATAAAATAAAAGAAACTGCAAGACTTCTACAATACTGGCATTCTGGGCTACGGTGAACAAATCAGAACTTGAAAAAACTTGATCGAGTTGATATTAAATTAATTTAAAACCGGCGACGACGGCAATAAACTGTCACGCAAAACTCAAGAATCAATCATTACCTTGGCGCGCATAGTCAATAACGCTTGCGTTTGACGTTTACACACTACCGCCATCTGTTCAGCATACTACCATAGAGGTAACTCTTAGACTAGAAGGTCCCGAAATAACGTGCTCAACTTTTTGGCTCAGCTCTGGTACTCTCGATTTACCCCTCGAAACATAGGAAAATCCACTAATTTTATCTGTCAAACTGTCAAGGCGAATCAAAACAAACATTGTGTAGTAGTAGAATTTCGACTATAATGGGGTACATTAATCGTTTGCTTGAGTCCAATAGGCTAGTCAAGTAGTGGGCCAATTTAAAATCGTTAGTTTCGTATTGATTGTTGATACTACCCATCACAGTATTGTCAACAGATGGCAGCAGTGTTTTTCCTTGATTTTTTTTTTCGTCGATCTTATTTTGCGTGCTGCGCACCAATTCTACCGACGCCAGGCAGCTCCAACACCTGGACCCTACCTATCGACCCATCAACTCATGAACCGGGGACCCAGGCCTGCTGGGGTGAGAGGCAATCACGCTTACCACTACACCACCGGCACCGCTAACAGTAGTGTTTTAGCCACGATGTCTTATAAACAAAAATATTCGATGTGTTATGTCTGTTTGTCTGTGGTAGTACAGAAGCCATTCACTTGGAATGACCTCCTCGGAAAAATTCAACATGATTTCTGATTCTGACCGAGATCGCGAACACGTTTCATTTCACCACCGATATCACTAGTACCTACTCGTAAATTAAGTATGAAAAGATTAAAAAAGACAAAACGGAACGAACTCACCAAATCTGTCCAAGTGAACCTAACAAGCTGCCTTGATGTGTTTGTTGGAGAAGAAGTCCCAATTGCAGACGGTTCGCTTCACGGGGCCGGTATGAACTAATCCGGTTTGTGGTAGAGCTCGCATAGAATATCCCAAATGTAGTCTTGAGTACTTTTTGGCCGTCTAATACAATCCGGACACTATGTAATTCTATTCCCTGTTCTTCACCAATATCACTATACAATCCGGAAAACCACAAAATCCAAAAATATGACGGAAGGAATTTTTTTCGCTTCCGTCTTCATATACAGCATTCTTCGATCTTCTTATTTCCATCTCCGTTTTTTAAACAAGAATTAAAGCAAAACAAATCACTTCACTGTTTGCAAATCTGGCAAAATCAAGGGATAAGACAATCAGCACATTGTGCCGAAATTAGATTTGGCACATCCATCGGCACACCTAAGGCACAATCTCGTAGGCATTGGATTGTTGTAAATAGAATAGGAGCACTGCTGGGCAACTATCATTGAAGCTGTTCACAACATTACGTGCTGTTTGACTGTATATTCAGGAACATCCTCTGATTCAGTTTACCAGAGGAACGCAGACCAGCAGTTCACTTCTCGGTCCACTTATAGATTTAAATCCGAAATGTAGGTTCTAGTGTGGGTTCGAGAGAAAGAGGTAATTAATCGGACCCCATAATGCTGCAACTCACACAAAACAACAAAACAAACTACAGAAGTCGCATGCATCATCCTCTATATTCGGTCTCCAACGATGTTCCCCAGCGGTTCAATTCTTTTCGGCCGCTGATAGACTGTTGCTTTCCACATCACGAAAGGGTAGGTTTCTGGACTGCCTTTGAGGACTTTAATTATCCTATGAACGCAAGAAAAATTTCGAATACCCGCCACTATCCGCGTCATCCTCAATCGGCTGGCGAAGCTATGAATTTGAGCATCATTTACAACCGATGTAGATATTGAATTTTTCCTTGGTTGCCACTATACCGATTTATAATTGCGATTTCAAACCGAAACATTCAAGGTATCAGAATTAATCATGTTTTGTTTTTGTTTTTTTAATAATCCACATCCAGAGGGCCAGTCACTTTTGAATGTATGGGAATGGTAGGACAGCATTTGAAAAGGACTGGAAATTTTCAGTTTTTATTCATTATCGTCTTTATGAGCAGTTTTAGATGCACACAAATTGCACAAGTACATTACTATGGTGGTAAGTTAAATACTCGTTAATGTTTTTCCTTCTGTGAAAGCATGTTTAGTCACAAATCGTGGCTTTTTTTTGACATTCTTCATACTGCAAAAATGATTTTTCTATCAATGAAGGGGCGACATCTCTCGGATCTTCAGTATAGCTACTATTCAAATCATATAATTAATAACCGGGTTTCCGGGTTGAATATTTGACAAAGAATCGCAGCTTGCTCTATGACTGGCACAATCGGCTTACTTGCGGCACACTGACAAAACATATTACTCAAGATTGGTGTGCGGAGCAACCTGCCCCTTGGGCAAAATCCGAAAAAACAGTCCGGCAAAAATCTGGCACAGCAAATTAACAAAGGGAATTAGGCAGATTTGTCGAAAAATCTGTCTAGCAGAGCTTAAATTTCTCTGGTTGTACCAGATAAATCTAGCAACATGGCAACGCTGACTGTCAACGCTGACAGCTCGCTACCATACAAAGTACGACCGAGGGGCGCTAAGGTGGCGATTTTTGTTAATGTAATCACACACTTAGAAATTATTTTTTTGACACGAGACGTAATTCAGCTTTGACGTAAATCATGGAAAGCAAACAAACATGGCATGTAAAATTAAGTGTCCTGAAACTGAAACATATGCAACTCAACGAAAAGTGCGTTTGATTGAATTGATTTTGTCGTCCTTATCACGAATCCTTTAAATTTGTCGAACCTCTTAACGGAATCCCTTAATGAAGAGCTTTGAGTGGGTTGGTTTATTTCCTTTAAATTCCGCCCTGTAAATCTTATGAAATATTAGATAAAATCTTAGCTTGATTTTAATACCGCCAATAAAGTTCTCAGTATCCCAAGCGGAACCCGGTGTTCCTTCGTCATCGGCATGGACTGGAAATGGAATCCCGACGACCCATTCTCATTCATTCCGCAAGCCCACAAAACCGAACCGCATCAACAACAACAACAACTCAATTATCTTTTTCCTCTCTCCCTCGTTTTTCTTCTAGGTGCTGTACCCACAACCACGAGATTCCGGAGTGTACGAGTGTCAGATATCCACAACGCCCCCGGTGGGATACTCCATGACACTGTCCGTCGTCGGTAAGTAGGTTGATCTGGTGGGTGCTGGTGGTTCTTTCATAATTTTCCTCGGTTTCTTCGGCTTTGCTCCTAAATAATTGCTAATCTTTTGACAGATACGCGTATTTCGTCTACTACTTGCAGACTTCATCAGTGCCAAGTACTCAACAACAACTTGACTGATTCTCATGTCAAAAGGGCCGCTTGCATGTGTCGGTCTCAGGGCACTGAAATTCACATGTCTTTTTCGTAGTGTACACGCTTATTTAAAATAGTTCCAGTGCTCTAACATTGATGAAAGTTTTGACAACCTACCTACCCCTATGTGGTATTCTGGTTGAGCGTGCACAACAGTGGGAGAGAGCTTTCTGAGAGAGTTGAGCATAAAGGGTCGGAGACGACGAAGGTGGAATAAAGATGGTGTGTTTTGATAATCTAAGTGAATAAAGCGTAGTGTTTTGACTGGCATTTAATACCGATGATCCTGGGGATATCACATTGGCGATCCTGCCATGATGTTGGTAATCAAGGTTTTTGAGAAGTCATGTTGAATGTAAGTATCCCACATATTGATTTTGTTTTGGTCGAGGAAAAGAGTGAGTTTGGATGAAAGGCATATAGAGCTTTTCGAACTTGACACGATGTACACTACTGTACCATTTAAATCGAGGGAGTGTGAGCAAGAGGGAAAGAGGTTGGTAACCATTCATTCCAATGTGTTGGACGGAGAAATACGATTTAACGTCAAAAAGATCTATGAAAGCTCTGTGAAGTGTTGCCAGAAATATTTGAGGTTGAGCAGATTTTATGAATCATTGCCAATGTGTCTCCGCTAGCAAGAGAGAAAGAGTAATCATGACTGTTTGAGCCGGTGAAGACCATGGCCAAACAAACGGAAAAATTCAGTAAATAAGTGGCTGAACAGGAATATGTCCATTGTCAAGCACACATTATACTGTTGAGCCGAGTTGAGCTCATGGCCATCAAGTATAACTTATTTTGAACCGATAATGCGACGATCATGGTCAAAACAAAAAACAAAAAACAAATTAATAAAAATTACGCTCATAGCTAAAATATATTAGAATAACTCTCGTTACAGCATGCAAAGCTTGATTCCAGTGTATTGTGTAAATAAGAGTTTTTTTTCAGGGCGACGCTTGTTGTGAAACAGAAAAGACACGAACAACAACAAAAAACAGACTGGCATCAAACATTACGAACAAGGAGACTGAGGACCCTGTCTAACACGCTACCAGCGAGAATCCAATTCTGGTTAAAAGCTTCCATGCCGACTTCGTGTTTGCATGAAAATACTGTCTGTCTCATTAAATTTTCGGCAACAGCTCAAACGAATAACGAAGTACTACAGATAGAGAGAGTGAGAGATTGACTACATTCTGAAACAGCACGAAGAAAACGCCCATTCCGAACGACGTTGTGCCGTGTACGCGTCAACCTGTAAGTGGAAAGAATTTGTTGAATCGCGGTGGACTCATTTGCATTCTTATTTGTGCAACAGTTGGAAAAATTCCTTGTTTACGGAAGATGAGTGGTGTTTGGCGAGAAAGTGAGCGTTCATCAGCGGATGGGGGGAGAGGTAGCTCATCGATTCTTCCGGTTCGCCTCCTAGCATCGTGCTATAAGGTACCAGGCGATAACCAGGGTAATTGATCGATAGCTCGATGACGTCATTTCGTTGGCGTCTGCAATGGGAAATTCTCATAGCAGGCGTTGACGATGGGACGTTGTCGAGTTGTTGAATAGCAACTATCGTGGTAACTCACCGATTACCTGCCGATCTGCCAAATTTGGAAAGACGTCTGCATTGAATTGTCTCATATAATAATATTCCGCCCACTATATCACAAGAAATTGCGAGTAGCTGAGTGGAATGGAGATAAGTTAAGCATTGGGTACAGGACCAAGTCTCCCCTGGGTGGTGCCAAAAGATGAGTGCATTAGAATCATCAAGTTGCCATAAGGCACGGAATGAGACTATTGCATTGCTGGGTAGTCAAAGTCTTCCATTCGTTAGTCATTTCAGGTGAATTAGAACAGGTTTAGGTTTAGGGTGGGCCAGATTTGGATTTTCAGATGTAATCCTGGATAGGACCCTGTCATTGAACGTCGCGTGAAAGTGGAACTTAATGAAGGCCTAAGTCCTTTTTGGTAGTTTTTAGTTTTCGGATTTGAAAGATCGTCGGTTACAGTGGCCTGCTTACTGAGCAGAAAAACGCGGTCCCAGGTCCTTACATATCAAAGAGATGTATGGTAAAATCGCTTGTGTATCGTGTATTTTGCGAAACTCGTTGTTGTCGTTGGTTCCGGGTTTGAATGGATACACAAATTTGAGCAACGGTATTATGTGATATGAGGGGCTCGGTGGCCTTAGAGCAACCGTTTTTGCTTACTGAGCAGAACATCATGAGTCTAATCTCAGGCCCATCCTCATTCAAGATTCGTCAATCGTTTGATTTGTTAATATGACTACACGGTAATAACGGCAACTCGGTGATTAAAAAGGTGCTCGTCTGCCTAGTGGCAAACGTTTTTGCTTACTGAGCAGAAGACCGTGCGTTTAGTCCCAAGCTCCTTCGCGTTATATGATCGTTGGGACATCAATTCAGCTTATCGTTTACCAAAACGAACCCTGCTGCAAACCCAACCCTCTTATCCAACATCCCAGTGATTCCTCGTGGAAGTGCAGAGGTGTTCCTGGCTTCCATCAAAGCGAGTGTCATGTCAACACAATCAACACAATTCCTTTCTTGACCTGTGTTCGGGCGCGGCCGGCGCTGGTATTGCCTAATTTAAGATCACCAGTTTTTACACATTGAGGATGATTGCTAGTCCCAAGCATCGTCTATTGGTTCTCTGTGTAATTACAGCTGATCTGGCAGTAACAGAGTAGCAACCGTGGGCGGTCAATCAAGCTCAAGCTCAAGCTCAAGCTCAAAGTGAGCGTTCATCAGCGGATGATTCAGATGCGGAGGATGGCAGAGTTCGCGTTCCGATACTGGCAGTAGATAAGCAGAAATTTTCATTGTTTACCCCAGTGACCAAAGCTCCAAATACTCCAGAGTGGTTATCGGGTACGTGGCCGTTGAAATCTTTCGACGAAACATTGCCGACTTACAAGCGGAAAGCGGAATGGGTTCGCTTCCACGATCAATTTGAGAGAATTGTCTCATGTAAAGCGCCGGTAAGTCCCAGCAAGAGACTCACGGGGATGAAAATCTTTGCCGGCAATTACTTGTTGAGCATTATCGAACTGCAAGAGAAGCTCATTCATCAGGATTCGACTGATGTTTACATCAATACTGTTTCCGCAGTGAACAGATATTTCGATCAGACGTGTGACTCTGCTAAAGAACGTTTGAAGTTTCGTGAGATGCGTATGAACGCGAATGACTCGTTCGGAGATTGGGTGTTGCGGCTAGAGGCACAAGCAAAATTTTGCGATTTCAAAGACCAACAACGCGAAGAAGAATTTGTGCAAGCTCTCTTGAGGCGATCGATTTCAAAAAATAGCAGACAAACTCTATTAGATGTCTGACATGTTCGAGAATGATCTTCAACGAATTATCAAACACGGCAAGCATCTGGACTACATCCGGATGGAAGCAGCTGAGCTGAACAAAGTGCCTAAGGAGTCAACAAGCTTCTCGAGTTCGGGCCAAGGTGTAGAAGATGTTGAGATTCGTCCAGTTAACGCTTTGCATTCACTAAAGCCAACGTTGGGATCACGTCGGTTTGAACCGTCAACTTCCGTTATCGTCACGGTAATCCACAGCAGTGAAATATTCGAGGTAATGATGATGTTCGACCTTGTACGAAATGTGGACGTTTGCATGGCCCTAAAGGATGTAAAGCTTTTCGGGTGAACTGCTACTCCTGTGGAAAAGTGGGTCATTATGCTGAGTTCTGTCGCACACCGAGAACTACCAACTCCAACTATTATGACCGTGCCAATGAAGTGAAGGTCGAAGCTGAAGTAATTAACCAGGTACATAATGAAATATCCTCAAAATTATAACTGAGAGCCTACTTATCTTGTTGAATGTTATCTCACGCCTATATAATAATAAAAATAAATGATATGGCATGAATGATTTTTTTTTCTATTTCTACTTCTATTTTGTTTGCAGTTGATTACTCAAAAGCCTAATCTTCAACGATTTTTGGAAGATCCTAGGCTTGTTGATTGCGTAATCGGTACTGAATGCATCCAGTTATTAATTGATTCTGGTGCTAATGTGAACACAATAACAGTTGATAGTTGGAACATGATCAAGACAAAATGTAGATCAGTGGTTCATGATTTGGTAGCGTACCCAGAGGATATTTTGAAAGCCTATGCCCATCAACGTCCTCTCGAGGTCGAGTGCTCTGTTAGAGCCTACCTTGGAGTGGCAAATCGTAGGGAACCATTACAGTTGGCCAAATTTTACGTTGTAAGGGGAACTCAACTATCATTGCTCGGATTTGAAAGGTCACAGAAGCTGGACCTTATCCTTGTTGGCCCTTCCAAAACAGATGAAGATAGGAGTGATTATGTTCAAAAATCTCAAACTACCTTCAGTCTGGTGACGGATGCTCGAGAATTTCCTAAGATTCTTTCCGACCTTGTCAAGTTCAAAATGGACGACTCGGTAACTCCGAAGCAAATTATTAGATATAACATTCCGAAAGCTTTTGAGAATGCTACTAGCGATAGGCTGTGGACTATGGAGTTGAAGGGAATAATCGAGCGAGCAGATAAGGAAAATGATATTATTACACACGTCTCACCTCTTGTACTAGTACCAAAAGGCACAAATGACCTTCGGATAGTTATCGATTATAGGGCCGTCAACAAAGCAATAATTCGGGAACCTTACCCTATGCCATCGCTAGAGAAAATCTGGTCAGACATTCCAAAAGGGACAATGTTCTTCCCGAAGCACACAATTATATTGAAATATTAAACTTGTTCTTTTCTGTCGAAAGTATTCACGCCAAAATATCCTATGCCCTTGCAGTCTGTCGCCACTCACCAGCCCAATAAGCAGCTTAAGCCAAACTGGCATCCCTGATCGAGCTGGCGATGGAACGGTGCTCGAGACTTCTCGAGAAAAAGCAAAATAAGGGACCGACATGATTTATATTCATATTTGCTAACCAATCAGCAGCTGGTTACCGGGAGCGATGCCATTTCCCGGAGTTTCCATGACCGTTCCTCCCTTCCTCCGAGGGTCTGCTCGTAGCTACTGGTGATGAAGATAAGAATAGCGGTCTTTGTTGTTGTTATTGTTGTGGGATTGATTTGATGCTCTGCTCGGAAGATGTGCCGGCGGCAACAAAGTAACCTTTCATGTAAGGCTGGAAAGTATAATGGAAAATGGAACGAATATCATTTTTTTTTCAGAACATGGATTCTGGTTGATGACCGAAGAGATTTCCTAAAGTGAAGCAAATTGATAACCCTGTACAAGCAAACGATAAAAGTACACAGCAAGTGTGTTCAAGTGTTGAAGTGTCTCGAAAAAGGACTTCACTGAAAAGCTAGGTGTTGCAGCTTCCCATTGGTGATTCGATTTTCCGACCGATAATCCGAACTGTGCACGGACAATGAGATCAACCCAAATTCGAGTTTAGTTTACTCATAAGCGCAAAAAGTGCAGGAACTCAGCGATGAGTCAATTTTCCGGATGTTTTCTTGTGGAAAACCTCCAAAATCTCAGTCTGGGATAAGTACCAATTGACTGAAAGAATCCAATCTTTACTTTTCTCATAATCGGTAATCAAATTTACTCATCGCTTAGTTCCTGCGATTTCAGAGTAAACTGAACTAAAAATTTGGGTAGATCTCATTGGCCATGTGTACTCAATTTTAAAATCTAATCTGTCTGCCCATTGTCAGAGGGAACCGTATTTCGTATTCTGCATGAACTACTTACAACAACGTGACATTGCCACATCTACTGTGTGACCAATAAATGGAAACCTATTTCCTACCAGCCTGAAGTCCCCGTACACAATCAACTTCATGTTTATCATTCTTGAGTTACGTACTCGAGGATGCAATTCACTCTGCGAACGGGGTTTTCTGTGTTTATAAAAGGAAGGGAAAGTGTAAAATTTATTCACCCTCGAATGGAGCTCAACATCCTGGACCAGTTCCTTCCAGTGTTCGTCTTGGGCCCAGGCAAAGGCTCTCTTTGACGTCGTCGTGTCTTCGTCTTCATCGTGGCTTGATGGGATGGGATGGGACGGGATGGAGGCCACCGGCCAAGTTGGTAAACAAGATAAATGACACATTTGTGTCACTGCTGGCGTAAGTTATGGGACTGTTACTGGCGCTACCGTGATATAAATCGTTACATTGCAACCTACTGCTAGCACTGCCGGACTGGACTGTTGAACTGGGATTGCCGTTGGGTGTATTGCGGTAAGCACGACAGAAGCATAAAGGCACGTAGTACCACGGGGTGCAGCAGCTGTTGAGAGCGGAATTATTTACACACTACCCGGAGTGAGCCCCGTGTGGACTCTGCCCGGCTGAAACACGAGAGCTTGCACTTGGTAACTATTTAAATTGAGATCTATGCATTGTAATGAAGAATGAGGAAATTGCACGAGTTCAATCAATTCAAGGAAGTGCATGTTTGGGTTGGGTCAATTGCGGTGCTCCTTGTTTGAAGAGCGTTGTTTGGGCTCAGATTAATTCGAATTTAATTCTCCCATCAGAATTATTGCGATGAACCAGAAATAAATGAATAGCTTTGAGTGGGTCGGTTTATTTCCTTTAAATTCCGTTATAATTGCTTATCTTGTTGTTGGCGGCCTTTTTACCGTAACGGCAAGATGCCAAATCCGGCCAAAACAGTACGGAACAACCGTGTTTCTTCAGGAAAGGCAGCAGACGTTTATTCAAACACTCTTTCACGTAAATTTCTTGGTTGACCGTCCCGGAAGCTATGAAAATGCTGCTTTTCAAGCCACAGGTACAGATGGCTTGCCAAACCAGATATTTCTTTGCGAACTTTGACAGTTTCATGTGCTTGAAAACATCTGCTACCTTTCCTCTTCCTTTTGCCGTATAAAACTCCTGTCCCGGAAGCTGCTTGTAGTCGGCTTTGACGTAGGTTTCGTCGTCCATTACCACGCAGTCAAACTTCGTCAGCATCGTCGTGTACAGCCTCCGGGATCGCGCTTTGGCCGTCGTATTTTGTTTATCATCGCGATTTGGAGTCACTACCTTCTTGTAAGTCGATAGTCCGGCTCGTTTTTTGGCTCGATGCACGGTTGTAGACGATACACCCAGCTTATTTGCGGCATCTCGGAGAGAGAGGTTAGGGTTTCGCTTGAAACTACCGGCAACTCTCTTTGTCGTCTCAGCGGCTTCCGGTTTTCGATTTCCCCCCGATCCAGACTTCCTGGCTGTCGACAAACGTTCCCCAAACACTTTAATTACATTTGTAACGGTTGATTTGGCAACTTTTAGCGATTTTGCCAACTTTGCGTGCGAGTAGCTCGGATTTTCGCGATGCGCGAGCAAAATTTTGATACGCTGCTCTTCTTGCTTGGACGGCATTTTGACAACTGAAGAGTGAATTCCAAAATCAAAATAGGAGCAACATTTTACACACACACACACCTTCAAAATGAGGGGTGTTCAGGTTTTTTAAATGCAAAATTGAAAGAAATACGTCAAGTTGATATTGACCAAATTTTGACCGTATCACCCTTTATAACGGAATTTAAAGGAAATAAACCAACCCACTCAAAGCTCTTCATAAAGGGATTCCGGTAAGAGGTTCGACAAATTTAAAGGACAGAAATAAATATTTATCAGACCTTTCAGAACATCAAACATTCAGGCAAGCGTTCAATTGCCATGACCAGTGCTCCTTGCCATCAATGTCGACTTTATTTCTGAAGAAATCATAACAAATAAGCACAAAATAATTCGAACATGTCTTGGTCACAGCACTTATTTCAGGTGAAACGCACATTTTTCTTCAGTGTATGTTCCACCTGAACATGCCCACAAGCAGTCTTTGAACTATTTTTTCAAATTGTGAAAACTATAATGTCAAATATGGAACCAGAAGTAAAACTGCATATTTATGGCGACTTCAATCAACGAAGCGCAGATATGTATCATGTTTACTCCCAGTCGTAGGTGAAGACGAAACATTACAATCATTGTTCGACAAAATATCTTATTTTGTTCTTAATCAAATTAACCATGTAAAACAACAAGGGAGAACCCTATGAGGTTGTGCGCAATGGTGACGTAGGACTACGTGGTGCTACAATAATAAATGTTATTTGTTAGCTGCAGCAGGAGCTTGTGTTTTGTGTAGAAATAGGAATTTGAGCGGGGTGCTCTCTGTTTATACTGTTTAGTATGACTATGATGATGATAACGTGTAGGCAGCTAGATCAGCAAATTGGACCGGACAATCCCATATTATTCGGTTCAATGATTGGGCACAAGAGACAAACAAATAGGCTCTGCCTTTGCACAAGTTTGACGTGCATTTTCTCCATATATTTCTTTATGGATTTATGGATGGATTTCTGGATTTATGGATATTCTTTTTATTCTATTATTTTCTCCATACATATTCTTCATATATTTCGCCATATTTTTATAACAATATAAAAAACAAACCAACACACCTGTTCAGGTTCAGGAGTTCAAACAAAGAGTCAAGAAGGAGCTCCGAAAACAAACGCCCCACGTTCTTTCGTTTGCGATGACGTCACGGAGAAGCGACCCACAAGTGCTAATCCTGGAGACTCCTTTAATTACAGATACATACAGGAAATTCTCCCTGATGAAAAGGAATCAGGAGGTGTATTGAAGGAGAGGTAACAAGTTAATTCAGTTAAAAGGTAAGAGGTTGTACTGTTACCGGCGGGTAACATTGTTTTCATATGTTTAGTACAAGGGATATAGCTGTATTTATATTAGGGAGATTATTTAATAGGCAACGGTCAATTTGAATTCGTTGGTGGGTGGCATAAGTGGACAGACGATCGAACAGCTAAACGATGAGTGCAGGTGGGTGGTAGCGACATCCACTGAACTCGAAGAGAGTGTGGGCGGAAACTCTCCCTGGAGAGAGTGACGGAGCCCACGATGGAGGATAGTGAGCAGATAACGGAGGCTGGGGAAGTTGAGAGCCAACGACCGAAGTCGCAAGACGTGCGCTCGTGTGTCGTCCAGCGAGCAGACTGCTAGTGCTTGAGAGAAATCTCGAACCGTGGGAAAAAGTGACGATCACCCGGCTATCAGTAACCACGTGCATAGTGATAAGCCGTACTTTTGCGGGATCACCACACCTATCGTACGATCGAACCCCGGTCATAATCCGTCCACCGACGGGCTGCAACTCAGCCGCCACCCGGCCACCGCCCGGATGTCTTCCAGCTGCTTTAAGTAACCGGCCACCTGGCCGTAACTCGGTCTTCATCCGGCCGCCAACCCGGCCGCAACTCGGTCTTCATCCGGCCGCACTCAGCCGCCGCCTCCGACCGAACTCGCCTTCATCCGGCAGTATACCCGGCCGTCGTACGAGCGTCATCCGGCTGCTACCGGCGACCATCCAGTCACTACCCGGACACTACCCGGACGCCACCTGGTCGTAACTCGGTCTTCATCCGGCGGCACTCAGTCGTCCCCTCGACCGAACTCGCCTCCCTCCGGCCGCCAACCCGGCCGCAACTCGGTCTTCATCTGGCCGCACTCAGCCGCCTCCTCCGACCGAACTCGCCTTCATCCGGCAGTATACCCGGCCGTCGTACGAGCGTCATCCGGCTGCTACCGGCGACCATCCAGTCACTACCCGGACACTACCCGGACACTACCCGGACACTACCCGGACACTACCCGGACACTACCCGGACACCACCCGGCCACCACCTGGTCGCCTACCGGACGCCATCCTACTGCCACCCGACCATCACCCGATCGCTACCCGTCACCACCAAAGCCCAGTCAGGTTTGTTTGCCATCAATAAATAAATAATTTAACCGTTGACCGTAGCGTTTGATAGGATCCCTTGTCCGAAAACTCTCCCACGCTCGTACGCCTTGAGACCCGGAACTATCAGAGGTCGTGAGTGCCCACCCCGGGAGCTGTCGTAGGCTTAGACCGGCAGCTTGGGGCTTTGGCAGGTCCTTCTCCAGGTCCTAGCGGTTCCGGGGCCTAAAATTGTCTTATAGTACCAAGACACTACCGTAGATTTGACGTAGGATTACGAAAGGTAGTTATGATGTCACAGCAAAAGTATAGTAAATATTAAATTGATTTCTTAACTCGTTATTAGTGAAAAATTTCGATAGGTTGAAATTCGGCAGCAATAAGAGAGTTCTGTTTTTGAGACGCTCTGTCTGTTATTTGAAGTCTTGAGTAAACTCTTTTATCAATCATTTGTGGTTCTGAAAAGGACCGATGGGTTGGAGGCTTGGAAGCCAGTTTAAAACAATGCTGTGGAATTTTTTCCTCGATGTTCTTGGAGATGATAGCGGTGTTTATGCGTTGCACCTGGAGCTATCGGTGAACAGTTTGGTGAAGGGCGTTGGCATAGTAGTCCTCAATTGATGTTCTTGGAGAAGGTGGAAGCAGTGTTCATCCGTTGAATACAGATAATTGAGATTCTGTCAAATGATTGAAAGAATATTTATATACAAGAGTTTTCAACATTTTGTGAAGTAAAATTATGGTATATTTACCAAATTATTGATTTTGGTTGTATGTATGTATAGCATATAATAAATTGATTTTGTATTGAGCTACTAGTGGAATAGATATTGAGCTACTTGGTTTGGAAATATTAAATTAAATATCATACTTAATAGGCACGTTTATCTTGTTTTGTACAGATAGTTATGTATCCTGAACACATGATAACGTATCCAATATATAAACGAAACCTTCAATCAAAAGGTTATGAATTGTTCATATATATACCATACAATTAAAAATACAATCTTATAACAGATATTCTTTTATATGACTGGTGGCTATGCAGCCTAATGGTTTTAATTTTAACTCAAAAGTGGTTTAAAATAATTGGACACAATGATTACACAGTGGAATAATATTGATCTACCAACAATAAAGAATAACTTAACAAAAGCTTATGTTTGAATCAGATGATGTGTACAGTAATAACTCGATTTTATCTCCCCCGTTTTTGAAAATCATTTCTTATGTTCTTCGAAAACCATGCGCTTTTTCAGTGGTGTAATTGCACCAAAGTGCACCTTAAACATCCATCTTTAAGATGAATGAGATAGATTTTAAAATTACTGTTATGTGTTATGATTGAGAATTAAAAGCGATAAAATCGAGTCATCACTGTATCCTTATTTATAGTATTTTAAATCAGCAATAACACTTTTTACTGATGCAAATATACAAAACGGCCTGCACAACATTATCGCAATGCAATTCCGCAAAGGAAACAACAGGTTTACTCATGTTGTTTGCCGATTTATTCTTTTGAAAAGTATTTTTCTAGAAATAATCGTTAATTATCACTTACCTCAAATGCGTTACAAATAATGTACATCTTTATTTGAAAGGAATATATAGTCAAATGTCGTACCTTGTTTTGAAGGTATCCAGCATCCTAACCAGAAGATAAAGCAATATTGTCTCTAGCCGTTCTGATCCTATCTCGGTAACAACGATTTCTTTCAGCATCAGTTTTCGGCTGCTTCTTCGGAGGTTTGTCCGCTTGCTCTTCCTTTGCGCGCTTACGTGATCGGCGCTTGTATTGTGTAGCCAAATGGCTTTATCGATAAGCTCGCAAACAATTTCTCAATTATCAATTACTTTGTACAATTGTAGAAATATGAATTGATTGAACTGCCCATCAATTTTGGTATTCCGAAATTAAATCTGCATAGTTTTGACTTAAATGATCTTTATTTCTTGTATTGTGTGGTTTACATGTATAACTTATCAAGTGACACAGATGCGTCTTTTCAGCTTTAGTTCCTTTTCAATTTAAATTATTATTAATTATAGTTCCTAGTCCTATCAGGCCTTTTTTGAGAATGACCACCTTGGTGGGATTGGTTTGTTTAAAATTTGAAAAAAGGAGACTACTTATAACTACTATTTACAACTACAACTATCCTACAACTACTATATACACCTAATCTACTATATACAAATTGCTTATCAAAGCATGTTCTGATAAAATACATTTTTGTGTAAATTTAGTGCTAATTTCGTTAATTTTGGAATCTATTTTGGCAATGCCTGCCTCTTCGTGTAAATTTGTTATTCTAGTGTCGAAAGGACGATCAAGAACCATCCTCAGCACTCTATTCTGAGCTACCTGAATTTTGTTCCTGTGAGTTTGTGCACATGATTCTGTAGCATATTTGGTTGTAGCATATCCAATGACTTGAAATTAGGTTGAGCGCAAATGACACGAAACATGCATGCTACAAATATTAACCAAGCCTTCATTTTTGAATCGTATGTTCCCATACTTCTGACCATTAGCTTCGTGAAGGTTTATAATTGATGACTTTGTTGTACAAGTATAAACCTCCACTCCAAGCTAAATTATTGCAAACACTTTTTCTCATGTAACGTGGGAAACGTAGAACAACGACCCATGTTATTGCCACTTCAAAAAAACAAGACCAAACGTAATACGACTCTTTCTCTATCATAACACAAAGTTCCCACACAGGACACTTCTACCCAATCAATAAATTATTGCGTGCGCAAGAATATGCACGACCAGCGCCAAGCGCATCATGTTACACGTGTTGGCGCCGAACTCTCTTTCTCGTTTGGCTTTAGCGTCGATTTCTCTTTGACAAATCGATTCCTTATTGGTTAAGCAAAGATTAGAAGCAACTCCAGGCACCTCCTACCTAAGTGTAGAGAAATGTAAATGTGTAGAATTTAAGTGACATGTAAACTGAAATGCAAAGGAATAAAGAGACGAGATTGAACCGTCAAACAAGATTGTTGATGTCAAGGAAGATATCACAAGTCTTATTACATGGATGACCGTGCCAAGTGGCCGCAGCCTGCAGTCTTCTCCAGTGATCAAAATAGTATGCAGCAGTGATTTGGTGATGTTGAAAAGTGTGGACCGAAAATGATACAACTATTGAAACATGTGTGAAGCAGTTTGAGAATGTCCGAACGCAGTGAAAGTGCAAAACTCTGTTCAATTTTCACAAGAAGAACAAATTAAACATTAGTGATGGGTTGGTTCAGTGCAGACGAGGTAATTTCCACCTCATCAAATAGTAGCATCGGTGAACAGCATATGACTGCGCAAACTGTAGCGTTGTGCATTTTAGCCGCAGTGGCTTTAGGTTATGGTGCTATCAAGTTATTTTCAAATTACAATAAAAACAATACTGAACGTGCAGCAGTTAACGCAGCAAGATTGCACAATTTGCAAACGTCTAATGTGTAACATAAAGTGACTGTAAAGTTAAAATGAAGAGTTATCTTTTAAAGTGAGCATTAATGACTGTCCAAAATGTCTGAGTCTTGGGACGAAATAAAAACTCAAATCGAAGAACAATTAAAAGCCATTGAATTTATGGACAATTTTGGTGTTCAGTTTTATCATAAAATTTACCGAACACAGTTCAGGCAATTGAATAAAGTAAATTATACTCCTCTTCAAGGAGCAAATGCGGACAGGCTATGGGAATCAGCCATAATTAGTTTCGAAATGGAGTCAGCACTCCAGAAGATGAAGAACGAAAAAAAAAATTTTGAGTGAAAGTGCATCAAAACATCTATAACGTGCGTTGAAGAGTGCGCTTCCGCCGTCCAGCAAAATCATCGATGACGTGCGTTGAAGAGTGCGCTTCCGCCGTTTCTATCAACGAACAGACAACGAGACCCCGATGAGCATCACCATCGAGAAAGTGTGTTGAGGAGAACGCCTCCGCCGTTAGGAAAAGATAAGTAATTATTTACCCTTTACATTTATATTTCCTTGTAAATGAATGATATACAAAAAGAAATTGAAATTCTTTTTGGGCAACTTCACAAAATTAGAGTAAATTTAAACAAAGCACCTTCTCGAAGGTATTTGAAAAGTACAATAAAAAACAAGTTAAACATTTCAAGAAGTTTATATAATGATATTAATAACAAACTTGTAGCAATTGAACATATTATAGACAGCAAACATTGTGAATTTCTCATCAAGGCAACAAGAGCTGAATTCAGTGAAATACAATTAATCTTAAAAACAAAACTAAGCGAACATATGAAACCCGTTTCCTTTAAATCAACGGTATATGCAATTATTTTGTCCAATTATTTAGCAAAAACACACATTATGGCTTTTGACATGAAAACAGCTACGTCCATCGTACAAACGTACGATGGAACAGCTGACAATTTGGACGCGTTTATTGATGCAGCCAATTTACTAAAGGATTATGTGAAAAATGAACAAGTTGCAACAGCTGTTCGATTTTTAAGAACAAGACTGACGGGTAAGGCTAGATTAGGTTTACCTGAAAATTTGAATACTATCGACGCAATCATCAATGACGTAAAAGCAAGATGCTCGGAACAAGTGTCTCCTGAGAACATCTTGGCTAAACTTAAAAGCACTAAACAGAAAGGCGACGCAAACAGTCTTTGTGATGAAGTTGATAATTTAACAAACAAACTAAAAAGTATTTATGTCGGACAAGGCATCCCGGATGGGGTAGCTAAGTCCATGGCGACCAAAGCTGGTGTTGATGCTTTGATTAATGGTGTCAACAATTTTGAAACCAAGCTTATCCTGAAAGCAGGAAATTTTTCGAATATAAAAGAAGCTGTACAAAAAGTGCAAGAAAATAATTCATCAACACAAACAAATTCTCAAAACTCTGCACAAGTTATGACTTGTAATACACAGAGAAATAATTTTTACCGAAATAATCGTGGGCGTAGATTTAACAACCGTGGTGGCAACTCTAGTACTCCACGGGATAGAAACAACCAACATAACAATAGAAACAATAACAGACAACAAGGACGTTATCAACATCAAAACAACAACAACAATAACAATTATTATAATAGAGGTGGTCGACGGGACAATCGTCCTCGACAAGTGTATGCTACAAACGCAGCACAAGTACAACCAGTGGTACAAAATATGCCTTTTGGACCATATGCAATTCCACAGGCACAAAATTTACAACAAATTGCAGTTCCCGCAGGAACGCCACAGCAAAATTTAAATTTTTTATGCCGTGCGAATCAGGGTCCAACACCCCAACAACAGTTTATACAATAAACTTGAATGCAGTTAACTTTGTGACTTTGTATGTCCAAATGACAAACTGTAAATGTACATTTATTGTAGATAGTGGAGCTGATGTTTCCTTATTTAAAGTTACAAAAGTTCCTCAAATGCAAATAGTAGATTTAAATAAAAAACTAAAAATTACAGGCGTAACAGCTGGAGTCACAGAAACTATAGCTGAAGCTCAAACTTATCTTACATTTGATAATAATTTTAAATTAGCTCATGCTTTTCAGTTAGTTAATGAGAACTTTCCTATACCTACAGACGGTATACTTGGACGTGATTTTTTAGTCAAATTCAGGTGTACCATCGATTATGATAATTGGTTATTAAATTTTAATTTTAAAAACCATTCAATTTCTATACCAATTGAAGATAAAATTAATAATAGTATAATATTACCACCAAGATGTGAAGTAATTAGAAAATTACCACATTTCGGAGTAAATGAAGATACAATTGTTCTTTCACAAGAAATACTTCCAGGTGTTTTCTGTGGAAACACTATTGTATCAGCTAACTCACCATACATAAAATTTGTAAATACAACGCATAAACAAGTAGCAATTTCAAATTTCAACCCTAATGTGAATCTTTAAGTAATTATGTTAAAGTAAACAAATCAAAAGGAAATCTACCTAAACAACAGGAAAGAATTCAAAGCATTCTTTCACAAATTAATTTTAATGAAATTCCCGCTTATGTTCATTCATCATTAAAAAAGTTGATTGAAGAATATTCAGATATTTTCAGTTTAGAAAATGACAAATTGACACATAACAATTTTTATTCTCAAAACATCGTTCTAAATGACCAAGTACCGGTCTATATTCCCAATTATAAGACCATTCACTCACAAGGAGATGAAATGGCTAAACAAATTCAAAAACTTTTGGAAGATGAAATAATCGAACCATCAGTTTCTTCGTATAATTCACCAATTCTCTTAGTGCCTAAGAAATCTGGCAATAATTCAAACAAAAAATGGAGAATGGTAGTTGATTTTCGACAATTAAATAAAAAGGTGTTGGCAGATAAATTTCCACTGCCAAGAATAGATGTAATTTTAGATCAATTAGGAAGAGCAAAGTACTTCAGTACACTAGATCTAATGTCTGGTTTCCACCAGATACCGTTAGATCAAGAATCTAGAAAGTACACTGCTTTTTCCGCTCCTAATGGTCATTTTCATTTCAAAAGATTACCATTCGGTATGAATATTAGTCCCAATAGCTTTCAGCGAATGATGACCATCGCTATGGCAGGGCTAAACCCCGAATGTGCATTTATTTACATCGATGACATAATAGTCATCGGTTGTTCAGAAAACCATCATTTTCAAAATTTAACCAGAGTATTTGAACGTTTGAGACAATACAATCTCAAACTAAATCCTGCGAAATGTAAATTTTTCTTGAATCAAGTGACTTATCTTGGACACAAAATTACTGATAAAGGAATTCTTCCAGATGACTCTAAATTTGAAGCTTTAAAGAATTATCCTAAACCAACAAATATTGATGAAGTACGTAGATTTGTAGCTTTCTGTAATTACTACCGAAAGTTCGTACCAAATTTTGCCGATGTAGCACGACCACTAAATGCATTGTTGAAAAAAGGAACAGTATTTCAATGGACAGAAATCCAAGAATACAGTTTCCAAAAACTGAAAAAACTTTTAATGGAACCGCATATATTGCGATACCCAGATTTTTCGAAAGAATTCATTCTTACCACAGACGCTTCTGATGTCGCTTGTGGCGCAGTTCTGTCTCAGCGTTATCCAGAAGGTGAACTACCAATTGCTTTTGCTAGCAAGAGTTTCACACAAGGAGAACGAAACAAACCAATAATTGAAAAGGAATTGACAGCTATTCATTGGGCTGTTGATTATTTTAAATCTTATTTATATGGTCGACGATTTACTGTAAAAACGGATCACAGACCACTAGTTTATTTATTCAACATGAAAAACCCAACGTCAAAATTAACTAGAATGAGATTAGACCTTGAAGAATTTGATTTTAAAATTGAGTTTCTAGCAGGTAAATCCAATGTATGTGCTGATGCATTATCTCGCATACCCGGTAATTCAGAAGATCTAAAATCATTATCCGTGCTCATGGTCAACACTAGAGCCATGACAAGAAGATTAAAATCCACTATTTTGAAAAAATCCAAAAATTCAACGATGTCAGATTGTGAGATTGATCACCTTACAGCTTGGCAAACTGAGAATCCTTCGGAAGTTAGAAAATACCTTAAGATTGGTTGTGTTGTGCACCATAATCAATTGAAGATGACATTATTTAATCATAATTATAGAAAAATTTTAGGAAAAATTAACATTAACCTAACGCGCGCGTACAAAATAAATACAAATGGAAGTCAAGCACTAGAGTTTGCACTTCTAGAACTCGAAAAGTTATTGAAACACTATAAAAGAACCATGGTTGCCATCTCGTTGGAAGATGAGCTTTTTACATCAATTTCGATTGAAACTTTAAAAGAAATCGCTAACAGAGCCATTTCTAGTTATCAATTAATACTATTTCAACCACCGAAATTCCTTCAAAATGAAGAAGACATACGAAACGTTTTAATTAATAATCATATGACACCCGTTGGAGGTCATATTGGACAATATAGATTATATCTTAAGTTAAGAGAACATTTTACATGGAAAAATATGAAAAATGACATAAAGGATTTTGTGAAAAGTTGTGAAAAATGTAAACTTAACAAAATTCATAGACATACTAAGGAACCTACTGTCATAACTACAACTCCTACGAAACCATTCGAATTACTTTCGATTGATACAGCAGGACCATTTGGTATGACAGATAACGGAAATCGATACATCTTAACTATACAATGTAATCTAACAAAATACATTGTACTAATCCCAGTACCAACTAAAGAAGCCACCGTTATGGCAAGGGCATTAGTTGATAATTTTATTTTAATTTACGGAAAATTTTTTCAATTACAATCTGATCAAGGTACTGAATTCAATAATGAAGTATTTGAACAGATTTGTAAACTATTAGAAATAAAACAAACATTTGCAACAGCGTATCATCCTCAGACTATAGGAGCATTGGAGAGAAATCACAGATGTCTCAATGAGTATCTGAGATCTTTTACCAATGTTCATCATTCTGACTGGGATGTTTGGACTAAATTTTATGCTTTTTCTTATAATACCACGCCTAATACTGAACATGGTTATACTCCTTACGAGCTTGTATTTGGACGAAAAGCTATATTACCACATGATTTACAGGATAACATTTCATTTGTTCAACCAATGTACAATCCAGAACAATATTTACAAGAACTTAGATTCAGATTACAAAATACGAACACAAATGCTAGAAAAAATCTTTGTCAGCAAAAGGAAAAACGACAGGAAGTATGCAATAGAAACACAAATCCAACAGAATTAAAAATAGGAGATCTTGTATATCTCAGCAATGAAAACCGCAAAAAACTCGATCCATTTTACATAGGACCATTCATAGTAACCGAAATAAGTAACCCAAACTGTAAAATCAAACATAGAGAATCTCAAAAAGAAACAATAGTTCACAAAAATAGAACAATTAAAATTTGAATACATTAAAAATTTATATTTTTGTAAAATTATACACCTACTATACGAACAATTATAAAATTTAAGTATCAACCGAGCCTAACACCCATAAAAAAAAATAATGAACAAGAAAGAATAAGTGAAAAAATGGGTTAGGTGAAAATTCTTAGTCTTGAACTAAGAAGTGCGAAATTCGGTTAGGGTTAAAAATTAAGAGCAATTTTAAAGAGGTTCTTTGAGAATAGCTTTGACGAATGATTTCATTTTATTACATCATTCTCCTAAAGGGGGAAGGTGTAGCATATTTGGTTGTAGCATATCCAATGACTTGAAATTAGGTTGAGCGCAAATGACACGAAACATGCATGCTACAAATATTAACCAAGCCTTCATTTTTGAATCGTATGTTCCCATACTTCTGACCATTAGCTTCGTGAAGGTTTATAATTGATGACTTTGTTGTACAAGTATAAACCTCCACTCCAAGCTAAATTATTGCAAACACTTTTTCTCATGTAACGTGGGAAACGTAGAACAACGACCCATGTTATTGCCACTTCAAAAAAACAAGACCAAACGTAATACGACTCTTTCTCTATCATAACACAAAGTTCCCACACAGGACACTTCTACCCAATCAATAAATTATTGCGTGCGCAAGAATATGCACGACCAGCGCCAAGCGCATCATGTTACACGTGTTGGCGCCGAACTCTCTTTCTCGTTTGGCTTTAGCGTCGATTTCTCTTTGACAAATCGATTCCTTATTGGTTAAGCAAAGATTAGAAGCAACTCCAGGCACCTCCTACCTAAGTGTAGAGAAATGTAAATGTGTAGAATTTAAGTGACATGTAAACTGAAATGCAAAGGAATAAAGAGACGAGATTGAACCGTCAAACAAGATTGTTGATGTCAAGGAAGATATCACAAATCTTATTACAATTCCCACACCGGAGCTGCATAGAGGATCGCAGGTGCTATGATTTGTTTGTAGACAGCCAGTTTGTTCACCCTTGAGAGGCGGGATCTGCGGCAAATCAGCGGATACACTTAACCAAGGCAGAACACTTGACAACAGTTTTCTCTACATGCGCACGGAAGAGGAGCTTTTCATCAAACAACATCCCGAGATAGGTAACTTCGGAAGACCACTCAACCCTTGTGCCATCCATGATTACAGTACAGCCGGTTTTATTTTGGGCGATTGCCGATGGAGGAACATGTTCGCTTGCGTTTTGGAGGGATTGATTTTAATTTTCCACGTGGTGGCATAATCAGCAAAGGCGTTAAGGCATCGTTGAAGTTTGTTCGTTATTTCGCGAGGCATCCTTCCTTTGACGGCTATTGCGGTATCATCTGCGAACAGGAAAAACACGCAACCGTCACCGAGGGGAGGAATGTCGGAAGTGTAAATGCTGTAAAGCAAGGGGCCCAGCAGACTGCCTTGCGGGACTCCTGCTGGGATAAAAAACGTGTCGGAAAGACAACCATTCAACGATACCTTAAACGACCTTTGCTGGAGGTAGTTACGGGTGATTTTAATAAGATGTAAAGGAAAGTTGAAGTTACAAAGCTTGTACACAAGTCCATCATGCCAAACATTGTCAAACGCCTTTTCAACGTCTAACAAGGCCATGGCTGTGGACTTGGATACAGCTTTGTTACTTCGGATGTTATTCATCACCCGTACTAGCTGGTGATTGGTGGAGTGCCCCTTTCTGAACCCAAACTGTTCCGGAAGGAGAATGTTATTTTCCTCGACAAACTTGAGCAAACGATTGAGAATGAGTTTCTCGAACAATTTGCTCAGCGCTGAAAGGAGGCTGATTGGTCTGTAGCTTGAAGACAATTTTGGATCCTTACCGGGTTTGCGGATTGGTATGATTTTTGCTATTTTCCAGATGCTTGGAAAGTAGTGCAGTTCCAAACATCTGTTGAAGATAGCGGTTAGAAGAGACTGCACTTTCATGCTGAGTCTCTTCAAGATCAAGTTAAATATACCGTCAAACCCGGGAGCCTTCATGTTCTTGGTGCCTTTCAGCGCTGAGCAAATCTGTTGTGCTGTAATCATATCCGCCGGAGGTACGACACAAGGGGAGACATCTAGGTTTTGAACGCATTTCGCAACCTGATCATCGAGCGGACTTTGGATAGTCGAGCAAATGCGATGAAGCGACATGCTTGCCGATCGCATTTGCTTTCTCCTGTGGGGTAATTAAAAGCCGATCGTCATCATTTTCGACTTTGAGAGGTGGAACGAGTTTGGGATGATTTTTCAGGACCTTGGATACCTTCCAGAATGGTCTGGAGCGGTCGTCCAGATTCTGGACAACACGCCCGAAACTTTCATTTCGGAGTGAGTCCATTCTGGAAGCAATCTGCCTGTTCAGATCGGCCATTTCACGTTTTTTGCCCAGATCTCCAGTCCTCTGAAACTGGCGTCTACGAACATTTCTCAACCGAATCAATAATTGGGTGTGGAAATCAATAGCAACAAACTTACCCCTCACAGGAACTTGTCGAACACACGCCTCGTCTGCCACGGATATGGCCTGTTGGAGTCCTTCCAACGCCCGGTCGATGTCATCTACAGTGTCGAGCAGTGGATTTTCATCGATGTTGCTGTCCACCATTCGTCCGTACTGCACCCAGTTGACATGGTGGTAGTCTTTACGCAGGCAGCTTCTAGCAGGAACCACGTTGACACCGACTTCAGTCACCACCGGTTGGTGGTCGGAGCTGAGATCGTTGTGCGCCTCCGGCTTGGATAGTCCGATGTTTGTCAGGAAAAAGTCCAGAGTGGAGGGATTTCCCGCCGGAGAGATGAAAGTGGGTTCGTCCGGAAATTTCACAGTGTACAGTCCATGTTGTGCGTGGTCGAACAATAGACATCCATTCCGGTTCCGCTGGTAGTTCCGCCAAGCTTCATGGCGGGCATTCAGGTCGCCCCCAACGATGAATCGGGAGCTAGTACGGGTGATGGCGGTCAGGTCGTTCTTGAATTGAGTTCCTAGTCCATTGTTGGCGGTGCACTGGCGTGGGCAGTAAGCAGCGATAAACCGGACGTTTCCAGTTGGTGATTCCACCTCCACACTAACGGCCTCGATGATAGAAGTGCGGACGTGGGGCAGAGTGCAGAACTTGATTCCCTTACTGACGATGACCGCTACACCCCTCCCCCCCTGGAGCTGGTGCGATCAAGCCGTATAATGTTGTGGTCAGGCAACCAGAAGCTGTCGCCGGACTTTAGATGGGTCTCGGTTCGAAGGCCCACGTCGATGCTGTGCTTGCGGAGGAAGTCGGCAAGCTCAATCTGTTTTGCTTTTACAGAGCAAGCGTTCCAGGTAGCGATGGTAAGCGGTTTAGACACCATACTGGATGATGAACTTACCGAGCACTTGGATCTGTTCGGGTTTATTGCGGCACTTACGAAGAGCACCGGACATGTTGACGAAAATTTCCATCAGTTCATCCGCTGAGAACAGATCGGGGTTATTGTTTTGCGCTGGTGGTTGTCTCTAGAATCCAGGGGGGGATGGAGAGCTTTGGCCAGCAGAATCACCAGAAGTTGCTTGAGCGGAATGCACCCGCGAACTCGCTTGCCTTTGCTGAGGAGCACGAAGAGGCGGGAAATCCTCCGTCCGAAATGCCGGGACTTTGTCCTTCTTGCGTCCTGGTTGGTTGTTAGTTGCCACCTGTTTTCGGATGCGTTTGAAGTCCTCGCGTTTGGAGCACTGTCTGTCGGAACCTTGGTGAGCACCACCACAGTTGGCGCATTTTAATTCCACGGCTCCATCCGCAGGGCAGTCGGAAGTGGCGTGGTCTTGAGCGCAATTGCCACAGCGTGGCTTAATGTTGCAGTTGCGGGTGCCGTGTCCAAAGTTCAGACACCGTTGGCACTGAGTCACATCACGATGGCCGCCACGGTATGGCTCCCAGCGGACGATGATGGAATTGATGGAACGGATGGCCTTCAGCGCGTTGAGCGTCACCGTTCCCTACCAGGAAAAGGCTATCCGGATACGCCTTCACATTTTCGTCCTTCCTTGTCATCCGATAGACGGCACTTGGGGCCAGCTTGTACCGGTCTCTGATTTCAGCTTTGATAAACTTCGGGTCGAAGTTCGGTAGGCCCCTAATGACGACCTTGAATGGCTTCTCACCGGGAATGTCGTGGGTAAAGAATTCCACCTTGGAAGTCCTCAGGTGGACGACGACCAAGTCATACTCCGCTTTGGTACGGAGCACCACCTTGGTGCCGACTCTGCCCAACTTGTATTCGGCTTTAACGCCCAGCGTCGCTAGATCTGCGATGAGCTCATTAAGATGGGCATTTTTCACTACCAATGGTGGTAGCTTCACTTTTGCCGCACTCGGGCCGGCAGAATTTTCGTTGCCAATGGCGTCGCCGAAATCACCGATGTCGCTGGCGTTCGTCGCAGTGACATCGGACTGGCCTCGATTCTCCTTCCTCTTCTTGCTGCGTTTTTCCAACACAACTGGCTGGATATTCCCATCCATGGGGAGAACAGCAAACCTGTTCGAGGTAGGCACACCGGAGCTTCCTTCACCGGGGTTCTGGACCTTCGCCGGGCTTCGCGACCGATGCTTCCCCATTTCGGAGTACACACACACGAACGACAAACCGCGAAAGAGAGAGCGCGAACACAATCGCCACGTACTTTTCAAACAACTCGAGAGAGCGAGCTAACACCGAACTGAACTGCTTGACGATCAAGCAGAGAATGTAAATCTGCATACCAGACGGTACTAAACTTTATGCTTTTTTATGCAACATTTAAGCCCCTTCTATTAAGAGAATTCTGCAAGATTTGTTTTTGGCATAATTCTCTTAATAGGAGGGGCTTAAAATTTGTATCAAAAGGCATAAAGATAGGTACTGTCTAGCATGCTATCACGGAAAAGCCTCGTTTTATGACGTAATTACTCATTTTCGTGCACAAAACGCACTGAACTTTTGCCTTATTCCATTAATAAAAAATATGCGAAAATTGATTGTAGGAATCTCGGATTGATGACCTTGACAAATGTTCAAATAATACTCTTTAGCAAATTTATGGTGGTCCTGGGAAGAACCGTTTTAACATGATGATTGACTAATGCTGAGCTGGGTGTTCAACACGGATGAGGCTGTCGAGCTGTATGTTGTTTGGAGCGAGGGTGACACGCTTGGCATAGATGACCGACCCGCATCGACTCACGAAGAGCTACTGATTCCGTTTCCTAGCTGGGGGGCTTCTTCCTCCTATAGTTGCTTATGTGGGCTCGCTGCTTGCAGGCAACCTTTCGTTGCGTACTAAAAAACGATGTTTAACGCCACACGCCGAAAACACTGCTGCTACTGATGCTGCTGCTGCGTACACCGTCGACCGGACATCACCACACACGGTGATTGAATGAGCAACGTTCAGTGAGACAGGATCGAATTCGATTTTTAAATCTGTGTTAGGAAATGCGCTGTTTGCTGGTAATCGGTGATAATTTTGATAACCATTGCAACAGTTGGACATTTGTGTATTTTTCAATACTGACCTATTAAAAATTAATTAGGTGTTCATATTATCAGATTGATAGATACATTTCCAATCGATTGGCTTGTTTAGAATTAAAATCCATCTGATATTGACAGAGTTATATGTGGTCAAAATCTGACCTTTTTTCGTCATGCGGTCGATTTTGGTTTTTTTGAAATTGCACCCCTAATATGTTGCTGAAAGACTTAATCCTACGTCAAAAGTATCATCAGTACGAGGTGGAGGAAGCTATCAAGGGCTTGTTGCCTATCATCCTGATTCAAGCAATAAAGGTGGACCAGTAGCGGCATGCAATTTCAACATTTTCACATCAGACGTTCGTTCCCTTCCGGGATGTGGTATACTGCCAATGTAAGCAGATGACACCTCCATCATCTATAAGGGTCGAGTGTTCCGTGCTCTGGCAAGTAAACTACAATCAGGCCAATTGGAGGCGAACCAGCCCAAGGCTGAAAGCCTCCCTAATAAAGTTAAATAATAATAATAATACAATCAGGCCTGGATGTTCTGTCCGACTACTTCAAGAGCTGGAAGATTTGTATCAATGCAGTTAAAACACAAACCATTATGTTTCCACACTCGAATTCACCTCGGCTTGTTCCACCTACTAACGTCATGGTCCATCTTGATAGAACTCCCATCGTGAAGTAGTGAAGTAGTCAAATTGATATTCCGATACCATTTGGACAAGACATTCACCAAGTGTAACATCTTGATCAGGTCACTATACCCTCTGATAAACAGGTAGTCCACCCTGTCCCTCAAAAACAAGCTTGCTGTCCACAGGCAGATCATTCTGCCGGCTATTGAGTAGGGTATGCCAATCTGGGAGAGTTGTGCTAAGTGCCACCACCTAAAGCTTCAGAGGATCCAAAACAAGATCCTCAGAATGATCCTTAACAGTCCACCGCGAACTCGTTATTCTGAGATTCACCACCTGGCTGGTCTTCAAACACTTGAGGAGCGAAAGACGTCCACGCTGGAAAGGTTCAAAGTCGCCTGTCTGCGATCAGACCACCTGATCATTCGTGATTTGGCAACCTAGTTAAAGTAGTTAGGTAGGTTCCTGTGCTCAAGTAGGTAGGTTATCAATGTTTTAAATTCAAACAAAAACAATCCCATAAAAGGGTATCCTGTCAATAAGCGCTAAACGCAATCATTAGAATAACCAATTAACTAGAACAAAGTTGAAGAGCCAAAGGCTAACCTATTGATGTTTCGTTGGCAGCATCGAAAGCGGCTGGGAACGTTTGCAATCAAAACATTCGTGACATGCGCTTCGCACGCGCATTGAGTTTGATAGAATAGAACACTGAACAAAAAGGTAGCCCAAAAACTGAAAAAAAAAATTGCTTAACTATTAGAGCTACATAGGACAGTGTCTTTCTCCTCGTATTTATTGTAAATGATAATCTATCACAGTAATTCTGATATGCAGCCATACTTAAATTTCGTTTGCGGCTGCCCTCATGAATTTAGCATCAATGCGATCATTATTAAATTACAAGCTCCAAGTAACGCTAGCTACGTATAAGAATAAAAAAGTTTTCATTCTATGAAGCCTCATAAGTTTGCTCTTGAAGTTGATCCTTAGGAGCGTTCCAAGATCTGCTTCGCTGATTGACATGATTAAGATACGTTTCAAGCATCTAAGCTGTATTTAATCCCACAGTTGATTACAACCTTGCGCCACCACTGCCCAGGAGCTGCTGTCCATGGTAAACAGAAGAATAAGTTTTAATTGAAAAAAAAACAGTTTATGCTCACCGCCTCCGCTGCAGTTCGCCAGAAAATGCGTACGGAGAATCACTAATCGAAACGCCCCGGACGAGGACGCTCAGGTGGACGACTCGCATTTACACTTATTGCCCACACCAATACAGCAGACTCCACAGTCGTCGAGACGTGGCCGGTTAATTCAAACAAGTCAGCTGAAATTAGGCAGAAACGCTGGCTTACGGGCGAACCGTTTGATTTGATTTATAAGATCGAGACGACTGCAGTGGGAAATCTTTGAATAATTGAATTTATTTGAGGTTCAATCAACAATGAAATCAATTTACAACCATCCCACATCTCGTTCGACGACTATAAAAGGCATTGTAGCATGGGGTTAAGCTATCGAATCGAGCTGTGGGCGTGCTGTTTCAAGCACCGAAGCTGATTGAGATTTATAGGTCAGCAGGAACCGGTTATGCAAATCGAGTTGGTAGTAGGCAGTAGTAGATGTGATTTCAAACCAATTTCCCACTATGTTTGCTAGTTACCAGGTGAATTCTTAGAAAACAGACAAGACGCTGTGAATCTTGTGCAACTGCAAATCGCTGGTTAGAACATGCTGGACCATACATCTTAGCAATTTAATTGTTTGCTTTCATCGCATCGTTAGCCATTACATGGCAGAGCTCCCTATCGAGTTATGTTCAACGTTTGATTTGAATAAGGGCTTTCTCGTGCAAAGGGAACTGACCAAATGAATCACTGTAGATATTCATTTGATATACAAAACGCTTGAAGCAAGAGTCGATGAGACGGCTTTGGGTAGATTAAATTACATAAATGCTTTGATCCTCGCATGAAGTCATGCACATTGGCATAGCACCAAAATTCAGCGGGGGAGGTGTTTAATGGAATTCCTGCCATTTGTTCAATTTTTTTTTTGATTTTCCACACATTTCCAGAATGTTGA
Organism: Ochlerotatus camptorhynchus; assembly: GCF_037179485.1. Lineage (NCBI taxonomy): Eukaryota > Metazoa > Arthropoda > Insecta > Diptera > Culicidae > Ochlerotatus > Ochlerotatus camptorhynchus. Next base: position 2,120,998 of record NW_027040507.1, on the reverse strand, counting down.
AAATATACAATTTTTAGATTTTTGTTTATGAAGTCGAGGGACAAAGGTTCAAATGGACAAAAGGTGGAATGGGAATGGAATTAAATATTTTAAATAAGGTGTGTTATTTTTTTTACAATACGATTAGGGAAACTGTGGGTAAGATGAACAGTTGATGGTGGATAGAACCTCCTAGATTCATTCCTAGTGGTTCACAAAGTGGCAGCACCCTTAGTGTCGTCCTTCTCTGGTTTAAAGCAGACTAGCGTATGATGACGTCCCTTCCATTTCCGACACGAGAATTTCGATCGACAGTCCCTTGCCTGTTGACCTTGTTTTAGAAGATTCCGACACAGACCATTTGCACGTAACAACGCTTCTTTATCGGATGACGTCATTCACTGGAAAACCTGGTATTGGAACAGGTGGTGATCTGCTGAACAACTGTAACCAACGGGTTCCAATCTCATCCAGATAGACCCGAAGACAAAAATAGAAAAGAAACATGTTTTGATTTGCTTATTGAGCAATTCTTTACAGATTGACGAATGTATTATTTTTTTTTTTATTTGTCGGCTCCGATTTTGATGAAAATTTGCACAGTTGTTCTTTTTTAGTAAAGATGCCAATTTGTGTTATCAGTTCTTCAAATCGAATCACGACTACTTTCCTAACAGGGCATGTGTAAAAATAGTACTAATGAGTTAAAATATATATATATATATTGCTGAAACGGTTTGTTGGATTGATTTGGTGTCTTCAGTAAAGTTGTAGATATTATTTTGGCAATAATGTTAAAAATATATACACTGTAAAAAATTTCGTTTGTTTCAATGAAAAAAAATATATTTGTTATTAAAAAAGTTAATTTTTCAAAAAGTGCATTTATGAAAATTTTCGTTTTAGACCTCATTGAAGCTTATAATGTTTGCTACAAACTGGTAAAGTTTGGTGATGGTAAGTTATGATTTTTTGAAAATTTCACAATTTTAACATTTTTATTAAAAACACATGTTTTTCAACCGTGTATATTTTTTCAAGAATTGCATTTTAATTTTGCACAACTTTCCTGAAGACACCATAGCAATCAAGCAAGCCGTTTTTGCAATATAGGTATGTTTATTTCATTAGTGTTTTTCTACACAGGCCCTATTGAAAAGTTAAGATTCATTACATCTGATACCATGAAAAGGTTTCGTTACTAACAAAACTAAAAAAAATCATTTGATGAATATTGAGCTAGAACTAAATAAAAGTGATATGATGTTCAAACTAGCGACCCTTACTGAAGGAGCAATTCGATTCAAATTGACGATTTTGACGTTGGACTGCGTCTGTGATTTATATATGGGGGTACACTTTATGAAAACCGAGAATGGAACATGTAACAAAATTATGAAAGATTTTGAACGTTAATAACTCAGCTGCCCCTGGACCAATTTCAATAATTTTATCACCAATCGATCAGAAATATTTCAACTCATTTGTTTAATTTAAGACTTTATCATGTTTCAAAATATCACTATTGATATTTGCATGAATGTGCAACTGTTGCTGTTGTAGTTAAAATTATCACCGATTGCCTGCGAAAAGAAATTTTCCTAACACAGATTTCAAAGTTGAATTCGAACTGGTCTCACCAAACGGTGTTTATTTAATCACCGCAAGGTGAGTGGTGGTGTTCTCCAGTCACAACAAAATGCTGCCTGCAAATAGCGAGCTGCAGTCCACATAAGCATCCATAGAAGGAGGAAGAAGCCGCACCGTTATTGATCGGAATCAGTAGCTCTTCGTGATTCTATGTCTATGTCTAGCATATCGTACTAAAGAGTACAAACAGAGATAACCCTGCTCAAATTCCCATTCCTACACAAAACACAAGCTCTTGCTGCAGTTAACAAATAAGATTTATTATATAAGAACACGTAGTCCTACGTCCCCGTTGCGTACAACCCCATAGGGCTGTCCCTTGTAGTTTTTTAATTTTCTTTTTTATTCATTGTCTTCAATTGTGCATAGTTGTATCAATGATCTTAACGGTAATAAGGCAAAAACTCAACACTGTAGTAGTGAACACCAAAAACATCTGTCTGTACCTAATGTAGAAATTGTACCTATTGAGTTTGAGTTTGAATGGTGCAAAACAAGCAGTTGATCACAAAGATTGCTTTTTACCGCATATATCTTAAAAAGTTATCATAGGAAATAAGTGTAACACCATTTGCTTACCTTTTAAAGCATAACCTTCAGTTGTATTTCACTGAAATCATTTTAAGGATTATTATTTTTAATTTTTTTTTAATACAGGAAGCAACATGAGTGAACGAGCCTGTTTTATCAGGTGCATTCGGCCGTTCGAGGAAGTCAAGAAAGAGCTGAGGAACATTTCGAATATTACCATCCAGAAATTAAAATCGATTGGATATTCTGTCGGAGACCTGTCCGACCGATTTGGTTTCGACCTCCACACGACCTTCACCAAAAAACGTACCTCCTTCTTGAACGAATCGTCCTTTGCTTCCTTGATCCTTATCCTTCCTGTCCTTATCCTTCCTGTATCCTTGTCATCGGCAGATCCTTCTTCACATGCAGCAATCAAACACACTCTTCACACAATACACGAATTTATTTAAGCTTAACAAACGACACTACATTATTTATTCACTCGTACATTTATTCTTAAGGCTAACAGTAAACAATTAAAAAAAACGATAACAAGGGTTTGCCCCTTGTCACTGATCGCGACGACGGATCTATTTCTACTGACTATTCTCCCAGTTTTCTACACTCTCCTACTGATGACCATCAGACTGCCCGCATAGTAGTGGTAGAATTCCGGGAGCCCGTGTGAACCGGTGCACTACCACAACCGTAGTTACCACAGTAGTACACAACCGTTTAAATCGCTCGTGGAGTCCCTGCAATGCGGTGAGTGTGCTTGTTGCTGGCTGCATCCGTTGATTTGGTAATTATGTAACTCTCAGACATCCTTACCCACCCTGAAGTGTCCGGGAGACTTCTGAAAATAAAGAAAAAAAAAACAACCTCTCTCGATGCACTGGATGGAATCTATCGAATTTGTCCCTATTCTTCCTCGTCTCTCATTGGTAATAAACATAACTTTGCTACTGGTCGCTTCAATGAACCGGTTGACGTTCGCACTGTAACGACTCTAGTGACTCCATCCACACCTGGGTGCAGCTCCTGGATACGGCCCATCTTCCATTGTATAGGTGGTTGATTAGGATCCACGATGACAACAAGTTTGCCGATCTTAATTTCTACTGCTGGCTTCCAATGTTTTGATCGAGCTTGAAGTTGTGCGAGGTATTCATGACGCCATCGTTTCCAAAAATCCTGGAGTTGTCGCTGCACAAGCTGGAATTGAGTTAGTCTATTCAACTTGATGTTACCGAGATCTGGTTCTGGTAGGGCTTGAAGTGGTCCACCAACTATGAAGTGTGCTGGCGTTAGTGGCTCTACATCCATAGGATCATCGGAGAGAGCCATCAATGGCCTCGAATTGAGGCATCCTTCCACCTGAGTCAACAAAGTGATGAAGTCTTCGTGTACCACTGGATTACCACCGAGAACTCTTAATAGGTGAAACTTTGCTGACCGCACCGCTGCCTCCCACAGCCCGCCGAAGTGTGGTGCACTTGGAGGGTTGAAATGCCAATATATTCCATCATTAGCGCATTCCTTGGAAACCGTCTCACGGTGTGTTTTATTTTTCAGCAACGCAAACAACTCCTGAATCTGGTTTCGCGCTCCTATGAAATTGGTACCGTTGTCCGAATAAACGTCTGTGCAACGCCCTCGACGCGCAAAGAATCTTCGTAAGGCTTGCATGAACCGTTCCGTCGACATATCCGACACCAGCTCCATATGGACGGCTTTCGTGGCCATACACACGAAAAGTGCAACGTATGCCTTGGTTGGTTTTCGTCCTCGACCGGCTCGCAGGTATATAGGGCCGAAATAATCGACGCCGGTCTTCGAAAACGGCCTCGAAACGTTGACTCGAGCAGCTGGTAGCTCCCCCATTTGCTGCTGAATGATCGAAGGTTTTGCCCGAAAGCACCGCTGGCATTGATGGACGATCTTCCTCGCTAGATTTCTGCCTCCAAGTGGCCAGTATCGTTGTCGAACGGTACCTAACAGTAATTGCACCCCAGCGTGAAGGTATTGTTGATGATAGTGGCAAATTACCAGCTCCGTGAACTTGTGCCTAGCTGGAAGAACAATCGGGTGCTTTGTTTGCTGCGATTCCTCGGAGTGAGCCAGTCTTCCACCGACCCGTAGGATGCCGTTTTCATCAATTTGTGGGTTGAACCACCGCAACGGAGAATTACGACCCACTGATACACCAGACGACAGCTTTCGGATCTCGTCCGAGAACGATTCCGCTTGAACTGACAGAATGATCGACCGTTCCGCGTGATGCAACTCGTTTGTTGTTAGACATCCTGATAGTTTTTCTGTTTCAGGGCACCGCAAGTTGTTCAGGAAGCGCAACCAGTATGCGGTCATCCGAATCAATTTCGTAAATGTGGAAAATTTTGATAAATAATCCGAAATGAACCCAGATTTCTTCGACGAAACACAAACCATCGCATTGCGTCGTCTCTCCAAATCCTTCTCAGTTGGGTTTTCTGCCGCCTTCGGCCATTCTTCCGGCGAATCCTTCAACCAGGTAGGCCCATGCCACCACAGATCGTTTTCTAGAATGTTGTTGGGCAAAATTCCACGGGATATTAGATCAGCAGGGTTCGTAGTTCCCGGAACATGCCTCCATTGTCTCCGTTCAGTCAGTCCTTGAATTTTCGCAACTCTATTGGCAACGAAAGTTGTCCATGTTCCTGCTGGTGACCTGATCCAGTGGAGTACGCAAGTTGAATCTGTCCAGAAATGAGCGCTACCTTCTACCTTCAGCGATTCTGCTACCTTTTCCCAGAGTTGGGCTGCCAGGAGTGCGCCACACAGCTCCAACCGTGGTAGAGATTGAACCTTGAGCGGTGCTACCTTTGATTTCGAAGTCAAAAGGTGCACCGAAACCGTACCATTTTGTTCTTGACTCCGAACATAGATTGTCACACCATAAGCGACAATAGAGGCATCCGAAAAGCAGTGGAATTCTACGGATACCGAACCTGGAGCAACCACACACCTTGGAATCCGCACATCGTTGAGCGAAGGGATTTGCTCGTGGAATGCTCGCCATTCCTTACCCACCGTCTCGGGCAGTGGGTCATCCCATTGTAGATTGTGGCCTTGTTCGTTCTTTAAGCACCAGAGCCGCTGCATGAAGATCTTTGCCGCTGTGATCGTTGCACCAAGCAGGCCCAGCGGGTCGAAAAGTCTTGCGATGAAAGCCAACACTTGTCGCTTCGTGAGGATTTGGAATGGCGTGAGTGGCGGAATGGTAAATTTGAACCGGAAGCAGTCTACGTTAGGAAGCCAAGTTAAACCTAATGTTTTTACTTCAGCATCTTGGTCCCAATCGATTCCATTCGAATCTGGAAGTGCTAGATTCTCAGTTGGAATGCCCTTGAGTACGTCTGGGCAGTTCGATGCCCACTTACGTAGTTTTAATCCTCCGCTGATCATCATTGCGTCTATTTGTCTCCTCAATTCGATCGCCGCTTCAACGTTGTCTGCTCCAGATATAACATCGTCCATGTAAACGTCTTCTTCGACCGTAAGTGCCGCTAATGGAAACTGCTTTCGTTCGTCGTTCGCTAGTTGTTGCAAGGCACGAGTGGCCAGATACGGCGCGGACTTCGTACCATATGTCACCGTTAGTAACTCGTACGCCACTACCTTTCCATCAGCTGCTGTCCAGAGTATGCATTGAAGCGGTGTGTCATCCAGACTCGTCCAGAACTGTCGATACATCTTTTCGACGTCTGCTACGACCATCACCTGACGAACTCGACTACGCAGAACGATTGACCTTAAGTCTTGTTGAACTATTGGTCCAGCATACAGCGCATCGTTTAGGGATATTCCTGAAGATGTTTTGCAAGATGCGTCGAATACCACCCTCACCTTGGTCGTGGTACTAGACTCTTTGATAACGGGGTGATGTGGCAGAAAACACCGTTTAACTGTATGCTCTTCGCTGTCGTCCAATCTTCGCATGTGACCGAGCTCGAGGTATTCGGCCATGAAATCACAATACTGCTTCTGTAGACTTGGATCCCTTGCCAATCTTCGCTCCACAGCTCGCAACCGTCTTAATGCGATGTCTCGGGATTCACCCAGTTCCACCAAAACTTCGTTGTTCTTGGGGAGGGCTACTGTGTATCGCCCGTCGGATTCCCGCCTAACTGTACGCTGGAACTGCTCCTCACAGTGAGCTTCTTCAGGAGAGTATTTGTTGACGGCTCCTACTTCCTCGCAGGACCAAAACCGTGCCATTATCTCCTCGAGATTATCCGATACTGCCATGTTACAGACGTACTTAGTACCTTGGCTGGATGAAGTGACTTCGCCTGACACTATCCACCCAAAAACCGATTCCGTTAGTACTGGTAGGTCCTTGCCCAGCTGTATCTCCCTTCCATACGGGAAGTAGCTGAAGAAGGCTTGGATGCCCAGAACCAAGTCAATCTTCCTTGACCGGAAGAACTCCGGATCCGCCAGTTCGATCTCTACCGGTATGTTCCATCCATTTGCCTGAACTGTAGATGTTGGCAGACAAGCTGTAACCTTCGGTAGGACGACAAATTCCATCGATCGAGAGTACGATGAAATCCGAGATCTGACGACAGCCTTGACCTTTCGAGTTGCCTTCGTGTTCGACTGTCCGATACCAAGAATCGATATGTTGGCCTTCTGACTGGAGACATTCATTAAATGGCACAGTTTTTCAGAGATGAAGTTACACTCGGACCCTGAGTCCAACAGTGCACGTGCTAGATAGCGAGAACCTTGATCGTCCTCGATCGCAACGACAGCTGTAGCCAGAAGAACCTGCGATAAGAGACACTGTGCCGCGTTTGAAGAAGTAGATTCAACCGCTGAGGCATTCGCTGCCTTGGAGTTTGCAACACTGTCGTCCTGCTTAGCGCCTTCACCCGGTTTCGTTCTTCCGGATGATCCTTGGTTGCTGGAACTTACTTCTCCCTTGTAGCATAGCAACGAATGGTGCCGACCCTTACAATGCCGACAGGAAAACTTTGATGAACACTCTCGAGCAAGATGACCACGTTTGAGGCAATTACGGCAGAGCGATTGCGTACGTATGAGGGATTCCTTACTGGTCAGTGACATCTTCAAGAAGGCTGGACAAGTATGCAGTCCATGAATCTCCGCGCAAGAAGGACACTTAGCGTTGTTTCCTTGTACGGCATTATGGCTGACCCTTGTAGAGAACGGCTTTCTTTTTAGTTGTTGGAACTGTTCAACCTTCGCTTCCACCTTCGCAGGTAAGGCTTCAAGAATCTGCATTCTGCGTTGAAGAAACTCCTGTAGATCCTTTAGGGTGTCTTGCTGCTTCGTAGACGAATGTTCTTCCCACCTTCGTCGTGTGGCAGGATCGAGACGAGTGCTCAGCAGCTCTACCAGCAACAAATCTTTATAATCGGCTGGTGCGATGATTTGGTCTAACGTCCGAATCACACGGTCGAAACCATCCACCAATTTATGGAGATCCGTGATAGATTCCTTGCTAAGCGAAGGCAGCTTGATGAGCGCTTGAACTTGCTTCTTCTTCAAAAGTTTGTTGTTGTTGTAACGTTTTAGCAACGTGTCCCAAGCAACTTGATGATTGTCTTTCGTGATCCTTAGCGGATCAATCAGTGCCTTAGCCTCGCCTGCTAAGCACCCTTTGAGGTAATGAAGTTTCTCTACATCAGGTAGATCGGGTTTTTCGTGAATCAGAGATGTGTAGAGGTCTCTAAAACTCAACCAATCGTTGATACTACCATCAAAGGATTGCAACTGGATTTGAGGTAGACGAACATGATCCATTACGCCATGTAGAGTGGCATCTGCAGTCCGCACTGTTTGGTTTGACGAAGACCCTTCCTGCAATCCGTCAACCTTTTCAACCAGAAACGATTTCGCATCGTAGTAACGATTTTCAATCTCCAACTGCTCCCTTTGACTACCATCTTGCTCTGCATATTCCTCATGCGCTTGGATGTCCCAGATTGTTTCGCTAATTTGTACCCACAGTATATCTAACCGCTCAATACGAACATTAATTTGATTGGCAGAGGTTCCCTCTTTGAAGTTCTTAACATACTGACAAATATTGCTTAATGATAATTTGAGCCCCTTGAGTTTGGATGTTAAAACCTTCAGGGATTTGGCATTCCTGGTTAAGGGTTTTGTTGCCATAATTGCTGTCGTCACAGTACAGGAACTCGACCGAATGTCAGTTGATGAACAGGTTACTCCACTGGCAGTTCAGAAAGGCTAGAGAAAACGTAGATGTAGTATCCAAATTTGTCTACTTCGGCTGGGCATATACCGTTCACCTCACCTGTGTGAAGAAACAGTGGCACCTCCGAAGCCAAACAGCAAATCCAAATCGACACACCTCCAACGTTCGATCAGTAACCTCAGATTCAGATTCAAACCAGTGAAATGTGAGGGGGTGAAGAAGCGAATGTAGTATACAAAATTGAAACTTCGGCTAGACATATACTGCTCAGCTCACCTATGAAACAGTAGCATGTAGCAGCAGCCGAGCTCAAAAGGCATCAAAATCGTCTCTTATGTTTGTATGCAGCGAGTAGTACAGTACGAAATCGTCTCGAAAGTTCAAATCCAGTACAGCGGAGAAAAAATGACCAATGTAGTTTCACAAATAAGCCTGCCCCGGTAGGACATATACTTTGCCTCACCTAGAGCACTAAAGATGGTGCTGACGAATTAGCTTCAGTCCGAAAACCACAGTGAAACCTCAGGGATTGCGTCCATAAATGAGTTGACTCGAAACAGTCCAATGTGCATCGAAAGGGTAATAATTTATTGGTGTGGTATCCAAATCCAGCTTCGGCTGGGCATATACTTATAAGAGTAATTATTCTATTTACCTGACCGCAAATGGCCGCTGCAATGCCCGAGCTCGAAGCAATCGTGGTGTCCTCCGTCGTCGCAAATGAATCGTAGTTGTGTCGTCGTTGCAGGTCCAACCGAATCGCATTGGATTGCATGCACCATGCACCGATCGAAGGAAGCGTTGTGAATCGATTCTTCGCAAACTGATTCACCAATGCCTATGTAGTGTCCGTCGATAGTAGGTCCTCATAGAAATTAAACAACAATATGCACAAATCGTAGGGTTGGCGTTAGTGAGGAATAGGCCAGAACTTCGGCTAGACATATACAAGTTCTAACATACCTGGAATGGTAGTAGAAAACGCTCTGGTTATTCTACAATCCTGATGAACAACCGATGTAGCCTTCGAAGTCCGTTTTCCCACTCGCTGATGAAGGTTGATGTAGCTGATGTCTTCACAGAAGAGGACGATGGCGGATAGATTGGGCGCGATTCAAAAGGACTATTGATGAGCAAGACGATGGCTGCTGACTCCTTTTCATGCAATCGGAATGGCCACAGGATCTATTCATGCACCGATGAGATGGCGACTGTTCCATTCAGGGCACTATGGAATGGCGCGAATGCTTTGTCCCAGGTTGGCCTTTTGATGGACGTTTATTGGCGCCGAGATCGTCGAGATTCAGTCCGCAGGTAGTGGAGATCCGGTTCGAAGGACCAGCTTATGTCGGAGACCTGTCCGACCGATTTGGTTTCGACCTCCACACGACCTTCACCAAAAAACGTACCTCCTTCTTGAACGAATCGTCCTTTGCTTCCTTGATCCTTATCCTTCCTGTCCTTATCCTTCCTGTATCCTTGTCATCGGCAGATCCTTCTTCACATGCAGCAATCAAACACTCTCTTCACACAATACACGAATTTATTTAAGCTTAACAAACGACACTACATTATTTATTCACTCGTACATTTATTCTTAAGGCTAACAGTAAACAATTAAAAAAAACGATAACAAGGGTTTGCCCCTTGTCACTGATCGCGACGACGGATCTATTTCTACTGACTATTCTCCCAGTTTTCTACACTCTCCTACCGATGACCATCAGACTGCCCGCATAGTAGTGGTAGAATTCCGGGAGCCCGTGTGAACCGGTGCACTACCACAACCGTAGTTACCACAGTAGTACACAACCGTTTAAATCGCTCGTGGAGTCCCTGCAATGCGGTGAGTGTGCTTGTTGCTGGCTGCATCCGTTGATTTGGTAATTATGTAACTCTCAGACATATTCTGAAGCATCAGGATTGAATACTGGTTTTCGCATTTGCACGTCCTGCCGTCTTCGTGTTGATAAACAAGCTCTTTTCATCTCAAACGATGAACAGCATGTTGCCGGAAGCTCAAAGATGCCAACTACAGTGATAGTACCTGTCGTACCGAGCTGTGAAAGCCTTACAACTGTACCATCAATGACATCAGTTACTTCAGTTCAATCGTACTAAGAATTCACTCATCCAGTCAACATCGAGATATTCAACCGAGGTATTGCAGAAATCCAGGTATCACCGATAGACGTGGGAAAACTCAACTACCTACATCCACTACCCCGAAAAGAAGCACCGTGAAATCAACGAAGGTATTAGAAAGAATCTTTTCAACTGCGAGCCTGAGGCTGACGAAGTGAATGAACTCAAAGAAGTTTTAGAAAACATGGAGGAAAAGTTTTCCAATGCATCCACTGCAAGAAGTGAAAAATTATTAATTTTATCGTTATTGCCTTATTCATGGTCAACACAAAAAGTTATGGATCAATTTAATGCTAGTAGATATATTGCAACAGAGGCTAAGTTGATAAAGGAAGGTCATTTGTCAAAAACCGCAAAATATGGCACAGCCTTAAGTGATGAAACAAAATTGGCAGTCATAATTTTTTTTGAAGATGATGATATAAGCCGGGCAATGCCTGGTCAAAAAAATTTTGTGTCTGTGCAGAAAGAAGGAAAACGACAAGCCATTCAAAAAAGGGTTACTAATGATGACTTTGAGAGAAGCTTATAAACGATTCAATGAAATTCACTGCAATGTAAAAATTGGATTTCACTTCATTTTCAAAACTCCGCCCTAAGCAATGTATACTTTTAACCAGCTCTGGAACCCACAATGTTTGTGTGTGCACAACGCATGAAAACATCAATCTAATTTTACACAGTTTGAAAAAACTTAACCATTTAAATGATGTAAAAACGCTCACTGACAGCCTACTTTGTGAAAACAAGACAACATATTGCTATCTACGGTGTTGTGAAGATTGTCCAGACTCTTCCGCATTAGAAAACATTTTATTAAAACCATTAGAGGAAAAATGCATTGATCAGCTTTCATTTGAACAGTGGGTTACCACGGATAGATGTGATTTAGAAACTATTGTAAAGCCTGCAGACGAGTTTTTCTGCTTGAAATTGACAAGTTTGATACCACATGATTTCATAAAAGCACAGCAATCTAATTTTTTGAAAACTACACGAAATAATTTGCAAGAAAGTGAATTTTTAGTTACTTGCGATTTCTCCGAAAACTACAGCTTTGTGTTACAGGATAAAGTTCAGTCTCATCACTGGAATGTCCAACAAGCTACCATTCATCCATTTGTTATATATTTTAGAGAAAATATGAAAGGTAAACATTTAAGTTTTATTATAATTTCTGAAGAGTTAAGGCATGACTCAGTGGCTGTTAACTTATTTATTTCTAAAATGATCAGTTTTTTTTACGCATTAACCAAAGTAAAAATATCAACAAGATTTATTTTATGTCCGATGGAGCTGCGTCACAGTACAAGAACCGGAAATTTTTTGCTAGCCTTGTAACGTTCTCCGTTAGGTTGTATTATATTTTTCTATTATTTCAAGCATCTCTTTTGTTTAGAACATTTTCAAATTCAAGAACATCAAACATCCCTTTTCGATTCTAAAAATCCAATCCATCGCATACTATAATGTTATAGCAGTTTTAAGATTTGAATATAATTGCCGTTTCCAATGCAATAGGCCTTCTTTAGCTCATGGTTTAATCAATAGATGGCCAATAAGTTAACTTGTCCAACATAATTCAATGAATCGTGGTATGTGTCGAACATGATGATTCGAAGAATTTGAGGGGTCGAGAGCTCTTTAAAGTTAATTTCTCGTTCACTTTAAAGAATTGTCGGCTAAAGAGCAGAAGTAAGCTTAGTGGTAAATTTCTCGTCGGTTTTATTCTAATTAAAGGAGTGTTCTAAATTAGACGGAGGTGTAAATTCATTTGTTCTAAATTATATAGTGATTTAATTAACTAAATATAAAAAGTGGTGATGTGAACTAAATTTAATTGTTTCCTTTTGTTCCTTTTTAACTTGATTTATAACAATAGTTTTTTGGCGTGTTAAAATCACAACGGCGAATACTCTGCCCTTGTGCATTGTGCGTTTACTACAAAAGGTAATAATTTATAGAATTTCATTTTATGTTATTTTCCTAAAACTTAATTCCCGTTGGACAGCGAGCGTCCATCGGACGTTTTTATGACGGGCTAGAAACCCGTAGGCAATCCCTTGGCCATTTACCTGGCTTCTGTACACGTGGTGTATTTCCGGTGCGACTGCTCTGTGGCCCGCCAGTTTCTGGCAGTCAAACGGGGCGAAAGGTTTTTCCGTTGGCCTGCCTTGCGATTCCTGACGGGGTTGTTCCATTCCGTTCCATAGTGGTTGCGTAAGGGAATCAGAGTACGTGAAGGCCACTAGGAGCACGTTGGCTACCTCGAACGGATGATCTGGTAGAGTACCAACACCCACCGACAACCTCCCCCGCACCTTTAGTTCGGCCGTTGTTCTCGTGAGCATCCACCGTCGACGCTACATCGCTGCTACGTCGCTACACCGTTAAGTCATCGCACAGCATACGTGCACCCCCCGCTTGCCGCACTGTCAGCTGCCAACACATCAGCAAAACCTTGCGCAGGTATGTTTTATTCATGGCCATGAACACTCAATACAACACACACACTCACACACACAAGAATTAAGAAAAGAAGGACAATATACATAAAATGAATTCAACATAGACTAGCTTTTAACGTTCATTTACGTTCAAGATCCCTGTGGTAAACAGTCCACCGGGTGACTTCTGCGTTACGTTCCGCTTTGCGTTCGTTTTCGGTTGCAATCATTTTTAGTTCACTTTCATTGCGTTTGAATTCACCTCGAAACCGTCCGAAAAACCCTTGAGATTTGCTTTCCTGGAACAATAGCTAAGCCGGGCAACCTTAGAAAAACACGACCAGTGGTCTCTCGTTGTCGAGAGTGGCGCATAAGCCACTGCACAGTGGTCCAGAATGCAGATTTAGGTGGAATGATATGTTTTGAGCCTGAAATTGAAACTTTAGACTAAAAGTCTCTTCTAAAAATGTGTTCCTTATAGTTAGACCCTCATTTTTATGACAATGAATTCTAGGGTGGTTCTTATTATCATTAAAATCAAAAATCTAACTTTTTTGTTTTAATTAATTAAGGTATATATTCTTCGGCAAAGTTATAGCTGAGCTAACTTCAAGCAACTTTTTTGTATCTCTTAAATTGGCCGATGTAGAGCTATTTTCTTGAATTGAGTTAGGGTGGCGCTAAAAAAAAAACAGTTATTTTGCTCTAGTTTTCTTATTTCAAATTTCTCAGCAAAGGTGTCTTGAAATGAATTTTAGATCTTTAGAAGGCGCAAATTTTTGCTCCAAAAAACTTGTCAATACCTTTCGCCGATCAAGAGTTATTGACGTTTTTGTACTAAAAATATGCATTTTTCAAATGGCAATATCTCTGGTTGGGGCAAACAAAAAAAAAGTTTTTATACGGCATTTGAAAGCGCGTATGTTATTCTGAATAATATGAAAATATTGGAGGTGTATTATTTTTTAAACTCGTATAAAATCAGTTCGAATTTATTCATTTTTTTTACTATATTTGGGTATATCTTTTTTATTTGAAGAGATACAGACAACAAATTTCCCTACAAAACATTCGTCTTAAAGAGTTTTAAAAGTTTTAAGAGGATGACTTTCATGATAAATTTTAAATAAAAATGTTAGTAAAATAAACATATCAATACATTGCAAAAACGGCTTGCTTGATTGCTATGGTGTCTTCGAGAAAGTTGTGCAAAATTAAAAAGCAATTCTTGAAAAAATACACACGGTTAAAAAACATGTGTTTTTAAAGAAAATTTAAAAGTTGTGAAATTTTCCAAAATTTATAACTTTTTTGTTTTTGAGTTTACCATCACCAAACTTTACCAGTTAGTAGAAAACATTATGAGCTTCAATGAGGCTTAAAACGAAAATGCACCTTTTGAGAAATTAACTTTTTTAATAATAAATATAATTTTTTTTTTTCATTGATTCAAGCGAATTTTTTTACAGTGTATATTTTTTACACAATTGTTGTAATATCTACAACTTAGCTCAAGGCACCAAATCAATCGATCAAAGCCGTGCAGAGGAATTCACTACGCAGGAAGGACAATAAAAAAGTAGGGGATTTTAATTCTTATCTTCTACCATGCTGCGACTCGTGTCAAGAGCATCTGCAAGCAAAGTTAGAATTCAATCAGTTAGCGGCTCAACAAAAACTTCTAACGGAGCAACTGTATGCCAACACAGAAGTGACACATCGTTTCGCGATGCAGCAAGAAAATCCTCGAATTATTAACGAAGCTGTCGAAGGCCTGGAGGTACTGCTGGTAGGCATAAAAAATGAACTGTCTGCAATTAACAGAAACAGCACCTTAGCTGGCAGTGTCGTTGCCCTCAAAAATCACACTACATCACTTTTCGATACAGCTATGATGGCAACAAAAGACAGTGTGTCTACGTCATTGAGAACTGTGACGTCAGATATATCCACCGAGCTCCGAAATATCAGTAATGAAATAAATCAACTGAACCAGCTGTCGCTCGACATTGCGGCAAGTTGTACCATGAGCTCTAACTCTGTGCTGGAACTCGATATTCTTGACGAGCTGAAGTCACTGTCAGCAAATGTAGCCTCAACACGGAGCGCTGCACCTTTGCAATCGCCATCTGACTCGTGCCCCAGCTTGGAGGTGGAATTAAATAACAACAACGATGACTCAGGGTGGCGTCTACTTGGTACCAGGAAGGTATGGAAGGCAGACTGGACCGATTACGATGACCGGAAATCACGCCGTTTGATACAGCAAAAAATAGCTGGAAAGGCTAGAAGGCGAAGGAAACAAAACTTGCTCAACAACAACAACAAAAACAACAATAACAACAACCACAACAACAACCACAACAACAACAACAACAACAACAACAACAACAACAAAAACAAAAATAACAACAAGAATAACAACAACAACCACAACAACAACAACAACAACAGCAAAAATAACAACAACCACAACAACAACAATTTTGGCAACAACAACAACAATAACATATCTAACAATCATCGAACTTTCGAACTTTAGATGAAGATGCGAACTTTAGATGAAGATGCAGCTGTTCTTACTAACGTTTTGAAAACTTGTACCAATAAATTAGTTGAACAAAAGTTTGTTTCTTTGAAAAACTCAAACAGCTGGTACAATTTGGATCTTTTGCGTCTTAAACGTAAGAGGGACAAATGGTACAAAAAGTTTTGTAGATCTAATAGTGATAATCATTGGAATAGGTACACGGTCGTGCGTAATAAATATTCACAATCGATTAAGAAAACTCGATGTGAATATATTCAGAGGAAAATTGATCAGCATCAAAACAACAGCAAAGAGTTATGGAAAATTTTGAAATCTATGATGAAGCCTAGTAATTGTAAATCGCGGACCATAACTTTTGATGGCATATTAGAACAGTCAGAACAAGTAATTGCTTCTAAGTTTAATGACTATTTCGTCGAGAGCGTTTCACTGATCAATCAATCTATTTAACTGATCAATGAACCGGACGAAATAAAACAGCCGATTAATAGTAATTGTAGATTTAATGGTTTTCACCCAATTACATTAGATGAACTTAAAAATATTTGCTTTTCATTAGGAAAAACGGCTGGAGTAGATAATGTTAATGCTAGAGTTATTCAAGATTGCTTTCATGTCATTCGACACACTCTGCGGGACCTTATTAATCAATCATTGCAATCTGGGCACGTGCCACATATTTGGAAAGAATCTTTAGTTGTTCCTATACAAAAAGTTGCTGGGACGATTAAAGCCGAAGAGTATCGTCCCATCAACATGTTGCACACATTAGAGAAAATTTTAGAACTTGTTGTAAAAGGCCAGCTGTTAGAATATTTAAATAGTAACTGTTTGTTGATACCGGAACAATCGGGATACCGGGAAGGCCATTCTTGTGAAACCGCTAAAGCTAAATGGAAAGAAAATTTGGAGCATAAAGATACGATTGTTGCTGTGTTTTTGGATCTAAAACGCGCTTTTGAGACAATTTCTAGGCCCTTATTGTTGAGAACAATCAAGCGCTTTGGAATTTCGGGTTCTGCATACAAATGGTTTGAAAGCTATTTATCTGACAGAACACAAAGGACTGTTTTTAATGATTTTGTATCTTGTCCCGTTGACAATGACCTTGGAGTGCCTCAGGGAAGTGTATTAGGGCCCCTTTTATTTATTATGTATATTAATGACATGCGACGAGTTTTACGGTTTTGTGATATTAATCTTTTTGCTGACGATACTGTGTTATTCATTGCAGCTAAAGATTTAGAAGAAGCCGTTTCACGCTTGAATGAAGATTTGCGTTCTCTAAGTAGATGGTTGAAGTATAAACAATTGAAATTGAATATAAGTAAAACTAAATTCATGGTAATTTCGCGGAATCGTGTAGATGATGATGTCTCTGTTGTTATTGATGATGAGACACTTGATCGCGTTCAGGAAATTAAATATCTTGGCGTGATTATTGATGACAAACTCAAGTTCAATTCTCATATTGACAATGTCATCAAGAAAATTGCCAAGAAGTATGGAATCCTATGTCGCTTGAAAAACGATTTAACTATTGGTAGTAAAATACAGTTATACAAATCAATCATCTCCCCTCATCTAGACTTTTGCCCTTCCATTTTATTTTTGGCCAATGAAACACAAATATCGAGATTACAGCGTTTGCAGAATAAAGTAATGCGTTTGATTTTAAGATGTAATAGATTCACTTCCTCAACTTTTATGCTGGACGCTTTGCAATGGCTGTCAGTGAAGCAAAGAATTGTGTTTTTGACTATGGTGTTCATTTTTAAAGTAGTTAACGGTTTGCTGCCTCGATATTTGTGTGATCGGATTGAAAGAGGAAGTGATTTTCATAGATATAACACTAGAAACGCGGATGAAGTAAGAACACCACATCTTTTGAATAATGCTTCACAAAATTCATTATTTTTCAAAGGTATAAATGTTTTCAATTCGATGCCTAGACACATCAAGCGTGCAACTACACTTACAGAATTCAAGAGACGCTGCATTTCACATGTAAAAGCTGTTTATTGAGCAGTTAAATTTTTATGAATGGATAAATCATGTATCTTGACAAAGTTATCTCAAACGGATTATTTTGTATTGAGACTGTCATAAAGACATTTTAGTAATTGGTGTAGCATATACAAAAAACTACATTGTTTGCCTCGATGGTGATGATGGATTTTTAGTTTTTTGATTTTGTAGTAGTAATAGTAAAAATAGCTTTGAGTAGTCTACGATGGTTTGAGCCTCGCGCGCGGAATACAGGTATAAATGACTAATACGTGGAAATTGTGGCAAAAGCCTTGAATTAGTAAAGGGTTGGCTGGAAGTCGTTTCCTTGGATATAGTCCTGGCACTGCGGAAGCTTAAACGTGTAAATCCCAGGTCACGTGTAAATGGAAGTATTGTCGAGGACTATACTTGGACTTTTGATAACTAGTTACACCTTTGAATGTTTTTGGTTGATGCCTATAGCATATTTAACAGGACATTCATATCTGTAATTGTAACTAGCTCGATTTTGTTTGCAAACCTGGTTAAAATGTTTATATTTAATTATCTTAAAGATAACTCGTCCAGCTCAAACCTTTGTAGGGGTAAGAGGTGGGACCATCATCATCATCATCATCATCATCATCATCATCATCGAAACAACAACACTAACCGTAACAGTTTCCGCAGCAGTGTTAGTCAGAATAGAAACAACCTACTGCCACCTGATCGAGAGCTTCTTGCGGCAGCGAAATATGGGTTTTCCAGACCGCCGCAGGCTAACTATCGACCCACGATGCAATTCCAACGAGGGGAAATCTTCCAGCGTGTTTTGTACGAAATTGACGCACCCCTTGGAGGAAGACAATGATCCGGCAGACCCCGACATTATCCAGGACTTGACGACTTCTCTACATCAAGGAGAGGCACTCGTTTTTTCTACAAAACTGACACACTCCATAGAGGAAGAAAATAACGAAGATCACGACACTTTGCAGAACGAAACAAATTCGGAACATGGATCAGGGGTAAATAATTTTGATAATAGTTTTATGAATGACAGGTTACCATCAACTTCTTCACCTAATCTTCAGACCAGTACAGAAATTTTAGTATATTGCAAAAATGTTAACCGCATGAGAAGCACCGGTAAAATGAATGAAATTAACAAAAATATATTAAGTTCTACTTACTCTGTCATAATGGCTAATGAAACAAGTTGGGATGATAGTGTGAAAAGTGAAGAAGTTTTTGGTAACAATTATAACGTTTATAGAGACGACCGCAATTTTCAATGGTCTGGAAAAAAATCGGGAGGTGGAGTATTAATAGCGATTTCGACCCAATTGAATTCAGAAATTATTATGGCTACTAAATTTAAAGAATTCGAACATGTATGGGTAAAAGCGCAAGTAGCAGACGAAACACATGTCTTTGCTTCGGTATACTTTCCACCACACAATGCTCATAAGGACACGTATGATAAGTTTTTTGGAAAAGCGGAAGAAATGTTGTCTAGTTTACCCCCTGAAGTAAAAGTTCATATATATGGGGACTTTAACCAACGCAATGTTGACTTTATTTCTGATATGGACAATGAAAGCATCTTACTTCCAGTCGTTGGGGAAAATGAAACACTCCATTTCATTTTTGACAAAATTGCAAATTTAGGACTCAATCAAATTAACCATGTGAAAAATCAACAAAATTGTTATTTAGACCTTTTATTAACAAATACTTATGAAGATTTCTGTGTGACTGAATCGTTAAGTCCCATATGGAGAAATGAAATGTTTCACACAGCAATAGAATATTCTCTATTCGTTCACATAAATGAAAGAACCAACGACTGCGAATTTGATGAAATCTTTGATTACAATTCAGCAAATTATGATAACATTAGAAATAGATTGAACATTGTCGATTGGCAAGCAATATTAAGAACTGCAGGAAATGTTGAATGTGCAGTTGACGTATTCTACAATGTGTTGCTTGAAATAATACTTGAAGAAGTGCCAACTAAAAGAAGAAGACGTCGGAGTCATGCAAAACATCCAGTTTGGTACAACAGGGAACTGAAAAATTTAAAAAATCGAAAGCAAAAAGCGCACAAATTTTATAAAAAATATAATAGTGAAGAAACGTTGGCATACTATTTAGACATTTGCGATCAGTTAAATTTGGCCGTGAATATGGCATTTGAGGAGTATAATTTAAAAACTGAACTTGAAATAAAATCTTGTCCTAGAAACTTCTTCAATTATGTGAAAACCAAATAAAAATCTGATAATTTTCCCTCAAAGATGCATTTGGACGATAGGATAGGTGAGAACTCGGATGATATATGCAATTTGTTTGCAAATTTCTTCCAAGAAATATATACTACGTTTTCAGAAGAGGACCGTGATCGTGAATATTTTGAATCATATCCAGAATTTTCAAGTGACATCAGCGTAAGTCAAATCAAGGTTCATGATATCTTAAAGGGTTTAAACAATTTAGATGCATCTAAAGGTCCTGGCCCTGATGGTGTTCCGCCAGTTTTTATGAAAACTTTAGCAATTGAACTTACTGCTCCATTATTTTGGATTTTCAATATGTCACTGGAATCCGGAAACTTCCCTAAAATATGGAAAAACTCGTTTTTAGTACCTATCTTTAAATCGGGTAAAAAATCCGACAAACGTAAATATCGTGGTATAGCTATTATCTCTTGCATTCCGAAACTTTTCGAGGCGATTGTAAATGAAAAACTCTTTCTTCAAATTAAAAACAGAATAACTACTATGCAGCATGGCTTCTTTAGAGGCCGTTCAACAACTACGAATTTGCTCGAATTAATTAATTATTCCTTGAATGCAATGGATAACGGAAACCATATAGAAGTGTTGTATACAGCTTTCAGCAAAGCGTTTGATCGAATTGTCATACCCATGCTTCTTTTTAAACTTCAAAAAATGGGAATTCATTACGCACTCCTCAAGTGGCTTGAATCATATTTAACTGACCGTCATCAAATAGTAAAATACAAAGGAAAGATATCAAATCCCGTTGACGTCACTTCTGGAGTTCCTCAAGGCTCCCATTTAGGACCACTTTTATTTATTCTCTTCGTCAATGACATATCTTTCATTATTAAGAAATTGAAAGTTTTAATATATGCTTTTTTTGGAAATAAAAGATGCCAAAGACATCATCACATTCAAAGAGGAAATTCAAATATTCCATACTTGGTGTCAAAAAAGCCTGCTACAATTAAATATAAAAAAATGTAACTCCATTACCATTAGTAGAAAACAAAAGCTACCCGATATAACAGTCACTTTAGGAAACCAGATCGTAGAAAAGTGTGATAGAGTCAGGGATCTAGGTGTTATTTTGGACTCAAAACTTACTTTCACCGATCATTATAACACAATTATTAACAGAGCTAACAACATGCTTGGTTTCATAAAACGTTTCTGCTACAACTTTCACGATCCGTATACGATAAAAACATTGTACATTGCTTATGTAAGATCGATATTAGAATATTGCAGCATAGTTTGGTCTCCTTTTTCAATCACACACGAAGAAAGAATAGAGTCCGTTCAAAAGCAGTTTCTGTTGTATGCACTCCGCAAGTTAGGTTGGACTGTATTTCCTCTGCCATCTTACACAGCTCGGTGTATGCTCATAAATATCCAAACATTAAAAAAGCGTCGTGAATTTGCTATGATTTCTTTCGTAAACGATATCGTATCACATCGAATTGATTCAATAGAACTATTGTCATCCTTAAATTTATATACACCATCTAGGCATTTACGAAATAGAAATATATTTGCTACAAATCGTCATCGTACGAATTATGCCAAATTTGGACCCTTGAACCAAATGATGGATACATATAATAAGCACTGCGATAACATTGACTTTACAATGACAAAAACCAAATTAAAGCAATATTTTAATTCCTCGCATAACGTCAGCTAGAAGTAATGTTTTAACTTGTTCTCAAGACATATTATAAAAAAATATAAACAAAGACAAAATTGTAAACATAGCTCTTAAGACAACAATTGTAAAACGGTCTACACTGATTGACGACAAATAAATAAATAAATTAAAAGCGTTTTGGCAATATATATTTTTAAACTCATTAGTACTATTTTTACACAAGCCCCTCTTCAAAAAGTAGTCGTGATTCAATATGAAAAACTGAGAGCACAAAATGGTGCCTTTACTAAAAAGGAACAATTATGCAAAGTTTCAGTGTAATTGGTGTCAAATAATTTTACAAAAAAAGACAAGGTACTCTCTGAAAGTATTTTGATGAGGATATAGAAAATTCCACCATCACATTAGGCTTTCTTATTTCGAAACATTTTAGTTATATATCTTAAGCTCCTATTTGAATAATGCACTGAAGAAAACAGCTAAAAAAAATTGTCGATCACATGGTGTTAATGAAACATTTTGTTACAAACGACAATGTAGCGTGGAATCCTAACAATCCGGTATCAATATCGAAATCCAAAAATATGTAATTGATTTAGATCATCCAGTACCTTGTAATAAGTGGGAAAATATTTCCTCTCCATCTAAAAGTGCTCACAATACCTTCATCTACTGAATAAGACACAATCAACAGTGCGATAGGTGTGTTCACAGGTTTCATTGCTGCTATCAGCTATCGGAGTAGAATATATCTAGCATTCCCCATCCCCGTCGTGGTCGTGAGTGCTAAATGTTGAATCGTCTCATCAGCGGCAGCAAATCTCGCGCTATTTCCGTCCCATCATCAAGCCCTCGTGACTGCTTGCT
Source organism: Ochlerotatus camptorhynchus (assembly GCF_037179485.1). Classification (NCBI taxonomy): domain Eukaryota; kingdom Metazoa; phylum Arthropoda; class Insecta; order Diptera; family Culicidae; genus Ochlerotatus; species Ochlerotatus camptorhynchus. Next base: position 2,098,686 of record NW_027040507.1, on the reverse strand, counting down.
GGTGTGGGGGGGGAAAACGGCGAACGGAATGATTTCCATTATCATCCACACAATATCCACTTCATTTGCGATATGATTCTTCGTCGAAGCGAAAACGCAATATCCTACCCACCTCACGACTCTACTCCACACTACAACAATGACGGGTTCTTCCGGGTCTTTCGACGGAGATAGAGAGACTACCGGAGAAGCGAAAATTGAATAAGAAAATCTTCATTTAACCAACTTTCAGCTATGGGCGGACGACGAGCACGCCCTCAGCTTATTCCGTGTTGCTCTCCCGGGACAAAGATTCACCGCGCGTTCCTTAGCCTCTGAACCTTCCAACCACCCAATTGTGCTGGGAAAGCTCACGGGAGCTTTCCATCCCCCCACCAAATGCTGCGAAGATTGGAGCACACCGAGGAGTCGTAAACACGAAGTGGCAATAAAAAGCTGTATGAAAATATTGCTTAATAAAATTAAATCACAAGAGCTGTTTTGCTCATGAAGATGACTATCAGGTGGTCGTTGCTGGTGTTGGGGTGGTGGTGGTGGCGGCGGGACCTGGGATTTCCTGGATTCGTACTTTTCATCACTCATACCCCACAATTGACGCTGGCGAGGACGATGAGTTGAAGTAATCCTTCATTTATTTATCCCTCTCGCAAAAAAGAGGGATTGAGTGAGGTGAAACAGGATGATTCAATATCAGCTGGAACCAGTGGAAGTTACTTGCTATACGCACTCGGAACACCAGTAGCTGTAAATGTAAGGGTGTTATTTCGGTTGTGATTATGCAAATCTCGAAACAGTCTGGTCTGTATGTTGTATTCTATAATCTGTTTAATGGGGGGCGACCCCGGCGTAGTGGTTAAGATCCATACCTCTCACGCCAAAGTCACGAGTTCAAATCTCACCCCCGGACAAGTCACGAATGACCCAAGAGTGTTAAAGTGACTATAATAAAAAAAAAATCTGTTTAATGAAACTTGGCTTGTGCAGATGTATCTTTACTTGGCGAATGCAAGAGCAATATTAATAAAATACCATCATCATATAAGCCACAAAACAAATGTGGAACTCAATCATAAAAAATCAACCCCATTTCAGTGATTTCAAGTGGTATAGTAGGACATCGTTCTGTCAAACTGATTATACCAGCTGTAAAATAAGGAAGGAGATCCAGGGGGTAATCAATTCTATTAAAATATTTTAACGTGGTTTATAATTCTATGTCTTCTTGGCGTTCTTGAACTCGTGTTTTGCCGTGTATTGCCATAATAATTTACGTTCTTTATTTATAATTATAAATTATCGTTTGCATAAAAGAGGAGACATTTTTTGAAGATTTTTTAAGCGATGACCTGCCACCTTAAAAACGTTATTTTAAGCTGTTATGTGTTAACTGTTTACAATTCAATTTTGAAAGCGATACGTATTGGTTTTCTGTAATTATGTTCAAAAATTGGAGAAACTCCAAGCGAACACTTGTTTATTTCTTTAAATTTGCGTGGGTATTTTTTTAAATTTTCTTTCTCTATGATAAACTTTCACGCAAACCAAAAATCTATTACAATGAATGTTAGTTCCGTTTCATGAAGAGTGTACCCCATTAAGTATAAATACGTTAGGCATACGGACGTTAGGTATATGGACGTTAGGCATAATGGGCATTAGGCATAAAGTCATTAGGCATAATGGACGTTAGGCATAATGGACGTTAGGCATAATGGACGTTAGGCATAAAATACCTTGCTGCTGTGCAACTCTAGAAACCTGTTTTGAGCATGGTTAGCAATGCTTGAATTAGGCTAGGCGTTGAGTAAACAACATATTTATTCAATAAGCACAGTTTGGAATCCATTATTTATCATATCATAAGTGACGTAGCTACATATTTACTTAGATCCAAGATTAGTGGCGATAGCGGTTAAGTCATCTGGCAATGAAAACTCAGCATAGTGTGGAACTTTGTCTTGAAATCAATCGCATCTAGAAATAAAAAAAATCACACATTTGATGTAATATATTCTTACACACATATTGCAATTGTCAAAGAAGAAAAGGTTTTCCTCAAAGAACAGCTCATGAAATAAAAAATGGTGAATTCTGTGGTTTTTCATTAAATAACAAAAAAAAAAAGCATACCTGCTGCTTCCAGGATTTCCTGCCATACTTTTCGATACAACGATTATGTTTTTGTTGTCATCAGAATGAATCATCCATTGCAAGTTTATCTGTTTCTTCTGACGCTGGAAACTCGGACATCAACCAGGCATTCTCCTGGCAGGAATTGCAGCATGCCCTCCGCTGCAGCAACGGAAAGTCGGCGGGTCCCGACGAAATCGGGTACCCTCTACTCAAGAGGTTACCAACGCCAGGCCAGCTACGGATGCTGGAGCTTTTCAACAAGCGCTGGCTCACCAACTCGTATCCAGCGTCGTGGAAAGAGAGCTTAGTCATTTCCATCCCAAAATCCAATGAAACAACCCGTGAAGCTAGTAAGTTCCGGCCAATAGCCTTGACATGCTGTATGGCCAAGGTCCTGGAGTGAATGGTCAACAGGAGGCTAAAGCATTTCCTTGAAGCCGAAAACCTTCTAGACCATCGGCAGGAACGTCAACTTATTTTGCAACATTAGGGGAGGTCCTCAAGAGTGCCAACGATAACGGTCTCCACACCGAGATCGTCTCGCTGGATATATCGAAGGCCTTCAACAGGACGTGGACGCCCCTCGTCTTAGAGCAGCTTGTCAACTGGGGGCTGTGTGGACCCATGGTCCACTTCATCAAACATTTCCTGACCGATCGCTCTTTCAGAGTCGCAGTTGGCAACACGAGGTCCCAGCTTTTCAGAGAAGAGACGGGTGTCCCTCAAGGTTCAGTTATCGCCGTTACCCTCCTCCTTGTGGCCATGAATGGAGTTTTCGGAGGACTGCCGAAAAATGTTTACATTTTCGTGTATGCAGACGATGTACTTATCGTAACTACCGGCCCAACAGCAGCACGCAACAGGATCAAGGCCCAGGCAGCAGTTTCCGCTGTATCCAGGTGAGCCAGCGCGGTAGGTTTCCAGCTTTCGGCCACGAAAAGCGTCAGGTGCCACGTGTGTCCATCCCGGCACCGTGTAAGCGGGCCACCTATTAAAGTTCAAAGCTAGCCCATACCACTGAAGAAGACTTGTTGACCGGTCCCTCAACTTCGAGCAGAACTTTAAGGCGATCAAGAACAACTGCCGCAGTAGGATCAACTTGATCCGCACTATCTCTCGCCCCCACCGGTCTAACAATCGTGACACTCGTTTCCGGGTTGCAAGAGCCGTCGTCGATAGTCGCCTACTGTACGGTCTTGAGATGACGTGCATCGCCACCGAAAAGCTCGTGCAGATACTACCACCAACTTTTAACACCTACGTTCGGATTGTCTCTGGTCTTCTTTCGCAAACGCCCGCCGATGCCGCATGCATCGAAGCGGGTATTCTGCCCTTCCGCCATCGTATAACCGCAGCAATTGCAACGAAAGCCGCTGCCTTTACCGCAATGACCTCCGGAAATGACAGGATCTTTCTCCTCGATGAGGGGAACAGACTCCTCCGCATGACTGCCAATTCGGAGCTCCCCCCAGTGGCCAAGGTCCACTGGTACGGAGACAAAAGTTGGCGCATACCTCCACCAAAAATCGAGAGTCGGATAAAAAGCAGGTTCAAGGCTGGAGATAACTCTGCAGTGCTGAAGAGAACAATAGCCGAACTGCTAGGCTCGGACTATCCAACCCATGCCCACATATACATAGACGGATCGCTTTCCCGAGCCGGGGTCGGAATTGGAGTAGCCGGAATTTCAGCACCGATGAGTAGCAGCCTACCACCACAATGCTCGGTTTTCTCCGCCGAAGCTGCGGCCATCTTTGTTGCCGTTACAACACCCTCGGACCGGCCCATACTGGTGCTATCCGATTCGTACAGCGTGATACAAGCCCTTACATCAGAGACCATGACTCACCCCTGGATACAGGGTATTGTGGAGGCCACACCTCCCAACACGGTGTTTTCCTGGATCCCTGGGCACTGCGGTATCCCAGGAAACAGCGAAGCTAACTGCCTGGCAGAGTCTGGACCAGCCGGCCCCCGTTACACCGATGAAGTGCCACTACATGACATAAAGCGATGGATAGTCAGCAAAATGTGGGAAGCAGAGTGGTGCCAATCCCAATTCCTCTTCATCCGAAGAATCAAAGGAACGACGAGCAAGTGGACGGATATGTCGAAACTACAGGACCAGAAAGTGGTTTCTCGTCTTAGGACAGGGCATACAAGGATCTCACATAGTTTTGGTGGGGCGCAGTTCCACAGAATGTGCTACGTTTGCGGAACCTCTGCATCGGTGGAACACATCCTATGCCTGTGTCCGCAATACCAACAACTAAGGGAGCAGTACGCACTTCCCAACAGCATTAGGGACATACTGGGCGACGAACCTTCCACTTTAGCGACAGCTATTTATTTCCTCAAGGACGCAGGGTTATACAACAACATTTAGGTCCTTTTAACTTTCTTTTGGCTGACGGTACATCTCTACCGGACGGGGGATTACCCCTCCTACGGTGGAGCTCCGATCTCTTTCAAAACCCTACCTAACTTTGATGTACCAGATTGTTTTTTTTTCTTGTTAGTCTTTTTACTGGAATCTGTTTTAATTGCTTCTATTTGGGTACATGTGAATTGTAAGCCAACTCCGTTACAAATTTTTTTGGTGGAACCCCCCTCTGGGGCTTCCCATTTTATAGAGATGAACTAGCCAACGGCTAAAAAGCTCTCTAATAAAGTTAAAAAAAAATGAATACTAGCAGAACCGTCTGCTGATGTGAGGGAGCGATACTTCCATGAACAGTAACTAGTTTCCGAAACAAACAAGGAACTGTGGTAAACGTACCATCTGCAAACCAATACTTTTCCTGTCCAAGACGTCGCAAGTTTTCATGAGTCCCAAAAATTAAGGGTCTTTCATTATTGTCACCGAAGTCTACCCGAATATGCCTAAAGTCCATTATGCCTATCGTACATTATGCCTAACGTCCGTATGCCTAACGTCCGTATGCCTAACGACGGTATGCCAAACGTCATGTACCCGTTCATGAACATCGCAACGAATGTTAGAAATTGGCCATGCAGGCGAGGTAATGGTTTTTTGTCTTTTTTTATTTCGTGTTCTATTTAAGCTTTCGAATATACCAGTAAGCTTGTAGAACGACGCACATTTTAGAACATTGTAGAACGACGCATACACTTCCCAAGTAGCATTGAAAGTTTTAAAGAGGTTTTAAAGAATTCTGCAAGTCTAAATCATGGTATACAGAACCCTAATGAAACCTAAATTGTTACTTGGGTTGCCTCGAATCTCTCCAGCAGAAAAAGTATACGAAATCGAGTATGCGAGAAAATGAGCGCTTCGTGTTTGCTTTTAGGCTATCCATATTCAGAAGCCTGGAGAGAGGAGTGGAGAAAGCACAGGTCTGATAATCGCAACGTTCATGGTTCGTGTCCAGTCGGCGATCTATTTCCTATTTTTTTCGACATAATTCATTTCACTCACTAATACACTCTCCATTTTTCGGTCTCCAATTTTCTTGCATTGGACCGCAGCTAGGTTTATCGCATTCTGGGTTCATGCGGTCTTCACTAACATCCTCTGATGATGAATCCCACATAATTGTAAGCGAATCTTACATCCCCCGGTTGTTCCATTAAAATTTTGTTTGAACCAATTGCATCAAACTTGCTTAAACCTACTAACCTGCAAAAAAAAAACCCTTAAATAAGTGTTAAAAAATATCAAAATGGGCTCAAATTCTTAAAACTAAGAGATATTCATTTGCTTATTTTTGCAAAAAAATATGCACTTTTAAAACACTTATAACTTTATTCTTTATTGAAAAAAATTGAAAATTCAAACAAGGGGGTACAGTCTTTTTTACTCCATTTTCACCCTATAACTTCATCCTCTTGAGTGACCGAAAGTTTTTGCCTTCGAAAAAGTTTCTTCAGTTGATTTAATCTACAATATCGTAATAATTGTTTGTAATTTTTAACAAACAGTAAAAATGTTATTTTTCTCATCTGAGTGTATACCCCTCTTAAGCAAAAATGTCTATGAATCAAATGATAAACGCATGATTAGTGTGTATCAAATTCATGTAGTCAAAGATGCAGTAGATTTAAGAACTACCATGCATTCAGTATTTTAGCCAAAGACATCTGTTTCATCCCTACCATAACCGGTCTAGGTGTAAATTAGAAATATCACTTCATCAGCCGAATCTATCTTTGTGCCATTTCCATTCATTGGAGGATCAAAATATTCCAAAAACGTTCGTTAATTGATAAAGGATTAGCATCATCCCACCGAAACGCAATCTACTTTATATGGAAATGGCAGCAATTTACACCTCTTCCGACAAAACCCGCTATGCGAAATGATTGGAATTCTCCATGAATTGGAGATCTGGAAGCGGAAAGGTAAATTGAACTAAACCATTCAACTTGCCTCAACCCACACTGCACCGAACATTCGGAAAATTCCCGAATAGACAATCGACATCCAACCCAGTCAGAAGTGGGCAAAAACCTAAATTAAATTCCATCACGTCACACTACTCCGTCTCTCTGTCGACTCATTCTATCGTTTGGATCTACGAAAAGTTAGCTCAGCTGCCAGATACACACACACACATACACAGAGCCTCGTGGCAGCTGATTCCAACCGTCACTTGTTCGGCAAATAAATTCTCTCACATCGTTAATTAAAAATGAAAATGAAGAATTTAGCATAAATTTTCCCTTCACGTTAAGCAAATGGCCAACCAACGCACCGCCACCCTGTGGATGCCCATTTGAATTCAAAATGTTGAATAAATTTTCAACGTAAATATGGTATCCTAAACAGCTTTTTTGCCATCCATTTATGTCTTGTCGAGGGAAAAATACAGACCGTTCATGAAACCGACACTTTAGATGATAATTCAATTTTTGGCTTGGAAATACCCCTCAACATTCCTCTCAACTGGGGAGTTTGGTAAGTAGAGATGATCAACCCGATTCGTACCTTCTTCAAAGTTGTCCTTGAGAGCTTTCTACTCTCTATATACAATTTTGACACTGCCGTACTCTAACGGAACTATCAACTCTATACTTTCATCTTCTCATCTATCGTATAAAAATGAAATTGGCATCTTCAACTATGATTCAATTGAGATTTTATGGGAATCGTGATGAGAATGAATAGCAGATGAATTTTAAGGAGGATGTTAAGAGAATTCTGATGATATTTCAAAAAGAATTAGGGTAAATGAGGGCTGGGCACCCATTTCCTGTTTCCAGATCAGCTGTAATTACACAGAGAACCAGACTAGCAATCATCCTCAATGTGTAAAAACTGGTGATCTTAAATTAGGCAATACCGACGCCGGCCGCGCCCGAACACAGGTCAAGAAAGGAATGGGAAGGATTGTGTTGACATGACACTCGCTTTGATGGAAGCCGAGAACACCTCTGCACTTCCACGAGGAATCACTGGGATGTTGGATAAGAGGGTTGGGTTTGCAGCAGGGTTCGTTTTGGTAAACGATAAGCTGAATTGATGTCCCAACGATCATATAACGTGAAGGAGCTTGGGACTAAACCCACGGTCTTCTGCTCAGTAAGCAAAAACGTTTGCCACTAGGCAGACGAGCACCTTTTTAATCACCGAGTTGCCGTTATTACCATGTAGTCATATTAACAAATAAAACGATTGACGAATCTTGAATGAGGATGGGCCTGAGATTAGACTCATGATGTTCTGCTCAGTAAGCAAAAACGGTTGCTCTAAGGCCACCGAGCCCCTCATATCACATAATACCGTTGCTCAAATTTGTGTATCCATTCAAACCCGGAACCAACGACAACAACGAGTTTCGCAAAATACACGATACACAAGCGATTTTACCATAAATCTCTTTGATATGTAAGGACCTGGGACCGCGTTTTTCTGCTCAGTAAGCAGGCCACTGTAACCGACGATCTTTCAAATCCGAAAACTAAAAACTACGAAAAAGTACTTAGGCCTTCATTAAGTTCCACTTTCACGCGAAGTTCAATGACAGGGTCCTATCCAGGATTACATCTGAAAAATCCAAATCTGGCCAACGCCCACCTAAACCTGTTCTAATCCACCTGAAATGACAAACGAATGGAAGACTTTGACTACCCAGCCATGCAATAGTCTCATTCCGTGCCTTATGGCAACTTTATGATTCTATTGCGCTCATCTTTTTGCACCACCCAAGGGAGACTTGGTCCTGTACCTAATGCTTAACTTATCTCCATTCCACTCTGCTACTCGCTATTTCTTTCGGAATATTATTATATGAGACAATTCAATGCAGACGTCTTTCCAAATTTGGCAGATCGACAGGTAATCGGTGAGTTACCACGATATTTGCTATTCAACAACTCGACAACGTCTCATCGTCAACGCCTGCTATGAGAATTTCCCATTGCAGACGTCAACGAAACGACGTCATCGAGCTATCGATCAACTACCCTGGTTATCGCCTGGTACCTTATAGCACGATGCTAGGAGGCGAACCGGAAGAATCGATGAGCTACCCAACAAACATTGAATGTTGAATAAGAGCTTATTCAGACAAAAATAAGCTTCTTCAGCTTAAAAATAGCTTATTCAGCTGTTGATCAACTCAAATTGTTTGTTGGGTACCTCTCCCCCCACAGATATCTTTACAGATTTTCTGAACAAAAACTAAGAAAAATATATTTTTTAGGACAAAAACACAGATTTCCTTTTGGCAACCTTGTTCATTACGCAGTACAAAGCGGAAATAAGTGAAGGCACGACAGCAGCGCTGTTTTAAAACTTTTGAGATTCAAGCAGAACGATGTACAACCAAGTGGTACTCGATTATGACGACTGGGTTTGGAGAAAAAGTTTATTCCATGAAAACAGTTATAAAATGATCACTTCTTATTTTTACATTTTTCTTAAATTTGTTTTATGGACAATTCGGATTAGTATTTATTTCAGCAGATTTGTAGAGTTATTTCCTATCGATTGATGTATTTGTATTATAATTTCATCTATAAATGACAAAGGTATAAGCGTTCAAAAACCAACACCTTTTCGTGACGGTCGAAATTTCAGATTTTAGATTTACCCCCTGTGACTTCCCGTAAGATGTAGTCTACGTCATAAACCTTCTGTTGAGATTCTTAAGCTATGGGTCTCGGCCCACTGGTGAAATGGGCTGATGATTTATGTTCACATGGAAAATTTTGTAATATGTAGGTATAACGGCAATGTGTAAACTATTGCAGACCTGCGGGTTTATAACTGACCAATATTATAATAAACAGCTCCAGGCGTCATACAATGGGGGGGTAGCCATACTCAAGTAACCATAGGCACGTTATTTCACCTTTTAGACTATAGACAGCTGAACAACGGTACAACAGTGTTTGTAGTATATAATATATGTATATACTATATATAGAAAAAAAGGTGAAATAATGAGCCTATGATTGCTTGGGTAGACTTTACATTTACTATATGATTAAAGTTGTACTTTGTTCGGAATATCTGATTTAAATTTCAAATATTAAAAAAAAATTCAATGCTAGTTTTTTTTTTTGATGAAATCCACAGTCATCTGATATTTTGATGTCTTAGTATTTTATTTATAATAAATATGCCTGTAAGTGAAGAGCTTTGAGTATGTTGGTTTATTTCCTTAAAATTCCGTTATAATTGCTTATCTTTTGACAAATACGCGTATTTTGTCTACTACTTGCAGACTTCATCAGTGCCAAGTACTCAACACGACTTGGCACTGATGAAGTCAGCAAGTAGTAGACGAAATACGCGTATCTGTCAAAATATAAGCAATTATAACGGAATTTAAAGCTCTTCATAAAGGGATTCCGTTAAGAGGTTCGACAAATTTAAAAGAATGTCGGTAAGTTTTTAATTATTAAACATCTCGTGTTACAGAATTGAAAAAAAAAATAAAATTCAATTCTGGGAACTTCGAAACCATTCTTAGTATGGAAATTGAAGAATAATCAGAAGAATCGGTATCTAATAAACAAATAATAGAAAAAAATGTCACTTACCTTGGAAGCTTTTACATTCTTTTGATTTCATGAAATTACCTACATCCAATTTAGAATTTCTTGTCTATGGATCATTCCTATATTTTTTAGAGTGCAAACTAAATTTTCAGCGGATCAACTTCGTTGGTTTCTGGTTCATTCTGAACGATTTATGCATCATTTACACTATGTTTATGGGTAATTCTTACAATTTAAATGCTCGTTCTTTAGAAGTTGAGCGGTACATTTTTACAATTGTGTTGCTAAATTTTACATCCAGTATGGATCATAGTTACTTTTTTTTATGGATCATTCTCATTTTTTAAGAATTTTCACCGGGGTTTCAAAGGATAATTTGGGTGTTTTTTAAAGGAATATCTATCAAATTTATAAAGGTGCAAACTATAGGCCAACCAGCCTTGAGGTTGAAAATTTCTTAAACAAAGAAAAAAAATGCATACTTAGGGCTGCCGCAGCAGATGATGATGGCTATGATTTTCGGCTGTGTTGTATTCGTCAATTTCTCAGTTTATAAAAAAAATGTCAATGTGAACGAACTTGAAGATCGCTTTCCTGGAGTAGAACGTGCAATAGTTAGGTGTCTTCTTCTTCGCTTTTCAAGCTTATTGCATATCGCATATTAGCTTATTGCGTGCTCTCAACTTAGTGTTCTAGATGCACTTCCACAGTTATTAATTGAAAGCTTTCGATGCCTGTACCATTTTTGCATTGGTATAATTGTGTGGCAAGTCCAATCATACTTCTATGCCCAGGGAAGTCGAGAAATTTTCCAACCCGAAAAATTCCTAGACCGGACCGGGAATTGAACCCAGCCACCTCCGGCATGGTCTTGCTTTGTAGCTGCGCCTTTACCGACTGAGCTAAGGGAGGCAATAGTTAGGTGTGTAATAAGTAAAAATTCAAGCTGAACAGAAGCTGATTATTGGTTCATTTTAGGTGTACAAAGCTGATTAACACCAGGCTTAATATATAGTCGATTAGTGGTGCCAAAAGTGAACTGTATCCCATAACTCGTAAGATAGCTGATCTAAAGACCGAACAAGACTTATTTAAGCTTTACACTACTCCACAAATCAGCAATTCACTACAAATATTTTGACAGCTTGATTGAAAAATATGCATCTTTTGCACAATATTGATAAATGCCATCAGTGTCACTTGTTGCATTTCCGACATTTTCTTAATTCTCGGTCTACCTTTCGAATCCCAAGCAGTGTTTGCAGTAGAGACAAAGAAGAAGCGCTTTTTACGAATAGCTCCTGGTAGAAGTGAACTGCGACGACGTTGGAAGTATAAAAATGTGTATTCATGTATTTTGGTGAACACACCACTTTATATTGCACTTAATTGTCAGACCGCATTTCAAAAATGAATACCAATTATGGCACTAAAATAGCATTCAAATGAGCATCGAAATTAACCGCGCACTTGTATCCACTGTACTGTGTTTACTGTACTTGAAAATGAGAGGAATGTTTTACTGTCACAATTTATTGTTGGCAACACTGCATTGCTGTATAATACTCCTCCGGTTGCTATTATTCAACTTAAATTTAACAAGTTAATGATCATACCTTTCTGCCACACCTATGCTTAAGTTGTTCAGCAGATATAGTTGACGCCTGTGAATCAGCGACTGCCAGTTCAAATCCGGAAATGCAAAGGCAATTTTTCGACCGATGATAACAATATAAACATGTAAATCCATGAGTCAGCAACTCATGGTAAAGCAGTCTCACAAAAAATATAAGGTGTGAAACGGTCTTCCATTACTTTATATTTTATTAATAAAAACTAGAAGGCTGAACAGATAAAGACTGTTATTTAATGCCTTAAAAATCTGATAATTTGTATAACTGTTAAGCTGTTGGCTTATTAAAATCGCCAAATTTAGATGTTTAAAAGCTGAATAAAGGTTGACGTGGACTTTGTACAACAATTATTCAAACAAAGGCTGAATTAAAATCTTCGAAAGTACACAGAGCAAATTTAAATTATATAGAAAGTAACATTTGCACCGATCCGAGAAAAATAAAATTTTGTTTTGATGACCGAAAAGTTCTTCCTATTTCCAATTAAACACATATAATCTCATAGTGATGGCAATGTTTAACATATGAAGCAGAATTTTAATCATATAAAGTAGATCACTAACTTTCATGCTAAAAATACTGTTTTTTGAGTCAAAAGTTATTATACGTTGTTTGGTGGCCCCTAATGTTACTTAAGTTAAATTTTCTCACACACATGTCTCTTACCGATGATATGTGCTTACCTCTCAGTATGTTCAAACTTTCCTATAAAGAAATCATCTTAGTAACAAACAGTTCGATTAATTCACTTTAATAATGAGAAAGCGAAACGGTGAACGTACACTTTTCAAGGGTTTCTTTGCGCTGTTACATACGACAAAAGACATCTCCAAAGAAACTGGGTGACTTATGTAACATCGAAAAATATTTTGATCGGAAGGTGATTACGTCAAAAAGCTATTTGACTGGTAAATAAATTTAAAAAAGGGATGTGAATCTATATTCGGACAGTACACACTAAGAAAAAAACCATGTAAATTTAGGTGCTCTGAGACTGACTTATACGAGCCCCGTCACGAATGCCACGATGATGGTAAAGTGTCGTTAATAAATAAAACGCGAAATTCAACTCAATCAAACGTACGTTTCGTCGGGCAACGAACTTTTCAGTCTCTGAGCACTGGGCCTCCATTAGCTCAGTCGGTAAAGGCGCAGCTACAAAGCAAGACCATTCTGGAGGTGGCTGGGTTCAATGCCCAGTCCGGTCTAGGAATTTTTTTGGGTTAGAACATTTCTCGACTTCCCTGGGCATCGAAGTATGATTGGGCTTGCCACACAATTAATGCAACAATGGTACAGGCATCGAAAGCTCTCAATTAATAACTGTGGAAGTGCATCTAGAACACTAAGTTGAGAGCACGCAATAAGCTACTATGCGATATGCAATAAGCCTGAAATGCAAAGAAGAAGAAGAAGCAAAAAAATTTACATGAAATATTTGTTTACGTCTGATCCTTTATGTCAAATATGGATGGTGTATTAGCAGGAGCATCGATTGACACTGATAGCTCGACTTTGTTTACCTTTGTTACCTTCGAGGTAATGCAAATTTTCTCTTGATTTGTTAAGCCTCAAATTGCTACCTGCGTATGTGGATGACTATTTTGATTCAAGATACACCGAAGACGAAGCAATTGATCTAGCGAAACATGTTATCGAGGCGCACAAATAAGGTGGATTTAAATTGGTGAAATTTGTCAATTCTTGCGCTAGAATCTCTGGATCCCTCGAATCGCTGAATCGAGTGTGGATATTGGTCTGTAATTGCTGTTGAGCTTGTTTTTGCTTTGGACTTCCCAAAGCTTGATGTAGATATTCGACAAGCGACAGTTACTGCAATTCATGCTGAATATTTTCGATCCTTCGAAGATAATGTTTCAAGTCTTGTGGCTTTTACAAGTGGATTGGGATGACCACAACACCGGAATATGAAATTGGCTTCCTTCGTATTTGAACGTAGCGGACCCAGCTACAAAGTCATCAAAATTTGCAAGCATCAACACGTATGGCTGAGTGGTTCAGAGTTTTTAAATCTCAATCAACGTATCAATGTTATCACGTTTTTGAGGATACTATGGATTTGCCTGATATCAGCAGATTTTCTGACTACAACCATTTATTAAAATCGACAGCATATTATTTGAAGAGCATGAGTATGAACATGAGCATGATTGACCGCCTGAGGATGCAACTCTGTTATTGGCAGATCAGCTGTGATTACACAGAGAACCAATAGACGTTGCTTGGGACAAGCATTTATCCTCAATGTGTAAATACTGGTGATCTAAAACTAGGCAATACCGGCGCCGGTTACGTCCGAATGCTGATCAAGAAAGGAATGGGTAAAAATATGTTGATGTAAAACTCGCTGGGATTGCAAGAGGATTCGTTTTGGTAAACTATATGCTGAGTTGATGTCCTAACGATTCCATAGCGCGAAGAAGCTTGGATTTGAACCCACGGTCTTCTGCTCAGCAAGCAAAATCGGTCACCACTAGGCCACCGAGCTCCTTATATCACAAAAAAAAAACTACGATCAAGTTTCCGTTCAATTTGTTTCAATCTCGGTGACGACCTCACCAATGAAGAAAACGACTGCTCTTGGGAAGAACACGTTTTTCCTTAAACTCAAATATTACATCTTTTACGTATACGTTTTTTTTTTACCGAATATCATTATGCTCAGTAGCGTAAAGGGCTTGGGTTCTAACCCACTATCTACTACTCAGTAAACAAAAATGCTCGCTGTCAGGTCACCCGTGCCCCAACTATTAAAACAAGCTACGACCGACGATTGTTCATTATCGGTTACAAAAAGCTATTACAAAGAACTGAAATTCCTGAAAGCCCCGAATCGTTCCACCGATTTCTTTTATTAACAATTTTCTACCTGGATCTAGGCCTGGAAAGATCAACGCAGTAATGAAACGAGGGTTGGGTTTTTACCCATGATCTTCTACTCAATAAGCAAAAACTGTTTCTCTATAGCCACCGTGCCCCAGATCACAATCTACAACCGACTTAACAAAAAGCTTTTCAAATGAAGCAACGTCCCTGAAAGCAGCCAAAAATGCCTTCCAAACTGGAACACGCGTACACCCTTGCCAAAATTCATGGCTTAAACAATTCAACTTTAGGTTATTAACTGCGCTTTATGGTCTAGAAACCCAACGTTGGTGAAATATCTGAAGTAGCCGCCTGAAACAAATGATAAATATCTCTCCGATATAATTGATTTTCAACGCACTACTTGTCACCAGCAGCGGGACAGGCAGCACTAATCGATAAAATATTTTATTCCTTTTCTTTCTACCACGAAATGCAAAATGTGGAAAGCTGCCCTCGCATTCAGCTCCCCCTCCTATTCTCATGCACCTAGCCAAATGGCAGTCTATTGTTCTAGCAATTTCTTTGTTCAATTCAATAGCGCAACAACAACAACAAAAATAGCTCCTGCGATGGTCCCTTCAGTGCAACCAAAAGGCTCGTCGGTTGGTCGGTTGGACGGAACAAAGCGCAAAGAGAACCCTCTTCTTCGTCATTGTGGTGCGCAAAAGGTGAGCGATGAAAAGTTTTCCCTGCCGACACCTTCTGTTATTTTAATGAACCTTAATTGGTCACGATATTGCCTTTCATTTGGAAGGCCATTTGTCATTTTGGGTTTCCTTTTTTTCCCATTTCATACAACGTCGTTCGTGTAATTTTCCCGAGCGATATTCAGGAGTCTGTTGAAAGAGGGCTATGGATTTTGAAAGATGTCGCTGTGCTCTCGGTTTGCATTGTCCCAGATGGGCATGAGGGGAAACTTGTCCGGGTCTAATGGTGGTCTTCAATCAAAAATGTGGAATAACAAGTGAACAATAGGCTGCGAGTTGTGTTGTTGTAAATTTACGTGTTGAAAAGGGGATTCCATTTATAAATGGAATCGAGTCCTTACGTTCTACGTGATTCTATCAATTCGCGCCCCTTTCCCATGCTTCGTAGTTAGTTTCTTTACAAACATCTCATAGAGAACGTACACAATGAATCGCATTTGTGTGACATATCTCAGAGTCTCGCATCTCTTATTGTCCGTCTTTTGTCATCAGACGATCCGTGAAATAGTGAGGTAGGTGGGGTAATATTCAGATTAAATACTTTCAATCAATGTGATTATGGTAACAACATACTTTATGTTTCATCAAACTGGAATCCATGGATCTCACTAATCACAAAATGATTTCTAAGTATCCCACTCATCACCAACTGTTACAAATAACTTTACATTTAATCACTCAACACTGCACAGTGGTTCAGGGTGGGAATTCAGCAGGAAAGTAGTACTAGAACTTTACTTTTAATATTTAGACGATTGGTGGCTTCGGTGAAGTTTTTGCGCCTTCCATCTTTTGATGGTTGTAATCATCAGGGTGATCCTCAAATTAATTGATATTCAAAAACTAAATTTCTTATGTTTGAAAATAAAGACCTATGGTCTGCAGCAAAGTTGTAGATAAGATAATTTCAAGCAACTTTGTTAAGATTCGTTTTGTCTATCTCTTAAATGTTCTCATATTGTAGAGTATGTTTTCAGAATGGTGATATTTAATGTTAAATATAATTGGGCATGAATTCTTTATCAAGGAGATAATTTATAATCTCGTTTTACAAAATATGCGTCCTAAGAAGCTTCAAAGGTCTGTTCAAGATTACCTTCATGAGAAATTTTAGAACAAATGTTCTACGACTACTTCACTACTAAATTCCCATCTTGGACCACTGTGCACTGCAGTATAATCCAAACGATGCCCGCAATTATGCGCTAGAAGAACTTCTCCCGCTCGTAATCAAACCAGGCGCCACTCTACCATGATGATAACAAACAATTTCCACACGTGATGGGGTGAGCTTACCGCGTTAAGCTTAATTATTCCCACACCTGCCACACGAAAGGGGAAGGCTCCTGAACAGGTGCTGGACTGTTGGGTCTTTGTTTTTGCAAACAGAACGCCTGACTGAGCCTTATCTATCTAAATCGGATGAAAACTGGCGATGAGCGGTCTTGATGTTTGCGCTGTTTTGCACACCGAAAATTGGGTTTACTACGAAAAACTTGCGATTCTAGTTTCGTTTGTGCTTCGCAAAATTACAGTGAATTTCTGATTCGTTCCATTACGATCAATTACAGGAATAGATTGTGCAATTTTATTTTAAGCGTACGTGTGGTGCATGGTGTTATCAAAATTCAAACCAACATCATCGATCTCTATGCATAGGGCTACAGATACCCACGTCAGGTTTGAATGTAACCTGGAAAACGGGAAACAGCTGATGGCGCTTCCCGAGACTTCCCGAAATTTAGGAAATATTTTAGTTCAGATACCGGGAAAGGTTTGAGTTGAATTGATCAAAATGTTTAAATTTTAAGTTCTTTAAAACGATTTTAAAAATCCGGAATAGTTAAACCACATCATTTTAATATTGAAGCTCAAATTTTTCCAAGCTGTTGTAACGACTAGCCTCGGGAATTTCGTTTGACCCAGAAAATATTTCCGAATTCCCCAAGAAGTCTATTTCAACTTTCCAAGAAATTTTCATTTGATTTCATTGGAAGCTGGTCCTTCTGGTTTCTACGATAGCTTATTTTCACTTCCGTTGGAAGGCAGCAGGTTTTGTGAAACTTTCATTGGCAGTTTATTGTGGCGAAAACCAGTAGGCACACAGTTCGTGGAGAGTGACGGTCTAACTCATAGCGTAGATCGTTGATCGATCTAGTTGACAGCGATCGGACGGAAGGAAAAGGAAGAAACAAAAACAAACCTCGGTGGATATAAATGGAGTTACAATTTCGTTAGCTATAGAAATAGCGATTATATAGTAGAAAACTACAGTGAAACAATAGTGTTTCAACTTAGATTAATTTCTCAACTCGAGCCTGAAAATAGTGGTAGTAAAATATTTCCATTTATGAATTTCAATTATAAAAGTATTACTTATTCTAGGGAATGCAGTACGTGAAATAAAACTAAATTGATTTATTTATTTATTTATTTATTTATTATAATCTTAATTCATCTGACTTTTGGTTGTCTTAATGAATAATCTAAGTTTAAAAGGATGCTTAGTCAATCTATACATTCAGGACATTCTTCTGATAAAAACAGTTAACGGTACATTAAAATCGAAGCAAGCATAAGCATCATTAAACGCATTAGCCACGGCGCGGATAGGCTCATTCATCCCATACTGTCGGTTACGAGTCGCAAGATGAACGAAGTTACGTTGTCTCATTACTCTCTCAGGTGCGTAGAAGTAGAGCTGCCGAAGTAGTTGTGGGGAGTCAATTTCACCGATAATAATCTTAGCGGCAAAGACAGCTTGAGCATTACGTCGTCTTGTTTCCAGGGTATCAATCCCAAGCAGGCGGCAGCGGTCCCCGTATGAAGGCAAGTTAGATGCATCACGCCAGGGTAGATGACGTAGCGCGTAACGAACAAACTTCCTTTGTACACTCTCAAACCTTGCAATCCAGCAGGCCTGATAAGGGCACCAAACGACAGCACTGAACTCCAAAATAGAGCGGACCAATGAACAATACAATGCCCGCAGGCACAGCGGGTCACGAAAGTCTTCGGAGATTTTGAATATAAAACCAAGCTGTCTGTTGGCTTTGTTCAGGACGTCATTGTAATGGGGCTTGAACGTCAATGCACAGTCAAGAGTAACTCCTAAGTCTCTGACTTGACTAACTCTCTCCAAAATCTGGCCGGAGATGGAATAATCAAATCTGATCGGTTTCTTCTTACGGTAGAAGGATATCACATTGCACTTATTGATGCTAAGCGTCAAGTAGTTACGGGAGCACCAGCTTTGCATATGATCCACAATCTGTTGCAAATCCTCACAATCAGCGATGCTATTGATGATCATGTACATTTTAACGTCGTCGGCGTAGAATAGTCGGCATCCAGGTGGCAGTAGACGAGAAAGCTCATTGATAAACAACGAAAACAAAAGCGGTCCCAGATTACTTCCTTGTGGAACACCGGAGATGTTCGTGAATACTTCAGATTGCGAGGCGCCAATCTTAACGCAGAGCGAGCGGTCTGTGAGATAAGACGTGAACCATGAAATCATGGAGTCAGAAACGCCAAGTTTTTCAAGTTTGCCCAGTAATATGCAGTGGTCAACTCGATCAAATGCAGCCTTCAGATCAGTGTAAACGGCGTCGACTTGTCCACCAGAATCCATGGTCCGAACGCAAAGTGACACGAATTCAGTCAAGTTTGTCGTAACTGACCGCTTTGGATAGAATCCATGCGGAGCCGTGGAAATGTAGTTTTTGCAGGAACTGAAAAGTGCCTCGTTGATGATAATCTCGAACACTTTGGAACAGCAGCATAACGATGTGATCCCTCTGTAGTTCTGGACATTCCTTTTGTCACCTTTTTTGTGCACTGGGAACATGTACGAAAATTTCCATGCCTCAGGAAATTTGCACTCCTGCAAAGACAAGTTGAACAACTTTGCCAAGGGAGTGAGTAGCGATTCAGAGCACAGCTTTAGGACGGACGAGGGAATCCCATCCGGACCAACAGCATACGAGAGTTTCAACCTTTGAATAGCCAATTCAACAGTATGCTCATCGATTTGGAATGAACGAAAATCAAACGCATCTCTTGGAGTATCGCGGGTTGCTATTCCAACTTGGTTAGGTGATGCCGACATATCATTAAAAGAACTCATGAAATGTTGAGCGAAGAGACGACACTTTTCTGTTTCAGAGCTGGCGGATTGTTCACCGAGATGAACTGATAAAGGCAAACCGACTTCGTTGTTTTTTGAGTTAACAAACGACCAGAAACGCTTTGGGTTCCTGCGAAGGGATGCCTGTGTACGGAGCACATATCGGCGGTACAAGTATCGGTTGTATTTCCTATAATTATTACTGCTACGGTTGAACTCTTGCTTCGTGATGTATGAACGATTTCGGCAGTATCTTCGTAACGCTTTGGCCCTGTACCGTTTCAATCGACGCAGGTGACCATTAGACCATGCGGGCTTCGGCGCAGGTCGTGAAAGAGGAACAAATTCAGCCATGATATCGCAAATAGTTTGCCTGAAGTAATTGACGGCATCGTCAACACAGTCAGCTAATTCTATTGGTCGCCAGTCGACCCTGGAGATAGCAGCGCTAAGTTCAGCATAATCAGCTCGTCTAAAATCGAAGGTACGAGAATCGTCGGTGCGCGCCTCAAAAACGACCTGCGGCGGAAGTTGCATCATTACATCCAGAGCAGGGTGGTCAGGATCTAGTGTGGTCAGAGGTTCAACAGCCTCCGAAACAACACATGCTGGAGTTGCAGCTTCGTTCGACAGAACAAGGTCTAGGAAGCGAGCATTTCTGTTCGATATACCATTGAGCTGCGTGAGGCTATGCAGAGAGAAGCCATCGATAAGCACCGAGCTTGCAGACATCAAAGCAGTTTGAGGCTCAACTTGCATAGACCCATCGTCTGAGTTCCTCCATTGGAGAGCAGGCTGGTTGTAATCTCCAAGCAGTAGAGCAAAATCATTGAATCCCAAGTTAGCAACAATGGCACCGATGGAATCCACGTGGTCTTGTATGCTGCTGCTATCGTTACGACGATCCGGTGGTAGGTATATTACGCCCACGCTGACAACTCGGCTCGGCATAGTCACTCTAACCCACAGTTGCTCCAAACCATCGCTGACGGGTGAAGGGTCGATATAGCTGTTCCAACGGGTAGAAACCGCAATCAAAACACCACCTCCGCGGGTCTTCGCACTATTAGAGCCATTTCTATCAGTGCGATATACAGCAAAGGTGTCCCCGAATAGTTGCGCACTGTATATACGGTCGTCGAGCCAGGTCTCGGTCAGCACTATGACGTCATAATCGCACTCGCTTGCGACAAGAAAAAAGGAATCCACCTTGGTTCGTAGTCCTCGCACGTTTTGGTAGTAGAACCGCATACCATTAACTGCTTCTTCATTGCCAACTAGAGCAGACTCGATGACAGGAGAGAGAGCCAAGGTGGGAGATGGAACGTTGCAACTAGGGCCGCTGGAATTGGAAGACACTTCAGGAAGAGGAAATTCCACATTCGCATGGTACTTGCCTGAAGAAGCAGGCTGGAAGACCCTCTCTCTACATCCAACCACGGGTCCGGGACGACTATGATGAGCGCTGGCAGCGATAGGCAGGACCGGGCTGGAGAGATCGAGGGCTTCCACAGTGCTTTCCATGATGCGTCCCGGTTCGGTGTTTGTTGAGTCAGCAGCTTCGGTGTCTGGAGTCAGTGGGAGACTGGAGTCACGAGAGGTGGGGAAACGCTGCAACGCAAAACGATTGAGTGCTGGTATACGAGAAGCAGAATGACAATACTCGCCTGTGATGGGAACCCGAGGGTTCCCACCGTCCACGGAAAAACGTCCAAATTCTATACCGTTGGTGACTCGGGATCTGCGTCTAAATCGCTTTCCTCGTCCGCATTCGACTTCTTCCGGTTTTTTGGCTCATCGATGAACTCCCTGAACAGCAAACCAGATGGCCAAGTCGTGGCAAGCAGAGATTGCTGCTTTAAGGAAGGATCTAGTCCAATCTTGAAGGATATGAACGACATATTTTTGATATCCATTCCTCTCGGCACTAGACGAACAACATCGCAAGAGTTAGTCACATTCAGGCATCGCGCGACGATTTTTCGAACGTCGTCCGTTGTGACTAACGGCTGAAAGCCAGACAAATAGAGCCAAAACTTTGGGGGAGCTGGAGTGGGTGTAAGTGATGCAACCGAAAGCCCACTGAGGTCGATCGCATTCGTTCCACGATCAGTTTTAGCAGTGATAACTTGTTTCTGACCGCGATTGGCACCCAACCTAGGCCAGGAAGATGGGTTACGGACAGACAGCGGACGGGTCGACTGGTTCTGAGCCGCTGCAATACTATCCACCTTTTGACTCAGGCTTTCTACCAACGTTGATAACTGCTGAACCTGGTCTGGCAGACTGTGCGACGACGGCTCGTGCGATTTCAATTTGTCGTCTATGTAGGACCGCACGCTTTTACCATTCAGCTCATCTCGGCAGACGGGGCAAACAAACATCGCCTTTCCCTGTGCGAACAGATCTTTGATTTGAACTAATAGGGTTTAAAACTTAGCTTATCCTAGTTAAACAATAACGTAAGTGATTTAAGCCTATCTATATACACTAAATTGAAAAGTTACATAATTAAAAGATAATTAAAACATTGTATTTAGCCTACGAAAGTACGTAATCAACTTTGTAAGCCCTTGCCGAACCTCAGTAGCACGAGGACCTGGAAAGAAACGATCAAATGTAAGTTATTGTAAGATTGAATTGTGCATCAAACTAATTAAAATATTAAATTATAGTTTAGAGCTGCTACTAAAAGCTGCTACAGAAAGGTGGTGAATTTTCTTAAGGTA
Organism: Ochlerotatus camptorhynchus; assembly: GCF_037179485.1. Taxonomy (NCBI): domain Eukaryota; kingdom Metazoa; phylum Arthropoda; class Insecta; order Diptera; family Culicidae; genus Ochlerotatus; species Ochlerotatus camptorhynchus. The sequence goes on along the minus strand of NW_027040507.1, from coordinate 2,076,497 downwards.
ATTCCGAACATTCTCTAAAACTTGATATCGGATATAACCACAAACACTACGGTGAAGTCTGGGAGTTTTACGTTGACCCCCTGCGGTACTTGCTCGAATACATCGGAGATTGATGAGGACATGGTGGGATGTGATGCGTGCGACCTTTGGTATCATTTTCGATGCGTGGGACTTACCCGTGAATCCCTCGAAGGGCAGGAAAAGTGGTACTGCCTGTCTGAGACCTGCCGGAAAGTAGATGATGAGTACCGTAAAAAGTTGGAGGAAGCCAAGAAAGGAACGAAGCCGAAGAAACTGCTTGCAACGGATGAACAGTCGGATAAGTCCACAAACGACTCAGAGCTTTGGAGAGGGAGCCAAAAGCAAAAGAAAGGGAAATGGAAAGCGAGCAGATCCTAAGAGAAAAACGTATGGAAATGGATCGGATCGTGAAGGAAAAACTGCGGAAAATGAAAAATGAGCTAACAGAGAAGGAAATGCAGCAAGAGAAGCAATTGCTGGAACAAGAACTTTGTGATGCACAAGCGCATGCCGATCGTATGCAGCAGATGCGGGAATCATATGAAAATGTGATTAAAGGTGTAAAAGGTACGTCAAGGAATGGTGGAGCAGACGAGAAGTACGACGACGGAAAAGCTGACAAAAAAAAAACCGGATTCAGTAATAGACTCGCCGAAAATAGCTAAGCAGCTGAAGGTCCAACGGAAGAAGCCATTAACCGGAAAACATAGGGTACATGAAAGGTCAGACGAAGAATCGGATTACGATGAGCCACGACATAGAAAGAAAAAGGTAGCCCCACACGGAGAGGGCCGGTTGGACCAACAAAAGCTCAGTTGGCAGCGCAAAATGGGATTTCTAAGAAGCTTCCTATTTTCACCGGGAGACCCGAAGAGTGGCCGCTGTTTGTCGGGAGTTACGAAGCCTCCAATGCAGCTTGTGGCTTCAACGATGTTGAGAACTTGGTGCGCTTGCAGGATAGCCTGAAGGGTCCCGCGTTGGAGAGCGTTCGTGGGCAATTGTTGATGCCGAAGTCAGTGCCGAAGGTGATGGGCAAACTCCGTCAACTCTACGGACGCCCAGAGCAGCTGTTGCATTGTCACCTGGAAAAAGTAAAGCGGCTAGATGCTCCAAAAGCAGACAAATTGGAGACGTTCATCCCTTTCGGAAACGAAGTGGAACAGCTGTGTGACCATCTAGAGGCTGCGGGCCTAAAGCAGCATTTGATCAATCCGCTTTTGATTCAGGACCTGGTGGACAAATTACCTGCAGGTGAGGAAAACGGTAACTTTTTTCAATTTCCTCTCTAAGACTGTGTCGGAGGCTTGCGAGGCCAACGTAAGCATTGGGTACAGACCAGAACCCAAAACTAAGTTCCCGGGACAGGCTGGAAAGGGAAGGAGCCGTGAAAAAGGGTCCGTTTTCAATCATAGCACGCCTGAAAACGCAGCAAATGAGCTATCAACCACCGATAAATTAAAACCTTGCAAAATGTGCAAAAGAACGGACCATCGCTTACGCTTTTGCCAAGACTTCAAAGCATTGAATTTTGACAATCGTATGAAGATCGTGGAGAAAGGCAAGCTCTGCAAAATCTGCTTAAATGATCATGGTAACGCTCCATGTAAATTTAAAATCCGATGTAACGTAGGAAACTGCCGTGAGCGCCATCATCCGTTTTACTGCACCAATTCGAAAGTGCGGTGGTCATTAATACACACATCCGCACGTCGGTTTCCGTAATCTTCCGGATGGTGCTCGTAACACTACACTACGGGGAAAAGCACGTATCGACGCTAGCGTTCCTGGACGAAGGAGCATCGATTACCCTGATTGAACATTCTCTGGCTGAACAGCTAGATGTTGAATTCCAGAAGGATGGATCTCCGCTGTGGGAAAAGAAGAAAAATACCTACTCTTTTCCGCGCAGACGGTTGAAAAACTGCTTCTTCCGAAACAGTCACTGAACGCTGCGGAAATATCCTCTAAATATAGCCATCTTCGTGACGTGCCAATAGTCTCGTACACGGATCAACATCCTGGTTTGCTCATTGGCCTAAACAACCTTCACACCATTGCGCCAATTGAAGCCAAGGTCCGGGTATAGGAGAGCCGATAGCTGTGCGTTCTAAGCTCGGATGGTCGATTTATGGTCCGTCAGCAGGACGAACAGGCGGTGGAAATATCATCGGACATCACCGTGAAATTAGCAACGAAGATATCTACAATTTGCTGAAAGACCACTACTCTCTGGAGGAATCGATAGTGGCGGTTGTACAAGAGACAAAAGACGAGAAGAGAGTTCGGGAGATTTTGGAGCGAACAACCATGCGTGTCGGTAATCGTTTTGAGACAGGACTGCTCTGGAGAACCGACGATCCAACATTTCCGGACAGTTTTCCGATGGCCCGTAGGAGGTTGAAGCAGTTGGAGCAGCGTTTGGGAAAGACTCCCGAGTTGTACGAGAAGATTCGACAACAGATTGAGGAGTATCAACTAAAAGGCTATGCCCACCTAGCGACGTCGAAGGAGCTGGCGGAAATCGATCCACAAAAGAGGTGGTATCTTCCTCTGAATTACGTCCAAAATCCGAAGAAACCTGGGAAAATCCGTCTCGTATGGGAGCAACAGTAAATGGTGTGTCTCTCAACAGCCAGTTGCTCAAAGGTCCCGATTTGCTGACACCACTGATTGCTGTGTTTTGTCCCTTTCGTGAGCACCGAATTGCTTTCGGGGGAGACATTCGTGAGATGTACCACCAGATGAAAATCCGCAAGGCCGACAAGGGAGCGCAGCTATTCCTGTTCAGAAAGAATCTACAGGATGAGGAGCCGAGCGTGTACATCATGGATGTTGCCACGTTTGGGTCAACCTGCTCCCCATGTTCGGCACAATATGTTAAAAATCTCAACGCGTCGGAGTTTTCAGCAGAGTATCCAGAGGCAGCTATAATCAAAAAACACTATGTTGATGACTATTACGATAGTGTCAACACCATTGAAGAAGCAGTACGTCGAGCTAAAGAGATACGATTCATCCATTCAAATTCGGGCTTCGAGATAAGAAACTGGGTCTCGAACTCCGCCGAAGTACTTGAGTGTCTTGGAGAACCACAGCCAACTCAAACAGTTCAGTTCAATGTCGAAAAAGCAACGGAGAACGAGCGAGTCCTTGGAATAATTTGGAATCCAAGCCAAGACGTCTTTTCATTTGCCACCGATCATCGACCAGAGCTAAAACCGTTTTTCGAAGGTGCTCAACGACCAACAAAGCGGTTGGTCCTAAGCTACGTAATGGGGTTCTTTGACCCACTCGGACTTCTGGCTCCGTTTACGATACACGGCAAAATGCTCATCCAAGATTTGTTGCGGACGGACTGCGGTTGGGATGACGAAATAGACGATTAGTCGTTAAAGAAGTGGAAGCGTTGGACGGGTCTGTCGACCCAGGTAGAAGGTATTTGTCTTCCTGGTTGTTATCTCGGGGACTCATATTCATCCGCCGTCGAATCACTCCAGCTTCACATTTTCATGGATGCCAGCGAGCACGCGTATGGATATGTGACCTATTTCAGAACGGTAGTGCATGGAAGCGTGAAGACTTCTCTGGTGATGTCTCGCACGAAAGTAGTGCCGTTAAAACGACAGTCGATCCGGCGCGTTGAACTGATGGCAGCGGTTCTGTGTTCACGGCTGTTGTGCACGTTCCAGTCACAACATTCCCTCCCTTTTAATAACAAATTCCTATGGTCTGATTCCCAGACCGCACACAGTTGGATTCGCTCCGACCAGCTCAAATATAAGCAGTTTGTGGCTTTTCGCATTGGCGAGATTCGGGAAAACACAAACATATCCGACTGGCGTTGGGTGTCAACAAAAATAAATATCGCCGACGTTTCGACAAAATGGGGACAGGGTCCTCCTCCAAAAGATGCGTACGTGTGTACTACATCATCAAGTGGCGTTTGGTGCTCCTTTGATCAACATTGAGTCAACGTATTGTTGGATTCGTCTGCTTCGAAGTACAGCCAGGGTGATTCGGTTCGTCGCGAACTGTCGCAGAAAAATAGCTGGTCAACCCATCCTGGTGTCCAAGGCAACCCCGGGTCAGGAACGTCTGTTAAAAGCAAAACCAAAATCTATCCTGCAACCTCTTCGACAGGACGAGTTGCAAGCGGCCGAAACGATCTTGTGGAGGCAGGCTCAACGTGACGGGTTTCCAGAAGAGAAAAGGATCCTTGAGAGAAACCTAGAGCTGAAACCGGAACAAGCTCCGGGACGATTAGAAAAATCAATCTGCAAGATAAGCCCCGTACTCGATACCGAAGGAGTTATGCGTATCGGAGGCAGAATAGAGCAAGCGAAATTTGCCACATTCGACATGAAACATCCGGTCATACTCCCTAAAGGACATGCGGTAACCAACAGGCTGATAATGTACTACCATAAGAAGTTCGGCCATGTAAATCGTGACACCGTGTGTAATGAATTGCGGCAACGGTTCCACATACCCAAATTGCAATGGGCTATTCAACAAGTGGTGAAGAGTTGCATGTGGCGCCGCGTCAATCGCTGTTGGCCGCAAGCTCCCATGATGGCATCGCTACCGGTACAACGGATTACGCCACAACTTCGTCCGTTCAGTTCGGTTGGCATAGACTATTTGGGACCCGTAGAAGTATTGGTGGGCCGACGGTGGGAGAAAAGGTGGATAGCGCTGTTCACCTGTTTAGCGGTGCGAGCAGTGCACTTAGAAGTTGTGCACAGTTTGACCACTCAGGCGTGCTTAATGGCGGTTAGGAGGTTTGTCTGCAAACGTGGAGCTCCGGAAGAAATAGTCTCCGACAACGGCACAAACTTCAAAGGTGCTAGCAATGAGTTGGCAAGGATGTGACACATCGATCGAGCATGTGCAGAAAGCGTGACAAGTTCCAAACTTAAATGGAGCTTCACTCCCCCAGGTACCCCACACATGGGTGGTATTTGGGAGCGTATCGTACGATCAGTAAAGGAGGCATTGAAGGCGCTCGATGATGGTCGAAAACTTACGGATGAAATCTTGCTGACTTCGTTGTCTGAGGCAGAGGATATGATAAACACTCGTCCTTTGACCTATCTGCCACAAGATTCTGCAGAAGCTGCAGCGATAACACCAAACCACTTTCTCCGTGGCGTTATAAAGGATGCAGACATGGTTGTGGACGGCGCTGTGGACTTTGCGGAAGCTCTGCGGCATGCGTACAAACGGTCGCAGTACTTGGCCGACCAAATGTGGCAGCGCTGGTGCAAAGAATACCTGCCGACAATAAACAAGCGGACAAAATGGATCAACGAGCGCAAAGCGATACAGGTAGGCGATTTAGTGTTTGTCGTAGATGGCGCACGAAGGAAGAACTGGATCAGAGGGATCGTCAAGGAACATTGTATTTAGCCTACGAAAGTACGTAATCAACTTTGTAAGCCTTTGCCGAACCTCAGTAGCACGAGGACCTGGAAAGAAACTTTCAAATGTAAGTTATTGTAAGATTAAATTGTGCATCAAACTAATTAAAATATTAAATTACAGTTTAGAGCTGCTACTAAAAGCTGCTACAGTGAGGGGGAGAGGTAGCTCATCGATTCTTCCGGTTCGCCTCCTAGCATCGTGCTATAAGGTACCAGGCGATAATCAGGGTAGTTGATCGATAGCTCGATGACGTCATTTCGTTGGCGTCTGCAATGGGAAATTCTCATAGCAGGCGTTGACGATGGGACGTTGTCGAGTTGTTGAATAGCAACTATCGTGGTAACTCACCGATTACCTGTCGATCTGCCAAATTTGGAAAGACGTCTGCATTGAATTGTCTCATATAATAATATTCCGCCCAGTATATCATAAGAAATTGCGAGTAGCTGAGTGGAATGGAGATAAGTTAAGCATTGGGTACAGGACCAAGTCTCCCCTGGGTGGTGCCAAAAGATGAGCGCAATAGATTCATCAAGTTGCCATAAGGCACGGAATGAGACTATTGCATGGCTGGGTAGTCAAAGTCTTCCATTCGTTAGTAATTTCAGGTGGATTAGAACAGGTTTAGGTTAAAGGTGGGCGTTGGCCAGATTTGTATTTTTCAGATGTAATCCTGGGTAGGACCCTGTCATTGTACATCGCGTGAAAGTGGAACTTAATGAAGGCCTAAGTAGTTAGTTTTCGGATTTGAAAGATCGTCGGTTACAGTGGCCTGCTTACTGAGCAGAAAAACGCGGTCCCAGGTCCTTATATATCAAAGAGATGTATGGTAAAATCGCTTGTGTATCGTGTATTTTGCGAAACTCGTTGTTGTCGTTGGTTCCGGGTTTGAATGGATACACAAATTTGAGCAACGGTATTATGTGATATGAGGGGCTCGGTGGCCTTAGAGCAACCGTTTTTGCTTACTGAGCAGAACATCATGAGTCTAATCTCAGGCCCATCCACATTCAAGATTCGTCAATCGTTTTATTTGTTAATATGACTACATGGTAATAACAGCAACTCGGTGATTAAAAAGGTGCTCGTCTGCCTAGTGGCAAACGTTTTTGCTTACTGAGCAGAAGACCGTGGGTTTAGTCCCAAGCTCCTTCGCGTTATATGGTCGTTAGGACATCAATTCAGCTTATCGTTTACCAAAACGAACCCTGCTGCAAACCCAACCCTCTTATCCAACATCCCAGTGATTCCTCGTGGAAGTGCAGAGGTGTTCTCGGCTTCCATCAAAGCGAGTGTCATGTCAACACAATCCTTCCCATTCCTTTCTTGACCTGTGTTCGGGCGCGGCCGGCGCTGGTATTGCCTAATTTAAGATCACCAGTTTTTACACATTGAGGATGATTGCTAGTCCCAAGCATCGTCTGTTGGTTCTCTGTGTAATTACAGCTGATCTGGCAGTAACAGAGTAGCAACCGTGGGCGGTCAATCAAGCTCAAGCTCAAGCTCAAGCTACTAAAAGCTGCTACAGAAAGGTGGTGCATTTTCTTAAGGTAAATCCGAACAATTGTTTTTAACTACCCTAGTTTTTTTTTACATTCCCGGAAGTTTCCTCCAACTTTCTTGATCGTTTCTGTTTGGTTTCGCATGGAAATGTCTTCAGATTTTCCCGAATGTTCTTGCTGGCCTCCATGGGAAAATGTATCTAACGGCCCTTGGATAGTTTTTCCGACTTCTATCGGAATATTCTTCCGATTTCCCTTAGACGATCTTCTGATTAACCCTTATGTGCGTGACGATTTTTTCACCCGAAAAAGGGTGACAGGGAACTCGGCTTCTGCAAAGTTGTAGGGTTAGATAAGAACTAAAATATGGCCTTCATAAACTTTTGAATGAACCGCTCATTGTCCTCGGAACAGGTCTGAATTTAATAAAAACTAGACATGCAGCATATCAACATTTTCAGAATTTCATGGACATGTCAATAGAGACTATGTGAACTGACAAGCAGGCTTGGTTTTCTCCAAGGTGCACAGTGGGACCTTTCTGAAAAAAGACGGTCAATACCTTTTTTCTCCCCTTTATCGTCGTTTCAAAGACTTCGTGTCCTGGAAGAAATTTCTCGTAATAATAGTCCGAGGCTTTTGAAATAATTACCTAAATATTTATTAGGCTGGTATTACACTTGCAAAAACTAATTTTTACTGGTTCGAGATAATAGCTTTATGTCTTTAGCTATGTTGTAGAAAAACAAATTTTATGATACTTTGCTCAAGACACCAAACTTTTATATCATTATCTTCACAATATTTAAATAAACTCTTGACAGGAGTACCTTAAAATCACTGTTTTGGCTTTCGACTACAAAGTTTTCAGTATTCTCAAAATACACAATTTTGCTCCAGACAACGGTATAGGTTTGTTTGGATTATAAACCGATTTAAAGGCAAAAAATTACAATTTTACACGCAGGGCGTTCAGTGCACCATCCAGCTGTGCATGGAAGGATACAAACTGATGGTTCCGGCATTGCAATATTACAAGGCGGTAAAGACCACTGGACCAATCACATGTGGAGTACTTCTCCCATGACATCGAGGCTGTTAAGCCGTTCAAAATGGTCCTGCGCGGACTATACGACATGGACACAGGCGTCCTCTTGGAAGAGCTGGTGGCTAATGGATTGAAGCCGGTCAAAATTCACAAGATGGCCCGCCACAACAAGGCCGTCAAGTACCGCGACCAGCTATACCTGGTCCACCTTGAGAAGAACTCAACAACTTTGATGGACGTCCAGGGCATCCGCGTCCTGTTCAACATTGTGGTGAAGTGGGAGCGGTACAAGCCGGTCAGCCGTGAAGTCACCCAATGCTCGAACTGGCTGCTGTTCGGGCATGGAACAAAGAATTGCCATATGCTCAGCCGCAGCCAGCATCAAGTGTGGCAAACAACACAAAACCGACGCCTGCGACAGACTCGATGAAGCCGATCCCATTTGCCCCAACTGCTGTGCTGATTACAAAGCTATAAGCAAGGCCTGCGCGAAGCGCACTGAGTACATCGAGATCCGGAAGAAAGCATCGACGAGAAACTAGCCTGTCCGCAAGAAAGTGCCGGAAATTAATGACAAGAACTTTCCACTTATACCACGACGACCGATTACAGTGTTGCCACCGCTGCCACTCAATCAACGAATGGCTGCTGCTCGTGCCGCTGCTACTGCTGCGGTTGCCGCCACCGCTCAAGTTCAAACTGCCAGAGGATCTCCCCACAGCCCCTGGGCTAAACTGGCGTCAGGATGGACCGTCCCTACCGCAGCCAGAAATCAACGATGGTTTGTGGTTCTCCGCAGCGGAACTAATGATCATCCTCCTTAAGATGCACGACATTGCCAACACCATCAAGAACAAATCCGACCAGCTCCAAGCTGTGGCTACCTTCATGCTAAGTTATGGACCGTGAAACCATCAAAATCGCAAACTGGAACGCTTGCTCGCTCAAGAGCAAAATTATCGAGTTCGGTGACTTCCTCAACGAACATACCATCGACATCGCCATCATCACCAAAACTCACCTGAAACCGGAGATGAACGTTTTTCTTCCTGGATTCCGGCTCGTGAGGTTGGATCGGTCAAGCTCTGGCGGTGGTGGAGTGGCCATCGCTACCAGGAACAACATCTGCTGCCGCGATAGGTCAACATTTCGTCAGCTCCCACAATCTCGGACAAAACATCACCAGCCCTCACGAAGCTGAGGTTGCTGAAAATGTAACCAATCTCTACCAGATTCCTTACATCTTTCTCGAGAAATCCGAGATGACGGCTGACGAACTGTTGGCTTATATCAAAACATCCAAAAACATGAAGGCCACAGGTTTCGACAACGTCCTGAATCTGGAGCAGTGTTGGAAAAGTTCGCGATATTTCACGAAGTTCACGAACTTTTCCATCACTGATCTGGAGTTCAAGAACTTGAGTTCCAGATTCTACAACCATCTGGCACTGATTTTCAATCAGTGCCTCCGAATTGGCTACTTCCCCTCGTGCTGGAAGTTAGTTAAAGTCATCCCCATTCGGAAACCTACCATCAGCCTTCTCTCAGGGTTATCCAAGCTTTTCGAAAGGGCAGTTTACAGCCGGCTTCTAACATCTGCCGAAGAAAACAATATCTTACTCGAGGAGCAGTTTGGTTTTCGAAAAGGTCGATCAACCGTCCACCAACTGACCTGAGTAACAAACATTCTTAGACGGAACAAGGCTGTTTCAAAAACATCTGCTGTGGCATTGTTAGACGTTGAAAAAGCGTTTGACAATGTCTTGCATGATGGCCTGGTGTACAAGCTGCATCGATACGGTCTTCCGATCTTCCTCATGAAGATCATACAAAGTTATCTATCGGACAGGACTTTCCAGGTCTCTCTGAATGGCATCACTTCGGATGCCTTTAACATCCATGTAGGTGTGCCCCAAGGAAGTATCCTTGGGCCCATCCTGTTCAATATATTCACCTCCGATATTCCGGCTCTCCCTGATGGTGGATCGTTGTCTTTGTTCGCAGACGACACATCCATCGTCTACAAGGGTAGGGTCATCGGAGCTCTGACTACCAAACTCCAGAGAGGCTTGGATGTCCTGTCTGAGTATTTTAACAGCTGGAAGATACGTAGCAACGTGGCGAAGACCCAGATCATAATTTTTCCACACACAAAATCTCCCAGACTTGTTCCGTCTGAGAATAACAAAATCTGACGGCACAGTGGTGAAGTGATCCCAAGAGGTTGTCTACCTCGGACTAACACTCGACAGCAAACTGATTTTCAGAGAGCATGTTGACAAAACAAAAACAAAATGCAACATCTTGATAAGGTCTTTGTACCCGCTAATCAATAGGAGATCCACCCTATCCCTGAAAAACAAGCTTGCTGTCTACAAGCAAATAATCCTTCCCGTCATAGAGTACGGGTTGCCAATCAGGGTTGCGCACATTCTCGTCACCTCAAACTACAAAAGATGCAGAACAAGATCCTGAGGATGATCCTCAACAGTCCACCGCGTACTAGAAATTTTGAGGTCCACCGCCTGGCTGGTCTTCAGACCTTGGCGTTACGGATAACTGCTACCATCAAAAGGCACAGAGATTGCTGCATGCGATTCGATCAACAGATCATTAGGGATCTGGCACGATAGGTTAGGCAACTAGGTTCAGTAGGTAGAATATCAAATTTTCTAATTAAAATCAACATATAGCGGAAATGGCTCTAGCGTTGGCCTATGCATCTAAGATTGGGCCCATCGCTATAAATCTGCTATTTATCAATTGCATCTAGGTGAACGCGTCATTGGGACGATACTAATGGATATTTTTGGTCGCTATTGAAAATTTAGTCGATTGCTGAATTTATGTATGGGCCCAAATTAGGGGCATTTAGGCCGACATTACATGCATTTCCCCTAGTTCCTTCGTTCATTAAAGCTGACAAATGCTTGACGTGGCAAGCAGAAGCAGGAGCAAATCAGCAAAAGATGAAATTTTTTCCATCTGCCTCTGCTGAAAATTACCGCAGTCAGGCTAGAGCGCTGCTGTTGTGAATCCGCTCATGTTTGCATCGGATGGACGATGTGATAAAATAGCAGCAGTTAGCGTTATCACCTTGATGACAACCAACGATGGGGTGGAGAGGATGCGGAATTTGTGGAGATCGAACAATTGATCCTTTTCAGGACCACACATTTGACAGAAAGAGTTATTGAGACTGTTTTCGGTCCCGTTCAAATAATATGAAACGCGACAAATATTATTTTTAAATAACCAACCCCCCCATCCTCCTATAACAACAACCTAAAAATAATTAACGTAACTTTTTCACCCATCAAAAGAGCCAAAAATTCAAGTTGAGAGAAAATTTTCATGTCATGTATGCTGTACCTCTCACAGCTACAAAATAGTGTAAAACATGTCTGGTACCTCTTTATATGCAATTAGATTAACATCGGAAGTCCATCCTTTTTTTACATATTCTGCACAAAAGATAACTTTCGGTCACGTCCCATTCATAAAAAAGGCGGGATATCCTGTCAGGGGTGGGGTTTAGAAAGTAGATTTTGTGCAGAATATGTAAAAAAGGAGGGACTTCGGATGTGGTATACAAATTACAGATGCATTACAATAAGAACTGTCAAAATGCTTTAAATTTACACACTAGTAATCGTGAGATTCTGCTTGTCAAACTGAATTTTGATGATTTTGGGACTCATTTGCATCTTTAAGCATTGTTGTTTGTTGCAAAATTCATGCATCAAGTGGATTACCGGATTTCTAGGTGGTGCTGTGTTTAATTCGGTCCAACAAAAAATAAACATGTGAAAATGGGCGTCTTTGTGTAAAAGCAAGAATGACAAAAAGTTAATAGATATATTTGTGAACACTTTTAGTTCTAGTTCCTCATTATGTGCTTAAGAATGAACATTAAGAATTATGATCCTGCTTAGATGGACGAATTTTTGCTTGAAGTAGCAATTTATGATTAAATATTAAACATAGACCAAAATTTCTAATTTTGAAAAAGCACAACTCTGAATATCAAATTATCGATCATGCTGATGGAAAGAAAGTGAGGGGGCAATCCCAGGTAACCAACAACCCTGCTTAGTAGTAATCCAACTAATAATGCGCCAAAGCCCTGTATTAGTCGTATATTAGCTGTATATAACAAAATCAATTCAAATTAGCGGGCTTATTGGTTACCTCCCAAGTTACATTTAGGGTTTTATGAGGGTACTGCAGACCAGCATTGCTTTAAAACCTCAATAAAACTTACAATGTTTCTTGGGTTGGGATGTGCAATACATGCTTGTGAACGATTTCCCACCGGAGGTACCCCACTGCGAACAATCGTTTGGTTAAATGTATTATCCATTACAAATATTCAACGGAGATGGGATGGGCATTGAAGTGTGCACGGGGAATATATTTTCTAACGGAGGATCCGGAAAGATCCCTAACGGAAAGTCCAGATACAGTCAGAAAATAACTAATAAGGGTGAGAAAATTAACATGTCAAGGAGAGGATATGGGGTAAATTGAAGAAATAAGTTACTTCTACTGTATTTTAAATCAATATCAAGAAAAATGCACGAGAAGTTCACTTAGGGATTTTCACTGGGGTCTACATGATGAGTTGGGTGGTTTATAATGAGAGTGTTTATATGCAATGAGAGTTCTATATACAAAAGTATGTTTCCCAAACATAGGAAGGCACTCTATTTGGTAGAAGTCAGTCAGTAGCCAGCAGTAATTATCAACAAAGAGACTGGACCGTCCAAGCATGTCATTTCGAGATTTCGCTAAATAGTCCAAGGGGTCAGTCGGTTTTGTGCAGAAAACCATGAAACGTGCTGGGTTACATGTTTACAAGGTGCAAAATTCCCCAAAGAGGAATGACATGCAAAACATCACTGCGAAAACCCACGCCCGGAAACTTTACATGAAGTTGCTCACCAAATCGTGTTGCATCGTGATCAGCGAATCCAAACACATAAAGCAACCAACGATACAGACAAAACGGTTGCAACGACTACCATGACAAACTCGCTCTGTAACACAGCTCGATCGGAGCGGTAGAAGGATAAAGGTGTATTCAGACTTGAGCGAGAGCGAGAGTAGCGGAGCGGACTTCGGGTATTCGGGTGCGTTCGGCTCTCTGAAGATGGCTTGATTGCTACCACGCCACAGCGGGCTTCAAAAAATACGTTCCCGACGATATTTTTCTAGCTCCGCTTGGCGGAAATTCTTGCTCTCTCACTATCTCTGCATAGCATCGGCCGAAGAGAACGAGAATTGACAACATAAAAAAATAGGTAGGTACTGCATGACTGCAGAAGTAAATCGATATCCCTTTTCTTTCATTGCACGCGCAGCTCAGCTGCGGTGCTATTTAGATGGAGTAGTGCGCAGCTTAGCTACTTCTGCATGCTACTATGAAGAGGCTAGCATCCGCGTCTATTATGTCGTAAGAACCAGTGTTACGAATGGGTAAAGGGGAGCACAGGCCACTCACCGGCTTATAATTCAATAATACATTATTTTATCATTTCTGTACACTTCAAAAGACGATCTTAGAAATTTAGGAAATAAATACAAACATTAGCAAAGTCCTGCAAATTTCAAAGAACTTCGTGAACTTCAGAAACATTTAATAACATTCACAATACAACACTAAATTTCTTAACAAATTTCGGAAGTTCTGCTATGCGATGTTTCTTACAATTCGACAAGCTTCTCCAAGGTTTGCATCTTTGAAAATTATTGAGTATTTATGATGTTTGCTGAATTAAAAAAAAAAGTTTCAAAGCATATGTGAAATACACAAAATTAAGGTGAATTGTTTTGAACTCTTCTGATGGTTACAAGAATGTTTTGAAGTCCACAGATGTAATTATTCCAAAGACCTTCAATTCATTCATTAGCACTCTTCTGGTGGATAAGTAAGTTCAATAGCTCAAATTGTGCGTCTTAGATATTCTGATAAAATAACAGGATGATCAGGAATTAGGAATCAGGAATCAGGAATGTTATTTATGAAATGTGTTAAAAATATGTTTTAACGCAAACGTTCTTAAGACATGACAATCAGTTTTAAAGAAACAGCTTTACTATTAAATCCATTAAATGTTGAAATTGAACTCTTACTTCATTTTAGTAAGTCTAAGATCACAACATTTTTAATGCCTTGACGTTTCGTATTAACAAAAATGAAGAAACTTTAATGAAGTTCTATTGGTATCAGAAAAGCTAGATTTAGAGATCTTTGGGGAATTACAGAGATCTTAAGGGGAAGTCCCCGAAACTTTAAAAATCTTAAGGGTGAGTTTAGGCAAATTCACGATAGTTCCATGATGTGCTGAAATAAAATCGAGAACCCTCAAGATGTTCCGAAAGATTCATTAAAGAGACCTTCAGAAAATTTATGAAAACTTCAAAAATATTTCAGGAACTTCACAGAAATCCAGAGAATTCCAGGGATGTTTAAGGGTGTTTACGAGAATTCCATTTATTTTAAAGCAGAACCGAGATCTTCATTAGAGTTGAGAGTTTTATGGAAGCTCTGAGAACATCAAGACAGATCAGAGAATTAAAGAGCAGTTCTAAAAATTTCAAGGAAATTGCAGAAACCGTAATTTATGGAAACTTCGGATTGCTTAGAGAAAATTTCTGGAACGCAATAAAAATTATAGGAACATCCGGAAAATGTGAGAGTGTTTCAAAGGTGTTATATAATAGAAATTTCAAGATCTACAAAAAATAGAAAATTAAGCTAAGTTGATTAGAGGACATCAACGAGGTTCCATTAATAAAAAAGTCGAGAACTTTTAGCAAGCACCGATATTCTCAAGAAATTCCAGAGAACTTCTAAGAAATTTATTTATTTTTAGATTGATTCAATGAAGTTTCGAGTACTTCGAGGACGATCAGATAAAATCAGAAAAATCACATTAACTTAAGGAAAATTGCAGCGACTTACAAGGAGTTCCATAGAATTATGGGATATTCCGATAATTCTATGATTGATCCGAAAACTTTACAAGCAGATAATTATAAATATATACCAGAAAATTTACCGGAACATTTGAACATTTTAGAGAAGTTAAGGTAAGCATAGAAAATCTGGGAAGTCCAGGCTTTCCAGGGAAAATTAGTGATTTAAGGAAAAGTTCCGTGAGCGTTTATAAACTTTATAAAATATAAGGAAAATTGTAGAACTTAAAGACAATTAAATCAATTTCAGTAAAACGGTGGGTTCAATTAAAAAAAAATACTAAGTAAACACATTTTTTTAAAAGTGAAATTTCATTTTTTTAGATGTAGTTTTCTGTAAACCAGTGATATTCAAAAAATCAAATAAATTTTGTTAGAAAATCCGGTGATCAGGAATTATTCCACAGACCATAAGTTGATCAAATACAGAACAGGAAATAGAATATTAAGTCAACACATTAACAGAACTCAACCAAACTATATACCAAAATATTTTTAGATTGAATTAATTTTTCCGGCTATTTACCGGTTATTTTTCGGTTCTCCGGTTTTCCCGGTTGGGTGGCCTCCCTACAGATTATTATTATTATTATTATTATTATTATTATTATTATTATTATTATTATTATTATTATTATTATTATTCTTGATCTACCGACTTTCTTGCAAGAATATCTTAGAGGAATGATTTGAGCTATTGAACAATATGAGATCTTCAGAATAATTACTTATCCACCAGAAGAGTGCTAATGAATGAATTGAAGGTCTTTGGAATAATTACATCTGTGGACTTCAAAACATTCTTGTAACCATCAGAAGAGTTCAAAACAATTCACCTTAATTTTGTGTATTTCACATATGTTTTGAAACTTTTTTTTTTAATTCAGCAAACATCATAAATACTCAATAATTTTCAAAGATGCAAACCTTGGAGAAGCTTGTCGAAATGTAAGAAACATCGCATAGCAGAACTTCCGAAATTTGTTAAGAAATTTAGTGTTGTATTGTGAATGTTATTAAATGTTTCTGAAGTTCACGAAGTTCTTTGAAATTTGCAGGACTTTGCTAATGTTTGTATTTATTTCCTAAATTTCTAAGATCGTCTTTTGAAGTGTACAGAAATGATAAAATAATGTATTATTGAATTATAAGAGCCGGTGAGTGGCCCGTGCTCCCCTTTGCCCATTCGTAACACTGGTTCTTACGATATAATAGACGCGGATGCTAGCCTCTTCATAGTAGCATGCAGAAGTAGCTAAGCTGCGCACTTCTCCATCTAAATAGCACCGCAGCTGAGCTGCGCGTGCAATGAAAGAAAAGGGATATCGACTTACTCCGGCAGTCATGCACGCTAACTTGAAAGTACTCATTAATGAGTAAAAAAAGACCCATTTTGAAGAAAAGTGGCTTAACTCATTAATGATTAAACAATTTTACCCATTAATGAGTATCTGTTACCCATTAGTGATTAACAATTACTCATTAATGGGTAACAGATACTCATTAATGGGTAAAAAATTTACTCATTTAATGAGTTAAGCCACTTTTCTTCAAAATGGGTCTTTTTCAACCATTAATGGGTATTTTCAAGTTAGCGTGTGCAGTACCTACCTATTTTTTTATGTTGTCAATTCTCGTTCTCTTCGGCCGATGCAATGCAGAGATAGTGAGAGAGCAAGAATTTCCGCCAAGTGGAGCTAGAAAAATATCGTCGGGAACGTATTTTTTGAAACCCGCTGTGGCGTGGTAGCAATCAAGCCATCTTCAGAGAGCCGAACGCACCCGAATACCCGAAGTCCGCTCCGCTACTCTCGCTCTCGCTCAAGTCTGAATACACCTTAATGATGTATTGCTTGCCTGCTTTGTTGCAATATACATGCATGGCGACATAGCTTGATCTGAATCGAGAAAATACATAACATAAAAATTCCCACTAACACACTTGTATCATCTGACGGATTTCACGCCAACTCATCCAGTGGTTGGCAGCACCCTCTCAGAACCTTATGGAACTTTGTGGGTGTGGAGACTTAGCAATTTTAAGCAACTTTGCGTACTTATTTTTTTCAAAATTTATCTTGCCTAACATTTGATAAGGGTCAAAGTTTTTTGTCGATTTTTTTTTCAAATCGATATAGCTTAAAAATGACAAGCCCTTCAAAAAAGTGATGTATGGCGAACTTTTAGCAAATAATCTGAAATTTTATAAAAAAAATTTAAATAAAATAAAAAATCGGTTTCTACACTCTAAAAAAATATATTTAAAAATTAAAAGTCATTTTCCCAAAAATGGTACCCCTCAGATTTGCTTGATATTTTTTCTCATGAAAGGCAATATAATTACCTAACTTTTCTTCATACATCGCAAAGTGGGCGCTTTTAAGGAAAAAAAGTTGTTCGAACAACAACTTTTTCATGTTAATTTTTTTTTAGCGTGTTTCACTCAAAGTCGAATAGTAATACGCGCACAACCTTATTAAAATTCGATTAAACTTTATGGGTATACTTTTCGATAATCTGGGCGAAATCTAGCCTAACATTTGAAAAGGGTACAGAGAAGTTACCTGCAAATCGTCCAATAAGAGTTCAGAACAAAACGTTCTAATGAGGAACAGCCATCTCAGCATGGTTTGCACTTTCCTGTGATGGATTGTATTATAATATATGCATACACTCTATCCAACTTCTATAAAACCACCCTCAAATTGTTCCAAATCAACAGGTAAACTAAGTAAAAATCACTTAGTATGTTTTATTCATGAAAAGATTTCAATTCATGTATTTGTGATTAATTTAATTAGAAAAATAATCATTCATTTATTTTTATGTATTAGGTGTGTCCATTAGTAAGCAATATGCATATATGTTTATACCTCATCTCTCAAGTGAATACATATAATAGCGCAGGTAACTTAACGATTATTTAAGGCATGCCTAAAATAATCGTTAAGTTACCTGCTATATAGCAGTTATATAACAACGCAGGTAGTCACATGAGAGATATAAGGTATAAACTTAAAGCACCGCAGTCTGTTTCTACCGACATAATCTAATATTTAAGTTTGGTGATATCACAACAATGCTCATAGTTGCTGTAGTGCATAGTTGTTGAAAGTGTAGTGCTGCATAGTTGTTGAAACGAAAAAGTGTTTATATATACAACAATGGAAAAATCTGCTGAATTGATTATTAAAAGGGTGCAATGTAGTGCCAACATAAACAATCCCAATTGCAGCCGCAATAATTTACGTAATTTATCATCAAGTCTCATAGAGAAAATACATTCATGGGGCTTTGATCATCAATTGGATGTAACAATGCGTATTTGTGAATCGTGTCGTGGAATTTTAGTGCACAATAGGACACCTCTCCCGAAAAAGAGGCGATCGGATGGAAAAGAATCAAGCCATGCTCGGAAGTTTGAAGAGCCGCAACCATCAACAAGTCATCAGCAATCAGAACATCAGGAATTTGATGATACACTAGGTAAATAATAATAACTTTAACTGTTTCAACTGTGTGGTTTAAGGATTGTACATCGAAGATACAACTTCATTTTCAACATTTTTTTAGAGCACGAGCTGGATGAACCGCTTATCGTACAAATTTGATCGATTGGTAGGCCAACCTCGGTGAACAATCTATCAAATTTTCACGACTGTACGATATGCGGTTTATGCAGCTCGTGCTCCACAAACATGGGGAAAATTCAGATGCGGCATCGATGTACCGTAAACGGGGATGTCTTTGATAATGGAGGTAACTTTGATAATGCAGCTAATCCAAAAAGTTATGACTTAATGCTCTTCGTATTCATTATTTTGGAAGGGAACATCGGTTTCCTATCCAAAATATTGCGTACGATGTGCCTTAAGTCATAAATTTTTGGCTTAGCTGCATTACCAAAGTTACCTCTATTATCAAAACCACCCTCGTTCATGGTACTATCACCTTAACAGCGTTATATATTAATGTGTGGTAATATTTTTTTTTCTTTTCTTTAATTTTACAGATACAGATCCATCGCTAGAATCAATCCCATCAGCGGATCAGATCCAAGGTCCATATAATGTGGAACAATTCAATTGTATAGCTTCAACCTTACAGTTATCACCAATTTCATCGAGAAGTATGAGAAGTATGAATTATCGTGTTCAAAAATCTGCAGAGATCACAAAGGCAGTGCGTAAAAATATATTTGGGATGGATTCAGACGATGTCAACAAATCAAATGATTTTGACGAAATGATCATGCAGTTAAAGGAGAAATTTAATTTGCCTTCTACGAGTACAAATGACAAATTAAAAGTGTTATCAGTGCTCCCTAAATCATGGTCAGTGAATCAAATAGTTAATGAGTTTAATGCACCCCATCATACAGTGAAACAGATGAAAAGGCTAGTCAGAGAACAAGGTATTCTTTGTAGTAAGAAAGCAAGAAGTGGTCATGGATTTAATGATACTGAAAAAAAAATTGTTTTAAATTTCTTTGACAGTGATGATATTAGTAGGCCTATGCCAGGAAGTAATGATTATGTTTCTGAATATCGAAATGGATATAAAGAGCATGTTCAGAAACGTTTATTGATGATGTCTCTTAAAGAGGCTTTTATGATTTTTGAAGAGAAATACAAAAGTGTTAAAATCGGATTTACTTCGTTCACTCAGCTCCGACCAAAGCATTGCATACTGTTGGATAGTACAGGTACACATAATGTATGTGTCTGTACTATACATGAAAATGTTAAATTGATTATTAATAGTGTAAAATTTGATTCATATAAAGAAATTGCAGACAAAATACTTTGCAGTAGTCCTATTAGAACCATGCATTGTTTTTATCGTACATGTGAAGAATGCATTTCCACAGATAGTATCGTGAGGGAACTTACATCAGTATTAGAAGCAGATGATATGGAAGAAGTTTTATTTCAACAGTGGTTGACTACCGACCGTTGTAATTTGGAAACTATTATTAAACCTGCAGATGAGTTTGTTCAATATTTGACGGAAAAAGTTGAAAAGCTCATAACCCATGATTTTATTCATAAAGAGCAATCATCTTACCTAAGTAATAAAAAAAATTCTCTTCAAAACGGTGAAATTTTAGTGATTTGCGACTTTTCTGAAAATTATTCATTTATTATTCAAAACTCAGCACAGGGGTATCATTGGAACAATAATCAAGCTACGATACATCCTTTCGAAATTTACTACATAAAAGAAAACAAGTTGGAAAATTTAAGCTTTATTATTATTTCAGAAGTATTGACCCATGATACAATAGCAGTTCAATTATTTATATCAAAATTGTTAGATTTCATTAAACAATCTATTAGTTTCACAAAAATTACTTTCATGTCAGATGGAGCAGCGGCTCATTACAAAAATAAAAAGAATTTTGCCAGTTTGTGCAACTTCAAGTCCAAGTATGGATTGGAAGCAGAATGGCACTTCTTCGCAACGTCTCATGGGAAAGGCCCATGTGACGCAATTGGAGGAACTCTCAAACGAATGGCAAAGAGAGCAAGTCTTGCTCGAGATTATGGAAACACAATCACAACTCCACAAGAACTGTATGACTGGGCAGTTAAACAAACAGATACAAGCATAACAAAATTGAACTTCTGCTTCATATCAAATGATCAATACACAAAGATGTCCGATGAACTCAAGGAGCTGTTCAGTCATGTAAAAACTATACATGGTACACAAAAATTTCATTGTTTTGTACCTATTTCTCAAAACATAATTTCTACTAAGCGATTTTCACATTCAAAGGAAACTCCGAAAAATTTCACTCTGTTTCCGATAGACTAATAATCAATGAAAAACTCAAATTATGTATGGAGAATTATAGGAAAATAAATTATGCACTAAACAAAAACACTAGAGTTTTCATTTATTAAAACACCATTCGAAATGCAGGAAAATCCTCTGTATTAGGCCCTTTCAAATGTTAGGCTAGATTTTTGTTTTAAGCACGCCCAGATTATCAATTATTGTTCGAACAACTTTTTTTCCTTAAAAGCACCCACTTTGCGATGTATGAAGAAAAGTTAGGTAATTATATTGCCTTTCATGAGAAAAAATATCAAGCAAATCTGAGGGGTACCATTTTTGGGAAAATGACTTTTAATTTTTAAATATATTTTTTTAGAGTGTAGAAACCATTTTTTTAATTTATTTAATTTTTTTTATAAAATTTCAGATTATTTGCTAAAAGTTCGCCATACATCACTATTTTGTAGGGCTTGTCATTTTTAAGCTATATCGATTTGAAAAAAAATCGACAAAAAACTTTGACCCTTATCAAATGTTAGGCGAGATAAATTTTGAAAAAAATAAGTACTCAAAGTTGCTTAAAATTGCTAAGTCTCCACACCCACAAAGTTCCATAAGGTTCTGAGAGGGTGCTGCCAACTCCGAAGACGAGTTGGCGTGAAATCCGTCATCTGCGGCTTTACTTTGTGAAGCAGCTTGCCAACAATTTGCTCGTTTCCTTCTGCCGCCCTGAGTGAGCGGTGTCTCACGGGCTACTTGTCATGAGAAAAAATGAAGAAGATTATATAATTATTGCTTACCAATTCTGACATAGCGTTATCATTCGTTTCGTTGTCATTTGGAGATATTTTTGATTCCTTTACCGTGATGGATCCTAGGCAAGAATATCCAGTTTGTCGAAATTTTATCGAAATTTGTAAAGAAGTTACAAGTTGCGGATGTAGTAAAATAAGCACTCCTTTCATCACTTACGGAACAGTCAACGGTGAGCCCTAAAAAGCGTATGTTGTCATTCATAAGGAAGCACAAAGGATCAACTCTGTTTTGGTCTGATCTAGAATCCTGCCACTACGCTCGATACGTGTTGGAGTGGTACTGAGCCAATGGAGTCAATTTTGTGCCAAAAGATATGAACCCATCAAATTCACCGGAACTTGCCCAATTCTGGGAAATTATGAAGACGGAGCTTCACAAACCAACCTTAACTATTAAAACAGAGCTGGGGCTGAAGAAAATTTGAGTAAAAACATTAAAAACACTGGGAAAATCGGCTGTACACAATTTGATGGGTGGAGTGAAAAGGAAGGTGCAGGCATTCTGGATGGGAGATCATTAATCATTAATCATCACTCAATAGTAGTTCTTCATTCCCTGAAAATTTCAAGAAAATCCGATAATCGGATTAATTTTGGTGAGTGCCATTTTTATCGAATACACCCTTTATGCGTGAAATTTAAATACTGTTACGACTGTATGTAGGAAAGTTGGTTATGGTGATAAAATTGTTGGAAACCTGAGGTCAGTTAGTGTTGTATCCCGTTATCCGTTATAATCCTTCGGAAGATCATGCAACACGTTTTATGAAACGTACAAGTATCGAGCAGCGAAAGTCTCCGTAGCCAAATTTATATCCTACATGTTTCATGAACATTCGGTCCAAATCCCTCTTTTATCTATCAATCGTATCCTGATTTCGCTCAAAATATTCGGATGCACCCAAAGAACAACGTTGATGGCAGGTATCTCTTTCACACCACAACGCACGACCAACAGAACCGATAGCCACCCTCGTGATACAGCAAAGTGCTAGAGGTCTACCGGAGAGGTAAACATCACATCATCTGCAGCAGCCATGGAGCAGGAAATGAATAAAATATTTCACCAAAACCGGGCACCCTCTTTCTTGTAGGACACAGATTCAAAAACTTTGCAGTACCCCATCATGTTCCAGATTGTAACATCCTACATCTACACACCTCATTCGGTGGGTTGACGGGGTAGGAAACGTGTCAGTGAATGAGCCTCCCGATGGGCGTCCTTGCTTGCTGCTCGTAAAACCCCTGGAGATGAATGTGCGCCGTTGCATTTGCGTGCATGTTCTTCCCATAATACGGTCTCCCTGGCCCCCACTACGACCGCACAGGAATTCAAGCTTTTCTAAGAGCACCGAAGAATCATGATGATTCCGTACAAACCAACGCACACAAATCTTCCCACTCACATGGGTTGGCCATCGTCATTTCAAGTGCAAGTCCCTTCTCCAATGTCGGAAACTGTAATCGTAGAAATGAGTGAAATACTAGGGTCGTTCAAATGTTGAGCCTGGTCCATAAAGCTGCAGCCAATTTGGTTGATGTTTGGAGAGCAGAACAAAATGGCTCGGTAGGTGTGATGCTTTTGGAACATTTTCATATTTTGAACGACCCTAATGGCATCACATATGTAACAGACAGCACTCGTACCTACGGTCGTACACTTATGCCTGCATACACCTTTACAGACTCGAAGCCAGAGCAGGTGATAAATCACATAAAAAGGTAATACTGGTCGTATATTATTAACGAAATGTAGTACAACATTCTTCAACTAAAATTCCGGGGGATGGAACTAAGTAAGATGAATAGCTTGAGAAGAAGTTTGTACTGTACATTCTCTTGATGCATCGGATGTGGGAGGAGTTGGAATGGATGTGAATTTTTAAGATGTATAGTTACCTGAGATTTAGAAGTTAAAAATGCATAATGTCTAATAGGACGTTTTAGGCTTTGAACGTTGATTTTCAGCATCATTTGAAAAGAAAAGAAAAGTTAGTGTTTTACTCAAGAGAGTACTTTTCTCATCACATATTACGGCACTTGACAAGTATGACCGTGACCGTACCCTTTAACTAGTTCATAAATATATTTACCAAAATAAACAAGCACAACACAAACGCAATTTGCGATTGTATTTCAAATCTTACAGCTGTCACTGATATGTGTGTGTTTTACAATTGCATGGGAAAACCAAAAAGGGAATTCAGAAAGCGCATCACATCCCAGATATTCATGGACTTCGCATAGGTTTGTAAATTCCTGTGAACAGACTTTCTTTAATTTAGTACAATTTTCTGAAGTTTTGTAAAGATTACAGACTTCCTTGATGTTCCCAGACTTTCTTAGAGTTCCCGGACTTCCCTGAAATTCCTGAAATTTGAAGAATTTTCCTGAAGTTTACATAAATTTCCAAAGATATGCTGAATTTTCCTGAAGCTTTCAGATTTCTATTGGGGATAATAGAATATTTCCGAATTTTTTTAAAAGTTTACAGCTGTTTACTTGAATGTTATGAAGATTCCGGAATATTACTTAAGTTCACTGAATTTCCAGAAATTACCCAATTTTTTTCTGAAATTCGTAGAATGTTTTATAAAGTCACTGGACTTTCATGTAGATTTTAAAAAAATTCCTAGCGTCCCAAAATTTTCCTGGAGACTTAGAATTTCTTTGGGATTTGCAGTTTTTTTTCCTACGTGAACTGATCTTTTTGGAAGATCTTAGAATATTCCAGAAATTTGCAATAATTTATTACAGCTTTGAGAACTTCCTTGTAGTTGTGCACTGCGCAATGGGCCAGGAATTAAATCTAGCAGGAAAATAATAATAAATGCTCTGGGATTGCATCCGATTGAATTGACGTCTGCAGTGCAGTTTCGTGGATTCAAATTTGATCGATAAAAATAGTTCAAGTCGTAAAGATGGCGCAGCGATATAAACTTTTTTATTTCGCAAGTTAGAAGTATGCAGCCTATGGTAAAGTGTTCTGTAACTTATAATTTTAAAAAAAGATGCTGAAGACATGAAAGCTGTACATCTTCATACAACTGAGATGCACGAAGCTCAATAAAATTTAACAGATATTCACTTTTTAAGTATTATAATTTAATCAATCTTTCCAAAGAATACTTTAATATTTTTTTCTTAGATCGGTACTAATTA
Organism: Ochlerotatus camptorhynchus; assembly: GCF_037179485.1. Taxonomy (NCBI): domain Eukaryota; kingdom Metazoa; phylum Arthropoda; class Insecta; order Diptera; family Culicidae; genus Ochlerotatus; species Ochlerotatus camptorhynchus. Next base: position 2,051,760 of record NW_027040507.1, on the reverse strand, counting down.
ATTCTTTTTTTTTTCGGAATAATGCAATTATTTTTGAAGTCCTGAAAAATATATAGTGGAAATGGATGTAATTTTGGCCTCAATGTCCCTAATTTGGGCTCACATATAAATTCAGAAATAGACGGAATTTTCAATAGTGAATCGATCAAACGCATTATTTTATTCTGCAAGCGCTGTAATCTCGATATTTGGGTTGCATTCGCCAGAAATAAAATGAAAGGGCAAAAGTCAAGATGAGGAGAGATGATTGATTTATTTATCAATCTTCCTTTGAACGAATTCACAACGAGTTTTCTTTATCGATTGTGAATACGTATTACGTGCGATTGTGAACCTATTCCAATGATTGTTATTATTTGATCTACAAAAAAATTTGTCCCTTTTCCGTTTAAGATGCAAAAGATCCAAATTGTACCAGCTGTTCGAGCTCTTCAAAGAAACAAGCTTTGCTCAACTAGTTGATAAGTACACGTTTTCAAAGCGTTATTAAGAACAGCTGTAGATTCATCTAAGTTACCGGCCGCGAATGGAAAATCCAGGCTTCTCTCAACAAGATTCGAAACAGCTTGCTTCGAATATTTCTTCCAGCACTTCAATTTTACAAAATTATCGTTATCGTTAACATGGTCTAAGACATTAATCACTAAAGTCTCATGATCGGTTATTTTCAAATCAGTATCCGTAACTGAACAAATGGAATCAAAATTGGAATAAACGTGGTCAATTAAAGTTCTACTGTGCCTGGAAATACGCGTATATTCATTTACCGTTTGCTTTAAATTAAAAAAAAACTCAGCTAAACGCTTCAAATGATTCGAATTATGGTTATCACGCCAATTAATATTAAAATCACCAGTAAATATATTCAATTTACTAGAATCAAGGAATGTCTCGAGCCAGTTCTCTAAAACTTCAACAAAACGCTGGTCACTAGAGCTGGGAGAATGATACAAAACACCATAATTACCCATCTTCATGCCACGTACAACTGTATTGCCCAAGAACCAGTTGCCATCGATAGCTTGATTGAAACAAAGGTTGAATTGAACTGATTCTTTGACATAAATAGCAACACCGCCAGTGTGTCTAGAGTGTGATAAACAAGCAGCATTACATAAGCTATCTTGTTATGACATTTCACTAATAATAGTCATTTAGTGTGATGAATATAATAGAATTAGAAATAAATAGTGTAGTACGTACGCAGTAAAAGTTGTGAGTGTAACATACATACACCATAAGAATATAGTAAATGACTATTTTGATTTTTTTTTGGTGGAAGTTTTATTAGGTTGGATACTTTATTAGGTGCGTGATTTAACAGGTTATAATATTTGTTTTATTCTTCTTCTTCTTCTTCACATTTTATGCTTATTACATATCGCATATAAGCTTATTGCGTGCTATCAACTTAGTGTTCTAGATACACTTCCACAGTTATTAATTGAGAGCTTTCGATGCCTGTACCATTTTTGCATTGGTATAATTGTGTGGCAAGTCCAATCATGCTTCAATGGGAAATCGAGAAATTTTCCAACCCGAAAAATTCCTATACCGGACTGCATCTTTACCGACTGAGCTAAGGGACACCCCATATAATATTTTTTTATTGGTATTAAATGAACGATTTAAAAAAACGAAAGATTAACATATGACACAAAACGATTAGAAAGTCGGAGTGTAAAAGCGTTTTGCATTGAGCCGATATCGATTCTGTGTGGTTTCACCAGTTTTATAGAATAGCCTCTCTGACGGAACACTTGTTACCATTCTTGATAAATGGACTCAAGCAATGGGGTATACATGGGGATATTTACATACTACGGATTATCTCTCATGCTTGAAAAGGATTGACAGAACGTGGGAAAACAGGCTGATGCAAGAAATTTAATAATTCTGCCGATATGCCTCCATGGCAATCCAGTTCTGACAAAGCAGAGAACTCATGAACCTGAAATATGTCGTAAGAAGCAGGGCTGGTAGGGGGTATGTAATATAACAGTAGTGAGAATTAATAGGTAAAATCAAATTATGATGCATGTTTGGATTTTTTATTATATCATAAATAAATAAATATGTTTATAGCTCACACAACCCTCGTATTGGTAAAGCGTTTTGCATGACGTTAATGTATAGAAGAAGTGTAGAATGTAACCGTGATAGTGAACACACAATTTTTACACATCTGTTTTGCAAAATTTGCAGTTTTTTAAGTTTATATTTGCAAGCATGGCCCCATACAATGATGAGATACTGCAGATGCGAGTGTATGCACCCAAAATAAAAATTAAGGAGTGCACCACGAGGAACAAAATGTCTAACTCGGTACATTAAAACACAAAGTGATGAAACTTTACTTTGCATGTGTTCAATATGACTTCCCCAAGAGAGCACAGGATCTAAAACTAGACCAAGATATTTGAGTTTGAACACTTTTTCGACAATTGTCTGTCCAACAGACGGATTCGAGTGTGGGGGATTTTTTTTTCCGTGGAGAATGGAATAACATGTATTTAGTCTTTACCAAATTTAAAGATAATAAATTTGAATCAAAAAACCTCATGAGAATTCGCAAATCGTCATTTATGCTAGAAATAATGAAAGAAGTATCTTGACTTGGGTAGAAGATTGCTGTATCATCAGCGAATAGCCTTGGTATTGCTTTAAGAGACCGATTCCCAAGATCGTTTATGTTAATAAGGAATAAAAGAGGGCCAATATTACTGCTTTGAGGGACACCAATATTAAACGTTCGCAAAGAGCTTCTTGAATCCTCGATAGCTACATATTGCTGCCTATTAGTTAAATAACTTCGAATAATGTAATTTGCTGCACCTCGTATTCCATAGTATTCTAATTTTTGCAAAAGAATGCTATGGTTCAGAGTATCGAACGCCTTTTTTAGGTCAATAAAGAGGCCACCAACAACGCATTTACTGTCAATTTTACTAGATAGGTACTCTACCAGTTCTACTATGACTGTAGAAGTGCTGCATACCTTTCTGAAACAGTACTGAAATTTGTAAAGAATATCATATTGATTCATTAAATTAACTAATCTATTGATCAACAATTTTTCAAAAATTTTGCTAAAGACAGAAATAGTAGAGATGAGTCGAAAATTACAGGGATCAGACGAGTCTCTGGATTTGAATATAGGAGTTACCTTTGCTATTTTGAGACACTCAGGATATGTACCTTGTACTAGTATTTGATTGAAAAGGTGAACAAGAATGTCTGAAAATTTAGTTGCATTACTTTTTATGACACTAGCAGGAAAATTATCAGGTCCACTGCTATTTTTTACATTCAACTCGTTTATAATTCCTGTCACTTCATTCACATTTACAGGTCCCAGAAAGACAGAACGTTCCAATCGAGTAACGTTGTTCAAAGGATTTAAGTTATTTTTCGGTATTTTATCAGCAAGGTTGGTTCCAATTTGAGAAAAGAAATTATTGAAAATTCCACAAACTTCAGAATTTTTAAATGTTTTTGAACCATTGTTATTAAGCTCAAAACGAGACACTGGTAAGTTTTTCCACAATTTGGCATGACAAGTACTTTCTAACAAATTTTTATAATAATCTATTTTACATCCTTTTTTGGCAACATCTGTTCTTTTAGACACATGTTTCAACAAATTCTTTTAGTTGTTATTGTGAGGATCATTTTTAACTTTTTTAAGATATTTGTGTTTAAGTTTTATCCATTGCCATACGTAGTAATTGAGCCAAGGACAATGTTTAGATTTCATTTTGACTTGTTCACTTTTAGTTTTCGTACATTGGGCTAAAAATCTATTGTATGTATTTGTTAAAGTGTTGATTGAATCATTCACATCGTCACTGCAAACGAATTCATTCAAAAAACGAGTGTTTATTTTGTCAACAATTTTTCTAGTCAAAATAATACATTCTTTATGTCTTTTAATTTTGAGGGAAGAAACTACTAGCAAGTGATCACTCACATCGGTAAAAATAGTATCATTTTTTATGCTTCCCAAATTATCATTACTGCATACAAAATGATCCAAGATGTTTTTACTAATTGGTCGAGTTGCAAATGTATTTGAACAAACATAATCATAGGATTCTAATAGGGTTTTATAACGAACGACATCATTGTTAGTTGATAAATTGATGGGAATATTCATATCACCAACGAAGAAACGAGAACGCGTGTTTTGAACCGACAATATGTTCATCATGGAACCGGTTAAAATCAAAAGATGGCGGTCTGTATAAACCAACCACTTCATAATAAAATCCATTTCTCTTAACTTCAAGTTGTAGAAGATGAAAACCGTCAGTTGTAACGTCTTTCAACACATTAAAACTCAATCCATCTTTCACATAAATAGCGAGACCACCAGAAGACGAATCACGACAAGAAAATACAGAGTTATATCCTAATATTTTGTATAATACACAATTATTTGATTTTAGCCACGTTTCGCCAACAACTAACACATCCATTGGGATTTTAATACTATCTAAAAATAGAGGAATACTATCAAACTTTTGCAAACTATTCATACCTCTTATGTTCCATTGAGCAATTTGTTTTTTTTTTTTTCCTTTGGTTTGTTTTTTCCGTCGATCTTGTTGTCCGTGCTGAGCACCAATGCTACCGACGTGCCAGGAAGGCAGCTCCCACACCTGGACCCTACCTATCGACCCATCAACTCATGAACCGGGGACCAACGGCTTTACTTCCCATCCGAAGGAAGGCGTGATCAGAGATGTTATGCCTCAGAACATCCCGGCGGCGCCGACTGGTATTGAACCCAGGCCTGCTGGGGTGAGAGGTAATCACGCTTACCACTACACCACCGGACCCGCTATTGAGCAATTTGGAAATGGCCATCAATGCTTTCAGTATAATTCAAATTAAAATCACTTATACAATCATGATACACATTTATTGAATCAGCCATTCAAGTACGCAAACATTCAAAGAAGACAAAATTTACAAACTTACAATTCTTATATTACTTGCTGCTACTTTTGATACCACGCTTTCTTTTGGGCGAAGGAAATTTTTTTTCCGGTGATTTATTACCGTAACGGTTAATCAGTTCATACAAATCACCGCGTGTTTTGATCACCGGAAGGCTTAGAGTGTTCATTTTTCTTCACTAAAATGTTTCCGCCTCTACTTGCCCAGACGTACTTGATGTTGAGTTTTTCTTGGTACTCTCGCATTTCACTCAACAGCTCTAACGACAATGGAGTTAATTCGTCGCGCATTGTAGTTGTAGTCGGATTACCATTTATCTCGTAGTTTTCATCAACTGAAGAAAAGAGTAGTTTTCCAAACTCCTTCTTTAGCGTTAGCGTTAGCGTTAGCGTTGTTATGATATACTTAGTAGATTGGATACTAGCGACACTCACGTCTCTTCTGAAATTCTCAGTTAGACTACTTTCAGGAATAATGCTGAGGAGTAAACATTGGTTCCAATCTAAACAAGAGTAACAGAAGCATGACTGTCGCTATTCCCGGCCACGCCCATCTTTACCATAACTAGGGATAGGGAAGGAAATGTTGATGTAGTACTTACTTAACGAGAGGCCACCGACTTAGCGACACCCTCATAAGTGCTACGGAGTTGGAGGGTTGGGTAGGGTATTCGGTTAGGATTCACCTCAAGTTGGCGATGCAACCAAAAGTATGTATTGTTTATTTGTTGTTTATTTAATCTCTCGATAGCCAGCTATCGAAAGAACATATTAATTTTGTTTAGTGATAATGAATTTTAAGAGTCATGACGGAGAGCTTGGGATTAAACCCATGATTTTCTGCTCAGTAAGCAAAAACGATCCCTCCAGGGTCATCGAGCATCTCAGAACCATAACGCTTCGCGACAATACTGGACTACGTTTTCGCTTGATATGCAAATAGTTTCCGAGGTTAATGTTCAATATCAAATATACAAATGGTGGACGATTTATTGTGCTGTGGAAGAGCTTGGGGTTCAATCCATGATTTTCTGCTCAGTAAGCAAAATCGATCCCTCGAGGGTCATCGAGCATCTTATAATCCACAGCGCTTCGCGTCAAAGTACGAATATATGCATGAACTATCTATTATTGAATAACTAATATTTACAATAATTAAATGAAATAAATAAAATATAAACTACAAACAAAACGTGACTGCTAAAATCACAAAAAGATATTCTCACAAATATATTTCACGCCACCAGGAATCTCAAAACCATTAGACGTTATAATGATACTCTGCACATGTTAGACACAAGAAGAGGCCAAAAAGCAAGCGTCCGACACACAAAACCCGTAAAATCCACTTGCAGTCACAATCAACGATTCTACGAATCGTAAGCGCTCACGAATCATAAAACCGCTGACTGCGACACTCTGAAAGCGAAATTGACAGGCTCTATGCGTCAAACATCCGCCCTCCAATCTTCTCCAGCATCCAACAGCACAAATCTCCATTACAACATCTAACGAATTCAAAACTCCGAAAATCACTCATCTATAGCAAGTGAGTGGAAGCCTGCCTACCTTTCTATTAGGCCTGTGGACATGCGTTAGCTTCGAAACTTCTAACCAAACTGGGTAAATTTTCAGATCACAAAAAAAAACTTGAAAAAAACTTTCATAGGTAATTACAAGTAAAATAAATATTAATTATTTTACGCAAAAACGAGCAAGTAATATTAAATCTTTTGTATCGTATACTAATGTCAATTGGCTGTAACAAAAATAATATGCTAAAATAAAATAAAATTTTAATAAAATGATATGCAAAATTTACTAGAAGATCATTACTTTATTGGTGAGAAGTTTCTAATAAGCCCTCCCAGTTCCTCTGTATACAGAACAAATCTGATACTATAATCAGAATTGCTCAGTCTGCATGAAGCAGCCGATTTCATCAAGGAAGTTCTATTAACAACCAAGAATTAATCGTTTGAGGTATACTGAAGCATTAAGAAGGTGATATGTGTCACTATAGGAAATCATCATCGTTGCAAATGTAAAGAAATTAAACATAACCCTTTGCTTCAGTACCGTCAACCTCCATGTCCATGGGGAGGGTTTCCAAACTCCTTCTTTTTCGCAAAAACATTCTCCTTTACATCATTGCCCTTGAAAGTTACGCGAATAGGAATCAACGAGTTCTTAGTTTTATTTTTCCCACTGAGTCTAACAGCTGACATAATCGAATCAGTGCCAATGCTCAAACCATAACAATTTTTACAGTATCTTCATCAGGAACGAAAGGGACCCCGAGAACTACAGCGTTGGTACAAGTCGCTTGACGAGCACTTTTATCAACGTTGTGTTCCAAATTATGGACGATTTTCGACATAGCATGTTGCGTGTTCTTGAGCCTATCTATTTCCAGTTTTAAATGCTCGTTTTCTTTCTTCAACTCTTGAAAATCAGTTACAATGGCATCAAATTTGTCAGAAAGGAATTGCTGAGATTTTTCAGTAGCAGTTGTTATCTGCTGTACTTCGCACCTAACAGTCTTTATTTCCTGGGAGACAGCATTGCAAACTGCTCCCTTAAGTTCAGCGGCTAGCGTATCAACTATTGAGGATTTTTGATTTTGCATTTCAGTGATTCGTTGGTAAATACTGGAACAGTTATGCGAGCGGAAATACATCCTGTCTTTTAAACGCCGGGCTGCATTACCAACGAGATTTCGGCATTTTTAGTGCGCCTCAGAGAAACAGTACATGCAAGTGACCAATTTATTAGCATCTTTCTCAACTTTTTTTAACATTCGACACATATGCTGTCTTCACCAGTGTTGGGAAAATATCAAAAAATCAAATCTCACCAACGCCCAAGATCACGCTTGATTTTCGTAGACAAAAATCAACAACCAAACAACTGCTGTTGATTTTGCAAGCTGTAATATCGCAGCTCGGAATATCAAGCTAACGAAACTCACCAACTGCAAATCTTACCAAACAGTGGTGAGATTGAGTTTAATGATTTTTGCTTTACACCCGAATGCAACCGAAACTTCCATAACGGCTTGCAGCAGCCCAATCGCGTCTGCCATCGCACAGTGGGGCAGCGAAGCCATTCGCGTGGCCAAAACCTCTAGCGCCGTTGGTTTGCTTTCTACAGCGATACAATGTTCTACAAAGTTGCTCAATATTAGAAGCGCCATCTTTTGAAAGTTTCATATTAGTTCATTTTTTACGCCACATAGGTGGCGCTCGAGTCATCTTTTGAACGGAGCATCCTAGCCGAATGGTTTTTCGTACAAAGTAGTGTAATTTGAAGGGTTGAGAAATGTTGTCCAATACATCGAAACTCTATGACTCACAGTAAGCGAGATATCGGGCAATTAGGAAAACTAATCTCTAAAATTGAGTTTTTCCCCTTTTTTCACCTATATACGTCAAATTCATAAGTTTCATACTCTGCTACTTATCAACATAGTTTGACTCATCCAATAAATACCAATTATGTTATATATCATGCTTTATTATAAAGTTATTAACATAAATGTCTCAAAAAAGTGATGCTTAAAATGCCAATTTTTTTACAGTGATTAGTGTAGACCTTGTTGCGTAAAATAACGACCACAAATCAACAGGCAACTGCAGGCATTTTTATATAACATCATTTGAATATTGCATAATGTCAATACTTTCAAATTTGTTGAAATTTTGCTTTGTGTGTAAAACATGATAAGATGTTATTGATCTGAATAGATAACACACAATCAGAAACACAAATTATACTTCTTATTATGATTTTTAATCCAACTGTGGTTCTCACTGAGCATTTTGTCTAATTTCAATTATTAAGTTGTACATCAGTTATGCAACGTGACTTCTTGCATGGATGAGTTTGGGTTCTTAATTTTTTCCGTGCATTGAATCAAATAGAGTTCTCCAGATGCACAAAAGTGTGCGTGAGACCACGTGCTACCGTTTTAAGTAGTTGTGATATCGCCATACGTTTTTGTTTCTTCTTCATTTTTATAAATGGATGTTGGATTTTAGTGTTCGTGAGATTGCGCTTGGAGATTTCTATAACTTCGCCAGTTGCCAACTGTACCGCGACTAGCACTGCCAACATAACAAAAAAAAACACGAAGTTTCAAATGTCAACAATGTATCAGCTAACGCGTGTGCAAATTTTTGAGTTGCTTAAACAGAAAAAAACATGCCCGTGGAACGTTCGTGAAAAAACGTTTTTTGAAAATATTAGGACCCAACTAACAATTTTCGCAATGTTAACGCTTTACTCATTTCATTTACACAGCCTCAAGCTGTATTCAAACGTTATACGATATGAGGAAACCTTTACTCAACCTATATGCAAGCAAATCTGGCGAACTTAGTCAGCTACTTATAGCTGTTGGGACGGTTGGGACAAGCTCTTATTGCATATCCATTAACGCTTCTGCTGTTATCCTGCTGTTTAGTTGTGCGTGAACTTAAAAGGCGCTTATTCAACCTTTTCCCGGTTATCAAATAATCACTACACAGCTTTCTCTTGAAGCCGGGTTAAATACTGTTTACGCTTTTTTATGAAGGAATTTATTGAGTTTATTTTGCTGTGAATTTTTAAATCGAAATTAGTAACAAATCATCACCAAATTATTTAACCCTGCACCGGATCCTGGAATCGAACTCGAGACGTCCGCATTGGCAAACCTTGACACTACCAACTGTGCTACGCCAACACTTTGAACTGATGTAAATAAATCAACATGCCCATCTACAACAAAATCGCTGAGTAGAGGCTTTATAATAGTGCACATGAATCACTTTTCTCGACTAGTTACTTCAGCTTTTTAAAAGAGCAGAGTAAAAACTGTAAAACTGCACACGTCTAAAAATAAACCTAGTTGACTGTGAAAATGCTTCTGAAGCTGCTCTAACGCAGTTTATTAGCTGAGTACAGGATGTTTAGTTGTTGTAAAAGCACTTTTGATGTTTATGTTATTCAGCAAGAGTGGTTGGTTGTGTAGAAGCCATCAAATGAGTAATATATTCACTTTATTAGCTTTGTTTTGCAGTAACAAGTTGAAAGTTGATTAGTATGTGTATAAAAGAGACATTAGCGTATTTTGGCTGTTGTTATTCAGAGCGACTGACAAATTGAATAATGGTTGTGAAAAAGTTGAGTAAACGCTCTTCAAAACTAATTCGTTAGCTTTTGCTTGTAGCTGTATCTGCAACTTCTTTTCAGCTACTTTACAGCACAACGCTGGAAAAGTTGGCTTACAAAGCTGAAAATGTTAGTTGGGGAAAGTGATGAAACTTGACAAAAATGATACTTGTGTACTTCGTAGAAAAATTTAATACCGTTAATAATCGATTTAAAAATGAATAGTGCTGTTAACAGTCCACAATTTACCTCGAACAAATATAAATCGGAGCTTATCAAACAATCTATCACCTATAGCGAAATTTCAACAAATTTGAAAGAATTAACAATATGCAATATTCAAACGATGTTATATGAAAATGCCTGCAGTTGCCTGTTGATTTGTGGTCGTTATATTACCCAACAAGGTCTACACTAATCACTGTAAAAAAATTGGCTGCTACTTTTTGCTATATTTTGAGTAATTGACATTTTTATGCATAACTTTTTTGAGACATTTATGTTAATAACTTTATAATAAAGCATGATATATAACATAATTGGTATTTATTGGATGAGTCAAACTATGTTGATAAGTAGCAGAATATGAAACTTATACATTTGACGTATATGGGTGAAAAAAGGGGAAAAACTCAATTTTAGAGATTAGTTTTCCTAATTGCCCGATATCTCGCTTACTGTGAGTCATAGAGTTTCGATGTATTCGACAACATTTCTCAACCCTTCAATTACACTACTTTGTACGAAAAACCATTCGGCTAGGATGCTCCGTTCAAAAGATAGATTCGAGCGCCACCTATGCGGCGTAAAAATGAACTAATATGAAACTTTCAAAATATGGCGCTTCTAATATTGAGCACCTTTGTAGAACATTGTATCGCTGTAGAAAGCAAACCAACGGCTCTAGAGGTTTTGGCCACGCGAATGGCTTCGCTGCCCCACTGTGCATTGGTGAAGATTAAAAAGAGATAGCAAACTATGCTTTCTCTTTCTAAAAAAACAATGTGCAATAGAATCATTTTTGTGTCGAGTCAACTCTCAGCTTGATGTTTGCACGTTGTGAATAGTCTCGCAATATCAAAGGAGCTTGTAAAATCAATATCAAGCATGATATTTTGTTCCAATATCACGCGTGATATTGCGAGCGCATGAGAGCGGAAAAATATCAATTGATTTCTGATTTTGCCAACACTGGTCTTCACCTTCCATCAGTGCGAGTTTAAAACAACAACAACAGACCCAAAATCAATCGCTGGTGGTAACCAAAAATACACAGCTGCAATAACGAAACAAACGTTGCACACACCAATTCAACAAACTCAATCGACAGTTCATAAATCAGTATATCAGTAGATGGCTAAAAACACAAAAAAGCATTCACAATTGAGATTGAACAGAACAGTTACGGATACTTTCTGAAACATTTTGGTATCGGTGCTAACATGCTACACATGGAACTACTGCATGAATGTTTATAAAACTCTTAGCTCCTACTCCAAAACTGCACATGTAATCAGTGTGTGAGGTGCCCGTTCATTCAGATTCGGCTGAATCTGCTAACCCAGTCAGAGCTACTCAGACTTGCATGCAAGGCTTGCACGCAACCGATTTCACTCTTGCCAGAAGCAACAGAACCACTCAGAGTGTTACTATTCGAACTACTACAGCACCAATACACCAAAGCACGAACCAACAGCAAGATTGTGTACGACGCCCGTTCGTTCAGAATTTCACTAAATCTACCTAATGAACCAGAGCTATTCAAGCATGCATTTCATCAGTTTTATCAAAACCACAGCCTGTGCTACTGATCGAACTACTTCAGCACCAGTACACCAGAGCACGAACCAACGGCTAGATTGTGCAAGACGCCTATTCATTCGATTTTCACTGAATCTGTCTAACAAAATAGCATGTATTTCACATCTAAGTATATAGTACATAGAACCACTTTGTGTGCACTATCCGAAATACTTCAGCACCAATACACTAAGTTCTGTCCAATTTATTTTCGCGCCACAGAGCAAACAACCAACCATACAGCAACAGCAACAGCAGCAGACAACGATACAGTCGGTACCACCACAACACTAAAAACTATGATAACTTATTTTTTATAACAGTTGCATCATACCATCCTATGTAAATTGCTAATTTGTTTATTTTTAGCACACCACCTATATAACTGATTCAAAAACGGCAAATTAGTGCTACTCACGGTTCAAAAAATTGATAAAATATATTTATTGGAAGAAATTACACTCTATCAGTGATGGAAAAGTTCGCAAAAAATCACTATGACTCGCGAACTTTTCCCTTGGAGAACTTGGTGAAATATCGCGAACTTTTCCAACACTGCACTCTATAAATGAAGATCAAAAATTTCATATAACAAGAGAACGTATCAACCAAACAAGCAATGCACTATAGGAAATCAGGCGGATAAAAATAGGAAAATTGACTTTTTCTAACTTAGTTTCTGGAATACTCTATCAATAGTAAATAGTAATAGTAGGTATCTACGATTTGTAGTTTAAGAGATATTCAACTTGAAAGTTTCAAAAACGCTGAAATCATACACTTTTTGGTTAAAAAACAAGCGCACATTAAAATAATATTTTATTATTTATTGAACAGTCATTCATTTGTTTTTTTTAATGAGAATGCAATAAAATACAAAGAAATTATTTTAAAAAATTATAAAAATAAAAAAAATTGTGGATATAACAAGAAAAAATCAAATTTATTTTTTTGTTGGTCAGCCTTTTTTTCCCAAACATTCCCAGGTCGTTTTATGCTCCATGACCGAGTTTTATGTGTATTTTATCGAGTTCAGAAAAAAAATCTTGCGCAAACTTGCGCCATTTGGAAATAGAGCGTTTTCAAAAATTTGATTAGATTAGCTGATTTTCATTCTTTTTTTCCTTGGTTTGTTTTCCGTCGATCTTGTTTTCCGTGCTGAGCACCAATGCTACCGACGCCAGGGAGGCAGCTCCCACAGCTGGACCCTTTGTAGTTGATTAACCAAGGAATCGTTTGAATACATCTAACAAGATGTTCTGCTCGGATAATTCATTGTCATTAACGTTTGAAAATGGGTTGCTGAAAATAGTCTTTGGTGCCGAAGCCAACATTTACCCTATTCTTAATTTTCACAATGAAATGATTTGTTTTAATGAAATATGTTGTTGAACAACGGACCTAATTTAGTTGTTGATATAAAAAGCAAAAGAGCACGATGTATAAAGAATGTATTGTGATGGTGCGTATATGATCATATATATTTGAACCTGTTATTTGTGGGCTTAATTATGTTTCAAAGGTAGAATAATGCATCTGCTACCCAGTATTCCTACTTATCATTCAAGACTTGTTGAAGCTACTTATATTTCAATGTCAGAATCTTATATAAATTGTTATGGGCTATTTCTAGTTTCATCGCACATGGATATTAGAACTATTATTTAACTTTTTGACGTAGAACCAACGCATAGCGAAAACGTTCAAAAAGCTTTCAAGTATATTTGTGAAAAATATCATATCCACGTGGAAAACCAAACACGACTGCATGATAAAATTTACAAACTCGTCAGTAAATACAAGGAGAATTTGAATTAATCTCAACGATAAAAAGAGAGATTTGATTCAGATCATCGGAGTTGGCTCAAATCTAATTTGCCATCAAGGAATTCATCGAAAAGGAGCAGAACGTTCTTTCAACATCAAAACGAGGGAGACCTTCAACGCAATTTAATGAGCTGAGCGAAAGAAGCAAGCGTCGTCTCGTCGACAACGAGGAAGTAAATCCAAAGGTGGACAGCATCGAGAAGGCTTTATTTATTACGCGACGGACTGCCTATAATCGACGGGACTTTAATCTGGCTAAGGTCATTGTACACCTTATTAAAACCCAAGAACATTAAAAGAAAATATACGCGCAGTTAACAGATGAACGTGGAATGATGTCACCTGAAGATGCATTTAGTATGTTCATTGAAGCTGGCTTAAGCAAAAGTCAATAGAGGCACCATCAAGATTTCCACCATACAATGTTATCGGGACATTTAAAAAAGTATGTGCCCCTCCGATTCAACCCATTGAGGAAACTGCGTCCAAAATAAGGGTGAAACTACAGGCTCTGTTGAAACATACAGTCCAACAAATCATCAAAGTTATTGAGATGGAACTCGACGAGTTTATGACATCAAATAACCTGGAATATGCAGAATTGATTCTATTGAGTAGTTGGAGCATGGATGGTTCAATCGGTTATTCCCAGTATCATCAAAAACTGCCAGACGAATGTCAAGATGATTCTGATGTATTCTCATCAACACTCTCTCCAATACGGTTATATATGGTGAATCATCCGAACAAAATTATGTGGTTTAACCGCATGCCTCAAAACATTCGGTTTTGTGGGCTATTCATCCTGCAATTCGTGAAAGAGAGTTAAGAGATAATTCTTGCTACAAAATAAGACGTGGAGAAAGAAATGCTAGTACTAATATTGCTGATAGCATCTGAAATTGGACTGCCCCAAAAATGCAAAAAAGTGTGATAATAGTGCACCTTTGCGTCAAATCGTTTTAATGTCTTCGGGGCACTTATTGCTTGCATCATAAGAAATAAGTGCACCAAAGACACCAAGACAATTAGACGGAAGCTCGCACTTTAATCACACTTTTTAATAAGTGAAAACGCGGTTATAAGTCCAGTTTGGTGTGAAATGCGCAATACCAGTGAAATTTGATCTACGGAAACACAATCTTAGTTGATTTTAAATTTGCACTAAGTATAATTGACGGTAAGGTGTAAACATATATTTGTGGTAGTTCATTAATGCAGAACGTAATGAACAACAAAGACAAATAAGCAGAAGGATTTCTATACAATGAAGATACCCTAGTCTATGGTATATCTCCACTTCATGCATGGATTCGCTTCTTTGAATGTATGCTGCATATTTCGTATCGTATGGATATGAAGCAATGGCCATATAAAGAACAGTATTTGCAAAGAATTAAACAAGTAACGGTGCAGCTTTATGACAAATTTAGAGTTAGAGTTCATCAACCAAGATCGGGAGGAGCAGGTACTAGCACAACAGATAACGTTTGTCGACTAGGATTCGCAAATCCTCATCTTTTAAGCAGAGAAAAAAAAATTGAAAATATTATCATTAAAGATCAACTAAGCCCTTATCAAAAGTTGTTCATGAAGCATCAAAATTTGTTCTTCGTCGCTCAGTTAGTAATTACAACCATTCAACATCTTACATTGAAGGAAAAATGAAGAAAATAATTCTGTCCGCCTGCTTGTATGGAAATTTCCCATAGTGCAATGCTGGGACCTAATAATTCGAGATATCTTTGACAAATATATAAAGAAAATTGTGCGGCTTGGAACAATTTTCATATTTTGAATATATTCAATGTAAGTTCACAGTCCTAGAAAAAATCAAATGCTTCTTGAACGTAAATAAAATTGTATGATCTTAGACATAGGTTATTTTTTCTAAATCTGGTTTTGGAATTTGTTCGATTCCAGACTACGGAGAAGAAAAAAATACAATATAATTTAATGGACTGAGAAAATAATTCCAGATCTGCGACATGATTTGTTCTCGATGTTCGGACAAATACTAAAACTACCGAGATTCAAAGATTTTTCAAAATTGTAGTCTTTGAAAAAAATTTAGGGCATGAACATTTTCCTAGACCATTTTCGAAATCTAAGGCATTCAAAATCACGAATTATGATAACCAGGATATTGAGACCTGAAAATGAAAATAGAAATTGTATTATCTGGACTGGAAAAACATTTGAAGATGACGGACTTGAATGTCTAGATCAAGGAGTTGAAAAAAAAAAATCAAAATATTAGTGATTCCATTACCAGCAATTGGTTGATTCTGGTCTGTTCGCAACTCTTCTCTTCGGACTTTATACGCTGATTTTTAATTAACCAAAACAAGCTGTGATTTAATGTGATTTTTAAAAGGCAAATTCTTTACATTCAACTCGGTCGTAAAAAAGTGACTTTAGTGACTAAATGAACGTGTAATTAGGACGGCACTAATTGATATTTTTGGTCACTTATTTCAAATTTAGTCGATTGCTTAGGGGCCTTTATTCCGAAATTACATCCATATATATAAACTCTAGGATGGCCAATGGTTGTGATTTATTCAAGAACTAACCTTAAATTTCTATGGAAAATCTCAAACATTAAATTTGGCCATACTACTCCAGACAAATTGAAATTTATTACCTGAGACGTCAATGGGTGAAGACAACCCTGGCCTTCCTCATGTTTTCCCCCCAACCCGGGCTCCATACAGCCAGTGACGTGCCCGGAGTCGACTTACACGAAGGCATTCCATCCACGGCTGTCGGTGGAAAAGTAAATGCAAAATCTCGCTTCTGGTAAACATCTTGTCAAGTTGTTGTGCGAAAACGTCTCATCATCGCCGCTTCTTGGCGTTCGTTTGTTCTTCTCCAGGTTTTCGGTGTAATCCTTCTTAGCATAATGCTGTCCAAACAATTATCTTCGTTTGAAAAGAATTGTCGGTACCGACCGGGCCAAGGATGTTTGCTGCTGCTGCTGCTGCTGCTGCTGCCGTGGCCTTCACAGAGCGACGCGACGGAAAGGACGAGGTGAGTAAATTTCAACACAATTTATAGCGCAAATATGCTCACGTCAGACTGTCGCACTGGATCACCCTCGAACCGGGGAGCGAGAGAGTTGGTTTGTGTGCGCAAGCGGATATGATAGCATTATTGCTGTTGTTGCTGTTGTTGTTGGTCCGCGATGGTTGGCGCAACTGGGTGTTTCCTGTCGAGGTCGTGGCCTGATAAGGCAAATTCGGGTTGCGCCT
The DNA here is from genome assembly GCF_037179485.1 of Ochlerotatus camptorhynchus. NCBI lineage: Eukaryota > Metazoa > Arthropoda > Insecta > Diptera > Culicidae > Ochlerotatus > Ochlerotatus camptorhynchus. The sequence continues at coordinate 2,034,764 of NW_027040507.1, read as the reverse complement.
TTTTCCGGCCCGGTTATTCTATTTGTATGCTGTTTACTCGTTGGATGGGATCTGAAAAATTCAACCAAATTTGGGTGCGCTTTTCAGAGGAGAAAATGAAAAATATCCTCACCACCAGCGCTCGTTATCCCCCGTATTGTACTCGTACATCATCAGTTCAGTATAGGGCCGAGACCGAAAACCACCCTTCCCCCCAAGCTGTGATATGAGGGTAGGTTAGCAATTTGGCCCACCGAGCGGTGTCGAGAGGTCGGAGGTTCGGGCCGTAAAGTGTTTGAAGCGATACAAAAGCATAAATCTTCCCATTCAGGACGAGGATCGCCGCTATCGTCGTCGTAGTCGTGGTCGTTGTCGTAGTCGTAGTCGTAGTCTGTTCACCACGCGTTAACGGCGTAGAAAGATGATGAAGGCAAGCAAATGAGAATACAATTTAGGCATCGTTTACCTGTCAGCTCGGCTTTGAAGGATCATAAAGAACCTGTGATCTTGTTATGCTGCTGTTGCCACGGGCGTTAGAGATTGCCGTCAGTTCTACGAGGCATGGGACACAGATTGGTGTCGAAATTCGATTATAGAGGATACACATTTTTCAACGACACATCCCGAGTGTGCCTATTGTGTGCGTGAAGTGTTCCATTCGAGACGGCAGGAAGTGGCTCCCAGGATGGATTGTGCGAGGAAATGGAACAGATTTATCCTATTTAGCATAATGGGACTTGATACGAGGGTGGCTATAGATGACCTGGAGATATATTGCTCTTAGTTCACGGGAACTCAACGCATTGAATTTTCCATCATAAATGTTATTCAATTTAAGAGCAACTTTCAACCAAATTTATGAGGTTTAACTTCGAAGTCAGGAAAAAAAGTGCTTTCCTCACGCACATCAAACCATCCCCATTTATCATCGGAAATACATATAGCTGCGGAATGAGTTTGAGAATCAATCACTTCTCGAGGCATTTTCTTCAAATTGGTGCTCCTTCTGTACCTTCTCGATTGTTCAAGTTGTTGCGATGCTTTGTTGAGTGAATTTCTATTACAGCAATATTTCATGGGAAGATAGGAAAGAGAAATAATAATAGAAATCGGTTTTAGACACAATGGCAGCGCAGATGTTACCCGTTGAAATGATCCGAAAGGCCAATAAGTTCCATTTCGCTAGACGTTTATTGAAAAATCGGGTTGTTTGAAACTCTGATTAACCGAAAAAGCTCTTATAATTGATGAATGGTATCTGATGACAGAAGGGCCAGTGAATTTTCATTTTAAGATTCCTGGTATTTTTCCAGCCATTTAAACAATAACATTCATAACCAACGGTTTTTGTATGAAGTGCAGGCCTGTAATGGAGTTTTTTTTTTTTGGCTCGTCACACCGACGGCCACTTACTTGATCTAGTACATACCCTTTTTTACTGTTTACCTTATCAGAGTGAAAAGCTACTATAAGAAGTAGCCATCAGCCCCTGATTTCAGATACACCTTTGCAAGCAGGAATTAAATGCCGTATAAAACGAGCTACTTTCATTGAAAACCATACTTCAAAGAACTTTGCTCTGCTATTGAAAAGAGCTGCACAGTGACGTAGTAAGTGTATCGATGTTTCGACTTCTTTGTCACAAAAACGACAAGTATCCTCATTGACTTTTTTTCATTAGTCTTAGATGATATTTGGCTGGACAGTACCCTGTTATAAGCCATGTGTAAGTGCCCTGATCTTTTTTTGACCGACTGAGAAATTTGTGTGTGCTTGATGCATTTGGAAACACAAACATTTTCAAACTATTTCAATTAGAATATACCATCATGTTTTCCCAGTTCCTCAATACTATTTTTATGGAGCAGCGTAAAATTACACCGAATGGTTTACTAGGCCATTCCACGGCAAAGTTCAAGTAGTAGGAAGTCGCAGTATGAATCCCGAAAAGTGTTCAAGGAGTCGAACTCTGCGTACAGTTCTAAAGGAATTATCTGGAAAATTGCATGATAATTCTAAGAAGAATTCTAGGGAATTTGCAGAATGAATCTAAATGGATATTGATCTGCATTCCAATGCTATTCTCAAGACAATTCGAGGATTATTTTTTAAGTTATATCGTGAATATTCAGAGAAATATTTGAAAGCAGTTGTCTGTACCTTTGGGTCAAATTCACCCCAAATTAAAATTGTCATATCCCAGCGAAGGTTCAACGGATTTATAAAATTTAAAATTCCATGTAAAGTAAATTTAATTTAACTTCAGATGAAATTATCAGATTTTTTTCTTGAGGTGCGGATCCCCATGGTGAAAGTTATTGTAAAAATATTCCCATGAAATGGCATATTTTGATGTTAGAGATATTTATATCTCGAAATCCCAGCCATATCGGATGCTGCTTCCTTGTGCAAAGATGCTCAGAAATACAAGGTTTTCTAAACTATGGACAGTTTATGACAAAATTTCTCAATAGATAGCGCTAAAACGAAAATGATCAAGTTGCGCTTCCTTTAATATACATTAAGTGGCACTTTCAACAGATCCTGCTTATATGGATGATTCCCGTCTTCAGCAATATTGTGCAAATGGATAGGACCTATCCTGAGATAAAGAGTTAAGTTCAAAACTCACTCACTTGACAGCACTAGTGTGACATTCATTTTGCATTGTTTGCTTAACATCTTGACTATATAGAAGGTTTTCGTCTTAGGTAAAGTTGTTCAGATGTGAAAGGTAAAGAGTTCAGCTCAGAATTTACTTACTAAGTGTATTGAATAGTGGCTAGTGTGATATATATTTTTAATTGATTGCCCTTACTGAACACATGGACTAGATATGGGGTTTCCGTCTTCAGCAAAGTTGATCAAATGGACAAAACTTACTTTGTGGTAAAAAGTTCAACACAGAATCCACTTCTCAGGTACCACTCATATGCGTGTGACATGCATATTCAATTGATTGTCCTAACTTAACATTTGCCCCATAACGTGGGTAGATCTCCTTTTCGAGGTACGTTACGGGATGTAAGATCTACCACCGATTTCTAGTCCTGACTACTTCAAACTAGGGGAACATGATTTTTCAGTAATCCAAGGAACACATCTTAGTCCTTGTTACTTTTTTATGCCTTGTTGAAAGTGACAAGACTCGGCTTTGCCCACTTAGAATGATCTTGAAACAAGGAAAAAATGAGTTAGTGAGTCTTCATCTATGTGATTCCTTATCTTCTATTCGTTGTTCCATAGCTTGAAGTGGTTAAGACTAGGCTTCTGATACATGGTCATTATTGGTGCCATTCCTTAATGTTGTTGCTAAGGAATCCAATTTTGACTGACAAAGGGGCGCGCCTTTGGAGGGTGTTTCAACACTTTGAAGGGTATAAATAGCGGGACCTTTCAATTAGAGTCGGATCCTTGCGATAAATGCGAGAATGACAACTGTAAAAAAAACGAATACTTCATCTTTTCTCAATAGTTATGGAGTAATACGACATGCACTAAACTAAGGGCACGGGATAGACTACAATAGATAAAATTACTGGTCATAGTGATGTTAGGTCCCGAACAGAGGAAAAAAAATGGTCAAAATTTTTAAATATAATGTTGTTTTTAGTAATTTTAATGAATCGGCAAATTAGTAGAACAATCCATTTCAATCAGGGTCGTCTTCACCACCCTTAAGGTCCTTGGTTTATTTTTTATTGCGGACCCCCTTTCATATCAATTTACGAATTCTAGCACACATGAAATAAAAAAAGGTACACTACCAGTCATGAGTAAGGAATCGCTTAGAAAAGTATTGCAACCCTCATTTGAATATTGCATCACCTCCCAAAAAGTTTCGCAGTAGGCACTAGCTTGCATGTTAAATTGAGCATTTTTGGATTTATTTGATCTCGTGATCGCGACGAACTAGAAAGTTCGAGTCATCAACAAAGTAGTTTCGACGACATGGCTGAGTGGATAGTGCTTAGTTCGTTTAAGAATTATGTCACTATGTGGCGCTAGTGTAAATGCAAACATGTGAAATGAACCGGATCTGAGAAGTTTTAAATCGCTTGTAAATCAGACATGAAAAGCTTGGTAGTGGTGTAGTAGTGATTGCCTCTCACCCCAAAAAGGTCTGGGTTCAATCCCTGTCACCGACGCCGGGATGTTCTGAGGCACAACATCTCTGATCACGTCTTCCTTCGGAAGCGAAGTAAAGCCGTTGGTCTATGAGTTGATGGGTCGATAAGTAGGGTCCAGGGGTGAGAGCTGCCTCCCTGGCATCGGTAGCATTGGTACTCAGTACAGAAAACAAATCAAAGAAGAAAAAATGAAAAGCTTAGAATCACTTGAATATGAAGTGAATTCAAACTGAATAATTTGGAATCAATCACGTGAAAATACTACCAGTCATAAGTATGGAAGCGCTTAGAAATGTATTGCAATACACACTAGCATGACCCAATTAAAAAAAAATTCAAAGCCACTTAGGAAAGAACTGAATAAATCCAGGAAAGCACTGAATAGACCCTCACCTACATACTTAAAAAATGTGAAAACGCCTTTAATGTGGTATTTTTTAATATGTATGCCTACTTCTTTGATGCCAGCATTTTCACGGCCTACCGGTTTAACTGCAGTGTGCAGTCTCCATGTCAACGATGGCGTGGAAAAGACCATTGTTTACATGGAGACTGCAATCACTCACGCACTTCCTGTTCAATTACACGAGACTGCCAGGAATATTATTTCAGAAACATTACAAAACGGAAAGGGACATTCACCTAGTAAAACCGAAAAGAGGAAATTCGAATTCTTAAAGAACTAAAAACAAAGCCGGTATTCTATACAAAAGCGGACAAAGGCAATATTGTAGTGATTGTGGACAAAGAGGACTAAGACAATCGGATGACAGAATGAATTACTAATGGCCAATATAGACGGTTGAGGATTGACCCCCTCCCATCTATGGTTAAACATGTGGATAAAACGTTGAAAAAGTTCAAGGCGTTTATTGGCAACACTACGAATCAATTGAAAGTTTCAAACCCTATTCTACCTAGGATCAAAGGTTTACCAAAGATTCACAAACCAGGACACGAAATGAGGGAGATTATCTCGGCTGAAGGATCCCCCACTCATAAGCTTGCCAAATGGCTAGTAAAGGAATTTTAAAATATGCCTAAACCCTTTTCCACTCGCTCAGTTAACAGCACACAGGAATTCGCAAGTCAGCTTCAGGCATCAGGAGAGATTCGGGAAGATGAAGTCATGGTTTCATTTGATGTCACAGCACTTGTTCCGAGTGTACCAATAAAGTAATACATCAGCCTTTTAGAGGACTGGCTTCTGAAGCAACGTGAGGATTCTACTTGGAAAAACAAAGTTCGGTCATATTTCAAGCTTACTCGTCTTTGTATGGAGGAAAATTATTTCATTTTCAGAGGAAATTTCTATAAACAAACTAAAGGCGCTCCTATGGGCAATCCGCTTTCTCAATTGTTATGTGAATTGTTCATGGCTAACCTAGAAAATACTCTGGAGGATAGGAATTTGTTGCAAGTGTTGGTATAGGTACGTGGATGACATTTTTAGCATTGTCAAAAGGGAAGATTTATCAAAAACTTTGGAGCCCATAAGCAACGTTCACAAGAATATCAAAATTACTCACGAAGAAGAAAGAGACGGCAAACTCCCCTTCTTAGATCTTCTCATCATCAGGGAAACGTCTTGGTTCAATTTCGAAATCTATAGGAAATCAACAAACACAAATAGAGTAATAACAATCACTTCAAACCATTCTCATCAACACAAAATGGCCGATTTTCACCACATGGTTCACAGGATGCAAACTCTAAAGTCGTTCTGTTGGGTCCGTAGTCCAAACACCTTAACGGATATTTATAGGGTTACATGTAATATTTACTGTATAATGATGTAAGATATTTGTATTTTTACTTTTAGTTTATTAACCTATTTTTATGAACTCTTTGCCTTTCTTTTGATATCTTGTGCTCAATTGTTACATTTGGATGTTCTATTTTTGTGACTTGAAATGGACCTGAATATACTGGATCAAGTTTCCTTCTGTTCTCGATTTTTAACCAAACTGTATCTCCGATTTTTATTTCTTAGGGGTTTGCTTCTTCTGATTGATTTTCCAATCTTCTTATTTTTGCTTTGTTAAGTAGATTGTTGGCTTGTGTGCATGCAGTTTGAATTTTATATTTTAGTTCTGAAACGTATGTATCTGTATTATATATTAGATCAATTCTTTCTGTAATGTTTGGATGCAATTGAAACTGTCTGCCAAAGGTTAATTCACAAGGCGAATACTTGCGTTCAGTATGCGGGGTTGTATTATAGAAAAATGCATAATATGAAAGCCATGTGGCCCAATCGTCTCGCTGTTCATTAATAAAATGTCTTAAATATTCGTTAAGACATCTGTGGTTGCGTTCCAGACTTCCAATTGTTTCTGGATGGTACGCGGTCGAAAATATTTGATTAATTTGAAGTAAATCACACATTTGCCTAAATACTTCGTTCCTATACTCCGTTTCCATGTCTGTTTCGATAACAGACGGGCATCCGAATTTTATAATTAAATTTTCTACGAACGCTTTAGCTAGCGTATTCGCATTCTTGTCTAATATTGGTGCTATTATGACGTACTTCGATAATTCACATTGAATGGTCAATGCATATCGATTTCCTTTATTAGATCTCGTAAATGGACCGATTGTATCCATTGAGATTATTTGAAAGGTTCTTTCGGGTGTTGATGTGTGAGTAAATCGTTCTTTCGTTTTAATTGTGTGCTTATTCTGCTTACAGAGAAGGCACGATTTTACAAATTTGGTAATGATGGATTTCATGTTTATCCAATAGTAATTTCATCTCAGTTTTTGGATAAGTTTATTTATACCAACATGTCCTCCTAAGAGTGTCACATGGTTTTCCTTAATGATTTTCATGATTTCGTTTTCATCTTTTATAATTTGTGCTGGTTGATATAATATAATTTGAACGTTCGTTAGCACTTTGTTGAGTAATTTCTTGAAATCATGCTTTTCAATCAATGAGAATATGATATTTGTTTTCGCAATTGCTAGTTCCTTTATTTTTGTTTTCCATATCATTTATATTTTAAAGGTACCTTTTCATTTTCATTTGTTTCAATGCATAAGGATATTGTGCTTGAACAATAACCTTTTTCACATTTTTGTTATAAATTGTTGCATATGGGTAATTTTCTTCCATTGTAACAATAAGTTTTGGAAGGTCGAAAGCATCTAAATTATTAATAGAATCATACGCCATGATGTGATCAATCTCATTGGCTGTTTGAGCTCTATCTGGAATTTGTTGTAGTGCTTTTGTCATGGATCTAGTTTGGATTGGTAGTACTTGTAAATTTTTGAGTCCTTCAGAATCTGATACGTGATAAGGCGTCAGGCCCGACATTTTCTTTTCCTTTCACGTATTCAACATTAAAAGTGAATTATTCTAAACCTACTCGCATTCGAGTCAGTTTCGAGGATGGATTATTCATTGAAAATAAGTAGACTAATGGGTAGCAGTTAGTTCCTGTTCTATCGTAGACTTATTACTTTCTCCTTTGGTAAATAATCGGCTGGCGTATGCAACTGGTAGGTCTATATCACCATGCCTTTGTGATAGTACGGCACACGCTATGTCTGAAGGCACTTTTTTTGCGACATTGATGTACCTCAGTTTTTTCTTCACAGGATGTTGGTATTGATCCTAACAATCAACTCTGTGATGGTTTGAAAATATTTCATCTTGGGTTTTTTGAGAAAAGGTGTTTTGAAGTTTAAAACGAAGGCGTATATTGGACTATTGACGATTCAAAACTATTGCGAATTGAACTAACTGCAATCAAGCTCAAAAGTTGATTGAATTAATCCAAATGGCATTAAAGAGTTCTCTTTGACTTTCAAACAAGATGCGTACCCAAGTAACAAATCTAGAGCTGCTTGGCTATATTCAAAATTTATAAAGGTTTTATTGCAGCTGCAACCATTACCTACAGCTTTATCACGGTCATATACAATGCAAGTCATGAAACATTCTTATAGCTATCTACAAAACCCCTATAAAACTAATTAAAAAACCAACTGATGCTTATGCTAGTTTCACTTATGAAAGGTTTTATGATTGCTTTGAAGTATACAAAAAAGTAATATGAATTGCCCTTATAAAACCAAAAAATAAATCCTTTCGTTGCTTTATAAGTAAGTGCAATAAAACTAGTTGGCCATGAAATAGTTATTTTAAAACAATTATAAGCATTCAGTTGCAACTTGTCAGAAATGTAAATAGGTGGTTTATTTTAAAAACATAGAAAAGAATCAAAACTTTCCGGTACTTCCAAGCGGAGCGCAAAGAAAATCAACAAAATTGAGCATGAGCATGAAAACATTTCGTGTATACGTATACGCGACGTAGTGTGCGTATGAAAAACGTCAGCAATCTCTATAATTCTTCCGTTCTCGCTCGCATATACATGGGGTGACACTGTCGAATCTTGGTCGAAATACATGGAAAGGTTAATGTACCATTCAAAACTTTCCTAAATGTTTTTAAAATTCATCGGTTGCACCCGTAGAATAGGAATATACATTTGCCCTCAAATAAAAAAAAAATGAATTCAAGCTGAACATTGCATTAGGTCCTAAGTAATATTGACAGATTCGCTTCGTCAACTTTCTCTTTGCATCCCCACCGTCATGTTAAGACATTCCCAGGTATTTTCAGCACATAAATCGATAAAAGAAGCTTTTATCTAGCATCCAATACGACAAACACATCAAGAAACGGTTCTGTGAATAAGTTATTAACGAAAGAGAAAGTCGACGAAGAGAATCGATCAATGTTACTTAGGACCTAATGCAAAGTTCAGCTTGAATTGCTCTTGTAAAAATAAAATAGTTATCGTAATAAAATCATGCATTATGCTTTTCTGTTCTGCTTTCATCCCATGCACACTGGGCCAGGAATGCAACCTAGCGGAGCAAAATTAATAACTCCGAAACGAAGCATTTCTGCGACTTGGTGTATTCGGCAAAATTTCTCGTCATAATAAGGACCATCTATTGACATAAACAAATAGTTCAAAACTCTTCCGCAAAGATGGTGCCACAATCTAACTTCTTTCTCTGACGTTTTGGAGACTTGATGTCTTGGGCAAAGTTGTTTATCTTGACAAAATGAAGATATCAAAATTATTTTTTTGCTGTGCAGTCTACTGGTTCCAAGTTATATGGAGTTAAAGAAAAAAAATGTCAAAAATATGGTTTTTTTCTGTTTCGGTTTTTTTGCTTACAGCTTTATAATGTTATATTTTTCTCTTATGCAAATACATTAAATAAATAGCTTTTGTGAAAAAACCATATATTCGACATTTTTTTCTTTAACTCCATATAACTTGGAACCAGTAGACTATGGAAATTTGACGTCTTTGAAAGAGCTGTTCATTTTGTCAAGATAAACAACTTTGCCCAAGACATCAAGTCTCCAAAACGTCAGAGAAAGAAGTTAGATTGTGGCACCATCTTTGCGGAAGAGTTTTGAACTATTTGTTTATGTCAATAGATGGTCCTTATTATGACGAGAAATTTTGCCGAAGACACCAAGTCGCAGAAATGCTTCGTTTCGGAGTTATTAATTTTGCTCCGCTAGGTTGCATTCCTGACCCAGTGTGCAATGTAAGCATTAGACATTTTAAGAAATTGCGCTTGGTGTTTCTCTTGCCTGCTGTCCTCTGTCGCCATATTGTCATTATGAAAATGCCATTAGCCTTGGAATAAAATCCAAAAAATTTCAACAAAATAATGGCTAAATAAGAGATCCAAAATGATTTCCAGTGTGCATTGGTATGAATTTATGTATTGAGATCTATTTTCTGTAAAATTAAGGTGATTCCATCAAATTCATTTGATTTCTGAAATAATATTTTTTGTTAACTTGAATGATTTTGGAGGCGCATTTATTTAACGCTCATATTATCTCAATATACACGATAACATTTCAAGCGCATATCTTTTGGAACTTCTAAAAAGTCATATATTTTCTTTAAGATTTTCACTAATGTCGCCATGAAACAAAATTGATTGCATGGTGATCTTGACACCAACACTCAAACCTATTTTTACCGCTAAAGATTTCCATTTGAAAAAAAAAGTTTCAGCAGAACAGAACAACAACACGCTAATTTATGGCGGTTGCTTTGAAGCCAATACAAATTAAATTGGCTTTATAACTGATTTTCACCAAAGCGTAATAAAACTGCTTGGATACAATATTACTCTTATAGAGGCTATGAGAACCTTTTGTAGAGTATGAGGCTTCCTGACAAAAGGTTTTAAGACAGCTTTATTGTGATTCTCAAACATGCTTTATAAACCTTATCAAGAGTGGTCCACTAAGCTGTATGACGATTATGTATGAGCGGTTATCAAAAGGTTGTGCTGGAGCTATTAATTTTATTGGCGGTTTTATGAAATTGATCTCAATAACCACTAATAGAGTGCAATAAAACAAGAAATGCTACTTGGGTATTGATTACCTCGACTTTACACAAAATCAATTAATATTTGTTGCTAGAACAACATTTTGTTTAATTTCTCTTCCCTCATAAGAGTAAAAGAGAAATAAACGAGCAGGACAGTCCAAGGCAGCCACGTAATCAAAGTTAGCATAGCAAGCAGTTCAATAAAGGAATTAGTAGGTATCTGAAATGTTTGTGTCAGCCGGTGACGAAGGTGTTATTTACAACCCTGAGGGATAGAAAATTAGTTTGGAATTTTGGAACCCATGACAAAGTTGTTTGAAAATCGGTTAACAGATAATGCCGATAAAACAGGAATGAAACTCACATGATGTTAGCCCAGTGAGTTTAGGTAGCCTTCACCTTTAATTTCTACAGAATTGCTTGAGCTTCATTGCAGTTCCCATATTTTGTCTAAGGAAACTTTCAGGAAGGCTCAGCGACTTTCTAGGAAATTCTGCGAACTAAAGGAGCTGTAGTGAATTTTAGGAAAGTTAAAGACGTTTCTCAAAAGAATCAGAGAAGTTCATTGATCTCAGTTCAGGAAAATTCTTCAAACTTTAAAGATTTGCTTCGATCTTCAGAGAAGCTCTATAAACTTCAGGAAAATTCTGCCAACTTCAGGGACGTTTTGTGAGCTTCAGGGGAGTTTAATGTCCTTCTGATAAGTTCTACGACTCATGAGACTCAGAGACATTCTGAGAACTTTAAAAAAGTTCTAAGAACATCAGAAAAAATTGAAGAGTTTCATCGAAGTTCAACGAAATCAAGGAAAAACCAAATGAACAGGGATATGAATTTGAATGTATTTAACTTCTTTAAGCTGTTTCATCTCTTAGAAAACAGGTATGATAGAGTGAATTTGTAGCAATATCTCTTTCTCTTTTACACTTCCTTTATGAAATGTGATCAACGGCATGAGAAGGGTGGCAGCAGGTTTGGGATGTGCTGTCAAATCGGCCTACTGAAAGTCCATCAAAGAGATGTAAATATGTAAGGCTCAGTGAATTGGTTATCTCTTTCGTTCTCCCGCTGTTTAAACGGTTGAAGGAGTGTGACGTCAAACTAACTTCATCCATTTAATCAGCCGGAGAACGAAAGAGACAACAAATTTACTGGGCCTCACCTGTTTACGCTCATTGATTTGCCATATGGGAATTTGGTTCCAAACATCAACAAACCATCGTTGTTTATGGCTTTGTTGTCGTTTGGAACCAGTTATGCGAGGTAGGCGATGATTGTTCGTATTTGACAGTCACCTCTCCCCAGGGTGGAAGGGCGTAAAAAATGAGAGTTCGCCACCTACAAAATATGCTGAGTACGGATCACGCATGTTACATTGCCGTTTACCAGTATTAACAAATTGATCAGTTTATGAAAATTGAGGTTCACAAATATCCAGAAAAAGATGTTAACAAGACTTTCAAACCATGTTGACAGTCGAATTATGCGAGTGTGTAGATATTTATAAGAAAAAATCACCACATAAAAAAAAAACAAATTCATAAAATTGTGTAAATCATGTAAACCGCACACCAATCTTGGGTCATCTTTTTGGTCAGTGTGCCACAGGTGTGCCGATTGTGCCGGTCATAGAGTAAGCTGCGGTTGTTTGTAAAATACCCATCCCGGCAACCCGGTATTTCTGACGCCTTTAATGTTTTGGTTTGAAATCGCAAGGATAAATCGGATTGAGGATGACCCGCGGAAAGAGGCGGGTGTGTGAAATTGTGGTGTTTTGTGTTCATAGGATAATAAAAGTCCTGTGTTTTAGGGCTTTTAAATGCGCTCAAAGGCAGACAAGTAGCTTAGTTTTTCGTGATGTGAAAAAGCAACGGTCGATCAGCGGTCGGAAAGAGCTGTTGGAAACCGACTATAGAAGAGAATGATGAATATGACTTGCCTCTTTCTCTTGAGCCCAGTCTAGAACCTACATTTCGTATTTAAATCTATAAGTGAACCGATAAGTGAACTGCTGGTCTGAGTTCCTGTGGTATATTCAATAAAGGACTTTCCTGAACATACAGTAAACAGCACGTAATGTTGTGAACAACTTCAATGACAGTTGTCCGTCAGTGCTTCCAATTTATTTACAACAATCCAATGCCTACTAGATTGTGCCGAAGGTGTGTCGATGAATGTGCCCAAGCTGTGCCGAATCTAATTTCGACACTATGTGCTGAGTGACCTACCCCTTGAAATCATTTCTGACGCAGAAGAACCTGGGGAACATCATGCATGTAGTGAAAACTGGATACTTCAGAATCGCTCCGAGTTGGCAGATACGACAAAAACTTGATGAAAGCGGTGGTATAGTAGTGCTCATTTGAAGTAATCTCCTTATCTTGACAGCTCCATATTATTTATCATTCTCTTTCAATATTTATTTACGTAAGCATTGATAAGAATGGATGAAACAGATGGAACTGATAATTATAGTAAATTTAGAGAATATACCATTGTATAATTATTTTATCATTTTAAACATTATGAGATCATGACAAAGTTACGATATCTTACGGTACCGAAGAGGAAATCTTACTGTACCATTGAAACGAAGTATTTTGACTACTTTAATCTCCAACAATCATATTCAGCTGTATTGTTTCGATTCGTAACAGTTTTGTTTCGTCAGTAGTCCATATACGCCTTCATAAACGACTAAGTATACTTAAAAATACTTTTTCTTAAAAAACCCAAGATCAAATAATTTAAAACCATCACTGATTTGGTTGTTAGGATCCATTCTAACTTCCTGTGATGAATAAACTGAGGTACATGAAAGTTGCAAAAAAGTAGAAGGGTCTGTGCCTAGGGGCACGAACGGAAGCTTGATGTAGGACCGCTAGTGGACGGAACAAATGTGAACATTTAGTTCTTTTAATTGATCAATCATCAATTATCTTAACTCTTTCCGTTTTTTATTTGTAAGCGTATCAAATTTGTGGTATTTATTTCAAAGAGAAAGTTGATGAAGAGAATCCAAGGGACTGTCAACTTGAGTATTTTCGATTCATCTACCCGACTTTAAAAGGTGTATTTTGATTTGTTTTGCCATTGATGAATTTTTAAATTTTGTGCATTTTGGTATTAAAGTGTATTCAATTCACCCCTCACAGGATTTCCTTTCGAATTATATGAATGGAGCGAGGCGGAAAGTATAGTTTGTACAGAATATGTAAAAAAGGAGGAACTTCGAGCGATTGAACTCGTGAGAGCTAATTTTCTCACAAATTTGATTTTATTGGCTTTCTGGGGACTGAATATATACCCAAAGCGAATTATTCCCACTTCTCTCAAATTCTTTATGGAATTTTTAACACTTCCTACCAGCGTGTTCTGGAAAATGGTCGGACGATGATTAATCTCACCAATACATTCGGGCTTACACGATTCCACACCTTCTATAGAGACCAGGTTGAGCCTTGATAGCTAGCTGCTTGCGGGAACTGATGACCTTGTCAAATGTCCAAATAATACTCTTAACAAATTTATGGTGGTGCTGAAAAGGACCGTTTTGTAGTGATGGTTGAGTAATGCTGAGCTGGGCACGACGAGCTACTGATTCCGATCCTAGCCTAGCGGTGGGACTTCTTCCTCCTTCTCTAAGGTTGCTCGTATGAGCTCTGCAGCTCGCTGCTTGCAGGCAGCCTTTCGTTGTTGTTGTTGTTGAAAGCACTCCTGCTGCTGCTCCTGCTGCTGCTGGACTGGACACCACCACTTACGGTGATTGAATGCGCACCGTTCAGTGGGACCGCATCGAATTCGATTTTTAAGTCTGTGTTAGGGAATGCGCTATTTTCACCATTGCAACAGTTGGACGTTTGGTATTTTTCAAAAGTGACCTATTGAAAATTAACTAAGTGTTCATTTTAGCAGATTGGTAGATAAATTTCCAATCGTTTGGCTTGTTTTGAATTAAAATCTATCTACTATTGGTCGAAACCTGACCTTTTTTCGTAATGCTGTGCATTTTGGTTTTTGAAATTGCGTGGATTCTATAGATCCTGTGGAGATCTATCTAGCCCTGATGTATGTGTTAGTAGAGAGAAAAATGGAAACTTTGCGAGAGACGATGTCATAACACTCGAAAGCAATTTCGTGAAATATGAAGTAAAACAAATCCAAGCTGCATGATGATTTTGTTTGATTTTATTTATTTGTAAAGTCGCCGGGAAATACCAGCTTGCGATTTGTTTTTTATGATAACTCCTTACTTGAAAACAGGAAAAATCTCACAAACAGGCTGCTTTTTCATGGTATACAGTGTGATAATTCAATAATCAATAAATTATCTCAACATTTAGTGGCAAACCATTCATAAATTTTGGTAGCATACAAAAAATTCTATAATCCACATTAAATTTCATATGCAAGCGCCGATTGAAACAATCTTTTCGACGTCACTACAAGGGTGGTTGATTAAACGAAAGAATCGAATCGTGCGGAATGAAAGCCGATGAAAAACTAATTGCACCAATATATTCAGACCTACAATTCCACACCTTCTATAGACAGGTTGAGCCTTGAAAGCTAGCTGCTTGCGGGAACTGAAGACCTTGACCAATGTCCAAATAATACTCTTTAACAAATTTTTGGTGGCCCTGAGCTGGGTGTTCAACACGGATGAGGCTGTCGAGCTGTATGTTCGTTTGGAGCGAGGGTGACACGCTTGGTATAGATGACCGACCCGCAGCGACTCACGAAGAGCTACTGATTCCGATCCATAGCATAGCGATGCAGCTACTTCCTCCTTTGATGGTTACTTATGTGGGCTCTGCAGCTCGCTGCTTGCAGGCAGCCTTTCGTTGTTACTGGAGAACAATTTTCAACGCCACACGCCGAAAGCACTGCTACTGCTGCTACTAATTTCGGCGAACGAACACCGACACACAGTGGTCGTTGGGAGCATGTGGTTCTGAGTATGGCGATGAGTGTGTGCAAAATATTACGCAATTCCATCCTCCCTATTCGCACGCGCCCGAGGATCGAAGGCGAATGCCACTTCGACTTGTTTCGTCTACTTACTACTCTCTGACGACTGTGCTGGGGAAGCAGCATATGCATGTAGGTAATTGGTGGATTTGTTAGTTAATTCGACGCTTTTGGACAATGCTGGACATTTACCAGTTTTTCAATAGTTTCTTGTTGAAAATCAACATTCTTTAGCATTGTTATCGATGCGTAGCCATATTTCTGATCGATTGGTGATAAAATTATTGAAATTGGACCAGCGGCAGCTGAGTTATTAACGTTCAAAATCTTTCTTAATTTGTTACATGTTCCATTTTCGGTTTTCACAAAGTGTACCCCCATATAGAAATCAAAGACGTAGTCCTACGTCAAAAAGTGCCTTCAAACATTGCGTGCGGCACCGCATGCTTTTTTGGATGCATCAGTGTCGAGAATAAATGTTTTATTAAAATCAAGAAATTTTAAAATTTTTGGCGATAATAGGTTGTTTTTCAGTGTTTTGAAAGCGTGTTTGCAATTTTCACACCAAACAAATTTAACGCCTTTTCGTAGTAATGCATTCAGAGGAGCTGCTATATCAGCGAAATAAGGGATGAAACGTCTGTAGTAGTTACAGAACGCTACAAATCTTCTTACTTCGTCTGCTGACTTTGGCTCGGGATAGTTCAATATGGAAGAATATTTACTTTTATCTGGTTGTATCCCAATTTCGGAAATATGATGTCCTAGATAGGTTACATCTGCACAGAAAATATTACATTTTTTGGGGTTCTTAGTGTGGAATGCCTAACCGAAGGATTCCGGTAGGGTCACAGGAACTAGACGTGACTTGACGAATGTGGAATGTCAGACTGGGGTAACCCAGTTGAGTCGAGCTTCAGGATCAAAATCTTTGCTCTATTGGGTAATACTTTTCCTTTTATACATTTGCATGGTCAATACCTCATACATGCTAAAAGAGTAATTAATTAATAGACGAACTGGAGTGACAAATTATGCTCATCTAGCATGATCGACAATGTCCAATGTACTTTGGTTGAGCGCCTGGCGATGTCATTCGAAATCATTCTTGCCGAGCAAACGACCTCGAACCACACAGGAACGGCGGAAAGAAGACGAGAGAGCGCTGCAGTTCAAGCACCGAGTGACTTAACATATGGCTCGAATAAAATAGCATAATTGCATTCTTTGGTCCGGGCGTTGGCTTCGTTGTCCGGAGTTGTTTGTTGGTTTTGTGGCTTTATTTATTTATTATTTTCAGTTCAGATGGAAATGGGATACTAAACTAGTTCAGTACATGAACTAGAATTTTAGCACGTGGAATCCTGGAACTGGTAGTGGGAGAATGGCGGGTAGCCTCGTGGAGACGTTTTCCCTCCAGGGCACAGTGGCGGGCCTCCATACAAAGGTCTGACAAAACCTCATATGTTATCCGAAATGGCCAAAATATTTTGGTTTTATTATATTAGGGTGGTTCTAAATTATGAAAATCAGCTCATTTTGGGTTAAGTAAAAAGTAATCAATAATAAGCTATCACGATGTGTTAGTTGAATGGAGATTTTGATTAAAAGGGTTATTATGGGGTTCTGAAATCATTATTGATATTGAAATTAACTTTACTTGTGTATTTTTTGCTCTTAGGGTGGTCCAAAAGCTATAAAATCATGTAAATTATTAAAAAAAGTTCGATTACCTATGTTTTTCATTCAATGGATCGATTCAGCTACACACACATGTTAGCTGACAAAACTGATTGGTATTCTTAGGGACCGTCCATAAACCACGTGACGTTTTAAGGTGCGAACTCAGAGCTAAGTTAATGCTGAAGTTGAAGTTGAATACACATAAGGATTAATTTCTTTTACGATTTACAATCTCATTTCAACGCTTTCATACATGCTCCTCTGAGTGTGGGCTATAATATACATTGATCTTTTTTTCTCACTTGTCGAAGAGATACCATACAGCGCGCTGCAGCGAACAAAAGAATAATGATACCTCATCTCATTCTACTTGTCGAAAGTGAAACAAATGTCAATACACATTCGCAATACCGAACGGAGTTGCTGATAAACAATCATCAGTGATCGGTGATCATATTGATAAAAAGTAGAGTTCCAGCAAATACTTTCAAATTGTTATTCACTCTTTGTGTGGTTTAGTGGAAATGTGCTCTAAGAAAAACGATATAGATAACACACAATGAAATTTCTAGTTATATTAGAAGTAATATTTGTTTATATTTTATAGAAGTTTACTTAAAAAGAAAAGACGTATTGGAGGGTGCTCTAAACTGTAGCGATGTGCGTGTAGAGCAAAAACGCAAAACTGTCGACCAATATGTGTCGCTATATGTTGAATGTGCGGAAGAAGGTCGTGATGAGATCGTTTCCAAGCTTTTTAAGGAGTTTCAACGAAGATGGCAGAGTGCGAATCGAAAAAAGGATCAGTTTTTGAAGACCAATGAGCAATGGTTTGTAGTTATTGTTTCATGTTTTTTACGGTTGATTATTTTTTGCTTTTATTCAATTTCTTAGGTTAGAAGAGTTCGTCGTTTTTGGTGAAGCAACATCATCTTCAACAATGCGGAATGTAGGTGGTCGTCCTTCAAAAGATTTTGAAGACGATTGTGATCGAACCAAGTGGCAAAAAACAGAAGTGTTGCGTAAATCGTTTACTCCGCAAGAACTGAAATTTGCTGCAGGAATGGCTTTGCAAGCAGAAGGAAATGCGGAATTGGCTTCGTTACTAAAGAAAGGCACCTGCACGACAAGCATTCCGATTGAGCATGCTTTGGCAATATATGTCGACGCAAAACTTTCGAAAAGAAGATACAATATCATTCGCGCACCCGTTAAAAATGTTTATCCATCTTATGAAAAAATATCTTCTTCGAAAAATGAGTGCTTTCCATCACTTGAGCGCTTTGAAATTACGGAGACTGTATGTAACATTCAATTACAAGCATTGCTGAACCACACTTGCTCTCGGTTGATTGTACTTGTTAAAGATACATTTGAAAATCTAGTTCGGAAGGTTTCAACGATTTCAGCCTTTTACTAAAATGGGGCTGTGATGGAAGTTCTGGTTTTAACTAATACAAGCAAAAATTTATGGATCCTAGCTGCTCCGACGCTCACATTTTTTAACATCGGTGGTACCATTAAGATTAATTACCGACCGGAAAGTAGTTTGGGATAACCCTCGATCGTGTTCTACGCGATACTGTCGCCCTGTTTCATTGAAATTTGCAAAAGAAACTGTCGAGTTAACAAAACAAGAATTTGAGCGCATGAATGACGAAATTTCTAATTTAGAACCATTCGAATTAGAAATTTCAGGCATCAAGGTGTTAATCACATTTGATCTTAAGTTAACTATGATTGATGGAAAGACTGTTAACGCCATCACCAATACAAAATCTTCTCAGAGATGCTACCTTTGCTATGCTACGAGTTCCAATTTTAACGACATCGAAGAAATGTTCAACAGAGCTATCATCTCGGATAATCTGGAGTACGGTATGTGTAGCTTACATTGCTGGATCAGAACATTTGAGTGTCTGTTACATATAGCATACCGACTTAGCTTCCGAAAATGGATAAAAACTGCACATATGGAGGAGTACAACAATGCTAAAGCTCGAATTCAAAAAAGTTTCTTCCAGCAACTTGGATTACTACACGTCGATAAGCCTCGTGCTAAATTTGGAAATAGCAACGATGGTACGATGGCATTTTATAAGACTGACTTTCTTTGATTTGCACGCTAGAATTCTTCAATATTAATACCTTTTACCTGTTAATATTCTAATCGTATCGTTATTATTATCTACAGGTAACACCGCGAGACGTTTCTTCAAAAATGCTGAGATTTCATCTCAAATCACTGGAATTGATCTTGATCTTATCATTCGATTGAGAACGATTTTGCAAGCCGTTTCATCTGGAGAATCCGTTGACCCAGAAAAATTCCACCAATATGCAAAAGAGACAGCCAAACGCTATGCTTCTTTATATGGATGGTATAATATGCCTACAACGCTCCATAAGTTGCTTGTCCATGGGTTTCAAATAATAAATAACGCATTGCTTCCCATTGGTCGTATGTCCGAAGAAGCCCAGGAAGCAATGAATAAAGAAATTAGGTAGCTAAGAGAGCATCACGCGTGGAAAGGTTCACGCAAGCAAACAATGAAAGATATATGTTGTGGAATGCTTGTTGCATCCGATCCCATTGTTTCAAGTTATAGCCATGGGAAAACGGTAGTGGCAGATGAATTGCCTAAAGAGGTGCAAGATTTGTTGATAGTTGAAGATTGCGATGAATAAATGTTAGTATGTTTAATAAATGTTTGTTTATAGAAATAAAAGTTAAATTTTAATAACTTTTTGATGTCCCAAATTGATTACGTAATTGACTGTTTAAACGCAACTCAAACTGTTTATCAAAACTCTCAAATCACTTTTTTCTGGATTGAAACCTCTCCAAAAATAAATGTCTTAACAAATAAAGGCTAAATCATTCTTAGTCATCACTCTCCTCCTCTCCACCTTACTGTTTTTTTACCTAATATGTAACACTCACCTCCTTGTGGTCTTTTGTCCGTAGAAAAATTCTAAAATTTGTTAGGGCCGTGGTCATGACCCCCTCCCCCTCTGCCCCTCCCACCCAAAAATAAAAAATCCCCAAGACTCAATTTTTGACCAACTGACTTGAAAATTTGGGATTTTCTTAGTTGAAGTATCTTTAATGAGAGAAAAATATAAGAAAAATAAAATAATGAAGTCAATTTTTGAGGTTTTGTCCGACTTCCGGCCACTGTGCAGGGGTGCGGATATGGACTGTTCTCCCCTACGTATTTATAACCATTACTGACATTTGCTTTCCTTCGAGTATGGGCAAGGCAAACGACGAACAATGATGGTGTTGAAAATCGAGATCGTCGGAAAAATTCAGTGTCTACCAATTTTCGTGTTTCACGTTCGCGATCATGACGTTCGTTTTCTGGGGAAGTTAAAAAAAAGACTAATCAAGGAAGTCGGACGAATCTTCCCGGACTGTTGAATTCTGGGGAAGTTTATAACGATTGAATAAAAGCTTCCAATTAAAGTTTTAATAAGCTTGCCTAAGAAGTTGGATGAACCTTCCTGCGGAAGTCAAAATAAGTTATCGTGGAAATCAGAAGTCTTTCTGGAAAATCTTCCGATGAAACGGAAAATATTTCGAAAAGTTAGAAAATCTTCCCGGGGAAATTCGAATATAGGAGAAATGGATGTAATGTCGGGCTAAATGCCCCTAATTTGGGCCCATACATAAATTCAGCAATCGACTAAGAGAACGCAGTAGGCTCTGCCCGCGAACGGTTGGTTTTGTTTTCGCTGGCGCTGATTTCATCTGTTTTCCGCATATGTACTGAGTCCAAAAAATATTAGTTTTTGCGTGTGGATAAGTGTACATTAAGATCTATGACGTTTTAAGCAGATTTTTAGTGATATTGTAATTAACGTGAAAGATCTGGGTCAAGAATATGTTTCGGGGAGCTGTGTTGCTGTGGTGTCGCGTTGGTCTGTTTTTCTTTTTTTTTTATTTGTATTTGTATTTGTATTTATGTATAAATCCATCTGACATCGTGGTATTAATGAATAAAACTTAACTAAAAAAAGTTAAACACGTTGTACAGAAAAAAAAAATCATTCTGGTCGATTCCGTAGGCGGTTTTGAAAGACGTTGGTAGAGATATTGAAGTCAAACAAGCTGTAATTGTCTTAGAGTCTTCGACTTATCGATGGGATTGTTGGATCCGTACTGTGTTCGTCTCGTTGGCTGGCGCAATAGCTGTCTAGATCGCAGCACTCGTTGAGGGGCATACATGTTGAGCTGACTCAGCAATGCAGGGCAGTCTATTTCGGAGCGTAAAATTTTGGCTCCTAAGACAGCTTGGCTGAACTTGCGTCTATCCACTAGCGGTTCAATACCAAGCAGCGCACAGCGGTGCTCGTAGGGGGGTAGTCGTAATGAGTCGGTCCAGGTAGGTTTTCAAATCGACTGCGTATAACATTAGACAGCAATTCAGAAGAACGTGGCACACATCATTGAAGAACACCGCGAATAACAGCGGCCCCGAGTTGCTCCCTTGCGGCACCCCACATCGAGGAATGAAAGGTGCAGACACGGCTGATCCAATTTTCACGAACAATTGACGGCCAGTCAAATATGATCTCAGCCCACTACAAATTCTCGAAGATGCTCCTAGTCGCTCCAGCTTAGCCAACAGAATATCGTGATTAACTGAGTCAAACGCAGCCTTTATGTCAGTGTATATGCTGTCGATTTGACCTCCTTGCTCCATTTCGCTGATGCAAAACGACGTGTATTCACACAGATTAGTGATGACTGAATGTTGCGGAAAAAAATCCATGCTGAGATGTTGAAATGTACGTTTTACAGGCCTGGAACATAACGTCATTGAGAATTATCTCAAAGCATTTGGATCCGGCAGGCAACGAAGTTATTCCAAACTACTGGCATCGAAGAGAGAGGTTGAATATAGCTTGCAGAGGTGTAATCAACATGCCACTAAATGTTTTCAATATGCACGCAGGAATACCGTCCGGTCCAGGTGATACAGATGATTTCAGCTTCTTCAGTGCATTCTCCACCATCGTCTGATTAACATCAAAAATATCAATGCCTAATGCGTCCACGGGCAGGGACCTTGTCGCAGTTTCAACGTCCGATGAAGACGCAGTTGATGCCTGAAAAACACTCGCAAATCGTGCAGCAAATAGTTCGCATTTGGCATCTGCGATGGAGGCAGATTGATCTTCCTTGCGCATGGTAGATGGAAGGCCGCTTTCAGTTCGCTTAGTGTTAATAAAATTTAAGAACTGTTTAGGATTTCTTCGCAGATTGTCCTGAACACGTCTTACGTATCTGCCGTACAAGTAACGGTTATAGCTCCGATAGTTGCGACTAGCTCGTGCAAACGCCAGTTTGGTGATGCCATTTTTGCGTGCCGAGAAGTGTTTAAGCATCTTAGATCGAATACGTCGAAGGTACTGTAAGCGAGAATTGGACCAAGCAGGTTTTCTCCGAGGTCTTGACAACGGAACACAGAATGTGAAGCAATCGCGCAGTATACTGTTGAAGCAACTAACAGCATCATCTACACCGACAAACAGTAGACCAATCAACTTGAGAAAGCATAGAGTTGAGTGCGTCATAATCAACTTTACTAAAGTCACGATCATGTTCATCGACGTTCTCAACAAATGGAAAGATTGCTGAACAATACACCGTGAAAACAAGAGCTGGACGATAAGGATCGCTATCCACAACCGACTCCGGGGCCTCATCAGCTGAACTGCAATCTGTCATTGTTCGAAAATATCAAATCAAGCGTTCTATCAACGTCACAGTCCCTTCTTCGTAGAGTAAGAACACGGTACTTGTGAGGTTCAAAAAACAACTGTTCTTGGCAATGGTTTATTTCCGACTAGCTTTGCATGCGAAATTGATTCCCTTTGAATTCTTATCTTCTCTATCTAAATCTCTTATCTCTCCTCTCACGATATCTGCAAATTTATAACTGTTATACTCTACTTTACATTACCGGCCGCCTTGAAATAGTCATAATTTGAACAAATTATTTTAAAATCCTAGCGCTAACTAAATGCAACATACATTACTAATGAACTTAACATGCATAACAAAATTGAAACACGGTACTAAGCAACATCGCCGAATGCTTCGCATCTCCGGATAGGTTGTGTAGATAATATATGTTGATAATAAATTAAAAGTAATAATAGTTCTAGTGAATTCAAATAATAATAATGCATGTGATAATAATAAATCGTGTGTAGCCTAGTAGCCTGCTACCTCAAACAGAATGTGAATAAAATAAATAAAACAAAAGCACTTAGCTCTCAGAAACGCGAGAGTGTGAGAGTGAAAAGGAGAAATAAAGCGAAAGCACTAATCTCTCAAAAGCGCTAGAGTAATTCTAGTACGTCTCTGAGAGAAACATGTAGCTAAAGCATCGCAAACGGGAAAGCTTCCATGGAAATTGAGAGCTGAGAGAGGATAACTTGATCAGTTTTGAGACAGACGTGAACAAGAACAGTTCAGTTCAGTTGTGTGCATCAATTTACAGATTGAAAAGATGGAGAAATCTGGGAAATCCGACAATGGCGCAGTCGTGGACACCAATAACGCTCCCATCAGAAAGTAAGTAGTAATAGTTGATTAATTATTCTCGGCCAGATAGTGAATAAAGTATACGTATAATTTTTCGCAATGCAGAAATTTTTCTGAAAAGAGAATGGCGTTCTAGCTACGAATCTCTTACTAAATACAAAATGGCGTGGACATTTTAATTGAAATAATTCATATCTTGAATCGCTACTAGCGATTCTATTTATTTAAATTCATATAAGATATGAGATGATAATTGAATTACTTTTATGATGATGAAATTTGTGGAAATACTCAAAGCAAACGTTAATAAAAAAAAAAAAGATGAAGTTGCTTCGATTAGTTTTCTTCTTCTTCCTAAAGTGATTATTTATTGGCAATATGATCCAATGATAAAATCCAACCCTTGAGCGGGTTGGTGCGTTCCGTAGTGGACGTTCGACCCGGTTGGGTCCAAGGATCAAAAAAATCCAACCCTCGAACGGGTTGGTGCGTTCCATAGTGGACGTTTGACCCAGTTGGGTACAAGGATAAAATCCAACCCTTGAGCGGGTTGGTGCGTTCCTTAGTGGACGTTCGACCCAGTTGGGTCCAAGGATGAAATCCAACCCTCGAGCGGGTTGGTGCGTTCCGTAGTGAACGTTCGACCCGGTTGGGTCCAAGGATAAAAATACAACCCTCGAACGGGTTGGTGCGTTCCATAGTGGACGTTTGACCCGGTTGGGTACAAGGATAAAATCCAACCCTTGAGCGGGTTGGTGCGTTCCGTAGTGGACGTTTGACCCGGTTGGGTCCAAGGATGAAATCCAACCCTCGAGCGGGTTGGTGCGTTCCGTAGTGAACGTTCGACCCGGTTGGGTCCAAGGATAAAAAATCCAACCCTCGAACGGGTTGGTGCGTTCCATAGTGGACGTTTGACCCGGTTGGGTACAAGGATAAAATCCAACCCTTGAGCGGGTTGGTGCGTTCCGTAGTGGACGTTTGACCCGGTTGGGTCCAAGGATGAAATCCAACCCTCGAGCGGGTTGGTGCGTTCCGTAGTGTCCGTTTGAACCGGTTGAGTCTTATCCAAAGCTTCAAGGTCACTGCTTGAACAAATTATAATAAATCCAACTGAGTTGATACTTTCCATTCGATCTGTTCAGGTACTTAGCGAAAATCGTAAGATTTTATTGAATCTGTAAATTAACATGACATTAGTAGTAATATAACTTTGTTTGGAATAATTAATAAACAACAGCAGATAGCAAATAATGACTATATTTCTCGAAATAGAAAATGATAATTTAAACAATGTTAATGTAAACATTATGGATTATTTCAACAGGAAGATAACCAGAGCTTCGATCAAGGATGCAACAATGTTGGCAAAACAACTTGATGAGGAAAAGAAGCTAAACTCTACCTTGCGATCGAAATTGAAGAAAGTGCGATCTGACAAGAAACAGCTGGAGCATTCGTTCGCAGAAGGTAGTTTTGTACGATTACACTCTACTATGCACGAGGACAATTCGACCAATGAGAAAAATACTGTTTTGATGACGTCTATGAGTAATCTGTCTTTTGCATCACTACAAGTACCAGAATGTAAGCCAAGCGACGTTGAAGAAGACATCGATCGCAAAACGTATGAACAATGGAAGGATCTCCTGGAGGCATCCATGCAGCTGGCAGGAGTATCGGATGAAGTTACGAGGATGAACATTTTCAAAATAAAGGCAGGATTGAAACTATTGGACATTCTTGAAGGAACAGTGTCAGATTCCAATTCACCAGATGTTCGTACAGCCCCTTATTCAAACGCAATCCATCGACTTGGCTCATTTTTTGGTTCTCGAGATTATTTGTTTATGCAACGACAAAAGCTCCGATCACTGGCACAGAAAGTAGACGAGACAGATTCCAAATATGTGAAACGGGTGATTGCGGTAGCAAAGCTATGCGACTTCGACGAAACTATCTTGGTAGAGCAGATATCGGACTCAATTCAAGCCCATGCTTCAAATCGCAAGGTTCGTGAAGTGGCCAGGAAATTTCTGCGCAAAGGTGGACAGCTCGGAGAGTTACTGGATAAAGTTCGAGCTTTGGAGATGGATCAAATAAACGAAGAGATGTATGCGAAAAATCATCAGCAAGCTCTACAGCAGGTACAGGTGGCAGCTGTGACTGCTGGTAAACCAGGGAACGAGACTTTCAACAATAATCGGTTTGGCAGCCAGAGATACCCACGTAATGACCAACCACGATTTGGTGGTAACTGGAGAGGTACTAGAGGAAGAGGATTTGTTCGTCGTGGATACGTCAGAGAGGCAACCTCCCAGCAAAACAGATGCTGGAGGTGTTTGAGTAACCGGCACAACGCAACGGAATGTTGGTCCATTCAGCAGACTTGTCATAATTGCCAACGTATGGGACATGTGGCACGAGCTTGTCGTCGAATGCCGTCATCGGGACCGATCAAGCGACGCATCAGCACCGATGACAAAGAAGTCGCGTTTACGTCAAAGAAGGTCGCTATTGTTAAGCACGACGAGGATGAAGCTGTCAATGATTGTGTAAGTTCACCTTCTTCGGCATAACTGATCTGGCTTTATCATTCGTTACTTTTGCGAGCTACTGGATTGATTTTTGCATTTCAATATAGAAGTTATTTTGATTGTTTTGATATAGCTACGGGCTATTAAAAAAAAAAACTTTGGCCTCGTTTTCATTACTGTTACTTAAAGCTACTTTTTTTAAAATCAATAAATATACAATGAACTCGTACATTACGTATTATCATTATGTTGCTAAGAATGACCATTTTGATTAACAGAAATATGTATCCCAGTCCAAAACGAAAGATTCTAAAAGAGAGATCAAACAGCTAGAATGCTCTTCCAAAGATAGAGCAGCATCTAACGTGTGCTCATCTGATAATGATAAAAACACAACCACGCTGACGGTTAGTGTGTATAAATTTTATCCTTTATCTAAATCTCGTACTTTATATACAAATAAATTTTCAGGAATCAGAAACATGCATTTCAGGTGTGAATGAATCGTCGAATTTGAATGAAAATGGAGTAATTATTGGCAAAATATCAGGGATCCAAGTCAGCTTTTTGATCGACTCGGGCGCAGACGTAAACACGATCGGAGGTGATACATTCGAAATGCTACTAAAAGACGCTGAATCCAGAGCTGGGTTATTGTGCATCAAACATGGAACGGACAAGCCACTGAAGGCTTACGCATCTTCAGGTCATATTGACGTTGTTGCAACATTTGTGGCAGAGTTGACCCTTAGTGATGATCGGCCTTGCTACATGGAAAATTTTTATGTAATCAACAAAGCACGCGCGTTGTTGGGCAGGGACACTGCCATTAGATACAGTGTTCTACAGCTGGGTTTGGACGTTCCAATCCAAACGCAACATCACATGAACTTTCCTGGAGAAATTCAGTCACTGCATGTACCTGAAGAGTTTCCAAAGTTCAATGTCCAACCGGTAATTCTCAGATACGATGACACCATGCCGCCGTCGAGAAAGATCTTTACAAACATCCCACCGGCTTTTAAAACCGAGACAGAGCGGCGCATCAACGATCTATTGGCATCAGGAATTATTGAGCGCGTCACGGATTCGATGGACAAATCATACTGCTCATCACTTTTGGTAGTACCTAAGGGTAAAAATGATATAAGATTAGTGGTGGATCTCAGAGGTCCAAATCAAGCAATCATCCGAACACCATTCAAGATGCCGACCTTGGAATGTATTCTCTCCGGTTTACCAGATTGCAAATGGTTCTCTACAATTGACTTGACGAGTGCCTTCTTCCATGTCGCATTGGACGAAAGTTCGCGGCACCTGACAAATTTCTTTGCGGGAGATGCTATGTATAGGTTTCAAAGGCTTCCATTTGGGCTGACAAACGCTCCAGATATATTTCAGGAGATTATGCAGACAATTGTGTTGGCAGGATGTAACGGAGCTCATAATTACCTCGACGACATTCTGGTATACGGTAGAACTAAAACAGAACACGACGAGAACTTGAATGAAGTGTTGCGAAAGCTACGCGAGCACAACGTCTGCATAAACGATAAGAAGTGTGTTTTTGGAAAACAATCAGTGAAATTTATCGGATTCCAATTAGGCCATGACGGACTTAGAGTTGAAGACGAAAAACTTAAAGCCATTCGAGGATTTCGTGATTGGACCATCACCCGAGCTTCGCGGTACCAACGGAAGTGTGTCTTGTCCCAAGTCTACTTCGATCTCCATTCTGCGATCATAGCTTCCTCAGCTTTCGTCCAATATGCTGATCCAACTGAAAAATATGAGAGGAACTTTTTTACCAGATTTTAACACAATTTTAATGACTTCCATGGCGCGGAGGCTTGCGTGCCTCCGCGGGTGCTCCTGCACCGATGACAATGTGGTCCACATCAATGATGCGAACGCTGTCCCTCTCAATGGTGTGACGACTCGCACGATTCGCGATGATGCAACGATATAACAGGAAACAGCGGCAGTAGCAGCATACAGATGAATGATAATCGTGATCGACTGGGTTGGTTAATGATGAATCCGAATCACATGCTGGTTGAAGCGCTCCGGTCTTCGGCGCATGGAGGTAGTGGCATGCGGGAACCAGTTGGCTCCCGCAGGCGCCCAGCACCTCTGATGACGCTAGTTCTCACGAGTAGAAGTTTCGTCATTGTCCCGGATGGGTAACGGACAAATTTTCGAGATGGCTCGGGTAAAGTTTCCGTTCATTGTCCGTACCGTAACAACCCTTACATTTCCATCGGGTCCAGCATGAACTTGAATGACCCGACCGAGAAGCCACTTCAGTGAAGGAAGGTGATCCTCCCTTATGAGTACCAATGCTCCAACCGAAAGATTATTACGTTGTCTCGTCCATTTGGTACGATTGTGCAGCGTTGACAAGTACTGCGTCGACTATTTAGCCCACATATTCTGCATGAACCGTTGAGCGCGCCTCCATCTGGTAAGTTGATGTTCAGGAACCTCTGTAGGAATCTCTGGCTCCTGTATCGCAGTCAATGGACGATGGATGATACAATGTCCTGGGGTTAATGCCTCCAAATCACAGGCATCGTTGCTCATGGGCGTCAGAGGACGTGAGTTTAAGCATGCTTCAATTTGTACCAATATAGTCTCTAGTTCGTCTGGGTAAAGGGATTTCAAACCAATTGACCTTTTCAAATGGTATTTCATGGATTTGACGGCCGCCTCCCATAAGCCGCCAAAAGTAGGAGATTTTGCCGGGATAAATTGAAATCTAATGTCTTCCTTAGCAGCCTCTGTTACAACTCTTTCCTGTGCTTGCTGAGATTGTAACATCCGTCGCATTTCATCAAGTTGCCTTCGAGCGCCAACAAAATTCGTAGCATTATCGCTCATGATCGTTACTGGTTTTCCTCTTCTAGCAACAAACCGTCGGAGGGCGGCGAGAAACGCATCCGTCGTCAAGTCTGCTACCATTTCTATGTGTACCGCTTTAGTAACGAGGCATACAAAGATGGCAGCAAAATACTTCACAGGGACTTTTTTCCGTTGCGGATAATTTACCATGAAGGGGCCGCAGTAGTCTACGCCTACTCGGAGAAACGGTGGAGCAGGTGTCACTCGTTCTGGGGGTAAATCAGCCATCAGTTGATCTTGATGCGAAGGTCGACATCGGAAGCATCTCATACAACTATGGACGATCTTTCGCGCTATGTTTCGAGCGGAGAGTGGCCAAAACCGTTCTCGAACTCCCGCTACCAACAGCTGGGGACCAGCGTGCAGTAGTTTATAATGGTAATGTAGCATAACTAGTGTGGTGAATGGATGAGTTTTGTCCAATATGATTGGATGTTTCCTATCGCTGGGAACGTTGGCATGCTGTAACCGGCCGCCAACTCGGAGTATGTCATTCACCAACCTGGGATGAAGAGTGTTGAGACGAGAAGTAGATTTAACCTGGACGTTTCGTTGCAGTTCGTCGATCTCTTGTCTAAAACACTGATGCTGCGCAACTCTTGCCAACTGTAGGAGTGCTTCATGTCGCTCTTCGTATGTTTGTACACCGATGCGTCTTTTTGACCGCTCTTGCAGACAGTTGAACTTAAATCTGAGCAGCCAGGCTGTGAGGGTTACCAAATCATCGAGTGACGATTTTAATCCAAATATTTTACTAGGTGGAAGGACGTTGACAACTGCAGACACGGGTGGATTCTCCTCCAATAGTTATGGATCTAGTCGGTTAACGAGAACTTCCTGCTTCTTAGGCCAAGTTTGTTCATCCTTGACCAACCATGTTGGTCCGTGCCACCAACCCGTATCATTCGTTAGTTGAAGTGGTGTTGTCCCACGAGAAAGAACGTCGGCTGGGTTTTCACAGCCTGATACGTGGCTCCAAGACCCGGTTCTGGTAAGGTGGTGCACTTCGGATACTCTGTTGGCTATGAATGTTTGCCAACGTGAGGGTGATGATGCTAACCAGTACTGAACAATTTCCGAATCTGTCCAGAAAAACGGTTGTGCGGAATTCAGTTTCACAGCCTTTGCAACCTTATCGTAGAGATGAGCCAGCAGTAAGGCGGAGGACAGTTCTAGACGAGGTATGGTCATCAATTTACGTTTCTTTTTCTGTTGGTCGAGCGGGGCAAATCTGGACTTAGAAGTCAATAAATGTGCGGAGATTCTACCGTCGGAATGCGTTACACGTACATAAATGCAAGCACCGTAAGCCACCTTTGATGCATCACAAAAGCCATGTAACTGAACAGCAATGCAGTTGGATCGAAACTCTACCCATCGAGGCACCGTCAGTCTGTCTAATTGCGCCAAGTCTTTCCGGAATTCTTGCCACCGGGATTGATCATTTTCGACGAGCGATTCGTCCCATGAAACCTTCTGCTTCCAGAGGTTCTGGACGAAGATTCGTGCTGTTATAACGATCGGTCCAATCAGGCCAATTGGGTCGAAAATACGGGCTAAATCAGAAATCACAGATCGTTTACAAATAGCAGAGAGATTCCACGTTGGAACCTTGAATTTGAAATTGTCCGATCGTGGTTCCCAGATGAGTCCCAAGGTTTTGATTGAGGCGGTTGAATCATCCAACTCGAACAACGTACGGTCATCTTTGAATTCTGGTGGAACTTGCTGCAGGATCGCTGGACAATTTTCGAAGAGTGAAGCCTCCTCCTTGAAGCAGGTGCTGGATATCATTACAGAGCTGGATGCCCTCTTCTATGGTATCTACTCCGGACATCATGTCGTCGACGTAAAAATCTTCACTAAGTACCTTAGCAGCGGCTGGGAAGCTGGATCCGTCTAGTTCAGCGAGTCTTTTCAGGCATTTTGTAGCGAGATACGGAGCAGAAGCTGTCCCGTATGTCACCGTACAGAGCTTAAAGATGCGTATTGGACCATCCTTGCTGTCTCTCCAAATTATCAAATGTAGTTTTTGATCTTCAGAGCACAATAGGACCATACGATACATTTTTTCAATGTCTGCAACTACTGCATATCTATGTAATCTGAAGCGAAGGATTATGGAATTCAGGTCGTCCTGCATAGTAGGTCCAACCATTAATGCGTCGTTGAGAGAAATTCCGGAGGATGTTCGACATGATGCGTCAAAAACTACACGTAATTTAGTTGTTGTGCTCTCAGGTTTAATAACACAGTGATGAGGAATATAGTAGTGACGTGTATGTGGTGCCATTTCATTATCGTCTATCTCCATCATATGTCCCAGCCGAAGGTATTCTGCTATAAATTCGGCGTACATATCCTTAAGTGCCGGATTGGCATCAAGACGTCTTTCCAAGGCCAGGAACCTCCTTAGAGCTGTCGTACGAGAGTCTCCTAGTTGCTCGATGAGCTGCTTCTTCTTGGGCAAAGTTACAATAAACCTTCCATTGGTATCCCGAACGGTGGTACGATCGAATATGTGTTCACAAGCCGATTCTTCAAGCGAATATGTGCTTTTGGAGTGACATTCCTCTAATTCCCAAAATCTCGTCAATAGTTCATCTATACGTTCCATGGATAGATTGGCTACTGCTGGTCGAGGTAGACCAGCCTCTTCGGACATCCTCCCACAAATAATCCATCCTAGCGATGTGTTCCGCATTACTGGACCATCCTCACTAAGTTTCATGCTCTCCGGCGATAATAAGTCAAAGAATAGACTGGCACCGATGATCATATCAACAGCATTGGGCTCATGGAACGTTGGGTCCGCAAGTACGACGTCATTGGGCAGGTTCAAGCTACTGGTGTTGATTTTTGTTGCTGGCAGATTTAGTGTTACTTGCGGCAACACATAGAATGTCTCCTCCTGTACGAAATGTGAAACTCGAGAGCGAATTCGAGCGGTAACAGACTGCTTACATTTCTTCGTCGCTTGGCCGATGCCACTTATCGACAACATTTCTCGTGATCTCTTAAAATTAAGCTTCTGAGAGAGACTCTCAGTTATTAAGCATAACTGTGATCCACTATCAAGCAGAGCTCGTGC
Source organism: Ochlerotatus camptorhynchus (assembly GCF_037179485.1). NCBI lineage: Eukaryota > Metazoa > Arthropoda > Insecta > Diptera > Culicidae > Ochlerotatus > Ochlerotatus camptorhynchus. The sequence continues at coordinate 2,002,521 of NW_027040507.1, read as the reverse complement.
GAGAGTAAAGTTTCCGCATTTGTCTTCAAGAATCACGATCGCAGTTGCTAGCAAAACGGAACGTGATGCCTTGGTTTCGTTAGCAGAAAGTACAACACTGAGACTAGCTAGGTTGTCTGTTCGAGGTGGCATGTTTTGTGAACTTGTAGAAGCGATTGATGGAAAGGATTGGCTCGTGGAGGGATGAAAGGTTTGCTGAGGAGTATGAGTGTTTGGATTTTTAGATTCTGATTCTGAGGGTGTTGACAATGGTGTTTGTAAGTTTGGTGGGTTCTGCGGTCGCTTGTTCGATTGCGGGTCAGATTGATTATTAGGAAATTTGTGTGGACTTACGTGCAGCAGTGAATGATGACGTTGACCGCAGAGCTTACAGGAACTTCTCGAACAGCATTTGGACATGTGACCTCGCGAAAGGCAGTTAAAACACAACCGCTTTGTTGCGACTACATTTCTCCGTTCGTCTACCTTCATAATCTTGAACTTCTTGCACTGGAAGACTGGATGTTGAGATTCTCCACAAAACGGGCAACTGTTTAAGTTACTCTGAATACCAGCGTGACTAGCGAATGGCCTTGAAGGCTTCTCCGTATCCGGAGGAAGGGAGATCTTCCCAGATACAGATTGTAGCACCATACAATGGTTTTTGAGGAAATCCACCAACCTTTTATATTCAGGAACGTCTCTCGATCGATGTTCCGTTTCCCAGAGGCGTATTGTAGTTGAATCCAGCTTACTCGACAATAGATGAACCAAGATAGTACTCCAGTTGGCTGTTTCTTCACCCAATTTGTCAAGCATCTGCAAGTGCTTGTCGAATTCACTGATGACATAATTCAAGGCCTCGAAGCTCTCCTTTTTCATAGGATTGATGGATAGCAGTGAGTCTAGATGCGATTTAACCAGCAGTTTCCGATTTTTGTATCTCAACTTCAACGACTTCCAGGCTATTGAGTAGTTTGCAGCCGTCAGATCAATGGATGCAATTTCTTGCAAAGCTTCGCCTGATAAGGATGTACGTAAGTATGTAAACTTATCGATATCAGACAATTGAGTGTTGTCTGAAATCAAGTTTTTGAACGTGTCTCTGAACGTAATCCACTCTCTCATATCACCACTGAAAGATGGTAACTTAAGCTCAGGTAGTTTAACACGCATGCCAATTGGAGCAGCCTGTTGGCATTGGGAATGAACTGCAGGAACCATCGATGAACCTGGCTGCGCTGTGGAAAGGAGTGCTTGGAGTGTTTGCTTGATGGAAAAGTATTCATCGATGAAATTCTTCATAATTTGTTCATTTTCGCGGTCCCTTTGCAGCTGCTGGTCCTTCAGTCTTCTTGCACGTACTGCTTCGGTTTCATCGGTGTCGGCAAAATCGTCGTCTTCAGCTGCGTCTTCCAAAATCTCCGTTTTCATGCGAACATCACGAAACTCGTCGTAGATTTCGTCTAACTTCTGCATCCTGGTTTGTACTGATCCTTTGTCTCGTGATTCATCGTACCTTCGAACAAACTCCTTCAGGACGTCCAACACTTGTCGTATTTGACGCTCCTGCTTGCCAAGTTCACGAAGAGTTGGCATTTTTTATCTTTACTTGCACTATTTGTATCGTATCGAACCCACCGATTGACAGAGATAGAATCACACCAAACAGAATTGGCCAATCAACCACAGGAGAAACAACTCAACTCAGCAGACTAATAAACCTTTTGTTTTTCATCATCGAATTGAAACGTACGCCATGCGTTTTAAATCTTTATTTCATCGCTTCAATAGGAAAATCAATTGAACGAAATCATCTCTTTGTCATATATGCACAATGGGTTGCTTTGAACATGCTTTCAGAGCACACCTCAGACAAACCTGCTTTCAGTGTACTTATCTGAATTTCTACGTAGTAGCCCAAACGGTAATCGGCCAACATGCAGCATACAGCAAACAGCAAGTAGTTCCCAACGGCGGCAGCATCAACAGCAATGGTGAAACATCGGAACCGATGGAACATGGACAGCAACAACAGCAGCAGTGAAACCTCAGCAATGGCGTAGCAACGAAATTGAATAGCGGCAGTGGTGATCACTTTCACTATTGTTCGGAGCAGCATTCATGCAGCTGTATTCTTCTTTCTTCAGAACCACACATCATCTGGTTCGAAGGACCAATGTAACATCTTCGATTTTCACGGGTTCAATAGGTCACTTTCACCTTAATCACATTCGTTGTGATCTAATCACAGTGGTAATTATCTTCGAGATAATTGCTTCCTGTCCACGAACCGCACTATCAACGTCACAGTCCATTCTTCGTAGAGTAAGAACACGGTACTTGTGAGGTTCAAAAAACAACTGTTCTTGGCAATGGTTTATTTCCGACTAGCTTTGCATGCGAAATTGATTCCCTTTGAACTCTTATCTTCTCTATCTAAATCTCTTATCTCTCCTCTCACGATATCTGCGGGAGCAGATCACCGTTGCAGAGTGGGCCGACAAATGAAATTGTTGATGCAAATTTATAACTGTTATACTCTACTTTACACACGCGTTGCAATTAGAACGTGTGTGCACGCTCGTTCATGGCTACTCAAAATTAAGTGAAATCTCACTCAATTTCATTACAACCGGATCTACTCTAAATTTAGTAACAAAGCAAGAACTAAATTTTGAGTAAAATGGCGAGGTATTTGTTGATGAGTTATTTCTACTCATTTCCATAGAATCCAAAATATAGGGAAATGAGTCAAAAATACACAAATGGGCAAATATATCGTGTCTTTTCGTTTTTTCTTTAGGATTAATAAACCAAAAACTTAAAAACAGTTAAATCAAGCATCAAATAACACAAAATGCAAAACAATTACCATTTATTTTGCGGTACGTTTCTGCATCCACGGCGGCTGCAATTTGCATCATTTTCGAATGAATTCTTCCGAAATTTTCAAATTTTCTTCTACGACGGAAAGAAAAACTTCGTATTTTTACATTCTCACAATCAGGGCTGAAAAATATCATTACAGCAAAATGCTACTTTTAGAAATTATGAAACTATGGGATATTGAAATAATAATTTTTATATGTAAGATACAAGAAGAGAAGGTAAAGCTTGTGTAGGACACATAAAACCTGTCAATGTCATTTCCAGAGTGTCGCAATTAGCTATTAGTTATAACGAAGGGTATTCACTCATTGAAATATCTCATTACAGCTAAAATAGCTAAGCGTGACCCTGTGAATGCAAAATTGACAGGTTTTATGTGTCCTATACAAACTTTACCTCCTCTTCTTGCAGCTTACATAAAAAATATTATTATTATTATATCTCATAAGTTTCATAATTTTGAAGAGTGGCGTAATGAGATTTTTCAAGTCTGCTCACAATTCCAGTTTGTTTCTTTTTGAGTCAACAAATGTGTTGAAATCTTAAAATTGAGATCCGCCTTTATTTATTTATTGTTGAGTCAATGTTGCTCATATTCAGAAATCTCAACTACTCATGCTTTGACGTTTCGAAAGAAGTTATGAAAATGAAAATGTCTGACTCATGTTTGAATAACCTCAAACAAGCCTGTATGAGGCAACTATCTAGCATCATTTATAGCGAGCTCGTTTATTATCAGCGCGAAACCGAACTTTTTGGTCAGTGCGAACCTCAACCGGAGCTGGGTTTTAAAACCAAACGAGCAAAATGACGTTTGTCAGAAAACAAGCAGATCCAATGTTGACACCCGATCCAGATTGGAACTGAATAATAAACGAATTCGCTATTAGTTTTTTGACGTTTGTTCGCACTTGCTCTATCTAGCACACAGGAATGAATCACTATTTGTCCTCCTGCTCGTACTTGTTCGAGATTGCGTTTTGGTGCGCTGACCAAACGTCAAAAATCTCAGTTCACTGGTTTCGTCTCGATGAGCAAGAACGGCCAGATCTACAGGTGAGGCAGAAGGAAACTAGCCGACTCTTTCTCACGATCCGACGAGAACACCGGCTGAATGACACAGTCGACTTACGTTTCCTTCTGCCTCACCGATAGATCCTGCGCATCGGTTTCGTCTTTACGCATTTGATTTTTGGAGGTTTTGTTTCCATTCACGATGACTTCAGCGATGTCGAATTTGAATTTAAATAAAATTCCCTTGAATTTTCTGTCGATTGATACTTCGAGAGGAAAAAACCTTTAAAGTGAAACGTGGAAAGAGTGACGTGAAAATACATATATTGAAGGAGAAAGTGATCTGCTTGTTATGTATGTCAGAGGCTAAGAAGAGGCCGGGTGATACCGAGGTCCGGAATTGTAAGTCGAAATGGATAAAATAAACAGACACATCTTAACCGATATCGAAGAATCTGGAGATTGACTTGATAGGGATGAGCAAAACCCTTTATCTAGTATGGAGGAGGAGCTAAATGCTCAACTTCCGAGTTTGTGTGAAACGAATGTCAGCATTACTTACGTAAGATGATGAAAAGTCTCGAACTAAATAGAGCTGGCGTGAATGCTTTATTGAACCGTCTCACGATCTCATATTCACAGCACATGAGTGGGCCCTAGTTGAATACTTCCGAAACTTTCTTGAGCCGTTTGAGGTGAGTTTTTTTTAAAGTCGTGGTTCTGAAACTATAATTGTAAACTACTTTTGCTATATCTCTAGCAACTAAGCCTACTAATAAGTTCCATCTGACTGATTGGTGACCATATATGGTTTGAAAATTAATATTCAACCAGTGCATTGAAGATCAGATGTTTATTTACTGATACACTAGATAGTCGATAGCTGAGAAAATAATGTTTGATTTTCACCTAACGAACGGAATTCACTAATTGAAATGCATTTAAAAAGCATCAGTGTTCATCCAGTTAATCTTGACATTTTGAAATTGCATCATTTTGGAAGAAAGTGTACTTCAACTGAAAAATTGTCTCAGTTAGCGGACAAGTTAAAAACGTGCCAGTTAGAAGTCGATCACGTAGCGAACGTCTAATGTGAAAAGTTTCATTTTAGTTCCAATGTGATTTTACTCTAGTCTGTTTCTAAAACATGGTGACATAATGGTGGTAAAAAGATTGTGGTAAAATTTCGTTTTGGTTTACAGATTATAGTAACCCTGTTGTCTGCTGAAAAGAATGCAACAGTTAACATTGCCATGCTCCTGCGATCTGAGATTGAAGCTTATATCAGTGAAACAAATGAGGACTTGCTTGCCATGACACACATGAATCTGGGGATGAAGGAGCATCTGAATCGAAAGTTTCCTGTTAAGGACCTAATTTTGATTTCGACTTTACTTGACCCTCGATTTATGAACCTGAAATGCATTAAAAGTGCTTTGGATGAACGCTCGGTTACCAATTTCTTGTACGTACTATATGATATGAATTTATTGTACGAACATCATAAAAAATCGAATATTCAAATGGGTTTCTAATCGGTAACTACATCAGATGAATGTGATGAACTTCCTTCTTACTCATCTTCCTCGTTGCTCAGTCTTGCTATGAAGCACTCAAACGTTGAAGATAGTGTGACCTCTGTCATCGAGACAGAGTGCACCGCATATTTGGCTACGTCATACCCGAACAACGTTGTAGATGGAGATATTCTCTGCTCTTGGAAAATTAGAAAGCTTGGCAGCCTTGGTTCGCAAGGTCTCGCGAAAGGTATTGTGTGTGCACACCAAGTGAACGAGTTTTAACATAGCTGGGCCGACCGTATCTGCACGTCGGTCAGGCATCCACCATAAGAATGTGGATAAAACATTCTTAATTCATGACAATTACAGCATTTGCAAAAATAGAATTGTGCAATAATCACTGGCTTACTGACGAGAATCAGATTTACATAAAGGTGAATAAGAGACTATTATTAACAACACGCTGAAATTTTACCTTTTTTTTTAATCTCTAACAGGTCCAAGTTGTGCGGGATTCTACGTATATCCGAAAGACTTCATCTTCAATGACATAAACAAAAGTTATATGACTACATTCAAATATGCATCAGGGTAATAAAAGCTCATCATTTATCACTATCAACATATAAATAACGTGTAATGTATGTATGTAAGGTAGCCACCATCCCTTCGAAGATCTTGTCTTGTATGCAGCTACACTTAATAGCAAGATCAGTTTGAGCTACCGATCTGAATTCACAATATCGCTGTATGAAGGGCCAAAAACGGTGGGGTGGACCCGTAAGCAGAGACACTTACGCGAAATCCACGGGAATTTAAGAATCTCCTTCCAACGATACGATCCAACAAATCGAATAACGCAATTCGCAATACTTATTAAGCTTCCTACAGGATGGTTTGTTAAGAAGGGCGCGTCAATCTCACTGAAACTGTTGGAGTAGAATTCACACCATCACAATCGAATCGGTAGGATAAAGAAAATGATAGTGTTTATTCCCTCCTAGACTCCGGTTGTCATACCACTCCAATCGTCCAGTTTCAGGTCAAATGATACCCTGATGCTCCCTCCCAACCCAGTATTTATTTATATATATAGTAAACATATGTAATGGAGAAATGAAATATATCAGAACATTAAAATACGTAATAATGAAAATACATTTATATGGATAAAAAAACTGGTATTCCGCAATGAAAATAATAATTATTTTACATACAATATGATGCAGCTCTATGTCTCCTCAGCTCCCAATAAGGAAGATGTAACCCTGAAATTTCCAACAAAAGACACAGAAAAGGAGATTTTGTTAGTAAGTTGGGTTCGTTGGATCAGGATTCACCTTGATAAGTGATGCGACCATGGTTTTAAATGAATCAGTGTTATCATGCATTATACTTGGATTTGCCCGAAGCCAAAACCAAATGGTGTATCATTGGGCCTTATTACGGGTGTCACTACACGGTGATAAGAAAGTGATACTCAGAATAAGAGCCGTGATTACCGTACAAATCAAATGTGAATCACTTCACCGTGACGACAAGTGACAACTTTTCACCGTGATGTGACATCCGTAATAAGCCCCCTTATAATATAAATCTGAAGACGTTTCATCATCGAAATGCTGAAAATGAACATAGAGCATGAGCATGAGCAAAATTGATCGCCCGCGACTGCCAACACCAAAGAGCTGAAAACCAATTCAAACAAATCAAATCAACAGACAAAACCAGGGTGAAAGCTGTAAGAGTGAATCATTACAGTATAAATCTAGTGATGTTCCGTCATCAAAGAGCTGGAAGAAAACTCAAATAATTTAAATCAATAGATCCAGTCTGAATGAAGGCTGCAAAAAGAGAATAATTATACAGCAATGACCCCATTTTGTCAGCTAGCAAAGTATGCGTATCTTAAACATTCATCTTGAAGGAGGAAGGTATGAAATTACAATTATGTGGAATTATTGAAAAATAACAGTCTGATGCGCGGAGAGATTGACAGGATCGGGTCAAAACTGTAATGTGAATATTAGGAAGATTTATCATCATCAAACTATTCTTGAATTGACCTGGAAGAATGCTTGTGAATAATTGTTATACAGATAAATTAAATTGATAAACTAAATGGTTCAAACAACAACTCCAGCCTGTAAAAAAGCTGAAAATAGGGAATCTTTACAATGTGGATCCCCGACGGATTTCTACTCAGTAAGCAAAAGCGGCAGCCACCAGGCCAGTCGATCTGCTCAATTTAAATATTGAAACCATATTTTATGAAGTTCTTAAGAATACCAATTGAAACACAATGTAAACAAATAAAAGTTAAGAGTCTCATCCGAATCAAATGATTCCAAACGATACGCATTCATAGAAATTAAGTTTAAATAGACAAAAGTAGAAAAATGGAACAATCTCACCAAATCAGTCCAACTGAATCCCTTGCAAGCAGCTATGTCACGCTTGGTGTAGTAGCTCCGATCATAGACCCGCCCTACGGGGATCAATCCTCTGGTCGAATGTAGTCGATTGCTCCAGCGACCGCTCACAAAATCATACAACGCGTAAACAAACTGAAATCAAAAACTATCACACGCGACGCCACAAATTTCTGTACCGGGAGCACAAGCGAAGAAAAAAACAAACAACGCAGATAGCGACACTTCTTCTGATGCCTGCAAACATGATGCATCACGTTTTCTTTTTCGATTCCAAAACTTCTCGGAAAGCGAGAAAACCACCAATCACACACGTATAACCGTCCGGGAGGCAGAGTGCCAGCGCTAATCTGGCAAAATCGGCGAACGCACGCACAAAACAGAAATAAACTTATACACAACCGTATCCGAACAGGTTCGAAGCTGATCAACATATAAATAACGTGTAATGCTCAATAAATGATAAAAGATTACTTTTCAATACTATCCACCTCTACATAACGTACTTTTCTTATACTTAATAAAAAGGATGCTTACACTTTGCTATACGACTCCACCCCCTGCAAATGTAAATAAGCACTTGACTTACTTTTCTAAACAAATTCTGAATGCACGGCCAATGAGAACGACTCAAAATTGAGTAAGAGTTACTCGTATTTGAGTTCAGGTTACTCAAATTCACGAAAACGTAGCTCACCCATAGAATGAGTCAATTTTCCGACACTTTTCCGAGGAAAAGTTCTCGAATATGAGGAAAACTGAATGTGGTTGTAGTCGTTCCACTAGTGCACTTCTAATCGTTTGTAAAATTTTCTTAAATTTTCCTTATATTCAAGAAGTTTTTCCCGGGAAACTGTCACAAAATTTATTCACACTATGAGTGACCTACGTTTTAGCGATTTTGAGTAATCTGAACTCAAATGTGGGTAGCATTTTTTGTACATGTGGGATTAGTTTGACAAGTATTCTAAAAGTATTTTGAAAAGTATTCTAAATCACTTGCTATCCATCATTTCATTAATTTCGCTTATGTTTGGTGCTTTGCCTGCTGGCATTCTACCTTCCGGAGGATTCACGCGAATGAGGTGTCTGGCAAAAATTCGGTGCAAATGAAAAACTTTGCATGTGATTCAAAATGTCGTGTTCGGTTGTAAAAACAACGCGCAAGATTTTTTCGATTACCGCGAGTGAACAAACCGGTGCTTTTTTCGGAGGCTGAATTTGGTGAGATCCATCTGATTATAAATAAATCCTAAATGCATATTTCCATATATTACTAAATACGCGCCAGATTTCGAAATCTGGAAGTGTGTTTGCAGTACCATTATTCATATGATAACGGTAGTGTTTACATGCGGGGCTTATAGCATGTGAAGTAACCTCGGAATGGACGTGAATTACCAGGCATTCTGAAATGGGTTGCTCAATCTGCAGTAGAGCTATCGTTTTCTAACTCCCGGACTAAACCTGCTTTAAATCATTACATCAAGGATTTTTGTAAGCAAATTTCTTTCATAAAGGGTGATACGGTCAAAATTTGGTCAATATCAACTTGACGTATTTCTTTCAATTTTGCATTTAAAAAACCTGAACACCCCTCATTTTGAAGGTGTGTGTGTGTAGAATGTTGCTCCTATTTTGATTTTGGAATTCACTCTTCAGTTGTCAAAATGCCGTCCAAGCAAGAAGAGCAGCGTATCAAAATTTTGCTCGCGCATCACGAAAATCCGAGCTACTCGCACGCAAAGTTGGCAAAATCGCTAAAAGTTGCCAAATCAACCGTTACAAATGTAATTAAAGTGTTTGGGGAACGTTTGTCGACAGCCAGGAAGTCTGGATCGGAGGGAAATCGAAAACCGGAAGCCGCTGAGACGACAAAGAGAGTTGCCGGTAGTTTCAAGCGAAACCCTAACCTCTCTCTCCGAGATGCCGCAAATAAGCTGGGTGTATCGTCTACAACCGTGCATCGAGCCAAAAAACGAGCCGGACTATCGACTTACAAGAAGGTAGTGACTCCAAATCGCGATGATAAACAAAATACGACGGCCAAAGCGCGATCCCGGAGGCTGTACACGACGATGCTGACGAAGTTTGACTGCGTGGTAATGGACGACGAAACCTACGTCAAAGCCGACTACAAGCAGCTTCCGGGACAGGAGTTTTATACGGCAAAAGGAAGGGGAAAGGTAGCAGATGTTTTCAAGCACATGAAACTGTCAAAGTTCGCAAAGAAATATCTGGTTTGGCAAGCCATCTGTACCTGTGGCTTGAAAAGCAGCATTTTCATAGCTTCCGGGACTGTCAACCAAGAAATTTACGTGAAAGAGTGTTTGAATAAACGTCTGCTGCCTTTCCTGAAGAAACACGGTTGTTCCGTACTGTTTTGGCCGGATTTGGCATCTTGCCATTACGGTAAAAAGGCCATGGAGTGGTACGCCGCCAACAACGTGCAGGTGGTTCCCAAGGACAAGAACCCTCCTAACACGCCAGAGCTCCGCCCAATTGAGAAATACTGGGCTATTGTCAAGCGGAACCTAAAGAAGACAAAAAAAAACAGCTAAGGGCGAGCAGCAGTTCAAGGCAAACTGGCTTTCTGCGGCGAAGAAGGTGGACAAGGTGGCTGTACAAAATCTGATGGCAGGGGTCAAGCGTAAGGCCCGGCAATTCGGATTTGGAAAAGCGGAAGCCTAACTGAATATTTTTCCTGAATTTTATACTAATTGAACTTGAAAAAGAAATTTAATTTGATTTTTTAAATAAACGATTTCACCGATTTACACGCGTTTTCCCTTGACCAAATTTTGACTGTATCACCCTTTAATACCACTGCCGGCCAGGAGGGTTAGATTGAATACACACACATACACACCCACATACATACATTCGGCAATCGACTAAATTTTCAATAGCCAAAAATATCCATTAGTACCGTCCCAATGACGTGTTCATCTAGATAAAATTGATAAATAGCAGATTTTTAGTGATGGGCCCAATCTAAGATCCATAGGACAACATTAGAGCCATTTCCCCTATATATGACTGGTTTTCCGTGCTGAGTACCAATGCTACCGACGCCAGGGACCCTACCCTACCTTATTTCCCTTCCCATCATTACCAATGGATTGGACACTGTTTCTTCTGTCCGATGTTCAAAGTGTCGTATGTTAAAAATCGATAATACCTGCAATACTGTATGCGCGAGGAAAAATTTCTTACCCGATCAATTCTTCCACTGATCCAAGAATCGAAGCCACTGCCTTCGGTTGTAGCATGTTGTGCCTTTACTGACAAGGCTTACGAAGAGACGCCGTCATACTAAAGTTTTTTTATATCTCTACGAACCAGCCAGTTCTAATCAACGCTTCGAAATGTTATTATCAGCCTGTGAAAGTTGCTCGCCACGCTCGGAGTTTCCCTTCGGAGAATGAATAACTGTCATCACTTTAATTGAAACAAACTTTTCGACTATACAATTTCATCTTTTAATCATCATCATCAGCATGAAATTCTTTCACTTTTCACTCTTATCCACATCCGGACAGCATCAGCCGAGTTTATTCAATTGTCGTTCATTAATTTTAATTAAATTTATGTTAATTTATTCCACTGACAGTGCTTCCTCGAGTTGATTCGGTTTTTGTCTGTCGGCCTGTTTGTCTGATTCTCGGTTCCAACTTTTCCGCTCCAGGTCGGAATGGAAAAATCGGTGACGGTAGGAAGTCATTTCGGTAGCGCTTTCATCTCTTGAAAACCAACCGACACAGTCCGTCACTGTTCGTGTACAGAAGGGGTCTTTCTAGTAGCCCTTCCATTTCGTGGTGCCTTCTTCGGACCTAACGGGCTGTTACTATAGTATTGTACTCCTGCCGGACTACTATGCGCCCGGGGAACTACTCTGAATACCTTCCTACCCTGGCACCAGCACCAGCACCGGCGATTCAACCGACTTTGATTTGATTTGATTAAAATTTAATTCATTCATCCCGGGAAAGATTCTCGGGCCCAGCTAAATCGCTCTGTCACTCTCTCGCTCGCTTCCATCTCTCTCTCTCTCTCTCTCTGGCATCGACACTTAATTAAGGATTCTCTTTTCGTTCAATTATGTATTTTAACCTTGTTAATATCTTTCTCTGCTTTCTGATTTTCGGAGTTACTACTTTCTGTGCCACTTTGTCGCAACATTTTCTGCTAGTTTTAACTCTTTAGAGCCGTTTTGGGATGGTTTTGGCCATCCTTTTTTCCCCGTATTTTATTTCAATCTTCGTTGGATGGAGATGGGAATTCGCTTCGTTTTTTTTTTTTTTTTTGGTTCAAAGGAGATTTTGTTGTTGTTTTGGTTAAACTAGTTCATCATTGTTCAAACAAATATATATTTATCTAGGTGTGTGTGTTTGTATGTTCAGGGAGTAGGATTTTCGGTCCAAGGGAACAATACGATTAAAATTGGAACACGGTTTTCGTTTTTGCTCGATTGATGCTCCCATGCTACATAGGATTAACGAGAGCTTTCCTGTTGTTCTTGTTTTTCGCCTAATAAGATTCAACTCTCTGCATTTCCCTTTCGCCTAATTAAGTTGTCAGTTATAATAACATACTCTTGGTTCACTGTACAAATTCGATATCTAAAATGTTTTCTTCCGTTGAATGTGAGAGTTTGTGATTTCTAGTGGTTTACGCTATCGTCATCCTATTTCCTATATGTACAGCTGAACATCTTTGATGTTGAACTTATAGACTAAATTCAACTATGGCTATCATTTGGAGGCAGAGGGCTTGGTCTTCGGGAATGGTTGACTGATCATTACATCGGAAGAGATACCTGATGGCGTTGAAGTGATTTATGTTAACAACGAAAAAGTTTGCCAACCATATGCGAAAAATTCATTGTTAACGGTTGAGATATTTAGGCTTTTAAATTATACCAGTATCGTAACATCTGAAGTAGTATTTCGGAAGTCATAAGCAGAAGGGGGCAATCATAACTTTCTATGCTCGTTTTCTGCAGCCTTAGAGCATCTTTCGGATGGATTCGTGACTAATTTTCATGAAAAGCTTTATGGTTCGAATAGGGTTGCGGCACTACCTCTACACACAGGGATGCGATGCGATGATTTTGCTGTGGACACATTCTATACGGGACTAAACGTGATTTTAAATATGAAATTAAAAAAAAAAACCTAACATTGTTTGATGTTTTGGCTCTCATAGGTTATGCAGATACCTGCTTGGATCAACACCAGATGCCGAACGAAAGTCAACCAGTGGCCACGTTTTGTTGGTTCAAGGTGGCACTATTTCGTGGTCATGCTAGAAGCAACCTAAGATGCCATTATGGACGTGGTAGGTAGACTACATGTCCGTTATGGCTCACAGAGGGCCAGAAATACAATTTAGACGACAAACCCAATATCTCTTAAACGCAGCGTTGCCAGATTGTTTTAAATCTTATCGGTATCAAAGGCATTAAAAAAACGGTATTTATCGGTATTTACTATTTAATTAGTTTTATATTTTAACCGGTTTTTAAAGCGAAAATTCTAACGATGGTGACGACTGGGATTTGAGGGGAATTGGTTTGACTCAGTCTTAAAACACTCTTTAATTTTAAAAATTAGTAGTGGTGATCAAAATTGTGACCAAGTAGTGTTTTTTTTTCAACTAAATATCATTAAATGAAACCAAAATATAGAAAATCAGCCACAACAACGACCAAACTATTGACAATAACGACAAACAATATTTTACCTGGAAAAAGTCACAACCTATGGCCGAAATGTCGGGCAGATTACATCGTAGTCATTGCAGTGAGAAAGCCGTTAATCAAAGCAAAATTTTAGCTTTTGAACTATGATCGGAAAATTCCGGAATATGTTTGAATTAGCTTCTGAATGGAGCTGAAAAAAACATCCAGAGAAAGACGAAAGAAGCTCTCCTGGATGAAGTTCGAGAAAAGCTGGAAAAACTTCCGGGAAACTATCAAGACACGAATTGAGAAACTTGTGGCGAAAATTTAAATAAACTATCGGAAAAAAAAATCGGATGTCACATCCAAAGGAAGCCAGAAAAGTTTCCTGAAATGCACTTAGTAATATTCCATAATTCCTCGAAATTCCTTAAAAGTTCTTGTAATTTTCCTGAAATTAGGGGCTGTTTTGGAGTTCTCAGGTCATCCTCGAAGCGCTCGGAACTTCCCTGATTATGATAAGACTACCGGAATATCTCTAATCATCTCAGAAGGTCTCTGGACATTCTTGAAGATTACGAAATCTCTTAAGTGCTTTCACAATTTCTTGAATTTATTGTGACATCAGCATTGAAGTTCTCTGATCTTCCCGATTTTTTTAATTTTTAAAAGCTATCGACACTGCCATTAAAAAGCATAGAATTTCCCATAAAATGTTCTCACAGTGATCTAATTTTCATGTAACTTCCCTTACGTTTCCTAAATTTGCATGGAAATTGCTGAAGTTTTCGGAAATTGCCTGAGTTTCTCGGAATTCCTTTATAATTTCAGCAATTTCATTGAAATTAATTGATCTGTCCTGATGTGCTCTGAGCATCACTAAAGTTCCTGAAAACCATTAAATTTCCCTGAAGTTCTTTGGACTCGTGAAGTTTCGAAAATATTTAAGATGTTCCTTAAGTTCACTGGAGTTCGCTGGACTTTTATGAAACTTCAGGGTTTTTGAATTTTAACAGAAGTTAATGAAACTGTCTTTAATTTATCGAAACTGGATAAATCTGGACGATCTGGACTTTTCTGGAGTTTCAGAACTTCTTAAATGTGCCTGCAGCTAGTGTGGATCCGCAATAAAAATCTGAAAGCATCCTTGAAGCTGCGGGAAAGTTAAAAAAAAACTGGCAGGAGAAGATGGAAGAATCGAGCGAAGGCTGAAGAAGCTTCCAAGGTAAGGTGGAAGAAAATTCCAGGCATAGTTGGATGAAACTTCAGGAAGATTAGAAATGAATAAAAACTTCTGGAAGTTAAATATTATTTAAAATATATTTTTCGATTTCCTAGGAATTACCCGAAAGAGCCATCAACTATTTCTCGATTGATGGGTAGCCAAAAACGGTGAGGAAATGCAAACATTAATTGAAAGAGTGTCAAGCATCTTTAGAGATGATTATTTAGAATTTTAAGGGCTCTCACAAAAATTTTCTCCAAAATTTGAGCACGGGCAGGTAATAATAATTTTGATTATTAAAAAAACGGTATAAATCGGTATTCTGCGAAACATTATCTGTATATCGGTATCTAGTTTGGAAATCGGTATAAATACCGATAAATCGGTATATCTGGCAACGCTGCTTAAACGAAACATTTCCGAGGGTTGCCCTCGAAAATATTCCTCTTCTTCTTCTTTCGCGCATTTCAAGCTTTTTACCTATCGCATATTAGCTTATTGCGTGCTATCAACTTAGTGTTCTAGATGCACCCCCATAGTTTTTAATTAAGAGCTTTCGATGCTTGTACCATTTTTGCATTAGTATCATTGTGTGGCAAATACAATAAATGCCCATTGAAGTCGAGAAATTTTCCAACCCGAAAAATTCCTAGACCGGACCGGGAATCGAACCCAGCCAACTCCATCATGATCTTGCTTTGTAGCTGCGGCTTTACCGACTGAGCTAAGGGAGGCCCCTGTCTATTGGCATAAACAGATAGTTCGCAACTCATCCGCAAAGATGGTGCCACGATATAACTGTCGTCTCTAGTATTGGAGAAACTGGGGTTGATGGGAGCACATCACTCGGCCCAATCACCATCATCGCGACCTACTGCCCCAAGCAAACCAACATCAGGGACGGGTCATCAGTGGCCCTCCGGAAAGACATCATCAAACTCACCCGGAGGAGCGGGAACTTCATCATAGCTGGCGACCTAAACGCAAAACCCCAAGCTTGGGGCAACGGTCGGAGCAATCGAAACGGCACCATCCTGCATGAAGACCTGCAAGAGGGCCACTATACCATCTTGGCCCCGGACTCTCCCACCCGGTTGAGTTGGTCTGGGGTTCATGCGACCATCGACATCTTCGTAAGCAACATGGGACACAACATCTCGCAACCTGTGGCTTTCCAGGAGCTGAGCTCGGTGGCCGAAGTAGGCTTCTCTGATAACATGTCACAAGCATCCCGGAGCAACTACCATCGCGTTAGCTGGGACCAGTTCCAACGCAGCGTTGACACTGCTGTCGACTACGAGGAACATCCGGACACTCCCAAAGACGTCGACCGGTGCCTGAATTCTATAGAGGAGGCGATATCCCGGGCCAAGGAACAACACGTGCCAGTTTTCAGACAGGTGAGCAATACTCTGAACCTTGATAGACCCACTAAAGACATTATAAGGCTCCGTAACGCCATGCGTAGGCAGTACCAACGCACTGGACTGACCACCTTATAGACCCATTGCAATCGACTAACAAAAATTATTCAAGCCAGGATGGTGGACCTCAGAAATGAGGACTTTTGTGCCAGGTTGCGTTCACTTCCAGATTGTGCCAAGCCCTTCTGGAAACTAACAAAAATCCTTAAAAATAAACCAAGGCCCATTCCACCATTTATATCGTTGAATCAACCCGATGATTCAGTCGCCCATCTGATAACCCCTGAAGAGAAGGTCAACACATCGTCAGCTCTCATAATCTCGAACTGAACATGGCAAGTCCATACGATACTGCGGTTGCTGAAAATGCAGCCAACCTCCATCAAATTCCCAACAATTTTCATGTGGAATCCGAGATTACGGCTGACGAACTGTTAGCCTATATCAAATCATCTAAAAACATGAATACCCCAAGTTTCGACAAAATTCTGAATCTGGAACTCAAACACTTGAGTTCTAGATTCTTCAACCAACTAGCACTGATTTTCAATAGACTTGGCTACTTTCACTCGGGCTAGAAGTCAGCTAAAGTCATCCCCATCCGAAAGCCTGGGAAAGATCCGTCCTCTCTTTCAAGCTATCGACCAATCAGCCAACTCTCAGGATTATCAAAACTGTTCGAAAGAGCTGTCTACCACCGGCTCGTAACATCTGCCGATGAAAACAACTTATTCCTCGAAGAGCAGTTTGGCATCCTTAAAGGTCGCTCGACTGTTCACCAGCTAACTCGAGTGTCAAACATTCTCAGACGGAACAAGTCTGTATCTAAAACATCTGCCATAGCATTGTTGGACGGTGAAAAAGCGTTCGACAATGTCTGGCATGATGGCCCGGTCTACAAACTGCAGCGATACGGTCTTCCAATGTTCCTTGTGAAGATCATAAAAAACTATCTCTCGGACAGGACATTCCGAGTCTCTCTGAGTCTCTCATCACATCGGATGCTTTCAAAATCGGTGCCGGGGTTCCACAAAGAAGCATCCTTGGCCCCATCTTGTTCAACCGGTTCACCTCCGATATGCCGGCTCTCCCTGATGGTGGATCGTTGTCACTGTTCGCAGATGACATATCGACCGTTTATAAGGATAGGGTCATCAGAGCTCTGCTGCCAAACTTCTGATAGGACTGGAAGTCCTGCCTGATTATTTCAACAGCTGGAAGATCCGTATAAACGTGGCAAAGACCCAGATCATCATCTTTCCTCATTCCAAATCTCCCAGACTTGTTCCGTCTGAGAATAATAAGATCAACTTGAACGGCACCTTACACTCGACAGCAAGCTGCTTTTCAGGGAACACGTTGACAAAACGAAAACCAAATGCAACATCCTGTATCCGCTCATCAGCAGGAGATCCACTCTTTCTCTGAAAAACAAGCTCGCTGTCTATAAGCAAATAATCCTTCCCGTGATTTAATACGGGGTCAGAATCTGCGAGAACAAAGGGTCCAAAACAAGATCCTGAGGATGATCCTCAACTGTCCTCCACGCACTCGAAATTTTGAGGTCCATCGCCAGGCTGGTCTTCAGACGCTGGAATTACGGAGAACTGCTACCATCTAAAGGTTCAGAGATTGCTGTAGGCGATCCGATCAGCAGATCATCAGGGATCTGGCACGTTAGGTTAAGCTTTAGGTTAAGTAATTAGGTTATCAAATTTTTAAAACTCAAACTCAACAAACCCTTTAGAGGGTATTCTGTACATTAGCGCTAAATGCAATCGTCAAACTAGAATAATCAGTTTAACCGAACAGAGATGAAGAGCCAAAGGCTTATCAATTGTACTGCAAAACCAGTGTTAAAACATAATGAATCAACAAATAAATGTAAATTTACTACTACTGTTGGAGAATTCCTTCAAAACAGTTGTTTATCTAAAAAAAAAAAGAGCAACTCAACAATACGGGGGTGAAAATAAACCACTTTTCTGTCAAACGTGAACCAGCTCCTGATTGGCCGATTTCATGTGCGTAAGATAGAGATAGAGATAGATAAAGAAAGAGATAGAGATAGAAATAAAAGAGAAAGAAGCCAATTGTCACCTTTTCCTCTTGGCTCCGTAGCAGTGCTTGAAAGCAAACACTAAACGTAGCAAACACTCCAGCCCGCATTGTGCTCTCTTGCCGTGCGGATCTATTTGCTTCTTGCTGAAGGAAGTGTTACTACTACCTAAAGCTACAACAAATTTAAACAGCACTTTTCAGTGCTCAACCTGTAAAATTTCTACCTTGTGCAACTCTTATTCCTCTTCGATCCTTGTTTGGACCCTACCCGAGGTAATCCTTCTTGGATATCGATTTGGAAAATTCCTCGTCGATCCTTCAGATTCTTATAGTAATCTGCTTGGAAGTCGATTTGGATAAAAATTTACTGCCGCCATGGCGCCTAAACGCAAAAGAAAGGGCAAACTCTTGACCCCCCTTCTGATGAAATTAATTTGAGTAATCAATTTGATTTGCTCACGGATGATGAGAATGATCCATCATCCAAGAAAAATTCTAGAAAACTTTCCCGGCCAAGAAGGAAAAGATGCCCCCTATTGTGATAACCACTTCCGATTTCCATGCTCTTCGCATGGAACTTTTGAACTTCATGAAAGTTAAGATTTCAAATTCAAATTGGACGCCGGGGTGAATGCCGTGTATTGGCCGAAACTTTGGACGGATTTAAATGTCTTCTCAAGTATCTTACTGAGAAGCAGCACAATTTTTTACTTACGACACCAAAACTGAACGTGTGTTCAAGGTTGTCATGAAAGGACTGCCCAGTTGTGAATTCCTGGATCAGATCAAAGATGAACTGGCAAAATTACTTGGAGTTGTGCCACTCCAAGTAATCAAAATGAAAATGAAATCACGTCCTGGCGATTCGCGCAACGGGATTTCTTATGATTTTTATTTAGTTCACTTCAAGTCAGGTGAACTAAACAACCTTAAGGCCTTAGAAAAAGCTAGCCTTATGCTCCATGCCTAAGTGAAGTGGGAACACTTCAGAAAGACTGGAGGAAATTTCCAAAACCTCACTCAGTGCCGTAAGTGCCAGGGATGGGGTCACGGAACTAAAAATTGCTACATGCCAGCTAAATGCATGAATTGTGGTGATTCCTCTCACGCAAAGGACGACTGTCCTGGGAAGGAAGATCCTAAGCAATTTAAATTTTCAAATTGTGGTGAAAACCACAAATCCAATTTTTGGAAACGTCAGACTCGCAAAGCGATCCTACATCTCGTTTTAAGCGACAGGTAGGAAACGCTCCACGTTCCCGAACAGGTACAAATTCCTCTGCTTTTAAAAACGGTCAGCGAGGAGCAAATTCTACATTCGTACCCGTAGGTACAAATATCACTTTTAATTTCACTTTCTATCGCTTCTCCCACTTCGCAAACAAATACAGTTTCTGACCTCGCACCTCCACCAGTCCAACACACCGGAGCGTATGATTGATCACTAGGGAGCACCGTAGAGAGTTCGTTTGCTTCACCGGGGAGAATCACCCCGGTGAACACTTTGATTGTTAGTTTGTTGCTAAGAAGAAGAGGAGACAACTGACTTCTTACTCTTTGTCTCTATTTCTATCTCTATCTCTATCTTACGCATTTCAAATCGGCCAATTACGAGCTGGTTCGCGTTTGACAGAAAAGTGGTTCGTTTTCGCCCCCGTATTGTCTTCTCTTCCTCTTAGGTTTGTTGCATACAAAGATTTTTAAATGCTACTTTTTCTTATAACGTACAGTATGTATTGAATTATTTTAAAATTTGGTGCACACATTTTGGAAATGCGAATACGGGAAGTGCATCAGCGCACCATTATTAAAATTTGCTTCAGTTTAGTCGTCAGACAGACATGGGACAGAGATCGATTAGGATCACAGCGTGAGTTCCACAAGGTTCCATTCTTGGTCCAACGCTCTGGACCGGGATGTACAACGGCGTGCTAACGCTGAAGCTGCCCAAAAGAGTTGAGATCGTTGGCTTTGCGGACGACGTCGTCTTGACGTTGACGGTAACAGGCGAGACGCTGGAAGAGGTTGAAGTGCTGGTGACCGAGGCGATCGACATGATTGGAGCGAAGCTGCAGATAGTCCATCATAAAACGGAAGTTCTATTGGACAGACATGCCATAACCTCAAAGCGGAAGACAGCGAGTGCTACAGGCGGAGAGAAGCCGGAACGGTAGATGGACACGTAGACTAATAAAGAGATGAACCAGCCTCTGGCTTAAAGTCTCGCTAATAAAGATAACCTAACCTAACCACGTAGACTAATACAGATTTTTTCGACCTGTTTGAACAGAAAACACGGAGACGTCAACTTCCACCTAACGCAGTTCTTGTCTGGCCACGGCTGCTTCAGGAAGTATTTGCATCGGTTTGGACACGCAGTGTCACCGCTCTGTTCGGAGTGTGGCAACGTGGATGAAACGCCGGAGCATGTGGTCTTCAACTGACAAAGGTTCGAGGCAGTGCGAAAGGAGATGTCCGTCCTTAACGTGGAGAATGTCGTCGATGAAATGTGTCGAGAGGAAAGCACTTGGAATGCCGTTAGCAGCTGCAGCGAAAATGGAGAAAGGAGCAGCGATCTAGCAACACCAGAACACCCGATGAATATTGACGAGATGCCGCTTCAAGTTGAATACCGTGACCACTTTTAATGTTTTTTTTCCATTTGCCCTGCAAAGCACAACATTCACAACCACTTTTTCGGTACCGTCCTCAAACCACACATTTTTCTTCGTGAAAAAACTTCTCAATTTGTCCCCTTGTATACTTTTTTGTTTATTAATTTATTTGATAAGGCTCAACCGAATTAACTTTACAGAGCCGAGGATTCTTGGTCACTATACAATACATCTTAACACTATAGTCAAAAGGTACAACACAATAAACACTTTATCTTCCGCTATCCAAAAAGCCTCCTCCATCAGAACTGGAGCCGCTTCCAGTGGTTTCATTGTATGGCAAATTGTTGTACGCCAACGAGGGTCAGAGCGCGTCCATTGCAGCAATGGACGCAAAACGTGGTCAGCACTCACACACTCATCACGAAACGGTTGCTTTCCAAAGTCGACGACGCATCGACCGAAAGAACTGCTGATGAAGAACAATGAGGAGGACCACACAATGGTTGCTGCCGAGAAAACAGACGATCGCGCAGCACACATCGAGAGTGGCCTGCTTCTGTCGACAGCCGAGTAAACACTGTCCCCTTGTATACGTTTTTCAGCCATTTTATTGATGTTTTCCCTCACTCACGTCAAGCTCTGCCGGAATCTTTGGAGAAACAATAACGCATTTGCGCTGCCATCTTTCTCACGGAAGTGAGTGTATAAACAGACAATCAGTGAACTGTCAACATTCTCACTCTCTCGTGCTGTGTCTAAAAATCTCTCCAGTGGTGCCAGGAAAATTCTCCGAGTAGACGAGCAGAGATTCACCCCAGATAATACTATCTCTTGCACCCGGGTGATTCTCGCCAGAGAATTTTCTACTCTGAACGCAAGTAAGTGCACCGCTGATCGAAGTCGCGTTGATGGATGATGATGACGTTGATGTCGATGCCTCGTGGTATGTAATCTTCGAGGTTTGACCGTTGTGGCATCCGGGATGAACATCGGCGTTGCAGATGAACTTCCACCAGATTGTGTCTCCACGTTGATTGGCGCACAAACTGGCGAACCGATCTCTTGCCAACCTGCCTAGGGCGTGATATTGGCAAACGCAACCCTCTTCCGGTCACCGTACATCCGGGAGCTCCTTAGCAAGCAGGTGGGGCAAGTCCCCGGCAAGGTGACAGATAACCTTAGTTTCACGAACCCACTTGCAAATAGTAGATGTCGCCACACAACATAAACAAAGGGATTGTCCTTCATCGCCGTTATGGCATTTCTCTATGGAAATCCAACTTTGTGTTTCTCCATGTGTGGATGTCAAACAACAAGCAAGAATGCTATATGATAAGAGCGAATTTATTATTGGTGAAATAAAATAATCCAAACAAATTGAAACCGATTGATGGAGGTTCATTTTCTTATATAATCAAACGACAAGAAAAATACTTTGCTGTCTTCTGCTTTATTTTCCTCTTGAATATAATCAGCATACAGATTTCTTTTTTTTTTTGATCATAGTGGTGCGATAAAGGCTTGCCATATGAATAAACAAAAGTTTACTTTCCCGTGTTTCTCTATTCTTGTGTTCTTGTGTATTCTGCTGACATGCAAGACTTCGGAAACTAAATTGAAAATACCCAACAATCCCCACAAATATTTCAACTTTGGAAGATATTACGAACGGCTTGAAAATAGAATCCTAATGAGCATGTTTGCAGTATGCAGTAACCCGTTTGTCTCAAATCGGTTGTGGAAACTTCTATACGACTTATTTCAGTCATAAACAAGTTGCTGCAACTTATTGTACTGGAAGTGTGCTACTGGGGAAACAATCATCACAATAGCTTGATAAATCAAATAAGGGTCCCACAAAAAAATTATATTGAGCTTCTGAAATGAATAAATTAAAGTGGTTATCTTTTGTTACATCCGTCCGTATTATTAACGTTATTCCTCACCAAACTTGAAGCCTCAAGAAGCAGATGAGTCCATAAATTTGTTTGCTCTATTATTTAGTTACACAGTTATGGGCATAGTGACAATGACAATACAAATACCATGAAGAACGCTGACTATGTAGTGGTCATATAAGTGAAGCGAAAAAAACTTTCATAAACTGATACTGCATAGTGCATACTACTGAGAATCAAAGCGAAATTTTTAACTGGCATCACTGGAGTTCCTATGTCGCTAACATCGCGTGTGCGGTTTGGTGAGCGCGCGACAATAAGATGAATTTTAAACTTTAATTTTGTTTACTGTACATCATTTCCGCATTCGCCCTTTTAAGATAACACTTCTGAAATTTGTGAGTTTGACAGAACCACCAGCACCAAATTGTCGGGGTACACTGGCAATATACCGGAGCTGTCAAGTTGCCCCCCAGTTGAGGTGGGGTCAGAAGCGATCGATACTATAGGTGCGATGTGCCACCAAAACCACTCAAGCCGACTAACTGCTAAAGGGAAAGCAGAGAAAGGTAACACATGTCAAGTTTAAATCACCTCCAGTTATACATCACGGCGCGAACTAAAACTAATCTCTCCTGCCTCTTCCACAAGCCAGAACGAAGTGATCGAACCAAGTCCCAAATCCTCAGATAAGGCGCGAGATTCACATCATCTCCACTATCAGTTTGCGTCATTTCCCGAGAAAAATGACGAAGCTCTAGATTCGTTTATAATCACGAAACGTGACAGGATAAGGGGAAGTGGGGTATCCTTTATCGAGCAACTTTGCATTATCCATTCTCTCGTTTTTCCTCCCAAATCCGAAGAGAGGCAAAGGCTACGACCGGGTCAAGGAAATCTGAATACGTTTTGCTTGGGTCAACGGTCAGAAGCAAGCGCGCAATTTTTGGTGATTTTTCCTATCGTTCTACTTTTAAGGCGGTGGATTACATGTGCGCTATTGGCTTAGGTAGGGAACTCATTATCTACATTTTACGTGGTCGTATTGCTCCTGAACCGAGTGAACGAAGTGAACTCTGTCTGAGTGATCGCGCTTTAGGCTGGTTCATAAATATTTATTTGAATATTAATGAATTATTTATCAAGAAAACAAATATCTAACAATTAACGACATTCATGTTCGTTACAATATCGCAATTTTTTTGAACCTGCTCAAAGCAATATTCTAGACAAACATTTGAAAAGGGCGTAGTTCCAAAATGTAAACAAACCAAATGTTGCTACAAATAGAGAGAACAGTTCACAAACTACTCGATAAACACGAAAAAGTAGAAGAAAATATCACTTCACATCATCAAAAACGTTTCTTCTTACATGGCGTATTTCCAAATTTCAACTATATGATGCATCTGGTTGTTACACCTTGCACCAGAACTACGAATTAAATTGTTTTAATATGCCAAACGCACTGATTCTGTAGGTCTAGTCACGCCCGATTTATTTGAATTGCATCCGATTGATATTTCACGAGTAAACAACGAACAAAAAGAAGACAAAAAAAATCTCCGGGCGTAATTCCACTCTCACAAAATTTGCGAACGAAGAACCAATGCGGAACAACAAACAAAAAATCCCTTTAGATAAATTTATCATAATTGGATATTGATTTACCATTAAATCTGTAAACTATCGTTCTTATAACGTACGGAAGGTGTTTCTTATGCTGTTTTTATCTTGTCACATCTATCCTTCAGTCGTCCAATGATGATAACCAGTGCAGCTTCCGTTTCCGTCCAGTGAGAATAAAAGATTCTGTCCACTGGGAAAATGCGATATACATCAGTAATTAATTAATTCTGAACAAATAGTCAAGAGATTCCAGAGCCAAATGACCATGATTTATGGTTTAAGAGCTAGGGTAGACCCCCACAAGTTTTCCACTCAGTCCCACAAGCGAATGGGCGGAGTGAATCTTCTACCCTAGGTTCCAATGAAGAAGTAAAAGAAAGTTTTGTCGCTCAGCCTTGATCAGCATATGCATATAAATCATACACCTACACCGAAAAGATAAGTTCAATACGAAAAATCATGATGAATCGCATTTTTCGCCATGGAAATTATTCCTACGTTGCATTCATTCTTTGTTCATGTTTCGACTCCACAACGGAAAGTGCAATGAAATTATGAAAAACAATTTTGGGTGTACGACAGCACTGCCAGTTGGTTCCTCCTCCGAATTGCAGCCGGTCAGTCAGCCTCTTCCTCCTTCGCTCGAGGCAAACTCAAGCCAGCAGCAGCACTCTGCATCCAAATTTTCATTATACAGATATACATTTATCAAAAAAAGGAGATAAAAAGGACTCGGACAGGAATAATTTTTCATTTGCTTGATCTGCTTTTTGTACATTGGTTTTTCGCTTGTGCTGCAGAGCGATGCTTTCTTGTTCAGCCAACTCGTATTTTTTTTTAACCTTCCAAACTTCTTCTAGTTCTCAGCATCTTCAACGAATGAGTCGAGCTTTCTCTCTTCCGGCCAACGTCGTCCTGGTTCAACCTATTCCGGTGTATTGTTTCTCTTTCTCTTTGGGCGAGCCCCACGCAATTCCATTGAAATTTAGTTACAGATGTGTTTTTGTTTCCTCTTCTGTTGATGTTTTTCTTTTGTTTCAATCAAACTTGCTCGTACCGAGAAATCAGAGCACTCGCTATTTCATGGTTAAACATTTGTTCTCACTCAAGCGTGCCAAATTTCCTCTCATGCAATAATTACGTAAGCACTTTTTTGGCATTTACAAACTCCTCTCACCTCATTGTAAAACTCCGTAATATTCAACAAAAATCCACCTCCCCCCTTTGTATGAATATTTGAATGGTCTGTTCATTACTTGTTCATGATTACATAAGATTTTTCTGAAACTCCTCCCCACACAAAGTACTTACGTAATTATTGAATGACCCCTTTACTGCTGTGTTAATTTATGGGTTGATAGAAAATTTTCCTGGAAAGAAATAATGATTCAATTTACGCAACTGAATTGGGACTGCTCTTGATTGCTATGGAATTTGATTCACATCATCCTCATTTTCAGCATTCACAGAACAGTGTAGCAAATTTGGATAAAATCCATTGCTTTACCAATTGCCTCAACTTCTTTCAAAGAGTTCACAGAACCATTATAATGTTTCATCCTCTCAAATTACAAAATAATCCATCACAATTCCTCATGTACAGAACCACACTTGATAACAAATAATTTGCCACTAGCAACTCATCAAGACCCGCTGGTGGAAAAAAAAACCCCATCTAGCAAAACTCCAGCGATGCGCGCATTGTTCGGGTAGTTCTTGCTTCTACTTTTGATGTGTTTTTTTTTTTTCATTCCTCACCGATTTCAAACTCCAGACGACGAGGACGGTTGGCCGGTTTAAATTCTATGTACATCCTATCCCACCACCACCACCCGACGCGCCACTATGTTGCCACGAGATGTCGTCGTCTGACCCGCAAGCAAATCTCGCCGCAGCCGCAACGGTACCTACTACTACTACAGCTACTACTGCTACTCCATAACTACTTCTCGGGATCGGGTCCAGTCGAGTCGAGTCAAGTGCTGATTTATGGCCAGTTTTATCTGACAGCCGACCACCGTAGGCCGCCACCGCCGCTGCTGCTGCTGCTGCTGCTGGTGGTCATCGTCATGGACAGCAGTAGCAGCACCAGACAGCAGCACCCCGACAGGACCAGACTGCTCTGCAGCGCGGGACCGCTCTGGATCGCTGCCGGTTGTTCGCCTGCAAAGAAAGAGAGCGAGATGGTAGAGATCATGATGATGACGATGAAAAAGAATAACATGGAACCCATTAAGAGTTCGAGGAAATGGCATCGCAATGGCGGAAGATAGTTAGAATTGAAGGCAAGGGTGGGATGAGCCGCAGCGGAGCCAAATATTTCGTCTGCTGCTTCAAAATGAAATTCTGAAGCGGAAGTTGTAATGGGACCGGAAAGTTTTCCCTGTTTCTCTCGCTCTATCTGTAGTCTTGGTTACATTTGCGTGACAGATGTTCTTGGAACTCTCATTTTCCGAGGAAATGGCTGAAAATTTATTTTAATTATGGAAAAAAGTTTAACCATTCCCCCCTAAAGGGTACTCTGGTTGTAGGACATGGAAAATTATATCAAATTCCCGAAGGGAAATGATCAACGATTCGGTGTTTTTAATAGCTGATTTCTGAGAATTGTTTTTGATGTTAAGGACCGTCCATAGATGACAGCATATTTTTGACCAGTTTTTGAATCCCCCTCCCCATCGTAGCGAATTTTGCAATACCTAAAACATGGCCGGTCACAACTTCTGAAACACCAGAACCCTCCAAACCACCTCCCCCCCACTCCCCCATAAAATGTTACGTCATTTATTCATGTTCCCTATCGGTTTCAATGAAACTCGTTTTTGTTACATATACAATTTCATTAAAGCTTCAGTATGAGAATGTCTACATCTTTTACAATGCAATTGCAATCAATGTGTTGTGTTGGGGAAGCTGATAGTATCAACATTTTAGGAGTTTGTATTGAAAGGAGCTGGAGTTCTATGGTGGATTCAAACTATGGGAGGTTTGTTTCGAGCATTAAAGCAAGTCTAAAAATCCACAATGTTCGTCTATTGAATATTTTTGAGCGTAGTATAGTTTTGAATGTCTTTGTGCTATCATAACTATGGTAAATCGCACAGATTATTCCGCCTTCAAATCGATAGCTAGGCCAGATAAAGTCCGCCTGCTTTATTTATAAACTGAACAGGAATCAATTGTACATGGATTATTTAAAAGGATAACTCCGCCTTGTGGATCCAGAAGCTAAATCAAAGGCATTATTTTTGAGAAATATTTTATGGAAGAACTTAAGTTTTAACTTTCTGCCTCCTCAAGACCGTGCGAAATTGTTCGTTTTTGTAGACGATCTTGTTCCAAATAAGAAAAAGCTCAAGCTTTACAATATTGGCCATATTGCATCAACTAATCACGAAAAATGTGGTTTGTTTGATACTAATAAACATCGGATCAAGCAATGTACGAAGTCAAAAATAATCTGGGATTGTTGCAGCCAAATCATTTAGAGCGGATGAAGTTTAAAGTAAAGGATATCGAAGATATTCTTCAATTGAAGATTCAAAACTCTTCAAAGCAGCTAAAAGCTGCTTCGTGGCTGAGGGTGACTTGAGGGTTCACAAGGCTTCTTTGTTTATTTTCAAGAAAGATTTTAAAGAGATGAGATGGAACAAACGAGTAATGTTTCACGCTGAAGTAATCGTAGTCGTAGTCGGGAAAATTTTGGACATTTGGCTAATCGCCCATTTTGGGCCTATCGAACAAAAAAACATCAAATAAATCCATTGTTTCAGAGTTAAAAAGTCAATTATGCATTTGGTACGATATTTCAGTTTAAAAGCTTCCGAACGCAGTCAATGTGAACGCATGATATCAATGTTTACACCCATTTTTTTTCCTCAAAAACAAAAGAAGTGCTCCGACCGAGTCAATTTCTATCTTCATCCGATAGGCCGAAGTGAATTCAATGGCGTTTGAATGGCGTTTCAATTCATTAGGCCTAATTCCGTAGGCCGAGTATGGGGTCAAGAAGCAGTGCTAGATTTTTTAACAATATCTCAACAATTTGTTTCTCTTAAGCAAATCTTACGGTAGGGTTAACTACCCCACTTCCGGCCTATTAAGCACAACCCGCACTTATTCTTTCTAAATCTATTTAGGCCGACATTACATCCATTTCCCTTAATAAAAATACACTGCAGTTAACCCGTAAAGTACCAGGTCGAATTTTGACGTAGGACTACGTCTTTGATTTCTATATGGGGGTACTTTGTGAAAACCGAAAATGGAACATGTAACAAATTAAGAAAGATTTTGAACGTTAATAACTCAGCTGCCTCTGGACCAATATCAATAATTTTATCACCAATCGATCAGAAATATGGCTACTCATCGATAACAATGCTTCTGAATGTTGATTTTCAACAAGAAACTTTTTAAAAACTGGTAAATGTCCAGCATTGTCCAAAAGCGTCGGATTAACTAATAAATCCACCAATTACTTACATGCATATGCTGCTTCCCCAGCACTGTCGTCAGAGAGTAGTAAGTAGACGAAACAAGTCGAAGTGGCATTCGCCTCCGATCCTCGGGCGCGTGCGAATAGGGAGGATGGAATTGCGTAATATTTTGCACACTCATCGCCATATTCAGAACCAAACGCAAATTCTTCGAGATAACTATCATTCGTCGTCTTGCTCGCCGTGGCGGTGTCTGACGTATCTCCGGTCTGATTTACGAGAAGTGCTGAAGGTGTTTCTGAAAAATGAGATCCGTGATGCTGTCACCTACACTAAACACGCCAAGCGTAAGCGGCCATGGATGTCATCTACGTTTCGACAGAGACGCACTCTGTTTGGTTTCGGAGGTTAAATCATCACCAACTTTGGCAACAAAACGGCTCTTTTCAGGGCCACCAAGCTTTTTACAGTAAAGAGTAGGAATAGAATTCATCTGCTTGTTTGTCCATATTCAGAACCAACGATCACACAAAACGCTCATGTAATCAAACTGGAAGCAGGGGTACAAATTATTTTGATCAACCTTGATCAACTTTGAATCGCCACGGCCGGATATTTTCGATGGAAAAAGCAACAATCTAGCATCTAATTCGACAAAGACGGCAGGAAACATTTGTGAAGCCGAGTTATTTACGAAAGAGAGTGTCGATGAAGAGAATCGATCAATGTAGATAGGACCTATTGAAAAATGACGCGAGATTTGTTTTCCGTACTGAGCTCCAATGCTACCGACGTCAGGGAGGCAGCTCCCACACCTGGACCCTACCAATCGACCCATCAACTCAACCGGGGACCAACGGCTTTACTTCCCGAAGGAAAGCGTGATCAGAGATGTTATGCCTTAGAACATGCCGGTGGCGCCGACTGAGATTGGACCCAGGCCTGCTGGGGTGAGAGGTAATCTCGCTAACCACCGGCGCCGATATCTTTCAAGGTGATATCACGGCGAATGAGATCGACCCAAATTTGAGTTTAGTTATCTCAGAAATAAGAAATAAAGTGCAGGAACTCAGCGATAAGTAAATTTGCCTCATGTTTTCCCAGGTTTTTCCAGGATTTTCCAGGAAAAAATTCCCGAATTTGAGAAAAGTGAAGATTGGATTCACTCAGTTTATTGGTATGTACTACTCCGAGACTGAATAAAATTTTCGTTAATTTCCTCATTTTCTGGCAACTTTTTTAGGTTTTCCACAAATTTACTCATCGCTGAGTTCCTGCACTTTTGGCGATTATGAGTGAACTAAACTCAAAATTGGGTTGTTCTCATTCGCCGTGTACGAAAAAGGGAAAGAGTCAGTGTCGCTGCTTGATAGCAAACTACTCATAATGGGAGGAGTCTTTGTAGCTTATATACCACTTGGTTGCACATCATTCTGCTTTAACCTGAAAATATATAAAAGAGCGCTGCTGTATGGCGTTAGTTCGATTCGCTGCCAGACTGTTGAGCAGTTCAGTCGATTTGAATTCTCTCTAGTTTCGTTCGTTCGTTCGCAAGTCGAATTAGCTCCGCGTTGTGTAGTGACGCTCTCGCTAACCCAGCCATGGGTAAGAAATCGCGCGGTAACGCGAGTGCCGGTTTACCGGGAAAACAGACTCTCCCAGGAGACGGCGCGACCACCGAGCCAGCCCAGAAGAAGCAGAAGAAAACCCCATTGCCCATCCCGACAGGCGTTGCGGACCCGCAGCCGGGGCCTCCCGGAACTAAACGACCCAGACCTGAAGACAGCAGCGCCACCGTATCAGCAGCAAAAAAGCTGCTGAGCAACAATCCGTTCTCCGCCCTGCAGAACGGAGCCCAGCCGCAGTCGGACCCTGAGACGGTGCCGAAAAAAAGTTAAGTTGCCACCCTTCTATGTGAAGGGCTTCCCTCCCGGGCTATGGGAGCAGCTGGATTTCTACATTAAGCAGGGCCTTCGCTGCACCATTCAACGGTGCACGGAAGGCTACAAATTGATGGTCCCGGCCGAAAAACACTTCAACGCAGTTCAGGCCCTCTTGGACAGAATGAAGCTGGAGTACTTCTCCCACGACATCGAGGCCACCAAGCCGCTGAAAGTGGTGCTGCGCGGGCTCCACGACATGGACACCACCACCTTAATGGACGAGATTAAGGCGAACGGCCTCAAGCCGGTCGAAGTCCACAAGATGACCCGCAGCAAGGCCATCAAGTATCGTGACCAGCTCTACCTGGTCCATCTGGAGAAGAACTCCACAACCGTGAAGGATCTCCAGACGACACGCACACTGTTCCACATCGTAGTGAAGTGGGAGCGGTATAAACCCACCCACCGTGGCGTCACTCAGTGCTCGAACTGCCTATTGTTCGGGCACGGCACCAGGAATTGCCGCATGGCCAGCCGCTGCATCAAATGCGGCAAAAACCACAAGATCGACAACTGCGACAGCATCGAGGAAGCCACTCCCACATGCGCCAACTGCGGTGCCGCCCACAAGGCCACGAGTAAGGCCTGTCCGAAGCGGGCCGAATACGCCGAGATCCGGAAGAAGGCCTCGTCCAACAGCCAGCCCGGTCGCAAGAAGGTTCCAGAAAACAACGCGCAGAACTTTCCTCCGTTATCACCGGTCCAATCACGGCCAATTCCAGTGTTGCCGCCGCTCCCGCTCAACCAACAGTTGGCTGCCGCTGCAGTACCCGGTCAAGCCTCCGGGCCATCGACGGATCCCCCTGCTCCGGGATTGGCCGGTACAACCGGTGAAGCTACAGACGATTCTCCGCTGTCAACGGATGAGATCGTCACACTGTTGGCCCAGGCCATCATCATCAAGCGCACCTGCGCAACAAGAACACAACAGCTCCAAGCTATCATCTCCTTCGTCGCTAATTATGGACCGTGAACCCATAAAGATCGCCAACTGGAACGCTCGCTCCGTAGGGGCGAAAAACATTGAGCTTGCAGACTTCCTCCGCAAGCACGACATCGACGTGGGCCTTCTCACCGAGACCCACCTCAAGACCGGTGACAGCTTCTGGCTGCCCGACCACAGCATTGTCCGGCTTGATCGCACCAGCTCCAGGGGGGGCGGTGTCGCGGTCATCATCAAGAAAGGCATCAAGTACTGCACCCTACCCCACTACCGCACTTCCATCATCGAGGCCGTCGGCGTTGAGGTGGAAACATCGACCGGAAACGTCCGGTTCATCGTTGTCTACTGCCCCCGGCAATGTACCGTTAGCAATGGTACAGCACAGCAGTTCAAGAACGACCTTGCCATCATAACCCACACCAATGCCCGCTTTGTAATCGGAGGGGACCTGAACGCCCGGCACGAGGCCTGGCGGAACTACCAGCAGAACCAGAACGGCCGCCTGCTATTCGACCATTCCCAGCATGGTCTCTATTCCGTCTGGTTTCCGGACGAACCAACCTTCACATCACCGACGGGCAACCCATCGACGCTGGACCTGTTCTTGGCAAACACCAGATTAGCCAAGCCGGTTGCCGTCAACGACCTGAGTTCGGACCACCAACCGGTGCTGACCGAGCTGGGCTACAACGTGGCCCCTGCACCGTGCCAGCGGAAGGACTACCATCGAGTCAACTGGGTCCAGTTTCGACGCGTGGTCGACCGCCACATCGACGACAACCCACCGCTCGACACAGTGGAGGACATCGACCGGGCCCTGGAGGGTCTCCATCAAGCCATATCCGTGGCTGACGAAGAGTGCGTTCGACGAGTTCCTGTGAGGGGTAAGTTTCAAGCAATTGATTCCCACACCAAACTCTTGATTCGGCTCAGAAATGTTCGTAGACGCCAGTTTCAGCGGACTGGGGATCTGCAGCGTAAATACGAAATGGTCGATCTGAATCGGCAGATCGCTTCCAGAATGGTCTCAATCCGGAACGAGAGTTTCGGGCGGCTCGTTCAGAACCTGGACGACCGTTCCAGACCATTCTGGAAGGTTGCCAAGGTGCTGAAGTCTCACCCCAAGCCCATTCCACCACTTAGAGTCAATGACGAACGGCTTATCACCAACGAAGAGAAGGCCAATGCAATTGGGGAGCACATTGCCCAGTCGCATTTGCTTGGCTCTACAATCCCAAGTCCACTCGAGAACCAGGTTGTGCAGTGCGTCCAGACGTTAGATGCCTCCCCTTGTGCCGTCCCTCCAGAAGAACGGATTACAGAGGAACAAATTTGCTCAGCGCTGAAACACAGTACGAACATGAAGGCTCCCGGGTTTGACGGAATATTCAACCTAGAGTTGAAAAATCTCAGCGCGAGGGTGCACTCGCTGCTGGCTGCCATCCTCAACAGATGCTTGGAGCTGCACTACTTTCCAAGCATCTGGAAGGTGGCAAAAATCATCCCGATCCGCAAACCTGGGAAAGACCCTTCACTACCGTCAAGCTACAGACCGATTAGCCTGCTCTCAGCGCTGAGCAAGCTGTTCGAAAAATTGATCCTCAGCCGACTAAACAAGTTTGTGGAGGAACATGACATTCTTCTTCCGGAACAGTTCGGGTTCCGCAAGGGGCATTCCACCAATCATCAGCTAGTGCGGGTGATGAATAACATCCGAAGTAACAAAGCTGTATCCAAGTCCACAGCCATGGCCTTGTTAGACGTCGAAAAGGCGTTTGACAATGTCTGGCACGACGGACTTATATACAAGCTTTGTAACTCCAACTTTCCACCATACCTTGTGAAAATCACCCGTAACTATCTCCAGCAAAGGTCGTTCAGGGTGTCGTTGAATAGTTCCCTTTCGGGACAATTTCCGATCCCAGCAGGTGTTCCGCAAGGGAGTCTGCTGGGACCACTGCTGTACAGCATCTACACGTCGGACATCCCTCCTCTAGGAGACGGTTGCGTGTTCTTTCTGTTCGCAGATGACACCGCGATAGCCGTCAAGGGTAGGATGCCTCGTGAAATTACGAACAAGCTCCAACGATGCCTTGACACCTTTACTGATTATGCCACCACGTGGAAAATCAAAATCAACACCTCGAAAACCCAAGCGATCATGTTCCTTCACAGACAATCATTAAAACTTAAACCGTCTCCCTCCTGTACCGTAATAATGGATGGTACAAGGGTCGAGTGGTCCACTGATGTTACTTATCTCGGGATGTTGTTCGATGAGAAGCTCCTGTTCCGCTCGCACATAGAGAAAACCCTAGTTAAGTGCTCCGCCTTGGTTAGGTGTTTGTATCCGCTCATTTGCCGCAGATCCCGCCTCTCAAGGCAAAACAAACTGGCTGTTTACAAACAGATCATAGCCCCCGCGATCTTCTATGCCGCCCCGGTGTGGGAATCGTGCGCTCAGACCCACAGGAACAAAATCCAGGTTGCACAGAATAGAGTGTTGAGGATGATCCTAGATCGTCCATTCGACACAAGAATAGCAGACCTCCATCAAGAGGCAGAAATTCCCAAAGTAGATTCCAAAATTGATGATATGACAACTAAATTTATTCAAAAATGCAATCTTTCTGAACATGCTTTAATAAGCAATTTGTACATAGTAGGTTAAGTGTATATAATAGAGTAGGTTAGTTTTAAGCTGTAAATAGTAGTATTAAGTAGTTTCTCTTCAAATTCTAAAAACAAAACAAACCAATCCCACCAAGGTGGTCGACCGTGTACTAAGTCTAGGACTAATTCTGTAAAACAAATTTTGAATTTTGCCCATACCTAAAGATGAAGAAAGCAATTAAATCACTTAGTAAAAATTTATATGGTAATCGTCCAAGTTAAACTAAAATAAAGATCATTTAAACTAAACTAAATGGCGTTAGTTCATTTTCGCTTCGGACGACGTGGTGAACAGCAATAGCAGCAGTAGGAAGGTGGTTGCTAGTCCACTCATTCACACCTAACAAGCAAAGAAAGAAAAGGTCTGGTAAAGGAGGCGGCAAGCGTCATCGCAAAGTTCTTCGAGATAACCGCCATCGGTCGTCTGGCTCACCGTGGTGGTGTCAAACGTATCTCCGGTCTGATCTACGAGGTGTGCTGAAGGTGTTCCTGAAAAATGAGGTCCGTGATGCTGTCACCTACACTAAACACACCAAGCGTAAGTGGCCATGGATGTCCTCTTCAATAAAACGGCCCTTTTCAGGGCCATCAAGCTTACATCAGTAAAGAGTTGGAATAGATTTTATTTGTGAATTTATCCATATTCAGAACCACAAGACCCCAACGACCACACACAATGCTCTCCAGAGTTGTAATCTTGTAAAGCGGGGTGCAAGTGATTTTGATTGATTCTCTTAATCAACTTTCTCTTTGAAAAAGATTACTACAAATTTGCCTACAATTCGAAAACGAAAAGAGTTGGGATAATAGATAATTAATCAAAAGAACTAAATGCTCTTCACATTTATTCCGTCCACTAGCGGTCCTACGTCAGGCTTCCGTTCGTGCCCCTAGGCAGAGACCCTTCTACTTTTTAGTTCAATTCGAATCATCCTACAATTCCATCATATTTCTTTTCTATATTCCCCTAAAATAATCTTGAAAATATCTAAACTTTTCCAGTTACATTCTAAGAGTTCTTAGCATTACCTCTTGTAATCTCTTATAAATCACTCTCCAATCCCACAACACCCTCAAATTGGTAATTATTCCCAAGAATTGGCTCAATTTTGTGTCTATTTTTCTCTATGAAATTCTTAAAATATTCTCAACAATTTCCTTGGTACACTCTTTGGAATGAACGCCACTTTCTTCTCGTACCTAGCCGATAATTCCCTTTAAACTGCTTTGTAGGTAAGGTCAGAATTGTATTTGAAATCCTTTTCAGTATTATCTAAGTACTCAACCCAAGTAACATTGAAAGCTTTATAGAGGTTTTATAGCATTCTACAAGTCCAAATCATGGTCTACAGAACCCTCATAAAACCAAAATTGTTACTTGGGAAGTACTTTGCCAAAATGGTTTTGAAAGTCTCCCAGAAATTGCGCTTAAAATTGTATTAAAATTGATCTCCATAGAAACATTGGACAGAATTCATTTGAAATTATTTTCATGATTCGTATCAGCATACTCCTTAAGTTTCGTCATAAGAATTTTCTATGATTTCTCTTCCGGATTGTATTTCCTTTATTGACAAAATCTCCATGCAATTATCATCAGAGTTGACAAGACAATTGACACTGTCTTCAACCAGAGGTTGCACAGACTGAATATTTAACACTAGACAACAGACAACACACCACACCCCTTAGACCAGTAAAGAAATCTTCAGGTAGTCAAAAATTTGCATCGGCTGGAACGGCAATCGAACCCTCACTTCGTGGCACTCACAACACGCCTAAATGATGGGTAACGCCACACGACCCCAAAGCCCACAAATATGGATGTAATTCTACTCAGAAGTAGCTTGTAATTCTCCTTTGATTTTACAAATAATTCGCCTCACACTTGACTGTGAACTATTTTCAGAATTACCTTAAAATTCTAATATATAATGTCCAACGTTGATGTCCTTTAATAATTAAAGTAGCAAGTTTGGCTTGTTATTTTTTTTTATGGTATATGACAGTTTTTCTTGAACCGATGGCTGCCATCTTGAATTCTGAAATGACGTCTGGCATCGATTTCCAGCCTCTACACGTCATCCTCTTTCCGAAAATATGCATATTGTAGCGTATGTGACAGTTTTTCTTGAACTGATGGACGCCATCTTGGATTTCAAAATGGTGTCTGGCATCGATTTCCAGCCATTACACGTCGTTCCCTTTCCGAAAATACCCATATTGTAGGGTATTTGACAGTTTTTCTTGAATCGATGACCGCCATCTTGGATTTTAAAATGGCGTCCAAAATCGATTTACAGCCTCGCTACACGTCATCCCTATTCCGTTTCGTGTCATCGCATTGCACAGCAATATCTTATATGGACAAGCTTTCCAGAAATAACATATTAAGGAAGTTCATTTGGACACTAGCGCCGCGTAGTAAGAGAGTTCTTAAATAATATGGGCACCATCCGAAAGGACTTGGTCACCTGAACAACTTTGCTAAAGACAGTAACCTTCTATATGGCCAGTATTTTGAGATACAGCTTATATAGCTTATATAGTAGCGCTGTGTAGTGAGAGAGTTCTGAACTAATATGGCCATCATCCGAAATGACTTGGTTACTTGATTAACTTTTCTGAAGACAGCAACTTTCTATAAGGCCAGGATCACGAAATATTGTATGTTGGACATAAGATCCATATATTATAGCACCCGTCATAAGTAACATGAAAGTGAAGCGTCCCTAGCGGCGTAGTTCCCAATTATACCTGAATTCAATGACACAGGCTTGTTGGTCTATCTCAGTACAACAACTTTGTGCAAGACAGTATAGCTCTAAATATTGTAAGAAATGAGATAATCCACCACAGCCCCCATTAGTGAAAATCCCATAAGCTGTGGGTATTAGACTGATGCAAAATTTGAAATTTTCGCTCCACAGTGCTCAAACGGTGCCAAATCGGGTCCTGATTAGCCTCCAAAAGTGAAAACTCATTTGATAAGAAACTGACTTGGCACAAACCATTTGAAGTTTATATGGAAATTACTATGGGAAAACAAAACTTTTTGTTCATTGTCTTCTAGCCTTTTTAAATATTGTACTGTTAACAAATTCTAATGCTATTCTTATGGGAATTTTTATCAGTTACAACTTTGCAGAAGACCATTTTTCATCCAAACGTCAAATTAAATAGTTATTAATTGTTTAAAGGATTGATAATCTTATGGCAAGATTAAGCAACTATATTGTGGGCAACACTGTATTCTGCAGTGTGACATAGTAGCCATGATTTTTGTTCTCTATTCTACGCGCCATAAACACCAATGTTGCCTGCGGAACAGTTGATTGAGAATAATCATAAGACATCAGTGACTTGAATCATTAATAATTTTTGTTCCTTACATTTGATCGAAAAGTGGTTTTCAACAAAGTTGTAGCTGAGAAAATTTTCAACAAGCGCAGCTATCATTTTCTAAAGTAGAGTGAACTGGTGAATTTTGAGATAGATATGAATCGAAATTATGGTTTCTCTATAGTAATTCCCATATAAACTTCAAATGGTTTGTGCCAAGTCAGTTTCTAACTAAATGAGTTCAAATTTTGGGAGGCTAATCAGGGCCCAATTTTGAACCATTTGAGCACTGTGAAGCGAAAATTTCAAATTTTGCATCAGTCTAGTGGGTATCCTTATTCGCGGTTCCTTATTCACGTCCCTGCTACCCTGGCAATAAGGATTCCTGACTGTATATCGCATTCGCGGTTCATGCGGTCTCCACTAACATCCTCTGATGATGAATCCCACATAATTGTAAGCGAATCTTGAATCCCCCGGTTGGGTCATAGTTACCTTGGACAAAACAGGTGTGCTACCAGCTAACCAGAAGAGGAAGAGGCTGCCACAACCGATGAGACTAACAAGCAACTGCGCCGGGAATCATACAGCCTCTGATGTAGCTACAGCAGATGAAGGTGTTCACAAAGCAGTGATCCTGAAGCCGTTGATGCAGTGAAAACTGGAACCGATTGTTACACAACATTAGGCGCGCAGTATCACTAGTGTCTTCGGCCAGACACATACTATTTATTAATAGTTACCTGGGAGAGAATAGGTGTGTTACCAACTGACCAGAAGAGAAAATTGCTGCTATGACCAGTGAAACTAAAAGGCAACTACGCTGATGATCATACAGGCTCGGATGTAGCTACGGCAGATGAAGGTGGTCACGAAGTAATGATCATGAAGACGCTGATGCAGTTAGAGCTGAGAGACAACAGGTGTGCTACCAGTTGACCAGAACAGAAAGATCCTGCCAGGACCAGTGCAACTAAAATGCAACTACGCTGGTGATCTTACAGGCTCTGAAGTAGTTACGGTAGTTGAAGGTGGTCACGAAGCAGTGATCATGAAGACGTTGATGCAGATAGAGCTGGAACCAATGGTTTCACAACATTAAGCGCGCAGTATCACTGGTGTCTCCAGCCAAACACATACTACCCAAGCAACACGCTTTACTAAACACGCTCTCGAAGAAAGTAACAAAGACATTGGCTGCTTCTGAGCTTGAGCGAGAATTTGTTCCATCGAAGTTGACCGAGCCAGGGATTCCATTTCCAGCTTTCTGTTTCTTGATGAAGACTCAGAAGTGTGAAGGATTATGCTTGACGGTTGACTGAATACTGAGCAAATAGCTTTCATGTGT
Organism: Ochlerotatus camptorhynchus; assembly: GCF_037179485.1. NCBI lineage: Eukaryota > Metazoa > Arthropoda > Insecta > Diptera > Culicidae > Ochlerotatus > Ochlerotatus camptorhynchus. The sequence goes on along the minus strand of NW_027040507.1, from coordinate 1,963,458 downwards.
TGCAGAAAGAATTACTTTGTATTCCAACTCAAGCGCACGGAGTCTAGCTTTGTCGGACCCAATTTGTGTAAGGAAATATCTGTTGCGCATCTTACGTACATTGTAACGAAGGTTACTTAGTTCAGGAGTCCACCGTGGTTGGTTGAAAACAGATATCGATTCTTGTCTTTTTCGAGGTAAATGACGGTTGATAACTTCCGAGATATATTCGAAAAAAGCTGATAACATCTGATCTACCGTACCATTATTCGATAATCTTTCCCACGCATGCCGAATAGTCAAATTTGAAACATTGGTCATGATCGTCAAGTAGTGTGATGGTTATCTACAGGTAACAGCGGAGAAGACGGTGCAATCAGGTCAAGATATTCCGGTTGATTGGTAAATACAAGGCCCAGCAGACTGCCATTTGTGTTGACGAAACTATTATTCTGCCTAAAGCCGTTGGCAAACATGGCTTCTGTAAAGTTCATCTCAGTATCAGTAGACACATTCGAAGGAATGAATCCATTAATGTCCTCGTCAAGATGCCATCGCAAATTAGGAAGATTGATATCGCCAACCATGTCAGACTCCACCAACCATGTCAGGCAAGTTGTACTGCATTAGCATGAGCAGTATATAACTCGGTACTCAAATTAGGTGGGAGATAGATAGCGATTTGTTCTAGTACATTACAGTTAGCCATCGAAACAGATTCAGGAGGTAGTCGTGTCCAACTCGAGCGAGGGATTCGTGATCGCCAGGGTTAATGGAGTATATTTAAGTAGCTGTTATGCTCCACCCAGGTGGTCTATCGAGCAGTTCTCGCAGATGGGGGACAGACTCACTGCGGTACTTGTCGGCCTAAGACCGGTGGTCATTGCGGGCGACTTTAACGCATGGGCGGTGGAGTGGGGCAGCCACCACACCAACCAGAGAGGATGCATCCTACTGGAGGCACTGGCCAAACTGGACGTTGTACTATCCAACACCGGCTCGGTCAGTACCTACAGAAGGAATGGTGCAGAATCCGTCATCGACGTGACGTACTGCAGCCCTTGTCTGGAGGGCAACCTACACTGGAGGGTCGATGAGGGTTACACCCATAGTGACCATCAGGCGATTCGGTACAGTGTGGGGCCAGGTGAGAGGCGAGTGGCAGGAGGGAATGCGCTCGAGGCTGGTGGACGTCGTTCTTCAAGGACGAGGTCTTTGGCGAAGGACGGGGGAAGAACTGGTAGCAGCGCTGACAAGGGAGTGCGATACAACCATGCCTAGGAGAGCCTATCCCAGGCATGGCTATAGACCGGTGTACTGGTGGAGCGAGTTGATTGCTATCCTCAGGGCGTCTTGCCTCCAGGCGAGAAGGAGGATGCAACGAGCTCGTATGACTGAATCTCGGGAGGAACGCCGTGTCGCTCTTCGAGCGGCTAGTACGGGTTCCGTAAGGGCAGATCCACGGTGGATGCCATACGCGACGTTATCCAGACGGCAGAGGTGGTCCACCGGAAACGAAGGGGCATTCGTTACTGCGCGGTTGTAACCCTAGACGTGAAGAACGCGTTCAACAGCGCGTGTTGGGGTGCGATAGTCCGCTCGCTACACCAGCTCTAAATTCCCGGAGGGCTGTACAAGATTCTGGAAAGCTTTTTCCAGAATCGTGTGTTGAAGTACGACACAGAAGATGGCGAAAAATGCGTAAGAGTCACCGCAGGAGTGCCACAAGGCTCCAGCCCGGTGTTATGGCACGTCATGTACGATGGATTGTTGAGGATAAGATTTCCAGTAGGCGTAAAAATTGTAGGTTTTGCCGACGATGTCACGCTGGTAGTCTACAGGGAATCCCTCGAGGAGGTAGAGCTGACAGCGGCTCACTCCGTCAAGCTTGTGGAGGAATGGATGAGATCCAGGAAACTGGAGCTTGCCCATCACAAGACGGAAGTGGTCGTAGTCAACAATCGCATGTCGGTGCAGCATGCGACGTTGACAGTCGACGAGAGCACAATCAGGTCTGTGCGCTCTCTGAAACTCTTGGGGGTTATGCTCGATGATAAGCTCAGCTTCGGCTGCCACGTCGAGTACGCCTGCAAGAGAGCGTCTACGGCTGTGGGGGCATTATCCTGCATGATGTCAAACAGCTCGGCAGTGAATGCCAGTAAGCGCAGGCTCCTCGCTGCGGTCGTAGTATCTATCCTCAGATACGGTGGCCCTGCGTGGGCTGCGCTACTGGATATTGACTGTCACAGGCGGAAATTAGAGAGTACACACAGGCTAATGTGCTTGAGGGTGGCCAGTGCATGCCGCACTATCTCGAGGGAGGCCGTCTGTGTCATAGCAGGGATGATGTCAATCGGCCCCATCATTAAGGAGGACGTGGTGTGCTATGACGCGAGGACCGTTCGAGGGGTGTGCAACAACGCGCGAGCTGTGTCGACCGCGAGATGGCAGTTGGAGTGGGAAAAATTGACAAAGGGGATGTGGACTCACCGCTTGATACCTTCCGTATCAAGCTGGGTCAACAGGCGCCACGGGGAAGTAAACTTCCACCTGACACAGTTCCTGTCAAGCCATGGCTGCTTTAGGAGTTACTTGCATAGGTTCGGACATGCAAGTACTCCCACCTGCCCCGCGTGCGCTGGCGTCGAAGAGACGGCCGAACACGTTGTGTTCGCCTGTGCACGCTTCGAGCCAGTATCGAGCGTTATGCTAGCGATATGCGGAGCGGATACCACTCCGGATAACATCGTCCCTAATATGTGTGGTAACACCGAGAACTGGAACTACAACGACAGTGGCGTGCCGAGCAGCAGTTGCCTACTGCCCGACTAGATCGATAAAGTATTGCTAGAGAAGCGCCATAGCGCTATAGCGGCCTCTCCCACGAAGTAATGCCCTCGTGTGGTTCCGAGGAGGTCAAGGGCCAAGTGCACAGGGTAAGGTTTAGTGGGTCGGGAGTGCAATTCTCCCATCCCACACCCTGAGTTTGTGAGCAGATTCCCCCTGCATAAAAAAAAAAACACTACAGTGTGTTCTTAACCGGAATCAGCACTCCACCACCCTGCAAATGGCAGCTGGTCAATTCGATGCGATCGGGAACACGCTTCGTTGCGATGGGCACTTCGAGATGCGACGCTAGACGGTATGTTGGCATGCTGAGTGAGACGACGCTAGGTGCAACAGCTTAAGTCAGAGATGTTTCAACAATTTCAATAGCTTCGGTTGGAGTGTGGCATTACTGGAGGAGAAGTGTTCCAAATGTGTGTATACTTGTCTGCGACGACGGTTTGGAAGATCCCTTCTCCATTCTCATACACAGGACCGGGATGTCTGCTGAACGCCGGCAGGAGTGGCTCGACTGTGATGAGGGGATTAAGGACTTCCATGAGGCTTGCAGGCCTGCATCCCGGAGCCGGAATGATTGATCCAGACAAGCGTTCTTGCCTGTAGTAGCGGATCGGAAGACCCGTTCTCCACACCCAAATGGTTTGGATTTTAAAAACTTGATCTAAAACGGTTTCCAATGGAATACGTCTTGTTGCAATGCTTTGCAACGAATTTAATCTTCTGAACTCAGTGACATAGAAAATCCCTTAAAATTCCTAGCGTAGTTTTCTCTGCATTATGCTGAACATAAAGTAGGATATATTTCTACTTTGCGCGGAGCAGTCTTATGAAGTAACGGAATACCTTTTCTCTTGTCCCTCCCAAATCTACCATTAACGTTCTTTGTGGCCGAAAGCAATTCCAACCGCCAGAACTTCTACTAGCCGGTCGATTTTTCCGGTAAATCGTGCAGATTTCCACCGACAACACAGCTTATTTCGCCAATTAATTTCCAGCCATCACGTTTCAGACATAAATACAAACGGCATTTCAGTTTTATTAGCTCGTAAAAATGAAACGAAACCACCCCGAAAGAAAACTTTCCTCTGCCCATCTTCCATCGCCCGCCACCACAAAGCGAAGCAATCAAGCTGCCAGACTGACTTTCACCGTTCGGACGTGGCGTGTTACTCGATTCCCCCGAGAAAGGGGGCCACGTTTGCACAGACACACCACCATCGGAAGCACCCCATAAATCAAGTTCGATAATCAGCTCCTCCGATTCCTGGGAACATGGTTTGCTAATAAACGAACCGGAAACTCACAGCGGTGTTCACGGATACTGAAGCCCGTGGCTTTTTCCCCGAAATGAGTTCAATAAGTCAACTTGGTAAGTCAGTTCGATGGAGCAGTGAATGAGAGCATCACTGATGACGTGAAATCTTCGCTCCCTCTGGGAAAACAAACTAGTAATGAACGTTTCTATGTTAACAGCAACACGCAACACATCTTGGAGCAAAGTCACGCAAATATTTGCTGAAATCGGTTCCGCAACAGCTCAGCCCTAGACCATCAAACACATTCCGGTAGGTAGATACTCACCATTGAGCACGTGCACGTTCACCGTGATCGGATTGGCCGTCGACGGTGAGCACGTATATTTGCCCGAATCGGAGGTTTTCGCCCGCTGTATCAGCAGATACGAGGTCGTGATGTCACCCTTCTCCGTTATCACCGAGACGCCGCCACGTGGTGAATCGTAGTTGATTTCCTGCGGAAAAAAAAAATGGAAACAGACCGAAACGTGGTGAGAAAAGGGAAATGCGGTGTGGTGTAATGAAATCAATCGGAGATGAAGATAAAACAAGTCGCTCCTGAATGGAGGTGGAGAACGGAATCGGTGTAGGTGTTGTGTGTAAGAGGAGCTTTTCCCAGGGGTGGTTTTTGTGGGGACGCGAGTGTGAAGATGAGTGATGATTTGCTGGGCTTGTGTTGTTTCTTCGCGTGCGCTGCAAAGATGGGATTTATTTGATTGGGACTGTTGCTTGAAATTGGAATAAAATTAACTTTCATTTTTCGAATTCGGAGAATCGGAATTGAGGGGATAATCAGAATCGAAATGTTCTAGATATTTTTTTTTGCGCCCAGACAAATGACTCGATTATGTTGATGCATCATGGTTGTCTTTTCTTAACAAAATCGTACCGATTTAATTTTACCGTAGCTAAACATGTTGGAATTGAAATTCTTGTGGAATAGTCTGGAAGGTCTTTTTCGTTTTAGGGTTTTTGATCTAATTTCCATCCTACTAAGCACAACCCCCCCTATAACTCTCATTTTTTAACGGGTTTGAACTAAAAATGGAATATATCTGTCAAAGATGGCTTCTAAATTTTTTTCATCTTTCCACGCGTACCGTTGGATTTGATACAGAGTCACAAATGGTTGAGATATCATTTAACATCTAATACTGCTTCTTGATTCTAAATTCGTATTACGAGTTTCAATTCCGTCCTAACGCATTGAAACGCCATTAGTATTTCTTCGTCCTACGGATAAACGTAGAAAAAGGGGATTCGCTGGGAGCGCTTCTTTTGTTTTGAGAACAATGAGCGTAAATATTCATACAATGCGCTCTAAGAGTACCCGCACCAATGCGTTGCTATTGGGACTGCTAGTTAGACAACTTTAGCCATTGCTATTTTAGTTAGGAACTTGTTTACGCACCGTTCGTTGCTATCACGATTGAGAATTTACATTTTTCGGCTTTCGCACCGATAGTTCATCATCGAACTTCGAATTGAGATTGATCACTGATTGTTTTTGACGTAGGACTACGTCTGTGATTTCTATATGGGGGTTCACTTTGTGAAAACCGAAAATGGAACATGAAACAAAATTATGAAAGATTTTGAACTTTAATAATTCAGCTGCCCCTGCACCAATTTCAATAATTTTATCACCAATCGATCAGAAATATTTCGACGCATCTGTTTAATTTAAGACTTTATCATTTTTCAAAATATCACTATTGAAAATTGCACGAATGAAAATGATCACTGATTGCCTGCGAAAAGCGATTTCCCTAACACAGATTTCAAAGTTGAATTCCATCCGGTCTGACCGACCGGTGTTAATTCAATCACCGCGTGGTGAGTGGTGGTGTTCTCCAGTACACAACGAAAGGCTGCCTGCAAGCAGCGAGCTGCAGCCGACATGAGCATCCATAGAAGGAGGAAGAAGCCACTATTGATCGGAATCAGTAGCTATTGATCGGAATCAGTAGCTCTTCATGAGTCATTGTCGGCCATCTATGTCAAGCGCGTCATACTAAAGAGCATAAACAGAGAGAACCCGCTCAAATTCCAATTCCTACACAAAACACAAGCTCTTGCTGCAATTAACAAATACGATTTATTATATAAGCCCCTTGTAGTTTTATTTTTCTACAATATTGATATACCTAACCACGAAGACTGAAGATTGAAGGTTAAGATCCAACTACAGACCCAGGTACTCAAGAAACGGTCCTCCGGAAGATCCGAATAGCGTAGCGATTTTTTTTAAATCACTTGTTGTGATGCCATATGAATGAATTTGAATCTGAGACCAGCATGCGCACACTGGTGGTCACAAAACTGTCTTGTGGGAGATCCGGAACATCCATAAAAGTCGTCAATTCGTTAAAAATGATCTTAATATCGATATTCATATAATCATCTTATGAAAGTTGCGCACCAAAATGCATAAAGGCATTTTCGGATGCCCATCTGGATTACTAGATTACATATTTAAGCTTGTGAATGTATCAAGTTCGGTTGGTCAAATTTAAAATACGGTAGATCTATTGACATCAGCAAAAATTGAAACCTTCAAGAAGTTCTGATTGATAGAAATGTGGGAAAGTTAAAAGATCTTTAAGAGTAAGTTTCGACAGCTCCAGGCAATCTAATAGATTTCAGGAAAATTTACTTCAGCGGAGATCAAGAGCTTTAGGGCGGTTCCATTAAATTCAGGAAAATTTAAGCTTAATGACCTATGCGTAAGTTACGGGAACTTCGGGTGAGTTCTGAAAATGTTAGGGCAGTTCCATGAATATCAGAAAAACGGCAAGAGCTTGAAAGACGTTCCTTAAACTTTAGGTTCATTTCGAGAACTTTATGGCAGTTCCATTTATTTCAGTAAAATAGAGGAAACCATCAAGAAGTTCCGAGAATTTAAGGATATTAAAAAAATGAAGGGAATGAACTTAAAAACATTAATAAAGCTACACAGAAGATCCATCATGGTGTCTACTACCTGGAAAAACCTGGAAAACCGGGAATTTACAGGGAATTTTATTTTTTCTGGAAAAACCTGGAATATTCAGGGAATTTTGGTTCCACTCAGGGAATTTTCCAATTATCACTTCATTCGTAATTCAAAAGAAGTTTTTCGTTCAGTTTCTCGAAACGTTTCTTAAGGACACTGAACTTGACAAGCATCTGACAGCTAAGACAACGTGTGCGAACGAGACAAGTTCATTCAGAGAGTCTTGTCACGCTCGCTCTTCGCTGATTTGTATGTGGAGGATCAAAATCGTCGTAAAAAGGAAACAGCCGAAAAAGAGAGAATGGCAACCGTCAAAAGGAAGCATACGAAGCATATATTGTATAAGAATAAGCATGCCAGACAGCAGGTCTGAGACCCAACATAGAATTTTTTTTTTGAGCTTCAGAGAGGGTCGGAAATCTACTGAGAAATTTGTTGAGCTTCAGGGTAGTTCGTAGATCTTGAGAACAGAACTACAAACAAATTAAAAGTTATTAACAGAAATTCATAAAAACAAAATCACAAGAGCGGTCGTAGATCTTCAGATAAATGTTCAAAGAAATTTTCAAAACTTCAAGCAAGCAAAAATAATTTCAAATCAATTTGTAAAACTATAAGCGAAATTTTGCAAATCTTCAGGGAAATTCGCATAACTTCAGACAAGTCCAAGAATCTACAGTGAAATATAAAGTATTTCACAGAAGTTTGGAGATCCTCGAAACATTATTCAACATCAGAAAAGTTCGTAGATCTTCAAAACAAAGCTACAGAACTTTGAAAAAAATCACAGGACTTCTGAAAAAATCACAAGAATCTCAGAAATGTTAATGGATCTTCAGTAAAAATTGCAGAACTTCAGGGAAGTTCGGCGATTTAAAAAAATATTTACACGATTTCAGGAAAATTTATAGATCTTGAGAGAGACATTTTAAACTTCAAAGAAGCTCAAATATTTTCAGATAAATTTTGACAACTTTAGGTAATCTTCAAGGAAATTTTCAAATCTTCAGGGTAACCCTAGAGAAATTTACAAAACATCAGAGAAGTTTGCAGATCTACTGAGAAATTTATTGAGCCTCAAGTTTTTTTTTTGTAGATCTTGGGAATAGAGCTACGGAGCTTAAGACAACTTTACAGAACTTTAAAGATATTTGCAGGAATTTGACAAAATGTTTCACACAAATGTGAGATCTTCAGAAAAATCGTTAAATGTCAGAAAAGCACCTCAATTCCAAAAACAATTCGCAGCGAAGTACAAAAGTACAATATTTTGCAGAACTCCATGGAAGTCGGAAATAGATAGATCTAAAGAACTTCAGAGAAGTCCGTAGACCTTAAGAGAAGTCTGTAGAACGTCAGAAAGTTATAACGTTTTTTAGAAAAATTTGCAAAACTTTAGCAAAACTCACAGATCTTCGGGAAAGTTCGCCGATCAAGAATCCACAAAGAAATTTAAAGAACTTTAGAAAAGTTCGGAGATCTACTGTGAAATTTTTTTTGAACTTCAGGGCAGTTCGTAGAACTTTAGAGCAGAAATACAGTACTTCAGAAAACTTTACAGAATTTGAAATAAATTTTAGCAGATGTTTAAATATATTTTCAGAATTTTACTGCGGTTCTTAGATTTTGAAAGACATTTACAGAACTTCAGGTAAGTTCGTTGATCTTTAGAGATATTTGCACAGCTTCAGAAGAATTAGAAAAACTTCAGAATACTTCCTAAAACTTCTGGAAAGCTCAACAATTTCTAGATAATCTTTTAATTCTTTAGAAAATTGTATAGATGTTCAGAGATATTTGCAGATATTCATTGAATCATGAAAATCTGCAGAGAAAATTACAAAACTTTCGAGAAGTTTGTAGATTATTTGAAATTTTGTGAACATCATAGATAATTGTTGATCTCAAGGATCTTTAATCTAGGGATTCTGGAACTTTGTAGATTTTTAGGAAAATTTGCAGAACTTTTGAAGAACACACAGAACTTCAAAGAAATCTATAGAACTACCGAGACATTTGCAGATTGTCAGGAAAGATTGTTGATCTTTAAAGAAATTTTACCGGAGAACAGAAACAAAACTTCAGGGACGTCAGAAGGTTTGAAGACCTTGCAGAATTGAGTTGTTAACAGAAATTTTCAGAACTCAAGGAATCATGTATATCTAGTGAGAACTTTTCCCACTAGCTTGTCTAAAGTTGGTATCGACATCCTGGCGAAGTTTTGAAATCCATTTTCATCTTCATATCGCAGCTCTTGACGGACAAGATGAGTCAAATCCCTGCCGGTGTTGCTCCTGACCAACCATTTCCTACTCCACAAAGTTCACCTTCTCTTTCTCATTTTATTTAAAATAATAAAAGCAAATACGTCTGCCGAAACTAGAACAATTTTCCGGTAATTCATGATGGAAGTATTTACTTTTGATTCGTGATACAGTTTTGTTTTGACATCTAAATTGACAGTTCTTTCGACATGTGCAAGCAGTGTGAACACCAGCAAACAGGGGGGTTCGATAAAATAATAATGTGTATAATTTGTATGCACCTGGAATTTTTTTCATCCGACCTGGAAAAACCTGGGAAACTCAGGGAATTTGATTCCTTGGATTGAGTAGACACCCTGTCCATGTTTAAAGGGAAGTTTAAGGGAAAGTTTACCGGCCCGAAAATAAAAATTTAGTTTTGACACGTTTTTATTTTTCTAAAAATATTGGAAAAAATGGTCAAAAATCCAAGAAAATCAGTTTCTTCCTAAGATTCTTGACAAAAATAATATGTCATCATATTTTTTCGATCTTATCATGAACAAAAATTGAACTCTCAGCAAAACCTAAAAGTTGATGTTTTGTGGTTTCTTGAGTCCAACTTTATACCATGATAACTTAAAAAAATAGTTTGTTTACTAGAATTTTCTTTAGAAAATAAGAAAAAATGTGATTTTTTAAAATATTTTTGATAGTTTTTTCCAAAATTTTTAGAAAAATCGAAACGTAATTATTATTTTTTGGAGTGCTGAACATTCCCTTAAAAATCTTCTGAGCAGTTCCATTAATTTCTGAACAATTCCAGTAACATCATCGTACAGAACATAAGGGAAGTTCCGTAAACTTCAGGAAACAATAAAGATCTTCAGGAGAGTCTGGGGAATGAGAAGAAGTACTGCGAATTTCAGGATGTTTTAAAGGCAATCTGTGAGAACAAAAGGTAAGTTCCGAAAACTTCTGGAAATTTTGGCAAACTTCAGGATTTTCAAAGTGGTTCCAACAACTTCAGGAAGCTGCAGGAGCTTTTAATAAAATTTGAAAAATTTAATGATATTCAGAGCACTTTAGAGAAGTCAACATAATTTCTGAAAAAAAAAACTTGAGTAAAATAGACATTTTAAAGAACTTCCAAAGAAGTTAGACTAACGCAGAGATGAACCAGCTGATGGCTGAAAGTCTCTTTAATAAAGAAAGAAAGATAAGATAAGTTAGACTAGCGAGCTTTAGGGAATTTCAGAGATTTTAACGGCACTTCCAATAACATCATAACTTAGTGAAATTCAAGAAATTCCAGACTTTCAGCCAAGTTCGAAGGTTTATATGGGTAGGGTTCAATAAATTCCGGTCAATTCCATAAACTTCAGAAAAACTTTAATATAATTGAGAGAACTTCAGGAATGCTTGGAGAGCAGAAGGACTGAGCTTGAGCTTGAGCTTGAGCTTGATTGACCGCCCACGGTTGCTACTCTGTTACTGCCAGATCAGCTGTAATAACACAATGTGTAAATCTTAAATTGGGCAATACCAGCGCCGGCCGCGCCCGAACACAGGTCAAGAAAGGAATGGGAAGGATTGTGTTGACATGACACTCGCTTTGATGGAAGCCGAGAACACCTCTGCGCTTCCACGAGGAATCACTGGGATGTTGGATAAGAGGGTTGGGTTTGCAGCAGGGTTCGTTTTGGTAAACGATAAGCTGAATTGATGATCTAACGATCATATAACGCGAAGGAGCTTAGGACTAAACCCACGGTCTTCTGCTCAGTAAGCAAAAACGTTTGCCACTAGGCAGACGAGCACCTTTTTAATCACCGAGTTGCTGATATTACCATGTAGTCATATTAACAAATAAAACGATTGACGAATCTTGAATGTGGATGGGCCTGAGATTAGACTCATAATGTTCTGCTCAGTAAGCAAAAACGGTTGCTCTAAAGCCACCGAGCTCCTCATATTACATAATACCGTTGCTCAAATTTGTGTATCCATTCAAACCCGGAACCAACAACAACAACGAGTTTCGCAAAATACACGATACACAAGCGATTTTACCATAAATCTCTTTGATATGTAAGGACCTGGGACAGCGTTTTTCTGCTCAGTAAGCAGGCCACTGTAACCGACGATCTTTCAAATCCGAAAACTAAAAACTACGAAAAAGTACTTAGGCCTTCATTAAGTTCCACTTTCACGCGACGTTCAGTGACAGGGTCCTATCCAGGATTACATCTGAAAATCCAAATCTGGCCAACGCCCACCCTAAACCTAAACCTGTTCTAATTCACCTGAAATGACTAACGAATGGAAGACTTTGACTTCCCAGCAATGCAATAGTCTCATTCCGTGCCTTATGGCAACTTGATGATTCTATTGTGCTCATCTTTTGGCACCACCCAGGGGAGACTTGGTCCTGTATCCAATGCTTAACTTATCTCCATTCCACTCAGCTACTCGCAATTTCTTGTGATATAGTGGGCGGAATATTATTATATGAGACAATTCAATGCAGACGTCTTTCCAAATTTGGCAGATCGACAGGTAATCGGTGAGTTACCACGATAGTTGCTATTCAACAACTCGACAACGTCCCATCGTCAACGCCTGCTATGAGAATTTCCCATTGCAGACGCCAACGAAATGACGTCATCGAGCTATCGATCAACTACCCTGGTTATCGCCTGGTACCTTATAGCACGATGCTAGGAGGCGAACCGGAAGAATCGATGAGCTACCTCTCCCCCAGCTTGGAGAGCAGAAGGACTGATCAGAGAAACTAAGAACAGTTCAACTAATTACAAGGAAATCGAAGAATGTTTAAGAAGTTCCAAGAAACTCAGGGAATTTCCGAAACTTCATCAAAGTACCAAGACCTTTATTTAAATTTCAGAAACCTAAGAGATGTTACATGAGCATCAGGAAAATGTTAGATCATTTTAAGGGAGTTCCATGGTTTTCAATGCAGTTTAAAGAACTGTAAAAAAATGCAGCAACTTCAGCGACGATCAGATTATGTTAAACAAAATCGCGAGACCTTTTAAAATGTTCTGAAATCTTCAAGAACATCTTGAGAACCTTCAGGCAAGTATTTATATTTGTTGGTAGTTCCATTATATTTTGGGAAGTTCTCGGAACTTCGTAGATGATTGAAGATCTTCATATCAGTTTCATTTATTTAAAGAAAATTGCAGGATATTTCAAGGCATTCAAAGGAATTACGCGATACTTTAAGAATTTCATGAATTTTGCGATGTTTCAGAAACAATGCGAGGTCTTCTGGAAATTTAATGGACTTTAGGAAAGATTAAAAACCTCACGTTAGTCCTAATTAAATTAGGATTTTTACGCGAATTTTCTACTTTTGTGGGTGTTCAAAATCTTCCAGAGAACCACACCTAGAAATTAGTACGTGCTAGATGGTATAGTACTAGATAATTTGATTTGCATCTATAAATGGATGTAACTTCGGCTTATCGAAGATGACTCTCGATCTACAAAGGTTTGGCACGTGAAATCGTGCTTCTCCTTATCATGCATACGTAACCGGATTGTTGACGTTACTTACACTTTTGCGTAAGAACTGTTGAGGATGAAAGTGATAGTGTTTTCTCCCGGTTGATCCAGATAATATTTTTTTTCCTCTGTTCGGGACCTAACACTACTGCGACCAGTAATTTGATCTATTGTAGTATATCCCGTGTCCTTAGTTAAGTGCATGTCGTATTACTCTGTTGAGAAATTATGAAGTATTCGATTGTTTTACAGTTGTCAGTTTTGGATTTATCGTAAGGATCCGACTCTAATTGAAACGTCCCGCTATTTATATCCTTCGGAGTGTTGTAACACCCTCCATAGCCGCACCCCTTTGTCAGTCAAAATCGGATTCTTTAGCAACAAAATTGATAAATGAAGACTAACTAACTCATGTTTTCATTGTTTCAAGAACATCCTCGGTGGACAAAGCCGAGTCTTGTCACTATCAACAAGGCCTAAAAAGTAACAAGGGCTAAGATGTGTTCCTTGAATTACTGAAAAATCCTGTTCCCCTAGTTTGAAGTAGTCAGAACTAGGAATCGATGGTAGATCTTACATTCTGTAACGTATCATGAAAAGGTGATCTACCCACGTTACGGGGAATCCAGTTAACATAGATCACGATGTTTTTAGAATCAAAATAAAATCCAAATAGACATAAACATACATATACCGAACTGTTAAATGATATCGAAGAGCCTAACAGCGTGGCCAGATTGTTTTCAAGCTTATCAATATCAAATGTTTGAAAAAGGTTTCTTCTCCATTACTATTGAGTTTTATTGCTGAATAAATGAGTTTTTTGCTTGATAAGGCGAAGTGAGGGGCTAGGCTGACATTGTATCCCGTAACCCTATGAAGAATTTGTAATGTTCGTGACATGACCAGTTTCTGTAATGCGCTCGCTAGAAGGATTTTAAAATAATTTTGAAATTTTTGTGTTTGAACAAAGCTTGTTTCCCCTAATGCGTTGCGTCTAGAATATTATATTGTGAAGGGTTTATACACAGATATGCATTCCGGAAAAAAAAGCTTGTACGCTGCAGTCCATTGGACGAACTTCATTTACAAACATATGCAGAGGACGTTATAAATCCAATTGGATGTAAGAGAAATTTGTTTTGCGTGAAGCATTTCCCCATGACAGTATACAATTTATGTCTATGCCAAGAGCAACAATAGCGCAATCATGTTCGGTGTAGATCGAAAACATACCTGGGAGCGCATCCACCATGCCATTCCAACCGGGGCAGTAATAATTCACGCGTTACCGACTCGTAAAGCCCGCTTCCCGAAAGAAACAAAACATATAACACTGCACCGATAAAGGCTCGAGAGCTGTCGGCTTGTTTGTTCGGTAAACTTGCCTTGTGAAGAGGGTACCGCCACCCGCCCGAAAAAAGATAACAACGAAAAGTGCTGTCGGCAAGGCCACACGAAAACAAATATGCCAAATTTATGGCATGAAGATACTTGCTCGGGAACATCTCACTCCCCTGACAATGTGTGTTCAACCGATTCTACAAATTCCATGTGCTCACCAGACTCACAGTTAAACATTGAAAGCAGGCAGGCAGGCAGGCAGGAAGACAGGTGAAGAGCTGGAACTTTCGAAAAATTTCCTTTGATTCTTCAGAAAACAAACCTGCGGTGTTCTGTGTTTGGCGTACTTCCAAATAATCCCGGTACTCGTGCACGCGTTTTCCTATCTTCGAACTTCCTCCGACAATCTCTTCTGCAGAGGATTTCCCCCGTCCGCCGTCGCCGTCATGGATGGGGAGGTTTTGTCTTCTTTATAGCAAACTTTACTCAAAAAGTTTCTACTCTGTGCACGTTCAATCAATGCACCCTCGGGTAATAAAATGTGCTTCGCAACAAAAAGGTCTGCTTTGGCAAACGCCGAGTACCAAGAAAAAAGATTTCCGTGAACCTTGGAAATGTTTAGTCTTCCGCCAAAAGTGTCGGTAATCAAATCGAAGACATAACAATAAATAAGTGAATAGCTATGCCATTCGAATACCGGATCAACTATAGCCTTCCAGCGTGGCGAGAAGTCACTTGAAAGGCCAAAAAAAGTTTCAGCATAAAACTAATGATGTTACCTAATGAACGTCTAATTAAATGTGCTTTTACCCTTGTCTGAAGTCTGTCTCGATCCAAAACACTACAGTTTAATCCTTGAATGACCTCTCGGCAATGGATGGTTATTTGAGGATTGACCGCCCGCCCATCCTCATCTCTGAATCGGCTGGCGTTTGCACATCTGCTTGATACCGGACACAAGAAGTTAATTGCACGACCATCGGCGGCCAAACCCAGTCATCGTCGTCGTCGTGCTACGAGTAAAGAACGGTAGTTACCATCAGGTGATTAAATAAAGCGTGGCTTTTTATTTGACCCTTTTGATTGCGCCAAGCCAGCATTTGGCACACAAAAGTACACTTAATGGCGTGCCCTACACGTTCGAGTCGAGACAGACAGTACCAGGCAGGGATCTGCCGCCATTATCGGGTCGTGGTGGTCATTATCACCCAGCTTAACTTACGATAATTACGTGTGCAGTTATCACACTAGCACTGCCCACACAGCAGCTGGCCCGATGCTGGTTTGCTCCGATGGGGATCATTAAGGGATTCGGAGAAACAGGGATGACGCTTTGGGAGCTTTCGTGCTGGATTGGATACCATTGCACTTTAGGCCAGGAATGCAATGGAGCGGGACAAATTGTATAACTCCGAAGCGGAGAATTTCCTTGATTTACTCTCTTCAGTAACGTGTCTCGATATAATGAGGATTAATCTGTTTAGTGACATAAACAGATAGTTTGAAACTCATCCGCATAGATGGCGCATTCTGGAGAGTTGACGTCTCGGACAAACTTGTTTATCTTTAAAAAAAATTCTCTCAAGACGTGAAAATTCTTTTTTCCTGTTGTAAATACACTAAAAACCATACTTTTGCTAATGAATAGGCTAGTTTAAACAACGCATTTTGAAGACAACGAAATCCTGAATTTGAATCGCAAATGTAAAGCTTCAGCTGTCATTGTTCAGTTGATCGGATCCATCGAAAATAGTTTGTTGATTATGCTTAGCCGGTATTATCAGACTGGCGGTCCAACACATTGCCAGTGGTTGGGACGTGTCTTCAAACTGGCCGTAAACATCTAAACAAAAAAAGGATCCCCGAACGCATCTAGTGTTCTTGCTCCCGCCGCTCCGATGGAAGTCGAATGTGGTGTTGATTTGTTGAGCTGAAAGTGTGTCCATTCCACCTGCTGGACAGATGCCAGTCCATGAACCATAATCCCGTTTTCGAGCACAGGATCAAGAACAAATCATGAACATAAATCACGTCCCAGAACTAGATCATGCTTTTCAGTACAAAATTTACGGTTATATGACTTGGGTTGCCTTTACTGATGCCCGGTATGCCACTACGCAGGCATTACGTTTATGTTGTGGAACAATATTCACGATTTCATGATTTGTACTCATGGTGTATTTTTGTAAACGAAAAATTTACTTGTTCCGAAATTCGTGACTTGAGTTTCACGAATTTCGGAACGAATTCCCGTGTTCCCATAAACATTCCCTATGGAATCCCTCAAAGTCCATGCTACATGCGTAGAGCAATTTTGAGATGAAGTTCTACCAGCAATTTTATGAAAATTAAGCAAAACTCTCTAGATTTTTCCAGTCCAGCATAAATAGGATTTTTGTCAATGCTTTATTTGTTCCAAATTCAAAATAAATTTTAATTAATTTAAACCTAGGTGCTCCAGATACTACATTAACTTACCAACCTTAATTGTTATGATATATATCTTAAGGGTTTTACATTGTTCAGTATTTTAAACAAGTTTTCTAAACCTGCATGTCAGTATAACAAATCTTAAAACTAGAAACTAAATCTAAAACTTATCTAATACAAAAGGAGTTTTTTGTTGTTATTGAGGATTGCAACGATTTTTGCCTGAAATTGAAAAATATTTTGTTGGACATTTGTTCTAAAATCTCAACATTCGCAATTCTATGTGCCTCGGTAGTATTGTACCAGGGAGGCAACTTCAAAATCATCTCCAGAACCTTTTTTTGAATCCTTTGAAGTGCTTTTTTCAGTTTAGTGCAACATTCGGTAAATTGCCACACTATGAAATTGCTCTAACTTTTTAACCGTTGGGTAGAATTTAATGAAAATTTAGGTGGATTTAGTTCATAGTGCATTATTTACATCCTGCAAGTTTTAAAGTCCTGTGATCAAAACTCGCGGAAATGGAGTCGAAAGAACAGCTCGTGCGTGATAAAATCTTGCGCATTCATCACGAGAACAAGGATCTCTCGCATCGTTCCATCACTAAAACGTTGGGAATCGCGAATTCCACGGTGTCGCGAGTGATTAAGCGGTTCGAGGAACGGTTGACCACCGATCGGAAGCCCAGAAGTGAAGGAAAAAGTATTCCGTACAACACCAAAAATCACAACCGCGTAGTTGGGGCCTTCAACCGAAATCCAAACGCCTCCGTTAGGGATGTGGCTAAGAAGCTGCACCTAAGCCGAAGTTTTGTCCAGAAGGCCAAAACTAAGGCTGGGCTTCGAACGTTCAAGGTACAAAAGGCCCCTAATCGCGACGAGAAGCAGAACAAATCCGCCAAAACCCGTGCCAGGAAGTTGTACCTCAACATGCTGACGAAAGTTGAATGCTGCATCATGGACGACGAAACATATGTGAAGGCCGACTTCAAACAGATCCCCGGCAACCTGTTTTTCACGGCCAAGGATAAGTTCAGCGTTCCGGAGCATGTCCGCACTCAGAAGATGTCCAAATTTGCGAAGAAATTCCTGGTTTGGCAAGCCATCTGCACGTGCGGGAAGCGGAGTGCACCTTTCGTGACCCAGGACACGATGAATGGACAGGTGTACATAAAAGAGTGCCTCCAGAAGCGGCTGCTTCCTCTCCTGAAGGCCCACAACGTCCCAAAAATCTTTTGGCCGGATTTGGCCTCATGCCACTACTCCAAGGACGTGCTGAAGTGGTATGCGGACAATAAGGTAAATTTCGTGCCGAAAATGTTCAACCCTCCCAACACTCCGGAGCTCCACCCCATCGAGAAGTACTAGGCGATTATGAAGCAGCACCTTCTTAAACGACCTAAGGTAGTGAAGACAGTCGAGGAACTGAAGAAAGTATGGGTTTACATGCAAAAAACGGTTGATTCACAGGTTGTGCAGAATCTTATGGCTGGGGTTAAGGCCAAGGTGCGGGCATTTGCGTATGGACTGTAAATAAAATACGAGTAAAATGGTAAAATGAAGTTTAATAGTTATTTCTCAATCCCTGAACATTTGATGGCAATCGGATGAAAACTCGAATTTTGCGAATCAATTTTGTGTGTGGCAATTTCATCGTGGACACCCTTTATTAGAAGTTTATACTTCAGGCAAAGTTTGGATTTCCTGCTTATAAGAGGATTCACACGATTTTACTGATTCAAGCGACTGAAGTCATCCAAACGAGCTGCCTTGAAGAAATTTTTTAAACTTCGAACGGATGTATCGAAGAGGAAGTACAACCTCGTTAACAAACAGTACAAGCGGCTCAACAAACAGCTTTATCAAGCCCATCAGCGCCATATACAAACTAAACTCAAAGCAAATCCCAAGAGCTTCTGGAATCATGTGAACGATCAACGGAAGGAATCGGGCTTACCTTCTACCATATACAATACGGATCGAGAAGAGTCAGATACGGAAAGAATCGCTGACCTGTTCATGTCACAATTCAGCAGTGTCTTTGTCAAAGAAAATTTACCTAACCAGCACATCGTAGCCGCCGTAAGTGATGTTCCCGTACTTCCTGCTGTTGGGCCGCATCCGCCTATCTCGACTAATGATGTTCGTAGAGCAGGCCTTCGTTTGAAAAATCCCTTCAGCACTGGCCCTGGCGGAATCCCTTCCGCGGTTATCAAGAACTGTATTGGAGTGCTGGCCGCGCCTTTAGCATCCATCTTCAACCTCTCTTTGGATTCTGGGAGCTTTCCCGACTGTTGAAAGGGTTCTTTTGTTTTCCCTGTCTTCAAAAAAGACAATAAGCAGTCGCTGTCCAACTACCGTGGTATCGCTGCTTTATGTGCAGTCTCAAAACTTATACCGAAGAGGTCGACCGCTACAAATCTCGTTCAATACACATCATCAATCATACGCGAGATGGAAAGAGGTCATCAAGTTGATGCTATCTACACCGATCTTTCTGCTGCTTTTGATAAAATCAATCACGAGATTGCAGTGGCAAAACTAGAGCGACTTGACTTTCACGGTTCCCTTCTTGATTGACTTCGCTCATACTTCACCGGTCGACATATGTCAGTGAAGATTGGAGATCATTTTTCTCAACCGTTCGCTGTTTCTTGTGGTGTACCTCAAGGCAGTCATCTGGGACCGTTCATAATTTTATTGTATCTGAATGGCGTTCACTTTTCGATCCGTTGCCTGAAGCTGTTTTATGCTTAAACTATACTTTGTCATCAAAGATCGAAGTGATGCATTGTTTCTTCAGCAGCAGCTGGACGTTTTTGCTGTTTGGTGTGACAAGATCAGGATGGTACAGCATGCAGGAGCAAAAATTAAGCCGTGAATCTACCATTAAAGACTTAGGCGTCCTACTTGATGCACAACTCACCTTCAAGGACCATGTGGCTTATTTCCGCTAAAGCATCTTCTCAACTTGGTTTCATTTTTCGTTTCGCCAAAGACGTAAGGGACATTTTCTGTTTAAAAACACTCTATTGTTCGCTAGTCCACATTAGAGTACTGTTCCGTAGTATGGGCTCCTTTTTACAGCAACGGGTGAATCGTATTGAGGCCATTCAGCGAAGATTTGTACGTTTCTCTCTTCGTTGGCTACCCTGGAGTGATCCTTTTAATCTCCTAGTTATGAAAGTCGCTGTAATTTGATGTCCCTACAATTACTTAGTGTTCGCAGAGGCGTATCTAAGGCTACCAGGCATGGAAAATCATTTGCATTCATTTCATACATTCATTTACATTCATTTGACTCTAACTTTTTTCATCGACAGTATTCCGCAAAATGATGCATAGAGCTTTTGTTATTAGCTACAAGTTTTACTCATAACTCAAATCTGTATCTCTTAGGCATCACGAACTAGAGCGGGCAGAACTTGTTACTGTTTTTCAGTGAATGTAAAATACATTCACTGAAAAACAATAGTGGCTTCTGTTCGCACTGCTTCGTCATGCATAAGATATACAAATTTGACTTTTTAACAAGGGTTGTAGCTAATAACAAAACCTACAAAAGCTCTGCACATCATTTTGCGGAATACTGTTGAAGAAAAAAGTTAGAAGCAAATGAATGTCAATGAATGTATGAAATGAATACAAATGATTTTCCATGCCTGAAGGCTACCTTCATCGCTGATCTCCTACGATTGGACATTAATTGCGGTTCACTTCTGCAGCAGTTGAACAGGCATACCAAAAGTACCGCCTCATGACAGTATTTCAACGGCTGTCGCTTTCTTTTTCCTACGACAGCCTTGAGATTGAGCTATAAGCGACAGCCCACAGTGAGGCTGTTATACGACATGCAACGTTGCCGTCCCGTGCAGTACACGACAGCTCGTTCTTAGTCATGTATTTTGTTCGTTCCACTATGACAGCCTCGGATGGTCTTTCGTAACGTTCCTCGTACATACAACAAGCAGTTCGTCAAACTGTCGATTCGTTGCTGCTGTCTTTGAAATGTTGTTTGTATGTCGTAAGACTGCTACTACACTACTAGTGTGACGCCGAAGCTCGTTCGGTTGCTATCACGTTCGTGCTGCCCATTGCAAAATTTGCATCCGATATTTTTTGAAAACGCGCGGTCTTGAGCAGATCAGACATACCGACATTCCTGCGAAAAATATAAGCCTACCCGACACCAACCTGACTTCTACCAAACCCCAACCCGATGTTGGCCCGACATTGACCCGACATAAAAACAAAATTGACCCGACATCGACCCGACATTTGGCCGACGTGGATCATAAATTTACGTTACATTGATCCGACATCGGGCTGACATGTCTATTCGGGATCATACTTCTGGGTTTCTTCCATACTACACTGCCGTGTATAAATTGTATATAATGTCTCGTGACAGCCTTTTCGAGACAGCCACTTGGGTAAGCTGAGGGATGTCGTCGGTTTGTGAAGGCTGTCATGACGACAGAAACATTGAAACCCTGGTAATAAAGAAATGTGTAAATACAGCCCATTCGGTTCACTACGTTCCAAGCACGATGATTTTTGCAAAGCGGGTATAGATGCGACTGTTCTAATACAGCTTTCATTCTTTCGTGCGTGCGCTGTTGCCAATACACTTCGAATTCAGATCTGAACTTACGGTAGCAAGCGGTAGTAAAGCACACAAAGCAACACTCAATGCAGGTATAAACCAACTGTCGTGAGAAGGCTGTACTATTTGGAAGCCTGAGTTGAATGTCAATATCAGACGCGTAAATTAACGTTCTTATTATTTTTCCAGATCCCGGCTTCTCGCACAAACTACGGTGCTAATGAGCCGTTAACTAGCATGTGCAAGATTTTCAACAAATGTTATAACTGCTTTGATTTTAATATCTCCGGTGTTAGGCTTAATAATCGGAGTTGGTTGGAAATGCTAATATGAAGCTTTAGTGTGATACTTTATTAGCTAGATAATAATCTTTAGAAGAGGGTAGGTGAATAGTTCCGTTAGAGTACGGCAGTATGAAAATTGAATTGAAGTTGAAAATGAGCAAAGGGCCATTAATGCGACAGTATAAAGTCAAACGCACACCTTTTGCCTAACCCGTACGATGTACGCGGATACTTGAAGGATGTAGCCTGTAGACTTTAAGACACCCTTCAAGTCTCCGCGAACATCGTACGGGTTAGGCAAAAGGTGTGCGTTTGACTTTATAATGTCGCTTTAATAGCCCTTGGCTCATTTTCAACTTCTTTTCAATTTTCATACTGTCGTACTCTAACGGAACTATCCACATACCCTCTTGTAAAGATCATTCTCTAGCTAATAAATTGTCACACTTACATTTCCAACCAACTCTGAAAATCGCTAACTTCGCGTATGAACTAACATAAAAACACTTTGAACTTAATAATCTGTTTTATAATGTACTTTAAACTTCCTGACGGTTTGTGTTTTCTGTATTTAAATAAAGTTAATTATGTTATCATTAATATATTTTTATATGTTTAGGACTTAGTTCAAGCAAATGTATCTGTAGGATTCCATGTTATCTGCTGGGTCTGAAATTATGAGGTTTTGGGCTTTTCCCTCCAAATAAATAAATAAATAAATAAATAGATAAATATATTAAAGCAGAAATGTTACAGGCATCGAAAGTTCTTAATTAATAACTTTGGAAGTGCATTTAGAACACATAGTTGAGAGCACTCAATAAGCTAATATGCGAGGAGGAAGAAAAAGGCATTTGGCTTGAATGCCCGCAATGTGATCTTTTAAAGTAAATTTTTGGTCAAGCACTAATCCAAGATATTTCACTTGACTTGACCAGGAAATTAGATTTCCGTTTGCTCCTAGGTTTCAAAAAGGAAGCTCTAGGCTTATGTGGAAATATTATAAGTTGAGTTTTGGGAGCGTTGGAAGAAATCTTCCATTTTTGTAAATAAGAAGAGAAAATATCTAAACTTTTCTGCAGTCTGCTGCAAATAACACGAAGACTTCTTCCTTTAGCGGAAATGCCTGTGTCATCAGCGAACAAAGATTTGTGGCAACCCTGAGGCAAATAAGGGAGGTCCGAAGTGAAAATGTTATACAATATAGGCCCAAGAATGCTACCATGAGAAATTCCAGCTCTAACAGATTGTCTTTCAGATTTGGAATTTCGATAATTTACCTGCAGAGTTCTGTCAGTTAAATAATTTTGAACTAATTTCTTAATATAGAGTGGAAAATTAAAAATTTTCAATTTAGCAATCGGCTCCGCAAAGCTATAGCAAATGAGCCTGGAAAAATAAACGCATTATATAAAAAAATTAAGCAATCAAACCTTCATGCCAAACACTGTCGAATGCTTTTTCTTTGTCCAGAAGAGCAACTTTAGTTCAGCAGCTTTCAGATTTGTTTGAATGAATTAAATTGATTACTCTTAAGGGTTCATGAGTAGTTTAATACTCATGGAGAAAACTTAACTGCTCATCTGCAAACATTTAGTTCGTATTGATGTGAAGCATCATTCTTTTCAAAATTTTCTTTTCAAAAAGTTGATGCATTGATGAAAGAAAACTTTATGGTTGGTAGCTAGTAGATGGATCAACTGTGCATTTTTTTCATTTATCATGAAATTGGAAACATCTGTTAAATAATTTTACCAAGAAAGACAAGGTACTCTTGAGGAGTTTTTTGATGACGATATAGAAAATTCCATCATCACCTGGAGCTTTCATATTTTAATTTTTTTTTTGTTATTGATCTTAAATCGTCCAAATCATCAGAAATATTTTCCTGAGAGAAAATGTTCAGATAATCCCGGTCAACCTGATTCGTAATAGAACTAGTAAGACCCAAATTGAAATTATTGGGACTCTCGAATTGTTTAGCAAGTTTCTGAGCTTTTTCCAAATTTGTGATCAAAATTGTTTCACTTTCTTTAAGCGCTGGAATAGGCTTTTGAGGTTTTTTTTAATTTTTTGTGAGTTTCCAAAAGGGTTTGGAACACGGGTCTAATTAAGATACATTATTTTCAAAAACTTTGTTCCTCAAGGGCAGAGAATCACTTTTGTTTGTTTATTGTTGCAAATCCCTCTAGATAACTTTCATGGCAGGATCGCGTGTTCTTTGATATTGTCTCCTACGGACATTTTTAAGACGGATCAAGAGCTGAAGATCGTCGTCTATTATAATTGAATCGAATTTAACCTCGCATTTTGGTACTGAGGCAGCTCTTGTTTCAACTATAGAAGAAGTCAGAGATTCAAGAACATAATTAATTTCAAATTTGGTTTGCAAAGGAATGTTTGGATCGAAGTTATGGTAAGTTGGGATAAGAAATAATTCCTTGGGATGTTTCAAAAGTTACTTGAAGGTGATCAGAACCGAAGTCATCAAGTGTAACGAATTGGCTACAACGTTGACATGCATCAGTTACGACCAAATCAATAGTTGAGGGATTTTATGATGAAGAAAAGCATGTTTGGCTGTTTGGATATTGAATAGTGTAATAACATGCAGAACAATCATCAAACGGAATATTACAATTGGAATTACTCCGAGCATTATTTTATAAGTGGAGCGGTGTTTTGCATAAAAATCATCAAAAACGAAGAATTAAGACCTATGACGGGTAAGTTTCCGAAGGTCATCCTTGAGAAGGTTCGTGTGCTAGCCGCGTATTGGATCGGAAAATAGGCAGCTATAAACGTAGGCTGTCCAAATTTTGTTTCGACAGAAACCCGCAAAGTTTCAAAAACTTTGGTTTCAAATAAAGAGAGAATTTGATGTTAGATACACCTATAAACAATGATGGCAACGCCACCATCGGCTCCATCAAGACGGTGATTTCGATAAATGGAATACATCCCTTTTAACCTTTTTGTCAGGTTTTTGGAAAGTTTCAGTTAAAACGGCGATATGCACGTTATGAACTCTCAAAAAGCTTATCTCATCTTCATTATCTTTAAGAGACCGAGCATTCCAATTCAAAATATTAAATGATTTGAAATCCATTACTCAATTTCAAAGCAATGACTTTGTTATTAGTAAATTTTTCTCCAGTTTGAATAACATGAAGCATAGAGTTTTTAGAATATAAGTCATCATGTCGATGAATGATTTTTTGTAAAAATTACATTTTATGAGCAGTAATGCATCCTCACTCAAAATCATTAAAATCTCCATTAGAATTACGTTGGCTAGAATTTTGATTTTGATTTGTATCAGCTGCAATAGTAGCATGGAGCAATGGTAGCTCCATTTACTTGATTAACATTGTTAGCAACTGGTATGCATGAAGAATTTGAAGCAGGGCAGCTGTTTGTACCTACGGTACGATTTTAGAATTTGTTCCTCACTAACCGTTGTTAATAGTAGACGAATTAGTACCTGTTTATGCACTTTTCCAACCTGCCGCTTAGATGGTAGGATCACTTAGCGGGTATCACATTCCTAAAAATTAGATTTGGATCATCCTTCACAGGATAGTTGTCCTTTGCGTGAGAGGAATCACCACAATTCATGCATTTAGCTGGCATGTAGCGATGTTTTGTTCCGTGAACCCACCCTTCCTTAGCACTTTTAGTACTGGGTGAGGTTTTGGAAATTTCCTCCAGTCTTCCTGAAGTGTTCCCGCTTCACTCGGACCTGGAGCTAGCTAATGGCTTAAGGGTGTTTAGTTTATTAGACTTGAAGTAAACTAAATAAATATCATTAGAAATCCCGTCGCGCGATCTGATCCAAGGTAGACCTTTCAAGACAACCTTGAGCAGACGTTCAGTTTTGGTGTCGTCAGTGAAAAGTTGGCGTTGCTTCTCAGTAAGATACTGAGCAGAGGTTTGAATCCGTCCAAGGTTTCGGCCAATATACGACATTCACCCTGACGGCTTACTTACTTTACATACATAATACATACTTTTGGTTGCATCGCCAACTTGAGGTGAATTCTAACCGAATACCCTACCCAACCCTCCAACTCCGTAGTACTTATGAGGGTGTCGCTAAGTCGGTGGCCTCTCGTTAAGTAAGTACTACATCAACATTTCCTTCCCTATCCCTAGTTATGGTAAAGATGGGCGTGGCCGGGAATAGCGGCAGTCATGCTTCTGTTACTCTTGTTTAGATTGGAACCAATGTTTACTCCCCAGCATTATTCCTGAAAGTAGTCTAACTGAGAATTTCAGAAGAGACGTGAGAGTCGCTATTATCCAATCTACGAAGTATATCATAACAACGCTAACGCTATACGACATTCACCCTGACGGCCAATTTGAAGCGTCTAGAAGCTCAATAAAACTTGAATTTAACGATGCTCAAAAGTTCCGTGGGAAGAGCATGAAAATCAGAAGTGGTTATTACAATAGGGGGAACATTTTTCTTCCTGGAATGTTTAATGGAATTTTTCCTGGATGATGGATCATTCTCATCATCCGTGAGGATATCAAAGTGATAACTCAAATCAATTTCATTTGAAGGGGGATCAAGAAATTTTGCTTTCTTTTGCGTTTAGGTGCCATGGCGGCAAGAGAAATTTTCTTCAAATCGATTTCCAAGCAGATTACTATAAGAATCTGAAGGATCGAACAGGAATTTTCCAAATCGATATCCAAGCAGGATTATCTTGGATATGACCCAAACAAAGATCGAAGAGGAATAAAAATCGAACAAGTTAGAACATCTGCGTCGACCCATCTTAATCCGGACCTCTATCCAGGACTGCACTGCCCCATTCCAGATTGTAAGCTGGCAACGGCACGAGATCTCCAGTGGCTGCACTCGTTGATCATGTGAAATGTCCACGGTCTGGAGGAACTGGATTCCACGTTGACTGCCGCTTGTGAACATCCCGGTGCAACTCGGAAATCCATCAAAAAGTTGAACTCGGTCTAGTGCATCCACCGGAAATATAAGATTATGCTGGTGCGATCCCGTCCATTCCGGCAAACAGAACCAGCGAAACTGTCGGAAAATCTCAGATCCTGTTGGGAATTTAAACATCCTACCAGTAGTTTAGTGCTTATGGATTACTAGTTTTTCTCACGATTGTGGAGCAATAACCGATACGCATTTATCCAAGAGTGCCGATTTTTCGACTCCGATGGAAATACCCGGGAAATTAGGTTCCCCATTTGAATTACCTCTACACGCATAATACTTGACATGCTTTCCTTGTTCTATTTCCCGTACGAAAGCTTATGTTCTGCCAATCTAGGTAATCGACAACCTGATCCCAATCCACACGTGAGCCGGAACGTGACAGAATTAAACATTGCTGAAATTAATTTGACAATGCACTTGTACGCCATAAAAGCATGGTGGACATTATCATAGTGTTGATACAGATGCAGTGGAAGCTGGTATAATGAGGAACAACAATTCCAATCACGACGGATTAAAATGATAGTGCCTACCTGAATGGATTTGAATTTTGACATGACACCTTGAACAAGGCAACCGCTGAGTTTCGAAGCCAACATTTGTTTTTGTTGTCATATCAATATTCATTATCATCTTGGTGGGGATGATTTTGAGGATCAAATGCAAAATGATTTTTCTTATTTTACACAAATGTAGGGTTATGGAATGTGTGTTGTTATCCTAGTGTAACAACTGGGGTTTAATGAGCGTTCTGAAGACCACCCATGAAAAAATGTCCAATTGTAGAAACGCCTTTTACAGCGGTGCCGGTGGTGTAGTGGTAAGCGTGATTACCTCTCACCCCAGCAGGCCTGGGTTCAATCCCAGTCGGCACTGCCGGGATGTTCTGAGGCATAACTTCTCTGATCACGCCTTCCTTCGGAAGGAAAGTAAAGCCGTTGGTCCCCGGTTCATGAGTTGATGGGTCGATAGGTAGGGTCCAGGTGTGGGAGCTGCCTTCCTGTCGTCGGTAGCATTGGTGCTCAGCACGGAAAACAAGATCGACGTTAGGCAAATCAAGGAAAAAAAAACAATTTTTTAGCTGGTTCAGCTTTTATTAAACTTCACTGCTGATTGGCCCTCTTCGTTGCATACGTTTTTCATTGTATGGTTTAAACAACCTCTGTACAGCGAAATTTGCCAGCGATTTTTTTTAAATATGCTCTTGTCTCATATTCTAAAACGCTGTTTTACATATTGAACACGAATAAGAATAAGCGCCTTTGAAGTTCATAACTGAGGTATGAACTTCAAAGGCGCTTATTCCAGCTTAAATCAGCTGCCAGTTAATCACTATACAGCTTTGTCACGGGTTCCGAGTAAAATATTGCTACATCCTGGTACACAAACAAGGCAAGTTGTTTAATTTTTGCTTCACACTCCATATCTCCTATATTTATTTATTATTTTACGACAAACCTTTACCTAAGGTATTTATCATAACAAAGTTACCATCGGCCCCATCATATCATCCATCACACCAGCCATCATACCAGCCAAAGAACAGCCAACAATTACATCAGTCAAACACACCACTCTGCACGGTCAGCACTTCGGCCAACCACCCGATCATCGCACCAGCTAGCAGAGTCAACATTCTAGCCAACACCTCGATCAGTCCATCAGCCAGCGCAGTCAGCATTCCGGCCATTAAACCAGAATTACCTACCTTGAAATATGAATTACGTTGTTTGCTATAAATAATGTAAGTTAGGTCAACTAGAGGGTAGCAAACCTACCGATTCCAGGATTTGACAGTTGATAGGAAATAAATGTCTCTTTCTACAATTACTAATACCACTACAGTTCAAAGGAGTAAGTATAGGAGAAGGAGAGGGAGAGTCAGATATGTGGAGGAGAACATGAAGTTAGTTGAAATAGAACAGTTGAACGGTTAACATGAAACTTGCCTCGTTTAGTCCCGTGGGACAATAAAAAATCCGAAAGTCTCGTTGAGTTTGGTCGCGAGTGATCTAGTGGTATTTCGTGTAATTCGAGTTGTCGTCGCGGAAACCCTCGAACGAAACCACAACCTGGACAAATTTATGGTGCCTAAACTCGGCAGGAAGATCCCAACAGTGATTGTAAGCTCCGGTTCGAAAGCTTTCTACGTGTTTTATAGCAGCTTCATCGGTGTTACCAGTTGGAACCTTCTCGTTTCTCACTCGTGTCGCTGAAGCTGGTAGCGCCTAAGGCAAGTGGCGATTACTTCCGTCGGAGACTGCATTGGAGCTACCCGTTGAGGTTAGAACAACCGCGTTGAGTAAGTCAGGCAGCATCAGCAAGGTGCGTACCGTAACTCTGCCGTAAACGATTTCGAGATGCGCAAAACGGCTTTGCGGAAAAATACTCTCCACCACAAAACGCTTTTGCGGCAATGAAGCATCATTCTCGGATCGGCAAAGTCGATCCAGCTCTTCGACGATCAGTATGACCTCGCGCAAATCCATCAAGTTCAATTGCAAATCGATCGCCTTGACGAGTTATGGAGAAGCTTCGAAAGTGTGCAAGACGAGATTGAGGTTATCGAAGATTTCCAAGAGGAATTTGCTGACTGACATCCGACGGCAGGAATTTCAGGACTTGTATTTTGAGCTGAAAGCTTCTTTGGTTGGCAAGCTCCCACAAAATGATCTTCAACCAAACGTACCTCCACCTGGAGCTCCTGCTGTTCACCAAGTGATGTCGGTCAAACTGCCGGTGTTAAAAATCCCGGAGTTCGATGGACAACCGGAGCAGTGGATTGAGTTCCGTAACTTTTTCAAGTCGGTGATCCACTCTAATCTGCAGCTGTCAGCAGTACAAAAGCTTCATTACCTTCGAAGCTCTTTGAGAGGCAATGCTTCTCGACTCATTTCGTCCATATCAATAAGTGCAGATAATTATCCAATCGCATGGAAAACAATATGTGACCGATACGAAAACACCCAACTACCTCGTAAAACAACACACGTCGGCTCTTTTCCGGATTGCTTCGGTAAAGAAAGGCTCTGCTTCCGCCTTAGCAGAATTGGCTGACGAATTCAATAGTCACGTTGGAATCCTTGACAAACTTGGGAATCCCAACGCTCACTGGAATTCGTTTCTAGTAGAACGTTTGAGCAGCTTATTGGACGAGAAATCTCTTCTGCAATGGGAGACCCAGTGTAAGGAGGAAGAAGTGTCACAATATGTCGATTTGCTGAAATTCATTCATAAACGGTAGCGTACGCTACAGAAGTGTACTGCGGCCTACATTGTACCTGCACATGTTCCAGCTAAACCCATTAAAGCCAAATCTTCCTCTTCTCACGTGGCTTCCGAATATGTGTCGAAATGTCCTAGCTGTAAACTAGCTCATCCGTTGACCCAGTGTGATGCCTTCGCAAAATTAACACCTAACAATCGATTGTAAAAAAGCACCACCTGTGCATCAACTGTTTGAGGGGTGGACATATGTCTAAGGATTGCCGAAGTAGTCTGTGCCGGACCTGTGGAAAGAAACATCACAGCATGCTACATCTTCCTGCGTTAACGTCCGCTTCGACGGTTTTAGATGTACCGAACGAACAGCCCTTACCGAGTACTTCCCAGTCATGCACTGTCATCTGTCCTACACCAGAGCTTCCACCGCTCAAGCAGAGATTTCGTATCCGGTCGTGGATGCACCACCGGTGGTGCAACGCCAGGCAGTCACGTCGGTCTCGGAAGATTCATCGTCGTTTGTCGTTCCGTCCCGATTGATATCACACCCGGTCAGCACATTCACCAGGGTAAGCAGCCACGGAACCAAAGTCCACGATAAACCGCCAGCATAAGCAACCTTAGGAATAGGCACACAGCTCCGAGTAAACAGCAACAGCATATGCAGCATAGGCAGTTTAACAGGAAGAACCATTTTCATAATATCAAAATTGATGTTTAGCGTTAGTTGTGTACAGTTCTTTTTAAAAACTTTAATCCGAAGATCCCGGACGTAATTACCATACTAGCAAATTATTACCTGGCTGGAACGTGGACTCGAACTCGTGACGATCGCATTGCAAAACATCGACGCTACCAACTTCGCTACACCAACACTTAGAACTGGCACGAAAATACCACATGTCGTTCTACAGCATTATCGTTGAATAGAAGCTTTATAATGGTGTCCATTCAACTCTTGTTCGACTATTTTATTCAGAATTATAGAAGCAATGAAGTTATAGCCATTGAATCGCTACAACGCACACATCATAAAAACATTACGATCTACAGGTATTCCTCGATATAACGTAACTGTCACTTTTGAATTCCTTCGCCGATTTTTCGAAAGCGATCATTTAAACAAACAAAGTCACACCATCCAACAGATTAGATAATTTCCCATCTATTGTTAATATTATTGTGTATGGTTCAATTGTTATTAGTGAGATATTGACGATGGAAGTCAAAAGTGACAGTTACGTTAGATCGAGGTATACCTGAATTTCCAAAAATAAACATAATATAGTTTTATTTTCCAAAATCTTCCATTCTTCATTCAATTTCAGCAACTCTCTTTATCCACTACACTAAACGACAGATTCGGTATCGTTCTTATCTCGGCGGTCATTATTCCACAGCACAGAAAGTAACTTAATCGTCTACGAAAAATCAATCATATAGCGATAATGTCCAGATCTTCGGCACCTTAAACATAATAGGGCTTCTTGCGGAACTAACCTAACTGAATTACTTCAATAAGAAATTATGTCATTGAATCAGCCTTATAGATTCACTGTTATTTAATAATACTTTTGTGGAAAGTAAATTAAGAATTTACAAAGAACACTATTCAACCATGTGCGCATAGTGGAATAGAAGGTCAAAAGTTGACTATTAATTTTGGGCGGAAGTTGCACCTTTTCATCTTATTATTAGACAAATCTTCTGTCGTCGAGTCAGGCAACTAGACAACGTTTGATAAGAGTTTAATAAGCATACCCCAGACAAACAGACATAAAACTCGCAAGTTGTTCATCGAATAAGCATTTAACGGACAGTTTAGAAGTATCGTAGTTGGTAGTACCGCCACCTGTGGTGCGCATAGTCTATTCCATTGCATTTGACGTTTACACACTACCGCCATCTGTTCAGCGTAGTGTCCACCACAGTGTACTCAACAGATGGCGGTAATGTTTTTACGACGATGTTTTACAGTGAGAAATATTCAATGTGTAGCATACCATTCAGATAAAAGTTAGAAGTGGAACAAAAGTGTATCTTTTGGTCAAAATCAGTTTTGTTCGGCACATTATTCGACATTTCATCTTATTCAGCAATGTACACTGTTGTTCAGCATTTATTCAATATATATGTTTATTTGCTGCTTTGAATTGTTTGTTGGGCGTGATTTAGGCTTTTAGAATGCTTTTAACCCTTCGTTACTCGCGCTGTTGTACTTTGTACAACACACATGAGTTTTCCATTGTCATTTTGTTGCTGAGTGGGATTTGACTTAATTGATTACAACATGGAATACATCGAAATCCTTACCAGATAGGAAGTTACTGTCTCCGACAAAGTTGTTCAGAAGATCATGACATTGTCGCTGGCGGACAGAAGTTCAGAATTTTCTCACTACATTGCGCGACGCTAGTTTCACGTGAAATTCTCATATAAAATATTTCGGGTTCCCAACCAGATAGAAAGGTCTTTAGCATAGTTGTTCAGAAGGTCAAGGTTTTTTCGCAGATGGACAGTAGTTCAGAGTTTTCTCACTTTGCGGTGCTATTATTCAGGTGAAACTCTTGCATATAAAATATCTCTAGATCCTGACCAGATAGAAAGTAAATCTGTTCGACAAAATTTTTCAGGAAGTCAAGATCTTTTTGTTGAGTAACAATAGTTCAGAGTTTTCTCACTATGCTGCGCTAGTAAATATGTGCCTTTCTAGTATATTCAATAGCTCGAGATCTTGATCAGCTAGAAAGTTGCTGTTTTCGGCAAATTTGTTTAGGGGGTTAAGAATTTTTGGCTGGTAAACAGTAGTGTTGTGAATGGCTGTTCAGTCTCGACAAAATCAAAATATTGCTATTTAATTTTTGTCCTTTTGTATTGATCAGCTGAGCTGAAAACCAAAATCAAAACAAACAGTGGATAGCTAAATACACGCAAACACAGGCAATTTACAAGCAAGTTTATAACACACACACACACGTATTGATCAGCTGAAGAATGATCACACAAACACTACGGACTGGGTAGAAAAGCAATGGTGATCATTCTAGTGCCGTGTACTGAATTCCAGAGCGTAGAAATTGGAAAGGGTTTTCGACGAATAAATGAATTCGTACCGTTTGTGTTTGAGCGGGAGTAAGTACACGATAAAATTCAGCGTGAGTGGATACCAA
Organism: Ochlerotatus camptorhynchus; assembly: GCF_037179485.1. Taxonomy (NCBI): domain Eukaryota; kingdom Metazoa; phylum Arthropoda; class Insecta; order Diptera; family Culicidae; genus Ochlerotatus; species Ochlerotatus camptorhynchus. The sequence continues at coordinate 1,930,541 of NW_027040507.1, read as the reverse complement.
ATGCTAACCATATAAAAACATTTTAAAAACAAAAACAGAAACTCTGACCTCGGGACATCTTTAGGTTCCACAGAACCACACTAGACGAGAAAACTGTAAAAATTGGTAAAAATAACAAATTTTGTAAAAATTATTAAAACACATTTTCAAACAACTAAAATGTTAATAAACAATTTAAGAGTCCCTGAAGAAGGTCCCAAGCGGACCGAAACGTTGGACAAAAATTAAATAGCAATATTTTGATTTTGTCGAGACTGAACAGCCATTCACAACACACATCAATTCCCAGTCGAACCGTTCGGTAAACAGTAGTTCAGAATTTTCTCACTTCATGGTGCTAGTATACATGTGAAATTCTCGCATGCAAAATATCTCAAGTTCTTGACCAGATGGAAAATAACTGTCGTCGGCAAAGTTGTTCAGGAGTTAACAATTTTTTTGCACGTGGACACTGCCGGTAATCGCAAGTCAGTCCCATCTGCATTTTTATCAATTTTGAGTTAGCATCATTATTCAGTTTATCTTTCTATGTTTTTTGAGATGTGCTATTGAAAAAGGGAGGTTTGTTCAAGAAAAATGAAAAACAATAGCAAGTCAAATTGTCCCACAGCGAAAAGTAATCGGAAGTCAGTCCCATTAGAAAAAATATGTTAGAAATGCTAGTCCGGATGTGGCCAATATAGTTGTTACGATACTCAGTTTGACCGTCAATCGATATGGTTTTGAATTATCACGTGATTTGATGTATCCAAATATATCATATTAACAATATGATCCATTCATGCCTTTTTCAAATATTGCAATGACGACCCGCAAAATATTGCTTCACGCACCATCTTGCGTTGAAAAAGGTCAGCAAAAATCATTCAATAACAATCGAGGGGTGCGAATATAGCACTTATTACAAAAGTAAGAGTCACATTATTGTCATTAATTACATTGTGTATATTATTTTAAAATTTGTGTGACATGTCACTGTTGTCATCAAATAAAATAATATGCTGAATTACATCCATTTGAAATATTAAACAAATTTTCATTTGGTTTACCCCTCGTGACGATAAACAAATACATTGGTAGCGTTTTTGGCCACAGAGGTGCTTTCATCGCTAAAAAATTGGTTCGCCAGCTAAGCGAATGAGTGGATCATATTGTTAATATAAGATATTTGATGTATCGCTTGATGGATTTTGATTTAAAACGGATTGACCACTCCCCCGAGGATACCCGGAACATGTCCGGGTGTGGCCAACATGGTGCTGGTCACTCATCATTACTCTTATTGATCTTATTTTTGAATTCTCATGTGAATTGATTTATTCAAAGATATTTAATTAACAAGATATCACACTAATCAATTCCTCGAACAAGGCAATGGATACACCACACTTATGTGATCGCAGTGCCATCTAGTGAGTGCTCATTGAAACTGTTGGGAGTCCCCAGTCAACTTCAGCACCAGGGTTCAATAAATGACAGGTGTCCTTATGACAAATGCCAGCCGAGGGAAGAGGATGATCGATGTCATCATCATTATATTTCGATAGCAAAATTCTCATTTTGTTGTGATTGCATCGATTTTCAATCATAACCACGTTATACGCAACAGAAACGGGGCTTGTAATATGTTTTGCTTTCGAGTGAACGAGTTTTCCAATATCACCACCGGTATCAGTAATATGCATTGTTTACAATAGCAGATACGTGCTTTCGACAAAGTAATCGAAAATTGATGATTTGTGAATCTGTTGCTCAACATAATCTTTATTAGCATAGAAGTATACTTCGAAAAACGCAACGTATCAAAATCATTGCTAAACAAACGTAATAAAATATGCCGTCTTCTTTGGCTACCGCTACACGCATTCTATTCAAAAATTACGTTGGAATAATGATTACTTTCCTATTTTATAAAGAAGGTATTTGTCAACACCAGCGAAATCGCAAACTGTAGCTGCCAAAGCTGAGTGATGACGATGAGTGATGATATCGCTTCGTGTTTTGATTTGCACTGTACCATCCGCTCAGTGGTGTGGGTTCGTACATGCATAGATGTTGGTGAGTGTGTTTTCTTCCAACGCTGTAGTTCAACGTTGTATTGTCATAAACCTATTGGCGCTGTTATCTGTCTCTATAAATTCCAAAGAGTGAAGGGGGTCTGATTTATCGCATGGTGGGTTTGGCACGTTTATGAAAAGCTTTGGTCTGATGAAGACCCATACTCAACGGAGTATGTTTCGGCCATTGCTCTGGAACCAGCGCAACAAATTCAGAAACATTCAATAACGTTCTATGGGACCATGGTATCTTTCTACTGTTCAATACTGTGCTAACCTAATGCAGCATCGTCATGGAATTGTGACTGACTTGTGGCTATTTTTCTCATTCACGTTAAATGTAATCGCAAGTCAGTCCCGCTCAGATTTTGGCCATAAAATAAAAATTTAACTATATTTTTCCAATATTTTTGGGTAAACATAGATGCATTCTATCACAATGTACGTTTATTTTTAAATTTATCCCTTCAACATAAGTGTCCAATCAAAAAACTTGAAAAATCTTTGAACGCCGTTTTCTCATTTCCAGTTTTTTACAGATGGGACTGACTTGCGATTATGGGCAGGACAGTTGTTCAAAATTTTCTCAAGTGAAATGTGAAATTCTCGCCTGTGATATATCTCGAGATCCTGACCAGATAGAAAGTTATTGTCAAGAACAAAGTTGTTCAGGAGGTTAAAGCCTATTTTTTGGTGCACAATGTTCCAGAATTTTCTCACTATGCAGCGCTAGTGTACACGTAAAATTTCCACGTATAAAATATCTCGATATCCTGACCAAATAGAAAGTTACTGTCTTCGACAAAGTTCTTCAGAGGGTCATGGTCATTTGGCTGGGGAACAGTAGTTCAGAATTTTGCACACTGCGCTGTGCTAGTATATATGTGCAATCCTCATATATTCTATAGCTCGAGATCCCGAACAGCTAGAAAATTACTGTCTTCGGCAAAGTTGTTTAGGAGATCAAAGCTGTTTTGCTGGTGAACAGTAAATAGTTCAGAAAATTTTCGGTATGTGGCGCTAGTGTGCATGTAAAATATTTGTATATGCTATAGCTTAAGGTCAGGAAGTAACTTTCGTCGTCAAAATTGTACATGCGGCAAAGTTCTTCCGGATGGTGAACATGCAAATGTGTTTTGTTCAAAGCTCTCTCATTTTACGTCCAATTTTTGATCTTCTTAGGTTATTTGAATGGTATGAATGGTGTTGCATAAGGGTTCTACTGCTACTTTTTAATTTCAAATGTTTTTTTTTCAAGTCAATTCTGAAAAAATCAAAAAAATATTGTAACTTTGTGTGAACTTTTGGTATACAAAATTTGAAAATGATATTGAGCAATTTGCCTCTTCGTATTTCCATTTAAAATCTTTCAAATGTTCTAAAAAGAACGAAAATCTGACGTTATTAGGGAGTGTCCTTTAACTTATGATCGGGAGTGTACGGTTTTATAAATTTCTCCATTCAACTGAGCAAAAGTGCCTCACTCTCTGAGTTAGTCTCGTTGTCCGCTCACACGTAAATACAGGGATTTTTTTTTTGTTCTAGATCCCTCTAAAAAATCATTTTGAAATTAGTCTAAGCTAAAAGGGAGACTTTAAACATTAATTTGGTTCAATTTAATTCATCAGCCAAAATATCTTTATCTCCTTAACAGCTTTGCCAAATACAGTAAAATTTCTAGCTGTTCAGGATCTCGAGATATTATATATGCGAAGATTTCACGTATATTCTAGCGCCGCGTAGTGAGAAAACTGTGTACTGTCGACCAACGAAAAAGCTTTGATCTCCTGGACAACTTTGCCGATGACAGTTTAACAGGTCTCGAAACATATCTAATGCGAGAATTGCACGCGTATACAAGCGCAATGATGTGAAAAAAAAAATTGAATTTCTGTCCACCAGCCAATAGGCCTTGGCCCCCTGAACAACTTTGCTGAAAACAGTAACTTTCAATCTGCTCAGGATCTCGAGCTATTGTATATGCGAGAATTGCATGTGTATACTAGCACCGAGTAGTGAGAAAATTTTGAACAACTGTCCACCAACAAAAAGATCTTGACTTCCTGAACAACTTTGCCAAAGACATTTACTCTCTATCTTGTCAGGATCTAGTTATGTATCACATGCCAGAACTAAACATGCACACGAGCACTACCTAGTGAGAAGATTCTGAATTACTATTAACCACCATAACGGCTATGATCTCCTGAACAGCTTTGGCTAAGACAGGAACATTCTATCTGGTCAGAATCTCGAGATATTTTATATACGAATTTCAAGTGTATACTAGCGCCGCGCAGTGAAAAACTTCTGAACTACTGTCCACCAGCCAAAAATACTTGACCCCCTGAACAAGTTTGCCGCAGACAGTAACTTTCTATCTGCTCAGGATCTCGAGCTATTGTATGTGCGAAAATTGCACGTATAAACTAGCGTCACGTAGTGAGAATTTTCTGAACTACTCCTCTAACAAAAAGATCTTGGCTTCCTTAAAAACTTTGCCGAAGTCAGTAACTTTTTATCTGGTAAGGATCTAGAGATATTTTATACATGCGAGAATTTTACATGTATACTAACGCCACGAAGTGAAAAAATTCTGAACTACTGTACATCAACGAAAAAGCCTTGACCTTCGGAACAACTTTGCCGAAGACAGTAACTTTCTATCTGGTCAGAATCTCGAGATATTTTATATGAAAATTTCACGTGTATACTAGCGCCGCGTATTGAGAAAATTTTGATCTATTGTGCACCAAGAAATAGGCTTTGATCTCATCAACATCTTTGTCGATGACAGTAACTTTCTATCTGGTCATGATCTCGAGATATATCACATGCGATAATTTCACATGTATTCTAGTGCTACGTAGTGAGAAAATTCTGAACTACTCTCCACCAGCGAAAAGGTTATGATCTCTAAAACAACTTTGCCGAAAACAGCAACTTTCTATCTGGTCGGGATCTCGAGATTTTCCATGTTCCACACCGTTTACGCGGTTTGCATTCACATTTTCTCTATTATCCGCATTTTTTGCGGGTTAACTGTGATCAAAGTTTAGCTTGTTTTGTTAAAATCAAGTTTTTTAAGGAATACCCGTTGGTTTCATATCGATTGGTAGCTCGGCTGTAAAATGGAAATGGAAAACTCACACTGTTGTACAAAGTACAACGCGCGAGTACTCGTGTTACAAAAGTTGGCGCGAGTAACGGAGGGTTAAACCTCGATAAAACTTGCCATGTTATTTGGGTACTGCTTTACTCGATGACATTCAAAATAATCATTTTGTCGAAATGAATTTGTTTTTTTTTTGCCGTTGTGGATCGCTTCCGACTGACTATTTTGGGTTTGAAACACAAGCAATAATGAAGAACAACAAACGCGTATAAGGTTTTGCACCGTCGCACAGTGGGGTTGTTCTGGAAAAAAATACGGTCCAAAGTCTTTTCTCATCTTCATTGACGTTTTTGAGGGTAGGTTTCTTCGGTGAAGTTATTTGGACTGGTGACCCACTTCTTTTGAAATATACACCGGTTTTTAAATTAACGGGGTATTACCCTTAGAAAATCTTAATTTTTGGAAAATCTCGGTATTTTTCAAATAAAAATTCGGAGGGTTTAAAATTATGTTTTCCGAAAAAAATCTAAGTGCCTGTTAACAGTGCCACTGAACTGTCAAAAAGCTCTTTCGATGAACGCTGCAGAACCTAATTCGTCGATGAATACTGAACTTATTTGTTATTTTACTCGTACATAACAGTGAAAATTTTCAAAATAAACGCAATTCTTCCACAATGGATTGAAACGCTTGTGATGGCATGTGATGGTAAATGACAAAAACGAATGACATCACATGACATGGCTGTGGACTCAAGGACCACTATTCGTCCACAACAATAATGTGATTATTCCGGCTCCCCCGAACGAATTTCATCGCAAACGAAAGCTGTAGTTTAGACCCTGCTAATCGACTTAATTTCCACCACCACCACCACCATCTACCAGTCGGTCATTCTTTGCAATAAATGCAGCTGCTAATGTCCCACCACGTCCAAGTCGTCGTTATTCCGCAGCTAATGCGGTAAGCTGGAAAATTTCTCTGCAAAGTCAACGAAATCCTTTCGGAACGATAATGCTTTCGCTACAACTTGTGTCCAGCGCAGTTTGGAGCGAACCTTCAGAGTAGGATGAACCCAATGTCGTGCAATTAATGGAAAACAAGAATTCGGAACTACCTCCAACGGTGCCATGAGTCAAATTTGCTTGCTGATCACCTGATAGTTAACGTGTCACGTTCGGTCAGTGTTCGTCCGTTCTGGTTGTCCGGTGCTAGAGAAATCAATCTGTGGCTCCTACGGTACCCAGCTGGGCTCTGCAGAGCCGCATAGCTATAGCGGTAACATGAATGTGTGATGTGTGAGTGATTGACGTCCAAACTAAATCAGAGCAAAAGGTCACAACACACCATGCGGATGCTGCGGGTGAAGGGTTCGTATCGTGCTTGTACTCACCTCGCCATTGTGCGTCCACAAAATCAGCGGTGGCGGTTCCGGCAGATGTCGCACGATGCAGGTCAGGTTCACCGTCGAACCGGTGTCGATGTACAGATCCGGACCACCGACTATCGTTGTGATGGGTTCTGCAAGTGAGTGAAAAGAGAGCGAACATGAACAGAATTAGAACGCGTCTGAGCTGTGTGGAATCGTTTGTTAGATCCAACGGACGCTGGAGCTGGTGGTTATGTTTAATGCATTTGCAATCAGCTGACAAAATTTGTGACTTGGGTTTGCAATTTCGGGTGCGTGTGGTTTCATTGGGAAGCGGTAATTCAAATTTTCTCACCGGGTTCTGGCCGCGTGGATGGTGAATTGGGAGGGGTATGTACTTATGTGGCTTCTAATTCTATTGAAATTTAACATACAACAGTTCTATTGACGAGTAATATAGGTGAATTCCGTAGGCCATGAGCATCCTCATATTTTTCCCCATATTTACAAGTTTAAAATTTACCATGGAATAAAGGATCTGCAGCTAAAATCAAAATTCAATTGAGGAAAAGAAAAGCTGTATATTATGCGATACCTTATTCTGGTATCGATAAACATATTTGTTACAAAACAAAGTCGAAACAACATGACATTACTCATATCACATTGAAAGTCAATGACAATCAACAACAAATGAACTAATTATCATTAATTGAGTGGGCTTGTTGCAATTCTGGAACAACCGACGTTTAAATGCATTGCTTACATTTGGTATGTATGCCTTTTCACATGTTGCTGGGGAACGAGGTACCCAACACGCTAACTTGAAAGTACCAATCAATAAGTAAAAAAGTTCCATTTTGAAGAAAAGTGGCTAAACTAGTATTAGAAGTTTTTTTTTCATTAATGCGTAACTGTTACCCATTAATGGGAAAAAGATACTCATTAATGGGTAAACAAATTGCTTATTTAATGAGTTAACCCACTTTTCTTTTAAATAGGACTTTTTTACCCAATAATGGGTACTTTGAAGTTTGTTTAAAAATTGACTTCACTTTCACTCATCATGTGGCTTCCATGGGGTAAAATTAAATTAAAGATAAAAACTCAATTTTGAGTAATCCACAAACGAAGGTGATGAAGCACACAAAAATGAGAGCATGAAAGGCAGCGCAGGTTGCTATGATTTTTATCCAAAATTAAGTTAAAACCATATTTTTTAATTTTTTTTTTTAATTTTTGAGTTTTTTAAACTCAATCTTCAGTGTTTTTTTTTTCTTACCATGTTTGTTAATCTATTACCCAAATTTGGGTAATAGATTAACAAACATGGTAGTTTTCTTCCTGTCAGTTGCCAATGTGGCATGTAAAGAGGGATGGAAGATATAATCTGCATTTTCTTTTATTTGTTTGAATTCCAGAAGACTTTATTGATATCTTCGATTTATTGGTGGTCTTTAAAATAATTGTCATCCTGCCATCTTGAGATAAAAACCTTGCATCAACCTGAAGTGTGGAATGAATATCGCGCGCACTTCATTGAAATTGGAGTCCCTGGCCATAGCCCACCATCGCCTTACCTTTAATACGGTACTGTTCAGGGAAGCTTCGAAAGCTTAAGGGAAGTACAGATTTTTAGGGAAGTTTTAAAATCAGTAAGCGAAGTTCCGATAAATTCAGGACAGTTCCATAAACTTCAGGGAAAAAACAAGAACCCGTGTGAAGTTCCGGGAATTTCAAGGAACTTTTAAAAAACTTTCAGATAATTTCAGAGAAATTTAAGGGTTTTCCGGGCTGGTTCATGTCAGGGTAATACCGAAAACATCAGAAGAATCGCGATAATTTCAAGGAAATTGAAGGACAGGAGCTTCATTTAAATTTCAGATAGGTAAGCATGAGCATGAGCATGAGCATGATTGACCGCCCACGGTTGCTACTCTGTTATTGCCAGACCAGCTGTAATTACACAGAGAACCAATATAGGCGATGCTTGGGGCTAGCAATCATCCTCAATGTGTAAAAACTGGTGATCTCAAACTAGGCAATACCAGCGCCGGCCGCGCCCGAACACAGGTCAAGAAAGGAAGGGGTAGGAATGTGTTGACGTGACACTCGCTTTGATGGAAGCCGAGAAAACCTCTGCACTTCCACGAGGAATTACTGGGATGTTTGGTAAAAGGGTTGGGTTGGGTGTGCACTAGGGTTCGTTTTGGTAAACGATAAGCTGAATTGATGTCCTATAAATCATATAACGTGAACGAGCTTGGGATTGAACCCACGGTCTTCTGCTCAGTAAGAAAAAACGTTTGCCACAAGGCTCCTTTTTTTATCATCGAGTTGCTGTTATTACCATGTAGTCATGTTGACAAATAAAACGATTGACGAATCTTGAATGTGGATGGGCTTGAGATTAGACTCATGATGTTCTGCTCAGTAAGCAAAACCGGTTGCTCTAAGGCCGCCGAGCCCCTCATATCACATTATAGCGTTACTCAAGTTTTTATGACTATTCAGACCCAGCACCGACGACAACGAAAAGTTTTACGAAATATTCGATAAACAAGCGATCTAACCATACATTTTTAATATGAAAGGATCTGGGACCGCGTTTTTCTGCTCAGTAAGCAAGCCACTGCAACCGACGATCTTTGAAATCCTTAAACTAAAAGCTATGAAAGAGGCCTTCATTAAGATCCATTTTCACGCGACGTTAAATGTTTCGATTTTCTCTTTACGCATGGTTCAGGTAATCATAACAAGCTATGACCGACGTGACGATTGTTTAAGACCTAGTTGAACAAGCTATTCAAATGAAATTACGTTCTCGAATTTCACTTGGCATGTAATGAACAATAGAAATACGCAATAATTCATATTTTCAGCGATTGGTGGTTAATTTTAAATATACTAACGGTACTGCCTACGACTACGACGGCGTTTACAACAACGACAACAGTGAATTTGTAACTTACCATTTGTCTAGGATATAACACCTTTGCCCGGCACCTCCACTGGTTCTTGATGTCCGCTATCTGTCAATGTTTGCAAAAATATCGCATAGCAATTACCTTCCAATACCAATACTTCCTGTATTGCCATGGTCATCTGGGAGGAGGGTCGCATCTAGTGCTTTCCCCAAGAACTGTTCACGGCCACCAGCTTCTGCCCGTCCAGTCTTGGGCGTATCCAGCGATGCATCCTTCAGATTACTTACAATCTCCGACACTCAATCAAACAACGCAGATAGCGTCAAATCTTCTGTTGCTTGCAAACATGATGAATCATGTTTTCTTTCTCGATTCTAAAACTTCTCGGAAAGCGAGCGCTAATCCGACAAATGCAGCCGAAAACTATGAAAGCTAATGCACGCACAAAACAGAGAAGAAACTTAAGACACAACCGTATCCAAAGGCGTTCGAAACTCGACTCCATTCCATATCGCAGTCACAGTTTTTAACTGATAATCTATTGGAACCCATCAATCATTACATAGAATGAATAAACCTTCTGAGATGGATACAATAAACCGTACCGTGCCGATTTGTTTCAGTGTACACACCAGGAAACCCCAAAGACCCACGGGACCCTTTCAGCAGTCCACCGATGGTGTGAAAAGCCTAGCTCAATTTTTTTCCACCGTTGTCCAACACTAATTAGTGATGCCTACCACCTACCTCGGACATTACCCCGGCTAGAAAAACGACATTTTCCCACCGATTATGTCGTCATCTTGAAAAACCCTTGTCGACAAAGCACCGTGAAATCGTTAATCCAGCTCAAAACACCATTTAAAAGTGCTCCCTTCTTTGTGCGAAGGTTTATCCCTGGCCTGCGTGCTGGACATTACCATTTCTGAACGTAAGTAATCCTTCTCAGAAGCTCGCCAACAACGGTGACTTGACTGGTGCTGCTGTTTGGAAAGAACCAGCCATCAGCAGCCGGTGCGGAGGAAAAACTTTGTAAATGAGAAAGATACTTTAACTACTTTTTAACGAGGTCGTTCATGGATGGAGGGATCCATTGTGTGTTGTCGTCGGGCGGTTGAGAGAGTAAAGGGAAATCGTTATTTTCGTGTCGTTTTTAAATGGTTGGTAACGAACAAAGCGTGTAGGCCAGACAAAAAAGTACGGATACTGAAATAAACAAAACCCCGCACCCCAGCAACATAAATCTTGATTTGTAATTAGAAGATCTAGGGTCCGGCGAGGAAGAAACCAAAAATTGCACCATCTCGGTTGAGTGTCACCGGCAGAATTACTCCCCCCCCTTTCCTACGCCATGCCCAGTTCAATTCTGTGGGAAATTGCTGGTGAAAGCGGAAACCAGACCTTTCTCCCTGTCTCTAGAGATAGGTTGTGAAAATATAGCATTGCAACCATTAATTCACCGCAAAGCAACGCTAAATAGAGATTTATTGTCCGGGACCGGCAGGCCACTCGTTTCATTATGTGGACAGTTAGCGGAAAAGTTATGTGTTTACACACGACCGAACTCGCGTGGTGTTCCGCTGATGCCGAATCAGCGGGCCCCATGTGGAAGCTTCATCCCTTGGCCACACATTTCTATCAGATGAGCGTAGACACTATATTGACACACGGGATTTCAATGAGGAGTGCGCGGGTGGCCGTTCTATTCAAGAGAGCTTGTCAGTCTGGTCGCCATAGGTGGTGTGGTTGATTTCCAATCGAGTGGTGCCGCTCTGTTGACAGAACAGCTTGATGCACTGCTCGCTCTGCTACTGTTCGGATTCAGTGCCTGCGATATTGGGTTTTGGGGATTTTTTGTATGTAGATCTCGCTGAGAATTGCGTGTTTCATGTTTTCGAATGGCATTTCACATGGAGGAAGCTATATCAGCTAGCTATGCGAGTCGGTTGATTTATCTCATAGACGGATGTTGGTTGCGCTACGTTAGTGCCGCATTAACGGTAGGGCGGTGGTGGGCTAAGTCAGGGCCCCTAATTTAGAGAGGGCCTCCAGCTCGCAGACATCAATCATATCCTTCACCATAATACGTTTCAAGAGATTAACCGCTGCTTAGTTTTGTTTTTGTATCGAACACTAAAGCTTTGAAAATTCGATGGATGTTGGGTAGGAGGGTTGGGATTACAGCAGGGTTCGTTTTGATAAACGATAAGCTGAATTGATGTCCTAACGATCATATAACGCGAACGAGTTTGTGATTGAACCAACGGTCTACTGCTCAGTAAGCAGTCATTCTTGCCTTCATTGGAAGGAACCGATTCTTATTGAAAGGTACCGCTATTTATACCCTTCGGAGTGTTGAAACACCCTCCAAAGGCGCGCCCCTTTGCAAGTCAAAATTGGATTCCTTAGCAACAAAATTAAGGAATGACACTGACACTGACCATGCATCAGAACCCTAGTTTTAACCATTTCAAACTAGGGAACAACGAATAGAAAATTAGGAATCACATGGATGAAGACCAACTTACTATGTAATTGTTTCCTTGTTTCAAGATCATCCTCGATGGACAAAGTCCAGTCTTGTCACTATTAACAAGGCATAAATAACTACAAGGGACATCCCTATGGGGTTGTACGCAATAGTGATGTAGGACTACGTGGTCTTATATAATAAATCTTATTTGTTAATTGCAGCAGGAGCTTGTGTTTTGTGTAGGAATAGGAATTTGAGCGGGGTTCTCTCTGTTTATACTCTTTAGTATGACGCGCTTGACAAAGATGACCCACAGTGACTCACGAAGAGCTTCTGATTCCGAACAATAGCGGTGTGGCTTCTTCCTTCTTCTATGGAAGACCATGTGGGCTGCAGCTCGCTGCTTGCAGGCAGCCTTTCGTTGTGTACTGGAGAACACCAACACTCACTACGCGGTGATTGAATAAACACCGTTTGGTGAGACCGGATGGAATTCGACTTTGAAATCTGTGTTAGGGAAATCGCTTTTCGGAAGCAATTTAAAATTTGAATTATTATAGCAACAGTTGTACATTCGTGCAATTTTCAAAAGCGACATTTAAAAATTTCAGTCTTAATTTTAACAGATTCGTAGAAAAAATCCTATCGATTGGCGTATTGAGACTTGAAATCCATCATCTCTGGATCAAAATCAGACCACTTGCATGCCGCGAGCGACTTTGGTTTTTGAAATGGCACCTCCAATGTTGCCTTGAAGTGCATGGTATGTTAGATTTAAACGTATCTAAATAGAGCTGGAGTTAGGCGTAACAGCTTTTGTAATCAATGACTTCCCTCGATGATTTTTATGAATTCAAGGCACGCCTACGCAAACCGCTGGGTAGGAGAAGTCTTATCCTACCTGATGGTGATGTTGATTTACGTGGGTGAGCTTCAACTTTTAAGACATTATCGAAATAAGTAATGGTTTAAAAAAGCTGTTACGCCCTAATAACAACTCTAACCTTGATATGAGAACTGACATCCGATTGATTACCTTGACAAATGTCCAGAAAATACTCTTTTACAAATTTATGGTGGTCCTCAAAAGGACCGTTTTGCCCTGATGGATGAGTAATGATGAGCTATTAGGGTGTTAAACACAGATGAGGCTGGTGAGCTGTATGTTGTTAGGAATGAGGGTGACGCGCTTGGCATAGATGGCCCACAGTGACTCACGAAGAGCTACTGATTCCAATCAATAGCGGTGCGGCTTCTTCCTCTTTCTATGGAAGCTCATGTGGGCTGTAGCTCGCTGCTTGAAGGCTGCCTTTCGTTGTGTACTGGAGAACAATGTTCAACGCCACGCACCGCAAGCTCTGCTGCTGCTGCTGCTGCTGCTGATGATGATGATGATGATGCCGACGACCAGACACCACCACACGGTAATAGAACTGAATCCGATCAGCGGTTGAGGCCAGCCTTGATAGCTAGCTGCTTGCGGGGAGCCTTTCGTTGTGAACTGGAGAATACTACCACTCACCACGTGGTGATTGGATAAACACCGTTTGGTGAGACCGGATGGAATTCGACTTTGAAATCTGTGTTAGGGAAATCGCTTTTCGAAGGCAATCGGTGATAATTTTATCAATAATAAGAACATTTGCACATTCGTGAAATTTTCAATAGTGAAATGTTTAGAAATTATAAAGTCTTAAATTAACAGATGCGTAGACATATTTCTGATCGATTGGTGATAAAATTATTGAAATTGGTCAAGAGGCAGCTGAGCTATTAAAGTTCAAAATCTTTCATAATTCTGTTACATGTTATATTTTTGGTTTTCACAAAGTGTACCCCCATATACAAACCACAGACGTGGACCTACGTAAAAAGCAACAAGGACTAAGATGTGTTCCTTTGAATACTGAAAAACCCTCCTCCCTTAGTTTGAAATAGTCAGGACTAGGACTCGGTGGCAGAACTTAAATCCAAATTTTCCTGATAATTTTTATTCAGTAATCGATTTTAATAGAACATTTAAAAAAAATCAGTAGCTTGAAATGTTTTTTTTTTATTCTGGTTCGGAATATACAAATTTTCCGGAAATTTTAAACTTGATGAAGATTTTGTAATTCTGGGCTAAAATTGACTGTACTTCAATAAATTTTCTAGAACCGGGAGTTAAATCCCCTGCACAGATTTGAATGCTCATTGAATTTGATTATAATGTCAAAAGATCATTCCAAAAAAGGGGGAAACAAAATCTTTGAGGAAAAAACTAAGCGTAATCTTCTTTTAAGGTAGTTCTAAGGAATAATAGATTTCATACGAAACCTGAGATACTTTTGAGTAGAACTTTAAAAAAATCTGAATTGAATTCAAAGTGTATTTTAATCAAAGCTCATTGAAATTTCTGATGATTATTCCATGACAATTCAGAACAGAACCCTTTGGGGAACCCCAAAGGAAAAACCAACGGCAATCTGAGGATTGTTTCAACAAGTTTGTGGCGGAGAACAATTCCTTCGAAATTTAGTATGCTAAATGGAAGATAACAATTACATCTGAGTAAAACTCCAGAGGACTTATTCTTCAAAGGAATTCGAAAAAGTATTCCAAGAGTAAACTCTATTTTAAGAAATCCAATGATATTTTTTGTGAGGACGACTGCAAATGAATTCTTATAAAACTTTCAATGTGAGTAGAGTTAAAGGAAAGAAGTGAATTTCACAGGAAATCCTGAAATTAATTCAATGAAGATTCGGAGGTTTAATCCAAAAGGTGTCTTACTGAGAAGAATTAAAGAATATGTAATTCAGAGGGTAGTCCCATCGTTCCAAGGAATATTTCTAAGAAGTTCAGAAAAGCATTCTTAAGATATTTCGGTGATTTTTTTCAGCATTCAAGAAGCGTTCGAAACGAATTCTAACGGGATTTTAGGAAAATTTCAGGAATTTGGAATAATTTCATGGAAACTTTGGGAGAACACAAAGTGAACGCAGGGTGTTGGTCCCGGCCCATGTGTGTTGAATGGGTGCGATATCCTGCGCAGGTGTGGAAGCTGCCTCAATGGATGGCAATCGATGTCCGCGGTGATTGGCACTAGATTGCGGAACAGAAACCGACGTTAAATAAAGGAAAGAAGAAGAAAAAGAAGATTCATTTTATAAACGCTCACGGAACTTTGGCATACATCACTAATTTCCTTGAACTTCTCTGGATATTTCTGAAATCGTCTATGCTTATCTGAGGTTCACTAAATATTCATAATTGCCTGCCGCTTATGATGTTTTTGGCTCACTAAACTTTTTGCTAATTTCCTTCATTAACCCAACAAGTAACCCACCACTTTGAAACTATCTGATCGTCCTCGATGTACTCGGGACTTCACTGAATATCATGAAATTACCGAAAAGTTTCTAAATGTTATGCTGGAATTTTTGAAGATACTGCTTTTTTTTTAATTAGTGGAATTGCTTTGAAGTTCTCTAATCAACTTCATTAAATTTTCGACAATTTTTGAAGATCTCAAAATTCCCTTGATAAGCATATCCAAATCTTAAAATACTCCCACATCCTGATGGTATTATGACTTCCCTTACTTTCTAGAAATTGTGCTGAACATTATAGGAACCTTTTGTAAGTCTCTGCAAATTTTCTTAATTTAATGGGATGCTCTGAAGCTATCTGGTCGTTCTCGATTTACTCAGGTTTTTGCTAAATACCATGAAACTATCTGACGTGAACTGGTCGAGGTTTCAAGCCTCTTCCATTGTTCACTGTCAAAGGCGACGCCAGCCAAACTTTTCCGCGATCCACACCAGCGGCTGTCCGCTTTAAAAATCGTTAACAGAATAGCTAGTCTGAACGGGCTCGATTGACTAGTTCACACATCTTATCGCACTCTTCCAACCCAAAGGCTTATTCTAATTCTTTATTTCATCTTCCTCACTTCGCATCTTATGCATTAGTCGTTTCGAAGCCGATCTTCGATTGCCACTACACAGGCATGGATCATATTCGTGTATTCGGAGCTTTCCGAAGAGCAAGTTGAATCCAATCTCGGTGCGTATCTGTCAATAAGCTATTCGTGTACGTAGACGCTCAGTGCTGCCAAATTCAACTAGCGGACTTCACACCAAATGAAGGTTAATTGATTTTTCTTTAATTACTACCATGTCACCAGTGATGCAAAATATCATGACACTCACGTGACACTCGTCTACGCATTAACCGACTTTCGCTGACAGAACGTTTTGTCAAGCAGTGAGAGGTAGAGCCATGGCAAACAACAATCACCAGTTGGAGTCGCTGCTCACAAGCAAAACGTTACTCTCGCTGCTGATGATGAAAAGCACAACGAAAACAGTGAAGACTTCTGCAGTACGATCATGAGAAAAAGCGAATCGACAGAAGAAAATTAAAACAATGCCAACGCATTCCAAGTTCGTCTCGGCAGGCGCGACTGTATGAGCTCCAAACAAAGTAGGCAACATTAAACGGAAGCTGTTGGGCTCACTCAGCAACACACTCACATAAGCAAGCAGAGCAGCAACTGCTTCAAAACAAGCACAAATGAGTGTCGTGATTGTCGGGAATGACCAGATCGGCGAAGGATCACAACAGAAGACGACATTCACCAGTTGCTTTTTACTTCTTTTGTCAACTTGATGGATGGTCATGGAGAGAGCTTCGATGAGCACATTGATAGGAATATACAAAGCGTTACTACCATCAGCTGTTTGAAGATCGTGATTGTGATAGGTCGCAACTCTGCATGTCACATATACTACACTATCTAATAGTTTCTAAATTTCTTAGAAAATCTCTGGAATTTCAGGAACATATAGCATGTTTTTAAATTAAAGGAACTGCCTTGAAGTTCTCGAATCAAATTTTCGCCAATTTGTGAAGATATTGAAATTTCCATGATAATCACATAAAATTCTTAAAATACTCTCACATATCCTTGATGTAAATATGGTGTAGTGGTAAGCGTGATTACCTCTCACCCCAGCAGGCCTGAGTTCAATCCCAGTCGGTGCCGCCAGGATGTTTTGAGGCATTACATCTCTGATCACGCCTTTCTTCGGAAGGGAAGTAAAGCCGTTGGTCCCCGGTTCATGAGTTGATGAGTCGATAGGTAGGGTGCAGGTGTGGGAGCTGCCTCTCTGGCGTCGGTAGCATTGGTGCTCAGCACGGAAAACAAGATCGACGGAAAACAAAACAAGGAAAAATAAATAAAAATACTATCGGTGCTTTGCTGAAGATTCCGGGATTTCCGTGAATTTATCGATACTTCTGTAAGCTTTTTGCAATTTCATTAAAATTATTTGAACGGTTCTTTGCTTATCTGACTGGTCCAGATCAGTGATGCATGCCTGAAGCTCACAAATCAACAGGGTGTCCCACATCAAATTGCATCACAGAAAAAACGCTTTCTCTTGAAAATTTGAGTATAAGTCGTTTAGAGTGTATTGTTTACACTCTATTTTTATCACTGTCAGTTTTTCGAAAGTTGGAAAAAGTAGCGTCACCCGAAAAGCAACGTCGCGAGTTGATTTTGCCCAAGCACCTGAAAAATCCTCAACTCTCTCATCGGCACATCGGAAAACAACTCGGAATCGTGCAGTCAACGGTGAGTCGTGTGATTTAACGTTACTACGAAACTCTGAGCATCGAATGGAAGGAGAAATGCGGTCAGAATGGATGTTCTATTAGTGCTCAGGATCACAAGCGTGTCGTGAAAGCGTTTAAGCGGAATCCCAATGCTTCGGTCAGGGATGTGGCCAAAAAGTAGAATCTATCCAAGTCTTTCGTTCAGAGAGCAAAGGAACAGGAGGGACTGCATACGTAGGCTCCAAATCGTGACGAACGGAAAAATACGGTGGGAAAGTCATGGCCTCAGAAACTGTACACCTACATGCTGACGAAGCCTCATTGTCTCATCATGGATGATGAGACTTCCCAAGTAACAATTTCGGTTTTATGAGGGTTCTGTAGACCAAGATTTAGACTTGTAGTATGCTTTAAAACCTCAATAAAGCTTTCAATGTTACTTGGGTTACGTCAAGGCGGAATTCCGGAAGCTTCCAGGGCTACTGTTCTTCACCGCCCAGCACAAGTTTGATGTTCCAGAGGAAGTAAGGAAGCAGAAACTTTCAAAGTTTGCCAAGAAATACATGATTTGGCAAGCGATCTGCTCATGTGGCAAACGGGGTGCGCCGTTCGTGACAGTGGACTGGGAGATTCACCTCAAGGAGTGTCTACAGGAGCGTCTGCTTCCTCTGTTGAAGCAACACGAGGGCCCTACGATATTCTGGCCGGATCAAGCTTCGTGCCACTATTCAAATGTTGTCTTGAAGTGGTACGAAGCCAACGGGGTCACTTTCGTACCCAACACACCGGAACTAAGGCCCATCGAAAAATACTGCGCTTTTATGAAGGAGGTCAAATCTGAGGAAGACATGAAGAAAAAGTGGGTGTCCATACAGAAGAAGCTGCAGTCAGACGATCGCGTGGCACACATCGAGAGTGGCCTGCTTTTGTCGACAGCCGAGTGAACACTCAAAATAATATATTTTAAACGTATTTAAAAATAGCTTTCCTATTGTAATTCGTCGTGGATAAGGTTCCAAAGGGTGACATCAAGACCTACACTGGCGACTTGAATGCAAAGATCAACATCGACAACACGGACTATGAGCTTCGGCTCCGAAAACGGTGAGCTGTTTGCAGAATTTAATGGAAATAACGACTGATGATCGGGGATTCGCTCTTCTCCCATCGGCCAGTGCACAAAGTAACGTGGCTTTCCCGTGATGGACAAACCGAAAATCAGATCGACCACATCTGCATCAGCCGAAAATGAAGACGGAGCCTTCTTGATGTCCGGAATAAACGCAGCGCCGACATTGCGACCTTCTAATCGGCGTGATTCACCTACGCAGCGACGGGAGGAGAGACTCGGGCGGCGGTTCAATACACGCCTGAAGATCCAGCGGTTAAAAAGGTCTTTCGTTGAAGAACTTGAGACTCGAGCTCCGGACGTTTCAGAAAGTGGCAGCGTAGACGAAAAATGGACAGCCATCAAGAATACCTTTATAGCGAGAACAACCTGGGTGAGTTGCGCACCCAGACGAAAAGTGGATCACTGTTGAAACCTGGCGGAAGATTGAGGAGCGTAGAAAAGCAAAAAACCGCGATAGAGCGGGCGAGAACCAGAGGAGCCAAGAACGAAGCCCCTCAACAGCTCTAGAAAAGGAAGTCAATCGCTCTTGCAGACGAGACAAGCGAGCGTGGGTGCACTCCCTGGCCGACGAAGGGAAGAAAGCCGCAAACACTGGCGATATACGCCTCCTCTACGATATCTCACGACGCCTGAGTGGAGCAAGGATGAACCCGAGGATGCAAGTGAAGGACCCCAAGTAACACAAATGCAGAGAATTATGTTGAGTAAACTGCTTTACAACCAAAACCAGTCATATAAAGGTTATATAAACTGTTATAGAACATGTGTGTTGCTTGGGACACGACTGGACAGTTGCTTACCGACCCCACTGACCATCTGAAACGCTGGTCTGAGCACTTCGAACAACTTCTTCAAGCTTCGACGGCCAACCGCCATCAACATCTCGGCATGATCCACCTAGGGTGCGGCGCATCACTCGCGTCAATTCCGAGGCCCCATCACGGCAGGAGATTGAAGCAGCTATCCGAAGCATGAAATCTAACAAGGCTCCAGGGGTCGATCGCATATCAGCAGAGATGCTCAAAGCTGACCCCATGCTATCCGCACAAATGTTGCATCAACTATTCTGTAATATCTGGGACACCGCGACTTTTCCGGCCGACTAGATGCAGGGCATCTTAGTGAAGGTCCCAAAGAAGGGGGATCTGACTGTGTGCGACAATTGGTGAGGCATCATGTTATTGTGTATTTTTCTCAAAGTTCTGTGCAAAGTTATCCTGAATCTGATACAGGAGAAGATCTTGTGTGGACCATATTGTCACGCTCCGCATCATCCTGGAGCAGGTCAATGAATTCCAATAGTCCCTTTATTTGGTATTCTTTGTTTACGAAAAAGCTCAATCACGAGAATCTGTTGGGCGCCCTGAGACGCAAGGGAGTCCCGGATAAAATCGTCAACCTCATCGAAGCGCAGTATCAGGCTTTCACTGTTACTCATCGTTATCGACGAGATCATGGTAGGTGCAATTGACCGTGTAACGAACCGTGGGCTACTTTGGCAGCCTATCACCATGGAGCATCTCAACGACTTCGATTTGGCTGATGATGTTGCTCTACTAGCACAACGGCGCTCTGATATGCAGAGTAAGCTCAATGACCTAGCCGAACGCTCCTCTGCGGCGGGTCTCACCATCAACGTCAACAAGACCAAATCGTTGGATGTCAACACGGGCAATCCTTTCAACTTTACGGTAGCAGAGCAAGCAGTGGAGAAGGTCGAAAGTTTCCAATATCTTGGCAGCCAAATAGCGTCGGACGGCGGGGCCAAGAGCGACAAAAGTGCAAGAAGTCAGATAAGTCAACGCACCAAAATCCGAATTTTCAACTCGAACGTGAAATCTGTGTTGTTATACGCCAGCGAGACGTAGTGTGCATCAGCGGAGAACACTAAAAAGCTGCAGGTCTTCATCAACCGATGCCTGCGGTATATAATTCGTGCCTGGTGGCCTCACAACTGGATCTCGAATGCCGAGCATGGACGATGTCATCAGAAGCCGATAGCAACAGTAATTCGAGAGTGAAAGTGGAAGTGGGTCGATCACACACTTTGGCGGGGCGGAAACGAAATCTCCAAGCAAGCGCTGGATTGAAGTCCGGCAGGACATTCCAGCAGAGGCAAACCCAGGGGCTCATGGCGGCGGAGCCTCAACAAGGAAATAAAGCAAGTCGATAGGAATCTGACCTGGGCCCAGGTCAAGGCAAAAGCAAGCAGCATTAATAAAATTTTAATTTTTCGATTGTAATCCTTCATTAAAGTTCTGGAAAACTCATGGAATT
The DNA here is from genome assembly GCF_037179485.1 of Ochlerotatus camptorhynchus. Taxonomy (NCBI): domain Eukaryota; kingdom Metazoa; phylum Arthropoda; class Insecta; order Diptera; family Culicidae; genus Ochlerotatus; species Ochlerotatus camptorhynchus. The sequence goes on along the minus strand of NW_027040507.1, from coordinate 1,909,590 downwards.
TTATCAAGCCAAATGAGAAGAAATTATAGACAGTATTCAGAAAAAATGGATCAAATTTTAAGACAACCAATTTACCCCACAGCCTCTACTTCGGAATAGTTGCTATGTACATCCGGTTTCGATGTCAATAATGGCATCGTTTAGGTATATGCCAGAATAAAACCACGTAGACTAGCTTGAAAATTCTCAAGAGATAACTTTCACGGATCTGACACAAATCTCCATTACAGGTTCCATGCATCACTAGGTACACACCTTCTACCGCTGCGGGTGAGGCGTTAACCTGTTAGGAAACCCCATCGATCTACCCATGGAACACACTCATCGTTTAAATCTCAATCGAGCATTTTATGGGCTAAGACGCTCAGCTTCTGCACCGAATCCAAAATCATAGATCCGGAAAGATGTGACTTTTCCTCCTGGAAGCTATGCTTTTGTCACCCCGCTCAAGGCCGTTATAGTGCCTCAGTGGCTTAGACCTTCTGACTCCCAGGACATTAATTAAACTCAAGTGCTTCTGGGTGGCGATTTTCCACTGGAACTGAATCTCATTATCTTATTTACGCTCATTCGTCGGCGTTGGTGGAGCTGGGATGGAAACGGAAAGCACTTGAAGAGGCTTTCATAAACTCAAGAGGACTTGACGACACTGCCGGCGTCAGTGATGATGATGATGGGGCAGAGAGATAATTTAGTGGAAAAACCGACTTTTTGCTGTAATTTCGGTTGATTCCAGTCACATCGTATCTCCCGGCGAAGAACTTCCCGCTTTAATGCCAATCTCTTCATGGTGTAATTGAAAATGACCCTTATTTATATACCCTCACGCAGTGTCACAGAGCGACGGAACGACGATTGATCGTCGTTTTCTTCGTTAAGTAAAACATATTACCCACATTTAACCCATCCGGCAGAGTGTGGCAGCTAGGAACGGAGAAGAGGTCTAGTCGTTTGGCAGCTAAAAGGGTCTGCCGGAGGCAGCAAACCGTGTCACTCAGTCCCATTAATTTTCTGAAGAGATCGTCCGAAAAAAGGAACGAAATGGGGCAGACCCCGTAGGCGGATTCCTGTCCTGCGGTTGATATCGTTTCATATTCTATGATAGTTGGCAAGCAGAGAACGGGACGGGAAATGCTTCTACCGAGAGGTTGTACCTATTTTCTAAATGAAAGCATCGTTAGACTGGTTCAGAAAAACTCTTGTCCTTTTTGCAAGAAGCATTCATCCACATTGAGTTCAACGTTGGAACCCGTCTGGTATTTTCTCACAAGCACGTTAAATTCATGCGACCGGCTCATAAAAGCACGCAGAGGCTATATTCCGGCTGGAATGTCTCCACCGCACCATCTTCTTGAATGCTTTTGCTATCGGTCGCATATTTCCCGGCGCTAGATCCACATGCTTTTGTGAAGCGATGCGTGCATGCTAGGAGCAAAGCCGAAGAAACCGAGGAAAATTATGAAAGAACCACCAGCACCCACCAGATCAACCTACTTACCGACGACGGACAGTGTCATGGAGTATCCCACCGGGGGCGTTGTGGATATCTGACACTCGTACACTCCGGAATCTCGTGGTTGCGGGTACAGCACCTAGAAGAAAAACGAGGGAGAGAGGAAAAAGATAATTGAGTTGTTGTTGTTGTTGATGCGGTTCGGTTTTGTGGGCTTGCGGAATGAATGAGAATGGACCGTCGGGATTCCATTTCCAGTCCATGTCGATGACGAAGGAACACCGGGTTCCGCTTGGGATACTAAGAACTTTATTGGCGGTATAAAAATCAAGCTAAGATTTTATCTAATATTTCATAAGATTCGCAGGGCATTCCAAGATTTTTGATTTGTGTTGCATACATTTTCAATCAACTACAAACTGAATATGTTAGTAAAAGAATTACAATGTAAGTAAAAGATACGAGAAAACTGTATGAAATCACAACACATACAGATTGATACGTAAATCAACTGCATGCGCATTAGACTGATGCAAAATTTGAAATTTTCGCTCCACAGTGCTCAAACGGTTCCACATTGGGCCCTGATTAGCCTCCAAAAATTTGAACTCATTTAGTAAGAAACTGACGCAAACCATTTGAAGTTTATATGGGAATTACTATGGAAAAACCATAATTTCGGTTCATATCTATCTCAAAATTCACCAGTTCACTCTACTTTAGAAAATGATAGCTGAGTTTGTTGAAAAATTTTTCAACTACAACTTTGTTCAATACCACTTTTCGATCAAATGTAAGGAACAAAAATTATTAAGGATTCAAGTCACTGATGTCTTATGATTATGCTCAATCAATTGTTCAGCAGGCAACATTGGTGTTTATGGCGCGTAGAATAGAGGACAAAATCATAGCTACTATGTCACACAGCAGAATACAGTGTTGCCCACAATCAGCGTTGCCAGGTCATTTTCAGAAAAATCTGGACCAGGTAAAATATAAAATCTGGAAAAATCTGGAATGCTCCAAAAATCCTCTTTTTAACATAATGCTATTGAAATCAAAGTGATGGGCCAATCTATATATATATATGTATATAAAAATGAATTTCTGTCTGTCTGTCTGTCTGTCTGTCTGTCTGTCTGTCTGTCTGTCTGTCTGTCTGTCTGTCTGTCTGTCTGTCTGTCTGTCTGTCTGTCTGTCTGTCTGTCTGTCTGTCTGTCTGTCTGTCTGTCTGTCTGTCTGTCTGTCTGTCTGTCTGTCTGTCTGTCTGTCTGTCTGTCTGTCTGTCTGTCTGTCTGTCTGTCTGTCTGTCTGTCTGTCTGTCTGTCTGTCTGTCTGTCTGTCTGTCTGTCTGTCTGTCTGTCTGTCTGTCTGTCTGTCTGTCTGTCTGTCTGTCTGTCTGTCTGTCTGTCTGTCTGTCTGTCTGTCTGTCTGTCTGTCTGTCTGTCTGTCTGTCTGTCTGTCTGTCTGTCTGTCTGTCTGTCTGTCTGTCTGTCTGTCTGTCTGTCTGTCTGTCTGTCTGTCTGTCTGTCTGTCTGTCTGTCTGTCTGTCTGTCTGTCTGTCTGTCTGTCTGTCTGTCTGTCTGTCTGTCTGTCTGTCTGTCTGTCTGTCTGTCTGTCTGTCTGTCTGTCTGTCTGTCTGTCTGTCTGTCTGTCTGTCTGTCTGTCTGTCTGTCTGTCTGTCTGTCTGTCTGTCTGTCTGTCTGTCTGTCTGTCTGTCTGTCTGTCTGTCTGTCTGTCTGTCTGTCTGTCTGTCTGTCTGTCTGTCTGTCTGTCTGTCTGTCTGTCTGTCTGTCTGTCTGTCTGTCTGTCTGTCTGTCTGTCTGTCTGTCTGTCTGTCTGTCTGTCTGTCTGTCTGTCTGTCTGTCTGTCTGTCTGTCTGTCTGTCTGTCTGTCTGTCTGTCTGTCTGTCTGTCTGTCTGTCTGTCTGTCTGTCTGTCTGTCTGTCTGTCTGTCTGTCTGTCTGTCTGTCTGTCTGTCTGTCTGTCTGTCTGTCTGTCTGTCTGTCTGTCTGTCTGTCTGTCTGTCTGTCTGTCTGTCTGTCTGTCTGTCTGTCTGTCTGTCTGTCTGTCTGTCTGTCTGTCTGTCTGTCTGTCTGTCTGTCTGTCTGTCTGTCTGTCTGTCTGTCTGTCTGTCTGTCTGTCTGTCTGTCTGTCTGTCTGTCTGTCTGTCTGTCTGTCTGTCTGTCTGTCTGTCTGTCTGTCTGTCTGTCTGTCTGTCTGTCTGTCTGTCTGTCTGTCTGTCTGTCTGTCTGTCTGTCTGTCTGTCTGTCTGTCTGTCTGTCTGTCTGTCTGTCTGTCTGTCTGTCTGTCTGTCTGTCTGTCTGTCTGTCTGTCTGTCTGTCTGTCTGTCTGTCTGTCTGTCTGTCTGTCTGTCTGTCTGTCTGTCTGTCTGTCTGTCTGTCTGTCTGTCTGTCTGTCTGTCTGTCTGTCTGTCTGTCTGTCTGTCTGACCCTTATAGACTCGGAAACTACTGAACCGATTGGCGTGAAAATTTGTATACAGGGGTTTTTGGGGCCGTGGAAGGTTCTTATGATGGTTCGAGACCCCTCCCCCTTCTGTAAGGGGGGGCTCCCATACAAATTAAACAGAAATTTCTGCATAGCTCGAGAACTCATCAAGCAAATGGAACCAAATTAGGCATGTGGGGGCGAGTGTGGGGGTATATGGAGATAATCATAGGGGGTAGCCCCTTAGATAATAGGGAGGGGGGCTACGTACAATATAGCATGCTTTTTTTCAAATCGGCGCATAAACTCAAGCATATATTGAATCCCGAGCAAGACCGGGCACACTCAGCTAGTCTCCAATAAAAATAGGTCAGTATGATCATCTGAAATTTATTGAAAGTATTAGTATGGCTATAAATTACATGTTTAAATAAATTATATACAGCAAATAACTTGTTAGCATTGCTAAAACCATAGATGGAGTAGATGAAAGCCCAAAAAGTTCAACTATCCATTACGCAGCATTTCAAAAATTGAGTTAAATGTGGGTAAAAAACAGCAGAAAATATGATTAGAATTGTTTTTTAAACTGTAACTTTTTTAAAAAGGATGAGAAGCAAACAATCAAGAAAATTTGATGGGATGGATTTTTTGAACTAATAGTTGATGTAGTCCTTATCATGCAGTACGATGCAGTACCAGAATTTAAAGATTTTATTAGTTCTAAATAATTCTAATATTACTCTGAGGTTGATCAGAGTAACAACACCCAGCAGACCAGTAGGCAATTTTATTTTGAAGCAAAATTTACCAGGCTAAAGGGGGAATCAAAACCTAACATCCTGGAACTCACACACAGTTTACCTAAACTACGGGTAACTCCACTTATCGCATGACCATTATGTCAAAGAATAATTTTATTATATTACTAAAATGAAAGTCTGATAGCTTCATTTTTGAAGTCTCAGGATCTTGAAATGATTCTAAATTCCGGAATTTATATTTTTCCTGCGTCCCAGATTATGAATTTTTTTTGTTAGGCTGAATTTACTTGGAACTCTTCACAGGATATCTTCGCCTTTTTTTAGTTCAATTTGAATCATCCTAGAATTCCATCATATTTCTTTTCTAATTAAAATAATCTTGAAAATATCTTAACTTTTCCAGAAACATTCTAAGAGTTCTAAGCATTACCTCTTGAAATCTCTTATAAATCACTATCCAATTCCACAACTCCCTCAAATTGGTATTCCCAAGAATTGGCTCAATTTTGTGTTCATTTTTCTCTATGAAATTCTTAAAATATTCTTAACTATTTCCTAGGTACATTCTTCAGAAAGACCGTCACACTCTTCTCAGACTTCCCGATAATTCCCTTTAAACTACTTTGTAGGTAAGGTTATAATTGTTTTGAAATCCTTTTCAGTGTAACCTAAGTACTCAAGTACTTTGCCAAAATAGTTTTGAAAGTCTACCAGAAATTGCGCCTTAAATTTTATTATAATTAATCTCCATATAAACATTGGACAGAATTCCATTGAAATTATTCTCACGATTCGTATCAGCATACTCCTTAAGTTTCAACATAAGAATTTTCTATGAATTCTCTTCCGAATTGTATTTCCTTTATTGACAAAATCTCCATGAAATTGTCATCATAGTTGAGAAGACAATGGACACCGTCTACAACTAGAGGTTGCACAGACTGAATATTTAACACTAGATAACGGATAACACACCACACCCATTAGAACAGTAGGGCAATTTTCAGGTTGCCAAAATTTGCACCGGCTGGAGCGGGAATCGAACCTTCACTTCGTGGCACTCACAATACGCCTAAATGACGGGTGACGCCGCACGACCCCGAAGCCCACAAAAATGGATATAATTCTACTCAGAAGTAGTTTGAAATTCTCCTTTGATTTCACAAAGAATTCGCCTCACACTTAACTGTGAACTATTTTCAGAATTACCTTAAAATTCCAATAATGTCTTTATTTTTTTATTGGAGGGTAAATAAATTGCAATGATATTTTTAAGGCAACATGTTTAAAAAATCTGGGAAAATCTGGAACATATTTAAAAAATCTGGAAATATACGTGGTCTGTCTGTGTATCTGGCAAGACGACTAAAAATCTGGAAAATCCAGATAAATCTGGAATACTGGCAACGCTGCCCACAATACAGTTGCTTTATCTTGCCATAAGATTATCAGTCTCTTAAACAATTTATAACTATTTAATTTGACGTTTGGCTGAAAACTGATTTTTTGCAAAGTTTTAGCTGATAAAAATTCCGATAAGAATAGCAATCGAATTGGTTTACAGTACAATATGTAAAAAGGCTAGAAGACAATGAACGAAAAGTTTTGATTTCCCATAGTAATTTCCATATAAACTTCAAATGGTTTGTGCCAAGTCAGTTTCTTATCAAATGAGTTTAAACTTTCGGAGGGTTTAATCAGGACCCGATTTGAAACCGTTTGAACACTGTGGAGCGAAAATTTCAAATTTTGCATCAGTCTAATGCGCATGTGTGCTTCCGTGCTTCCGTCTATTAACGTCTCTTCAAACTGTTCCCCTGGTAGAGACTATACTATAGATTCCATAGATAAGCGGAGGCACAAAAAGTTGTTTTGGCAACCATGAAAAATAAATGATCTTACTGGCATCCCTGAAGAAAGTTCATGCCATCATAGAGCTCTTCGTTATGCAGTTTTGTTTTGTTTCGTGCGTAAAAGTTCAAAATGAAGTGCAAAGCAAATCTTTGTAACAATGAATCAAGAAATGGTTTGCTTTATCTTTCCTTCTTCCGTTGTCCGCAAAATAAATCGGAATGTGATGATGATGGTCTCCTACAAAGGTTTGAGCTGGACGATTTATCTTTAAGATAATTAAATATGACATTTTAACCAGGTTGGCAAACAAAATCAAACTGGTTTCAGTTACAGATATAAATTCCCTCTAGAGTTTACAGTTGCTTCACAGCGATATAAATGTGGAAAAGCTCAGGCGTCCACCTCTTAGTTCGCCTTTTTGTCCACCTGAAATATTCATAAGCATTACAAGCAATCAAGAGTTAATGAACAATCAACAAAGCATCCTATTACACTAGCAGCCCCGCAATATGATGCTATCATAATTTTCAGCAATGTCAGGAATGCTCACGAACCCCCGAAATTTGCCAGAAAACTTCCTACTAACTCAAGGTATCTTTCAAACAAGCTTCAAAATCGCATTTTTTATCAAATGTTAAATTCAGTCCTCTATATCCGTAATACGCGCGCGAGGCTCAAACCTTTGTAGAATACTATTTTTTTTACTACTACTATTAAATCAAATATCAAAAATCCATCATCACCATCGTGGCAAACAAAATAGTTTTTGCAGTGCTACAATAATTATTAAAAAGTCGTTATAACAGCTATCCATACAAAATAATCCGTTAAAAATAACTTCGTCAAAATACATAATTTGTCAATTCATAAAAAAAAAATCACTGGATAACCGTTCAAAAGACAGTGTTAACGTGTGAAATGCAATGTCTCTTAAATTCTGCTAAAGTTGTTGCACGTTTAATGTGTCTAGGCATCGAATTGAAAACATTTATTCATTTAAAAAATAATGAATTCTGTGAAGCACAAGTCAAGAAATGTGGTGTTCTTATTTCAACTGCGTTTCTAGTATTATATATATGATAGTCACTTCCTCTTTCAATTCGATCACACAAATATCGAGGCAGCAAACCATTAACTACTTTAAAAATGAACACCAAATATACAATTATTTGCTTCACCGACAACCATTGTAAGGCGTCTAACATCAAAGTTGAGGAAGTGAATCTATTACTTCTCAAAATCAAACGCATTATTTTATTCTGCAAGCGCTGTAATCTCGATATTTGTGTTGCATTGGACAGAAATAAAATGGATGTCTAGATGAGGAGAGATGATTGATTTGTATAGCTGTATTTTACTGGCAATAGTTAAATCGTTTTTCAGTCGACATAGAATTCCATACTTCTTGGCAATTTTCTTGATGACATTGTCAATGTGAGAGTTGAACTTAAGTGTGTCATCAATAATCACGCCAAGATATTTAATCTCCCGAACGCGATCAATAGTCTCATCATCAATTACAACAGACACGTTCTCATTTAATCGATTCCGCGAAATTACCATAAATTTAGTTTTACTTGTATTCAATTTTAACTGCTTACACTTCAACCATCTACTTAGATACTGCAAATCTTCATTCAAGTGTGAGACGGCAACTTCTAAATCCTTAGCTGCAATGAATAACACAGTATCATCTGCAAAAATATTAATGTCGCAAAACCGTAAAACACGTCGCAAGTCATTAATATACATAATAAATAAAAGGGGCCCTAATACACTTCCCTGGGGCACTCCAAGGTTGTTCCCCACGGGACTGGAAACAGAATCATTAAAAACAGTCCGTTGAGTTCTGTCAGACAAATAGCTTTCAAACCATTTATATGCAGTACTCGTAATTCCAAAGCGCTTGATTGTACTTAAAAGTAAGGGCCTAGAAATTATTTCAAAAGCGCGTTTCAGATCCAAAAAAAAACAGCAGCAATCGTATCTTTACGCTCCAAGTTGTCTTTCCACTTTGATAACACCAAATTCAATGCAGTTTCACAAGAATGACCTTCCCGATATCCCGATAGTTGTGGTATCAACAAAGAGTTGCTATTCAAATACTCCAACAGCTGGCCTTTAACAACAAGTTCTAAGATTTTCTCTAATGTGTGCAACATGTTGATGGAACGAAATTCTTCGGCTTCAATCGTTCCAGCAACTTTTTGAATAGGAACCACTAAGGATTCCTTCCAAATTTGCAGCACCTGTCCATTCTGCAATGATTTATTAATAAGGTCCAGAAAGATGTGGCCATTGACATGAAAGCAATCTTGAATAACTCTAGCATTAACATTATCTACTCCAGCCGATTTTCCTAATGAAAAACAAATAACTCTAAGTTCATCTAATGTAATTGGGTGAAAAACTTCAAATCTACAACTATTATTAACTGGCTGTTTTATTTCGTCAGGTTCATCGACCAATTCAATAGATTTATTAATCAATGAAACACTGTCTACAAAATAATCATTAAACTTAGCTGCAATTACTTGTTCTGACTGTTCTAATGTGCTATTCAAAGTTATGGAGCGCGGTTTGCAATTACTAGGTTTTAATAAAGATTTCAAAAATTTCCATAACTCTTTGCTGTTGTTTTGATGCTGATCAATCTTCCTTTGAACATATTCACAACGAGTTTTCTTTATCGATTGTGAATACTTATTACGCGCGATTGTGTACCTAGTCCAATGAGTGTCATTATTAGATCTACAAAACTTTTTGTACCATTTGTCCCTTTTCCGTTTAAGACGCAAAAGATCCAAATTGTACCAGCTGTTCGAGTTTTTCAAAAAAACAAACTTTTGCGCAACTAGTTGATTGGTACACGTTTTCAAAGCGTTATTAAGAACAGCTGTAAATTCATCTAAGTTACCGGCCGCGAATGGAAAATCCAGGCTTCTCTCAACAAGATTCGAAACAGCTTGCTTCGAATATTTCCTCCAGCACTTCAATTTTACAAAATAATCGTTATCGTTAACATGGTCTAATACATTAATCACTAAAGTCTCATGATCGGTTATTTTCAAATCAGTATCCGTAACTGAACAAATGAAATCAAAATTGGAATAAACGTGGTCAATTAAAGTTCTACTGTGCCTGGAAATACGCGTATACTCATTTGCTTTAAATTAAAAAACTCAGCTAAACTCTTCAAATGATTCTATGGTTATCACGCCAATAAATATTAGAATCACCCAATATATTTAATTTACTTGAATCAAGGAATGTCTCGAGCCAGTTCTCTAAAACTTCAACAAAACGCTGGTCACTAGAACTGGGAGAATGATACAAAACACCATAATTACCCATCTTTATGCCACGTACAACTGTAATGTCTAAGAATCAGTTGCCATCAATAACTTCGTTGGTACGAAGGTTGAATTGAACTGATTCTTTGACATAAATAGCAACACCGCCAGTGTGTCTAGAATGTGATAAAAGCAGCAACAATATATTCCGGCATACTATTCTGATCAAAAGCTTCAGTTTCTACCAATATGAGTTTCAGCTATTAAAACTAAAAGAGGACGTTTTTCCTCAACAATCTGACGTAATGCTACGTAGATTGTTGACAACCCCGCAATATTCAAATACTAAAACTCGAATTGATTTACATTCCTGGAACTTGGCTGCAATTTATTGAAACGCAAGCTGCTTTTCTTCTGATCAAAAAGTCTTTTATAGAGCAAACATTCCGAGCTAAATGCGGCATGGTTGACGTCCAAGTTCATTTTTCGTTCTTTATTCGTTTTCAAACAATTAATACATTTCAATACAGTTGACGTACACTCTGACGTTTTGTGTTGTTGTGTTTCCACATTTGAAGCATCTCAACACATTAATCGTGGGAACTATCGAGCACTGATCAAACCCTGCATTTACTTTTTTCGCACATAACAAACATTTATACGTATCGACATCGACTTCAATTACAACACAAAACTTGTTATAAGTGAAGCGTGGATTTTCAAACATGTTCACTACTTTAACATCATTTATAGCGATGTCTTCATTTTGACATTTTAAGTAGTCAATGAAGACATCGGAGGAAAACTGATCGCTCATGCCCACTATTTTCAATCTTGGCACCGAAGTGGGAACAACAGTACTATATTTTTCACCCAGATTGCTTTCAATGCCATTTTTCACATCACTTACGTTTGCTCCTGTTGCACACTCAACAATAATGGAGCCATCTTTACCATTCCTAAAATGACTGATTTTGTGTGTTTTTCGATCCAACTGAGTTTTCAAAATCTTACGAGTATCTTCGCAAGGTTGTTTGGACTCTTTCGGTTTAATCACAATGACCGGAAGAGTCTTACGATTATCTGGTTTGTTACTTTTACTGTTACTGTAACTATTAGTTTTACTTTGACTAGCACGACTATGTCTTTTTACAACATCCGCCAAACTCGCATTTTCTTGAAAAACAACATCATGATCACTATTACTAATTACTAATTTACGTTTTTTGCATCTGGTATTTTGGTCCGATTCTGACTGAATCGTCCTAGATGAACTGCGCTGATCATTCTTTACAGCTAATTGGTTTTCTGCATCAATTTTAAAAAATGAACTTTTCATATTATCCAATTTCTCACATATTAAATTTTCAATTCTGTATCACACCAGATTGGGAGTCACCCCCTCCCCCTACCAGAACAGGGTTTGAGGTAGATGCACGCCTTCAAAGGTTCAATGAGCACCATGGCTTCGAGTTTTCAGATACACACAACTTATTATCCAGAAGCCGTGCAGATCTAAAGACTTTACTACAGCAGACATTGGAGTGCATTTGCGGTGTCATACCGTAAAGAGTTCGGTCTTTGTGTGCCCGGGAAAGCGAAATGGAGATGCAAATAGTTTGAAAGCAACTCCTAAGATTACATTCAGACCAGAAAACCACTAAGCCCAACATTCTTCAGCAGTCTCAGGCCCTTCCCGTTGGAATTGCACGCTGGCGATAATTGCTTTTCCAACACACCTACCTACCTACCTGGCAGAGCCAATCCCCCTGGTCTGCTTAATTGAGTGTCTTTAGCTGTCCAATCAATCGTTCACTCGCATCGATAGGCTCTCCGCCCTGCTGAAATTACCGTCCCAAGGAGAGCCGTTCAATCAATGCGAAATCCAGCAGATTAGGGGAAAGACCTGTCCTGCCCAGTCCGGGATTGCTTCGCACGGTCTTCTGTCGGGGGATAGGCCTAGACTTAATTTAGATTCCTTCCATTTCGGTGGCGACCGGCGGCAGAAAGTGTGACAGTAAATCAAGATGCCATTGCGATTGGTCTGCTGGTCTAATATAGCGAGTGATAATCCTAATAGGATTTGTGACTTTAATGACGACGACGATGACGGCGCGATCACCATTGACGAGTGAGCACCCGGTCATGTCTAAGGATAAGAACCTTTTTTCTTCATCACAGGAGGGGGCTATCAAAGCTTAGAGGATAGATTTGTGGAATGAATGGTTTATGCTTTCGCTGCAAGCCTGCTGGAATTTTGAGGGTGCTTAACTCAAGCCACGATGAATGATGGCGATGGTCGCCAAATGAAAGATTTCGGAGATTATTGGATTAGGGGCAGCGGCGGGGGTTGTGCGCTAGAGGGCTAGAGGAAATCTTTCTTCTTTGCGATAAAACTCAAGATGAATTTTGTCAGTGAGTCAGTCGTAAGTAGAGTTCACACAGCTGTCAAAGTGTTGCATCTTTATTTGTTTTTCGAGGATTGAATGTTTCATCTCCCAAAACTTTCGGGCGAATGAACCCACTGGGCATAATATAACATTAAATCTTGAAGCTGGAATGGAACACTGCCAAGTTGACGGAACTTGTCTGTCTTGAAAAAGATCAATTTTTCTCATCTGAAAGACAAACATAACATATACATAGGTACTAATATCAAATCTAACTAAAGCAGCATAAACCAGGAGCCATCGATCAAGGGCCTTCGAGAGGAATGAAATTCGAATCAAAAGCCGAAAGCTAAAAGCCATATCTGAGCTCCTAACATGGGCCCATACGGTGGAAAGAAAAAATAGAAAAAAACATCGAAGGAATACAACGGAAGGCGCACATCAGCGGGTAAATGGAAAAGAAAATACGACATGAAACGAAAGCTTGAGTGCTGCTGCTGCTCAATCGTAGAAGCATCCGGATATGAGAAATTCCGCCCAAGCGAACTCTGAAATTGCTTTCCCAAGACGTAGCCTTTAGTTTATGTCGTGGGGTCGGGGGAGGGGAGGGGGTTGGTGGTGGCATCAACAATAACAACAGAGAGCGGGAATTCCACCGAACCAACCAACCAGCCATCGGATTGAAATGGCATTCTTTCTAGTTTGCTGCTGTTTCCCGAGAGCGAGCGACGGGCAGCCCCATCATCAGCTGGGGTGCCATTAAAATCTTGATTGGAAAAGAAAACTACGTTCCGGTGGAAAACAATTTGTCACACAGCAAGAAGCTCCGAACCCGGCACAATTCGCTTTGTTATCTATGTGGGGCATTCGGCGGTGTGGCAAGATCATCATGACAAGATAAAGTTCGCTTTTATTTCCAATCAAAAACAATGCATTATTCGGAGGGTGGAGTTTGTGGACCGTTGAAAATTGCTCGGAAAACTGCAGCAGTACATTTGCTCCCATTACAACTGCCCAATCGATGGTCAGAAAGCTGCAATGGGAAAGGGCAAATTTGATGCAGAAGTATCTGGTAGTTTTTATATATTTTAAAAAGGAGGTAGGGTAGAACAGGGCGCTAATGCACCCCGGGAAAATCGCCCGATTTGTTTTTCATAGCTATTCCTATGCTACATGGTTTGAAAAATCACATCGGTCGTTTTGCTCCGGGGTGCTTTTTGAGCCTTTTTTCCCTAGAAGCTTCGCTAAGACCGACTGGACATATCAATGCACAGTAGCGGACCCAAAGTCGGATTTAGGAAGACAAACATGTTTGCGCATAAACCGTTAATTTTAGGTAAACAGTGTCTTCGGGAAAGTTTCTATGTATTGTTTGATCAATTTTATGATGTTAGTAGAATTAGAGTGGTCCCTGAGAGGGATCAAAATTTAAACTTTTTAGTTATTTCAGATAGGCCTGCACAATGTTCAATAAAGTTGTAGAACAATTTATTTGGAGCAAGTACCTGGATTTTCTGAGACATAAAATCTCTGATCACAATGATTTTTTTGTACACAACCCCATTTCGTGGAACTCCCGGAAAAAATCATCATGTCTACTTTGAAATTGGTTCCGGATATTCCATATGGTCAAATTTATTATGTATCATAACCATATCAAGCAACATATCAAATCACAGCTACTGGAGGATGGCAATCAATGGCACTCAAAACTACAACCATCGCATCTACAGCATTACGGCCATCGTAGAAACAGATCTGGTTATTCCTGAGTACGGTTTCACAAGGACACATTAGATATCTCTCATAACCATATCAAGCGAAATATCACATCTACTCGTTGACATGTGAACAATGGCACTCAAAACGAAAACCATACACCATGACACCGTAGAACTGGTTCTGGTTATTCTGGATTGTTACATTACGGTGGCCATATGACTGCCATTGCATTGGTCATATTTCGACGAGTAGATGGGATTTGATATTTCGCTTGATATGGTTATGAGAGCTAGCTAATGTGACATTGTGGAACCATAATCACGAACATCTAGATCCGGTTCTACGATACATTTCTATGTTACAATTCCTGGCTGTTCTTTTCAGAATTTTCTTGGAACTCTGTTCAGAATTCAATTGAAAATGATTTTAAAATTTTCATGTCATTATCATCAGATAGGGGAAATGTATGTGATGGCCCTAATATGGGCAAATACATAAATTCAGCAATCGACTAAATTTTCAATAGCAACCAAAAATATCCATTATTATCGTCCCAATGACGCGTTCATCTAGATAAAATTGATAAATAGCTGATTTTTAGTGATGGGCCCAATCTTAGATTCAAAGGCCAACATCAGAGCCATTTCCCCTAACTTTAGAAATCTTCTCCGAACCTTTTTTTTAATTTTCATTAGAAATGGACCAGGAATCCAGGGGGAGAGGTAGCTCATCGATTCTTCCGGTTCGCCTCCTAGCATCGTGCTATAAGGTACCAGGCGATAACCAGGGTAGTTGATCGATAGCTCGATGACGTCATTTCGTTGACGTCTGCAATGGGAAATTCTCATAGCAGGCATTGACGATGGGACGTTGTCGAGTTGTTGAATAGCAACTATCGTGGTAACTCACCGATTACCTGTCGATCTGCCAAATTTGGAAAGACGTCTGCATTGAATTGTCTCATATAACAATATTCCGCCCACTATATCACAAGAAATTGCGTTGGGTACAGGACCAAGTCTCCCCTGGGTGGTGCCAAAAGATGAGCGCAATAGAATCATCAAGTTGCCATAAGGCACGGAATGAGACTATTGCATGGCTGGGTAGTCAAAGTCTTCCATTCGTTTAGGGTGGGCGTTGGCCAGATTTGGATTTTTCAGATGTAGTCCTGGATAGGACCCTGTCATTGAACGTCGCGTGAAAGTGGAACTTAATGAAGGCCTGAGTACTTTTTCGTAGTTTTTAGTTTTCGGATTTGAAAGATCGTCGGTTACAGTGGCCTGCTTACTGAGCAGAAAAACGCGGTCCCAGGTCCTTACATATCAAAGAGATTTATGGTAAAATCGCTTGTGTATCGTGTATTTTGCGAAACTCGTTGTTGTCGTTGGTTCCGGGTTTGAATGGATACACAAATTTGAGCAACGGTATTATGTGATATGAGGGGCTCGGTGGCCTTAGAGCAACCGTTTTTGCTTACTGAGCAGAACATCATGAGTCTAATCTCAGGCCCATCCACATTCAAGATTCGTCAATCGTTTTATTTGTTAATATGACTACATGGTAATAACAGCAACTCGGTGATTAAAAAGGTGCTCGTCTGCCTAGTGGCAAACGTTTTTGCTTACTGAGCAGAAGACCGTGGGTTTAGTCCCAAGCTCCTTCGCGTTATATGATCGTTAGGACATCAATTCAGCTTATCGTTTACCAAAACGAACCCTGCTGCAAACCCAACCCTCTTATCCAACATCCCAGTGATTCCTCGTGGAAGTGCAGAGGTGTTCTCGGCTTCCATCAAAGCGAGGGTCATGTCAACACAATCCTTCCCATTCCTTTCTTGACCTGTGTTCGGGCGCGGCCGGCGCTGGTATTGCCTAATTTAAGATCACCAGTTTTCACACATTGAGGATGATTGCTAGTCCCAAGCATCGTCTATTGGTTCTCTGTGTAATTACTGCTGATCTGGCAGTAACAGAGTAGCAACCATGGGCGGTCAATCAAGCTCAAGAAATGGACCAGGAATCCCCTACATAATCGTCGTCTTCTCATTATCGATTTTTCCATAGGACATCCGACCAATTCAACTCTGGATCTTTTCTCACAATTACTTTGGAACTCTTTCGTCCAACTGACTTGGAGATCTAATAAATACTCTCCTAGAGTCCTGTCCATAACTTACTAGAAATGTATTACTGAAATATGTTGGTGCTAATTAAGGATTTATTTATATCTCTTCAAAATTCTGTTGGCGTTTTCTTAGTTTTTTCTTTAAAGTGACTGTATACTGAAATATGAGTCCAGGGTCTTAAAATGTTTACAGAGCTCAGAGACATCGGTAGATAGTGTAAATTAGTTATCAAAATTCACAGGCTATGAATTACTGTTCGGCTCAAATTTTTAAATAATTACAGCATTTTACAGAATATTTAAAAAAAAATCAAGTTTAAAATTTTTCTAATCCCTAGGTTTCTTTGTCAATCATGAATCGTGCTTAGTGGTGTAGTGATAGTGTAGTGATTTCTTATCATCCCAAAGTTTTATCCCAGTCGGCGCCGTTGGGATTTCCTGAGGCATAAAGCTGAGGGAAGTAAAGCCGTTGGTCCCCGGTCCATGAGTTGAAAGGTCGATAGGTAGGGTCCAGGTGTTGGAGCTGCCTCCCTGGCGTCAGTAGTATTGGTGCTCAGAACGGAAAACAAGATCGACGCAAAAAAAATCAATGGAAACAAATTGATCGTACTTCCATTTATGTTTCAAGAGAAATTTGCTATATAGTATATGTACTATCAGATCAACAACCTACAGTGAAATTCAGCAAAATTTAGAGAAACTCAATAAATTTAATTCATAGATCTTCAGTGGTAACAGTTTTTTTTTTCTAAAATTCCTTAGAATAAAGATGTTCAAGCTTTCTTATTCAATGAGCACCATGAGCACTGAGGGAGTCAGAATTATGGAATATTTATTTTATTTATTGAAAATTTTAAAGGGTTTCAAATTCCCAGCATTAAACAATTTATTTTATTTTTCATTCTGATTTTATTTAATCCGATATGCAGGACTTTGTTGATTATTTGTCATGATTCTAGGGCGTTTTTTAAAACTATATATTAGATACTTTTAGCCATGGGCTAGTTCATCTCCTAATAAATTGAGCAGTTCTGGACCAAAAAACGAAAAATTTATCAAAGATTTTACCTTTCAAAAATCCATGAAGCATCGCATAATTATTCGCTAGCGGCAATGAACCTATGAACCAAGCAAGCGGCAATCAACTCTGCACACTGTGCCGAAACACAGCATGATACACTGTTCGGCACATTAGGGCACACTTTGACTAGTAGGACACAGACAATATATAACGGCATCACTGTTGAGTGTTGATGTTTTGCCAATCGTTGCTAAGGTTCAATACTTTGTTTACTCCCAAATGAAGCTAGTGGGAGAGTGCCATACATAAAACTGTTGATACAGGGATTCAGTCAAGAATTTAATAACAACAAACGGGTACCCACCGGGTGTTGAAGGTCGTCCGAAAAATAATGTAAGTATTGTCTGAATCATGAATCTCTTCAAACCTACCCAGGTAACAATTTGATGCTTAACAAGTGTTGATTAATCGATTTCATTTTAGCCTTAGATTGAATAATTGCTGTACATAGACCACGTTAACCTTTGTTCAGCTTTTAAACATCTAAATCTGGTGATTTTAATCAGCCAAAAGCTTAACAGTAATATACATTATAAGCTTTTTAAGGCATTGAATAAGCATCTTTTCCAACCCTTGTTCAGCCTTCTAGTTTTTTTTTTCAAAAATAATAATGGAAGACCGCTTCAAATCTTATGCATTTTTATGGAACTGCTTCAACTTGTTGCTGACTAATTGGATTAACATATTTATTTTGTTAATATAAGTCTAAAAATTACCTTTGCATTTCGGGACTCGAACCGGCAGTCGCTGATTCATAGGCGTCAAACATACCTACTGGACCATTTAGGCATATGTGTGGTAAAAGGTATGATCATTAACTTGAAGCACGTCAAATTTAAGTTGAATAACAGCACCCGGAAGAGTATTATACAGCAATTTAGAATTGTAAGCAACAATTGGTGACAGTTAAACATTCCTCTAATTTTCAAGTGCACTTAACACAATGTGGACACAAGCACGCGATTTATTTTGATGGTCATTTGGATGCTATTTTAGAGCCATAATTGAGTAATATTTTTGGAATGCGGTCTGAAAATTCAGTACAATATAAAGTGGTGAACAGTCAAAACACAGAAGTACAAATGTTAATACTTCCGACGTCCTCGCAGACCACTTCTACCTGGAGCTATTCTTAAAAATATCCTTTTCCGTGACTCTACTGCTGCCACTGCCTGTAATTAAAAAGGTAGGCAGTGAATTTAGTAGAACTTAAATGCCGGACATGGAACGAATGACACAGGCACTGATGACATTTAACAAATCAAGCTTTCAAAATATGTGTAATGCAGTGCTGATTTGTGGAGTTGTGTTAAGCTTAATTAAGGCTTGTTCAATCTTTGGATCAGCTAACCTATTGAGGTTGGATTATGGGGATACAATTCGCTTCATGCACTACTAATCAACTATATATTCAGCCTGATGTTAATCAGCTTTGTACACCTTAAATCAACCCATAATCAGCTTCTGTTCTTAATGTTCAGCTTGTATTGTTACTTGGGTAGCAAAACTAAGTCCCTCTCTTCCGCATTCTTCCGTTTTCATCTAGAACAACTTCTATTCGGGCCTCACTTCAGTCGATTTCATCTACACCAGAGCGTCTTGTCGATACGGCAGTCAAGACGGCTAAAACGGGTTACCTCTAGAGACGATTGCCTTTGATGATAAATTCGGAAGGTCACATCACCACTTTATACAACATCAAGCAAATGGATCCCAGCTAGACGACAGGGATGGTGGAACACCTACGATATGATTCGTTATGTTATTCGTACAAAAGGAAGAGTACCATGCATTCTGCGAAGATCGGATTTAGTTTTGGAACGATGAGCATCGAGCATTTATTGCTTGATGAATATTCACATTCAGTATTAGAAAGTTCACCAAAATTCACTACGCGAACATTTCCAACGCTGCTAAAATGCTTGCTCACATGCTATACCCGGAGGTCACCCCCTGGATGCCTTATTTCAGAATACACAACACCAAAAATCACAACCGCGTAGTTGGGGCCTTCAACCGAAATCCGAACGCCTCCGTTAGGGATGTGGCTAAGAAGCTGCACCTAAGCCGAAGTTTTGTCCAGAAGGCCAAAACTAAGGCTGGGCTTCGAACGTTCAAGGTACAAAAGGCCCCTAATCGCGACGAGAAGCAGAACAAGTCCGCCAAAACCCGTGCCAGGAAGTTGTACCTCAACATGCTGACGAAAGTTGAATGCTGCATCTTGGACGACGAAACATATGTGAAGGCCGACTTCAAACAGATCCCCGGCAACCTGTTTTTCACGGCCAAGGAAAAGTTCAGCGTTCCGGAGCATGTCCGCACTCAGAAGATGTCCAAATTTGCGAAGAAATTCCTGGTTTGGCAAGCCATCTGCACGTGCGGGAAGCGGAGTGCACCTTTCGTGACCCAGGACACGATGAACGGACAGGTGTACATAAAAGAGTGCCTCCAGAAGCGGCTGCTTCCTCTCCTGAAGGCCCACAACGTCCCAACAATCTTCTGGCCGGATTTGGCCTCATGCCACTACTCCAAGGACGTGCTGAAGTGGTATGCGGACAATAAGGTCAATTTCGTGCCGAAAATGTTCAACCCTCCCAACACTCCGGAGCTCCGCCCCATCGAGAAGTACTGGGCGATTATGAAGCAGCACCTTCTTAAACGACCTAAGGTAGTGAAGACAGTCGAGGAACTGAAGAAAGTATGGGTTTACATGCAAAAAACGGTTGATTCACAGGTTGTGCAGAATCTTATGGCCGGGGTTAAGGCCAAGGTGCGGGCATTTGCGTATGGACTGTAAATAAAATACGAGTAAAATGGTAAAATGAAGATTAATAGTTATTTCTCAATCCCTGAAAATTTGATGGCAATCGGATGAAAACTCGAATTTAGCGAATCAATTTTGTGTGTGGCAATTTCATCGTGGACACCCTTTAGATGAAAAAAGATTTTTTGTAGATTGATTCGCTAGCGTGAGATTTTTCGACCATGTGTCGATGTGCCGCACCCCTTGGATTATTGATATCTTCACATGAGTTCAGAATATTGTGGATACTGAAACATGTTTAGGACAGTTCAATTAAAATCAGGGCAGTCCAACAAGCTATATTAGAACTTCAAAAACATAAGAGAAGTTTCGACAACTTAAGGAGGAACACCTCAGAGCAGTTCCGTTAACATTAAATAAATTACATAAATGTAAAGAAGTTTCAAGAACTTGAGTGAGTGTTAACGTGACCGGTGGTGTGGTGTAGTGGTAAGCGTGATTACCTCTCACCCCAGCAGGCCTGGGTTCAATACCAGTCGGCGCCGCCGGGATGTTCTGAGGCATAACATCTCTGATCATGCCTTCCTTCGGATGGGAAGTAAAGCCGTTGGTCCCCGGTTCATGAGTTGATGGGTCGATAGGTAGGGTTCAGGTGAGGGAGCTGCCTTCCTGGCACGTCGGTAGCATTGGTGCTCAGCACGGAAAACAAGATCGACGGAAAACACAAACCAAAGGAAAAAAAAAAGAACTTGAGCGAATTGTTAAAACTTCAGAGAAGTTTTCGTTGATCGTTTGGAAAATTGACGAATCTTTATGAAGTCCGAAAAAGTTCAGGGAAGCTTTAATCTATGATGAGAAGTATTGTGAGCATCAGGCTAGTTCTTCAAACTCAGAACTGCCTTGAAAGCCGAATGCACTTGATGTTTTTCTCAGAGATTTTTTTCCCAGAACTCTCTTGGAATGAGGTCCTTAGAAATAAAAATTAGATTCCATGAGCCCTTAAAACTGGAATTTGACTCCACATTCTTGAAATCTTCGTGAAGTATTATAACTTAAGTATAGAATTTCAAAACCTTGTCCAAATTAAAAATAGTCTTTCAAGTCTCAGAGTTGAAAAAATTTATTTGTAACTGAAGATTAGTCCACTTTGGATGTATAAAGTTCAATGTGTGAATGATGTATAAAGTTCATGTGCGTGAATATAAAAAGTTCAATGTGAAATGTTTGTAGTTTGAAATGTATTAATTTCATGGAAATATCCTTATCCTAAGAAAATTAATAAATTACATGAATAATGTTTAAATTCCTTGAGAATTCAAGATATTCTCAGAAAAAATTGCCAGTTGGTAGACACTCTGACTAATACCGTCGGCTTGGTGTTAAATTTTCTCATGAATCTTGCCCTTAAAAGCTTCATATCGTACATAAGTGTTTTTAAGATACTAATTAAAACTGACAACTTCCAGAATTAGTTACATGGGCCTGCCCCAAGGCTCATGTCTCAGCCCTCTTCTTTATAACTTTTATGTCAAAGATATCGACAACTGTTTGGCAGAACAATGCACGCTAAGACAACTTGCAGATGACGGTGTGGTTTCCGTAAGAGGTCCACATGCCGTGGACTTGCAAGGACCATTGCAAAATTCCTTAGATAACTTGTCTTCTTGGGCTATGAATCTAGGGATCGAATTCTCGCCGCAGAAAACTGAACTGGTAGTGTTTACTCGAAAGCGGTACCCAGCCCAAATGCATCTTAATCTTTTGGGCAGAAACATTACTCAATCATTGTCTTTCAAGTACCTTGGGGTCTGGTTTGATTCAAAGTGCACTTGGAATGCCCATATTACGTATTTGAAGCAAAAATGTCAGCAGAGGATCAACTTTCTCCGTTCAATTTGCGGCACATGGTGGGGTGCTCATCCGGGAGACCTCATAACGCTTTATAAAACAACTATTCTCTCTGTTCTAGAGTACGGCTCTTTCTGCTTTCTCTCGGCAAGAAAAAGTCACCTAATAAAATTGGAACGAATTCAATATCGTTGTCTGCGTATTGCTCTAGGCTGTATGCACTCAACGCATAACATGAGTCTCGAGGTTCTGGCAGGAGTAACACCCCTCCAGAACCGTTTCTGGGAGCTCTCTCTCAGAATACTAATCAAATGCGGAGTGACGAACACACTTATAATTGCTAATTTTGAAGAAATTCTTGGGCTGAACACACAATCTCGATTTATGAGAATCTACCACCACTACATATCATCAGATATGTGTCTTCTTTGTTATACTCCAGACCGTGTTCACTTCACCAATCGCAGTTCCTCAATTGAATATGATCTGACCATGAAACAAGCAACTCATGGGATTCCCGATCAACTTCGACCTATTATTATTCCGCGTATTTTTACTGAAAAGTACCAACAAGTCAATTGCATAAAAAGATATTTTACAGATGGGTCCCGTCTCAATGGATCCACTGGCTTCGGTGTCTTCAATGAAAACTCTAGCGCCTTCCGCAAACTTCAGGAACCTTGTTCCGTTTTTGTTGCTGAGCTGGCAGCAATCAACTTCGCATTTGGGATGATTTCCAACATGCCCGCAGACCATTACTTCATCTTCTCGGATAGTCTCAGTTCGATTGAGGCTATTCGGTCGATGAAACAAGGTAGGCACTCATCTTATTTCCTTTCAAAGGTAAGGGAGCAGATGTGTGTGCTGGTCGAAAGATCATATATGATTACCTTTGTATGGGTCCCCTCACATTGCTCAATCCCAGGCAATGAGAAGGCGGACTCTCTCGCAAAGGTGGGCGCGCAGGAAGGCGAATTGTATGACAGGCAAATTTCACACGATGAATTTTACCATTTAGTGCGTCAGAGTACCTTTTCGAGTTGGCAAACCGATTGGGACACTGGAAATCTTGGACGGTGGTTACATTCAATTATTCCTAATGTTTCTTCGAGAGCGTGGTTTAAAGGCTTGGGCTTAAGTCGTGACTTCATTCGCGTGATGAGTAGACTTATGTCCAACCACTACTCGCTAGATGCTCATCTCAATAGAATAAACCTCGTGGACAGCAACATCTGTCGGTGTGGAAACGGTTACGATGACATCGAACACGCAGTTTGGCAATGTACGGATAATGACGCCGCCAGAGAGCGACTTTTGAATACCCTCGAGGCCCAAGGAAGACAACCCTATGTTCCTATCAGAGACGTGTTGGCAACCCGTGATCTCTGCTATATGCAGTCCGTTTATGTTTTTCTTCAAATGTCTAGTATAAGAATTTAATTCCTTTTGTCTTTTGTCTCTCTTTATCAGTTTTTGTTTGTCTTGTCCCCCCGTCTCGATGAGTCTCATCGTCGCCCACTGGTCACCCACCATAGCCGGTCGAACTCCGGACGAAGCTAGAACAGCACTACCGTTCATACTGGCGACAACGCTCTGATGAGACAACGAAACCCTACCCCAAGCTCCTCCCCTGATCCTATCCTTCGAAAATGTACCCTTCTAACCTCGAGTAAGCCGCGAGTAATCGGCCCAACTCCTACTAGACATAGAATTAAGTGAATTTTGTTACACACAGTGAACAATGAATTATCGGCTCCGTAAAGCTAACGCGATTGAGCCTCCCAAATAAACGAACTAGATAAAAAAAAAGATACTAATTAAATAACTCTAAAACATCAAACATTTATTTGATGTGCCATCAGAACAACTACTTTTCGTCTCTTAGGTCACTTTTTTCAACTATAAGTCACTATTTGGTCACTTATTTCTTCAACACTAAAATCACTTTTTCTGGCAGCATTGATCGCTACCAGCCCTGTTTTTACTGAGCCCCACTGAAACATTGCTCTTTAAAATTTCCGTCCAGAATCAGAAATCGGCATTCAAAAGGTTTTAGTTGCGAACAGTTTAATTGCTTATCTAATCATGCTTTTATTACTTCATGCGTGAAGTTAACGATTTACATAGTTCGAGATGCTTGACGTCAAATGTCAAACTTAGAGTGGTTATTGTACACGGTAGATAAGTATATAGTTGGTAGTTCCGTTAGAGTACGGCAGTTTGAAAATTTTATATAGAGAGCAGAAAGCGAGCAAAGGTCAATTTTGAGGAAGGCATGAGTCGGGTTGATCATCTTCTTTACCAATCTCTCCTGTTGGGGAGGGATATCATTCCTCGCCACCACTGGCAAAAGAGATGATCGCCGATTTGCTCACGTACCTTCGATGTGCGGAAAAAGTTCTATTCAAGATCAAACATTGAGAAGGCCTCAATTCCATTTTGTAAACAAATCTTGTAAGGCCATTTTCTAGCGAATCGAAGTCCGCCAACGCAAACCAACAGAACGAACAGGTAGGGGAAATTCTCCTCTACCCGATTGTGTTTAAGGTTTGCTAATGTAGGTTTTGGTTCGCGAGAAAATGGCCTTCCAAGGTTTGTTTACAAAATGGAGTTGAGGCCTTTTCAATTGTTGTTCTTGTATTGATTGTTTCACACTCAAGTCGCCATCTGACGTAGCATCTAGTTGATAGGTTTGGAAATTGCAGCTATTGTTACCTCTACCGCTCCTGTAATCGTCAACTTAACATGATTAGTTCAAGTACATAACTCAAAATGGGAGCTTACCATCAATCATTGGATCAAAAGGCACAGTATCAGCACTACCGATACTCGTCCCAGAACCATTTATTTATTTAATTTAATTGATTCCATCAACAGGCTTCAATAAGCCCCAATGATGTTAAGTAATACAAAAAACAACGTGATTGTCTGTGCTTAAAATTTAAACATTACACTGCTATTCACGGTTACCTGTGCCCGAAAATATCGAGGTGAAACTACGGCGAAGCGTCTGACGTGGTACGTGAAAATCGAACACTGAGGCAACTCTGTTGAAAACTCGCTGCAGTCCGTTTATTGCTCCATTCATTCCGTAGTTCGTGCGACGAAAGGGAAGTCTCAGCATAAGACTGTTTCTTAGTGCACGTGGTCGTACATTCAAATCGATTTTTTCGAGGATAGTAGGACAATCGATTCTCCCTTGCAATGTATCGGCAACAAGTAAAGCCCTTGCAGCGTCTCTTCGGGTAGAAAGAGTTTCCAAACCAATCAGCTGACATCGGCTTTCATAGCTAGGCAAACGGAAAGGATCTCTCCAAGGCAATCGCCGAAGGGCGAAGCGTAAGAATCGGTGCTGGACTGATTCGACTCTTTCAACACCATTGTTGTAGCTTGGATTCCAAACTGCTGAGCCATATTCAAGGACTGATCGGACCAGTGAGGAGTACAATGACTTCAGGCAATAAATATCAGTAAAGTTTTTGGTTATTCTAAAGATAAAGCCTAGTGTTCTGGAAGCTTTATCGACGACATACGAAATATGCTGCTTATATGTGAGTTGCGAATCCAAAATGACTCCCAAATCCTTCACGTGGTTCACTCGTTCAATTGCTGAACCCAATAGGTTGTAGTTGAAGATGATTGGTTCTTTTATCCGAGAAAAGGAGATTACTGAGCATTTCGCCGGGTTAACTTCCATTCGGTTCAAGGTGCACCAGTCAGCAAAAGCATGAAGCTGGCGTTGAAGAAAGTGACAGTCGGCAATGGAACGAATCCGAAGGTAGATTTTTAGATCGTCAGCATACGATAGTCGAGGTCCGTCAAGCACATAATTCACATCGTTGAAGTAGAGCAGGAAGATCAAAGGTCCAAGGTGGCTACCCTGGGGTATCCCCGATGTAGCAGGATAAGTATCAGATCAGTAATCGCCTATGGCAACCATCAGTTGGCGACCGGTTACATACGATCGAAACCATTGTAATAGGTTACCATTGATCCCAAGTCTGTCTAGTTTAGCAATGGCAATAGCATGGTTTAGCTTATCGAACGCTGCTGACAGATCGGTATAAATCACATCCGTTTGAGCTCGGTCAACCATGCTATCAGTTACATAAGATGTGAGGCATAGCAGATTGGTGGTGGTGGAACAACCTGACATGAAGCCATGCTGATCATCACTCAAAACATGCTTGCAGTGAGAAAGCAGCGGTTCCATTATGACTAGTTCAAAAAGCTTCGATACGGTGCTCAGTGAGGTAATTCCACGATAGTTGTTGACATCTAGTTTGTTTCCTTTTTTGTGAACAGGAAACATGTGAGCAAACTTCCAGCAAGAAGGAAAAATACCACAGCGAAGCGATAATTGGAACACGTGACAGAGCGGAGTCAATAGACTATCGATATTCTTCTTGAGAAAAACGGACGGGATTCCATCGGGTCCAGGGTTGCAAGAAGATTTCAGCTTGGAAGCAGCTCTTAAAATAGTCATATCGTTGATGTCGATGCCATTTAATGTATCGCCGTGCATTGGAACGTTGCTTGCTGCGAGGTTAACATATTCGTCAGATAGGCTCTCGTCAGTGAAAACATCGGCAAATTTGAGAGAGAAGAGTCGGCAAATCTCCTGATTTGTGGATCCCACTTCGCCATTGAACACCATGGACGATGGAAGACCGGATTCCTTTCGCTGCTCGTTTACATAGTTCCAAAAGGATTTCGGATGTGATCTCATCCTGCGCTGAATTCCCTGCTGATATCGCGAATAGCTTTGGTGACTGATCTGTTTGGATTGATGGTTTAGTCGAACATAATAGCATTTTAATTGGAACGTACGGTACTTGGTGTATTTGCGTAGTGCAGCTCTTTTAGTAGATTTCAGTCTACGGAGCTCGTCTGCCATGGATGATGAGCTGTTTTCTGGTGACTTATCTTCGGGACATGTCTGTCGATAGTATACGCCAAAATGTGTGAAAACGTTCTTGCGGCTACCTCAACATCGTGATGATCGAGGATGTTTTCCCAGTCCAAGCTGGAGAGCAAGTCTGAGATGCTGCGGTAATCTGCTTTTCGAAAATCGTAGGAAACAGCAACGGGCGTTTCGTCGAAATCGTGAAGTAACTTGCTCTCCACAGTCACAATCAAAGGAAGGTGATGTGGAGTTGGTTTCACTAGTGGAGCGGGTGCATAGGAGATGAATGGAGCGACATCCTGAGAACTGACGAAACAAAGGTCCAAGCAGCGGTTGTTCTCGTTGACTACATGATTGATTTGCGATTACGTAGACGTACTGTAGCTATCAAGAAGCATAGTGGCTCCACAATGGAACACTGATCGTTCTGGATCCGGATACAGAAAACCGCTATGGGATGGTTGCCACGAGATACCAGGTAAATTGTAGTCTCCCAAGACAATAACCTCGTCAATAGCAGTTGCGCTTTCCAAGACAGCTTGAATTGAACGACAATGGGCGTCGATGAAATCTATATCTCGAGCTCGGTTTGGAGGTATGTAGACCACACATACAAACAACGTGCGATCCGCTAGGTCCACAGCTGCCCAGACCTGCTCTACGCTGTTCCACAGATCATTTTCAATTGCTCTGGCTTTCAATTCAGAACCGACAGCCAAGAGGACACCACCTCCCGTTGATTTTCGGCTGTTGCGGGGGTTACGATCACAACGGAAAACCTCGTATTCAGATCCAAACACTTGATTGGAGATCGTGCGGGAGTCGAGCCAAGTCTCTGTGAGAGCAATAATATTATAGCATCGGTCAGATACGGATATACGATAGTCTTCAACGTTCGAGTTCATCCCGCCTACGTTCTGATAGTAAATAGTGACGTCCTGGTTAGTACTAGCAACACGTTGAGAATCTGTGTACACCTCGCCTGAGAGGGAACTTTTGGGCATCCTAATTTCACTTCTGATAACAGCATTAGGGCAGCTTCGATGATCAAAGGCAGCAGAAGGTGGGGCTGCATCGGAGAATCCAGTGGTTCAACCCGCACTTCGAGTGTTAGAGAGTACCGATACAGTGCTGAAATTCGGAATGGCGTCAGGCGGTGAATGTTCAGAGTTATCATTGTACTTGCCTGGCATAGCAGGCTGGAAGACCCCCGAACCCCTACTAACAACAGGACCAGGACGACTGTGAAGAACGCTGGCTGGTACTGGCAGGACCGTGTTAGAGGGACTAGGGGCTTCCAAAATGCTATTTTCAGTGCGTCCTGGTTCCAAAGGTTGATGTATGAAAGGGTGTGCAATTTCCTGTGTACGGGAAACTTTTTTACGCGATGAAATACTAGGTCGAATCGAGTACTTGCCTGTACAAGCAAGGTGGAAGACCCCCTCCCTACTTCCAACCGCAGGACCGAGACGACTATGAGGTACGCTGGCTGCAGTAGGCGGGACTGGGTTGGAGAGATTGGGGGCTTCCATTAAGCTTTCCATGGTGCGTCTCGGATGTGATAGCTCGGGTTCTGTACGAACAACGGTCGAATTATCGGAACAACTTCGAAGAACAGCAGCTGCAGCTAGGTTGTATAAATCAGCAGTTCCAGTGGAGTCAACATTCGGTCGGGTGATGAAATTTAGTGTGATGGGTGAAATACTGAAATTTGGAACTTTGTCAGGAAACGAAAAACCGCTACAACATGCATACTTGCCTGGAAGTGTAGGCTGGAAGACCCCTTCCTCTCCTCCGAACACAGGACCGGGACGACTTTGATGGCGGGAACAATGGTGAACTTCGGCTGAGCTCCGACGGGAAGCAGTGACGGCTTGAAACTCGACTGTGACGGAGGCAGAAGGGGCTTCCATTGTACCTTGCAGCGTGCATCCCGGATTGATTATAGAGAAAACTAAGTGGCTGTTAGAGGTGGAGCAGCATCTGTTCCGGAAGTTCCATCCATTGGAGTTGGTTGGCTGTTCGGATCTTGCGAGGATGGTATCTTGACAATTATCGACACGTTTTTTGAGCGATCTTCAAATTCTCGGAAGAGAGTGTTTTGATGCCATAATTCACAAGATAAGGCTTCCGTCCTTAGATGTTTACCAATCCGAACTTTGAAGGACACAAAGTTAAGAGTCGACGGATCTCGCCCTTTAATAACTTTTACTGGTTGATCGTCGCCCATGTTAAGACATTCACGAACAAAACTGACGGTTTCTTGCACTGTGGTTTCCGGATGAAAAGCAGAGAGATGAATCCATAGCAGATCGTTTCCCGTTTCAACTGTCCTCAAAGAACTGCATGTCGTTTTCGTTCCACAATATTGCTTCGTTTGTACCTTTGATACCACAGAAGAACCGTCATTACCACGGCGTCGTTTAGCGCTTGACGATTGGGCTCTGTTGTCGAACTTGAACCAGGAGCCAGAATTAACTGTCGGAGTCTGCGGTCCTAAATCGACTTTGGCGACGAGAGAAGCGACAGTCGTGCTCAGTTTGGTGATATCGTCCTGAATAGATTTGATCGCATCCGGAAATCCTTTGTCATCCTTTTCGTAACACCCCACAGTACTACGGAAGTGGCCATTTGCGAACAACGTAGAACAGTCATCACACATCCAGTAGACGTTGTTTTTGTGCGAACGAAGCTGATCCATCAGTGGAAAATCAACTTTAACGCAAATCGTATGAAATACTTCTCCACAGAATCCTCGACATAGAATTCGATCGGAATCGGAAACGATCTTCTGGCAACATTTGCATGCCATGATGAGTGTTTTTTTTTTCCTTCCGTGTATGGTCCGAGGTGAGTAAAGCTGACAATCGCCTTTGGTTAGACTCGACAGGTAACGATCGAAACAGGGACAGTAGTACGATTTAGATGTATCACACTTCCTTCACAGCAGATGCAGAGCAGCGTCGTTCCAACAAAAACAATCACAATGTTGTCCACACAAAATTACAATCGCGTCACAACAATTTCACAAAACCACAACTTTACAATGTAGTAAAACGTATGATAAAATGATCCAAAACAAAAACACAGTTTATAGACGGTAAATAATCGTAAAAATGAACGTTAAGTAAGAGCGAATAAAAACACGATCAATGAACTGAACAGTGTTGCCGAATCTCCCAAGTAACAATTTCTGGTTTTATGAGGGTTCTGTAGACCATGAATTAGACTTGTAGGATGCAATAAATCCTCTATAAAGCTTGCAATGTTACTTGGGGAGTCTTGAAAAATTAAGGTTAATTGTGGAACTTAAAGTCAACTCTACCAATTCCAGTAAAATTGTGGGTTCTTTAAAAAAAAAACACTAAGATATTCAGGGCAGTCTAGAGAATTTTAAGGAAATTAAGAAATATTTTGGTCAGTTTTAAAAACATCAGGAAACTCTAGACTATTGAAAAAGCTGTGAATTTGTTTCGGAAATCTACAAATCTTGAGAACAGCAGTGAAAATCATTGAACTATATTAATTAATTTTGTTGCGGGAACTTAAAGCAGTTCCTGGAATTTCAGACTGTAGAGTGGTAATAATTAACATTGTCGCGCCCCTTGCCGGAGGACCTTGCAGAAAACAGAGAACCAGCTAAATTCAATGGTTAGAGGCAGTCGATTACGGTACGTACACGCGAACGGACTGGTTTAAATAAATCTGTTTCTATTTAATTCATATGTGAATAATTTAAAGCTGAATCCGAAAGTGTTATTCTTGTGGGTGAACTCTACAAATTGGCGCAGCCGGTACGATTCGAAGGTTAGTAACACTAAAGTTATTTACAGTGGAATAAGCGAGATAAAAAAAAAAAAAAAAACCTAATAGTAAAAAGTTATTAACCCATGATGGCCGATTATTTTTCTCTTCATCTGCAATGATTCGTGGTTAGCAGTAATATGCAAAGTAAGCAGGGATTCTATCACTCATTTTTTTGGCCAAATTTACAGTAAAAAAAAGAAAAGAGAAGCGTAATAAAAGATGCGGGTCCGGGTGAAGACCGTAGCGCCAAACGGGAAAAAAAACTTCAAGATGGAGGCCAATATTGAAACTACGAAGTCGAGTCTGCCTAAAAAAAAAAAAAAAAAAAGCGAGACCGGTTGACGACCGCAGCGCATATTTTTTAAAAAGGAAACGAGAGAAATATATATATATATATATATAGACAGAGAGGGAGAGAGAGAGAGAGAAAGAGGAAAAGATGCGAGATCGGTTGACGAGCGCAACGCACACATGATAGAAAGCGAAAATATGAGACCGATTCAAAACCGGTTATGTACTGCGGACACACAACGACCATTAAAACAGTAATCATTGCATATGATAGAAAGAGAAAAGTATCCGATGAGTAGATTTGAGAATATTGCCTGTGCAAATCCTGGTTTTCTGTGTTAGCTGTATGTATAAGTGATGGATGAGTAAAAAAAATGACTAGGGTGGATTTATAACAACAGCAAGCGAGACGCCGAAACAGGTTTTAGCGAAAAAAGTGTAGTGGTAGTATAAGAGGTAAAAGCAGCTCTGGTTTTTAAAGTTTTACTGTGATAATATCATATGGGTTGGTAATATTCAGTCATCAAACAAGTAACTACTGTGTATGAGTGTAATACAGATGGTGCTGAAAAGCGAAGGCTATAAAAGTTTTGTTTTTTTTTAGCTTGCTGATGGATTCGGAAAATCAGTACCATTTGGACCCATTTAATGATGCTACTGATGCTTCTAACCTTCGTCGAGAATGGGAAGAATGGCATAGAGCATGTGAAATTGTTTTGGAACTAAAACAGATTCAATCACAGCACGAAAAACTCCTTTTTCTGTTAGCTCGAGGTGGAAGAGGTCTGCAACGAATTTATTATCATCTTGCACCAGTTTCGGGAGAAATCTATCCAGAGCCAGTGAAGATTCCCCTCGCACCACAAGATGTTCCAGAGTATGACAATGCTGTCAAGCGTCTTAATGCTTTCTTCGTGGGAAAACGGAACGAAAGAGTTGAACTGGAAGTTTTTCGTTCACTTCGACAGACAGCTGGAGAATCTTTTAATCGTTACATGCTGAGATTGCGCACTCAAGCTGCATGCTGTAACTTTCAAGGTCGTGAGGAAAAGGAATTGCTGCAGCAGATAACCGTGGGCGCAATCGACGAGAGAGTAAGAGACAAAGGCCTCGAGAGCACCATGAATTTGGATGAACTTGTAAACTATGCGATTAATCGTGAAGTTTTGGTAAAACAGAAGGAGAAAATGCAACCGTTTAGATCAGAAACCGGTGCGGTAGCATTGATCAAACAGGATTGTGGAAGGAAGACGATGCCAGTAAGAGGATTTACTTCGCATTCATACAAGGGTGAGCGTAAATGGGAAAGTAGCGGACGATCAGCCACTGAATGCAGTCGTTGTGGCTCTTGGCGACACCTGCGAGAGTCGAAAGATTGCGTTGCGCGAAATGCTACGTGCCATAAGTGTGGTGAAATAGGCCACTTTGCGAGGAAGTGCTCAACCGGCCGGAATAGAGAATCTAAGGCTCGTTATTCCTGGAAGAAAGCGGATGCTACCAATGCTTTGCGAGATGGGAGCGGTCATGATTCGGAGTATCAGCCTCGTCATGGTATGCAGAATGCAGCAACGAAGGTAGAATAAGTTCATTTCTTCAAGTTTCTTTTTATTTTAAACCTTTTTTATTGATATTGATAGTTGTTGTTTCGAAAGTTCATTGAAATAAACAATGAATTCACGTTAATAAACTAATAATGACATTTTTAATTTATTTGCTAGGCAAATGATGGAATTATCGTGGGATTTATTGATCAACTTGCAGTAGAGTTTCTGATAGACTCTGGGGCGATAATTAACACAGTTACCGAACAAGTCTGGGAAAAGCTTGTGGCTAGCAACGCTAGACTCTTTAAGAGGAAATATCAGTGCGATCGACAATTTACGGCATACGCCTGCCAGGATCCACTGCAGGTTGTGGTCATCTTTGAAGCATGGGTTACGATAAATGAAACGAAGCCTAAAAGTTATGCTGAGTTTTTCGTCATTCAAGGAGCGCAAAGATCGTTGCTCAGCAAAAGAACGGCTGAGGACCTGAAAGTTTTGAAAGTGGGGCTTGAGGTTCAAAGTATCGTACAGAATAAACATCCATTCCCGAAATTCCCCAACGTACAGGTGACATTATCTATTGACCGTACGGTACCCCCTAGGAAGATAGCTTACCTAAGAATTCCTATAGCGATGGAAGAGAAAGTCAATCAAAAACTTCAGCAAATGTTAGACACTGATATTATTGAACCCGTTTTTGGTTCTGCCGAGTGGATCTCACCTATGGTGGTAGTTCCAAAGGGAACTAACGATGTCCGTATATGCATTAATATGCGATACCCTAATCAGGCTATAAAGAGGGAACATTATCCGCTACCACTTATCGATACACTTCTCAATAAGCTAAAGGGAGCGGTTGTATTTTCCAAGCTTGACATTACATCAGCATACTATCATGTGGAATTACACCCAGAATCGCGTGAAATAACCACCTTTATGACGGGTAAAGGCCTAATGCGATTTAAGCGATTGATGTTTGGCATTAATTGCGCGCCCGAAATTTTTCAGCGGATAATGTGTGAAATGCTTGCTGGTATCGAAGGCGTAGTAGTTTATATCGATGATGTTGTTATTTGGGGAACAACACGAAATGAACATGATGAGCGGCTTCAAAAGGTTCTGGATGTTTTTGAAGCAAACCATGCTTTGCTGAATAAAGAAAAGTGTTTATTTAGAGTGGAAGAGCTTGAAATACTAGGGTTCAAAATTAGCGTGAATGGAATTTGCCCAACAGACGACAAAGTTGCGGCTATTCGGAACTTCAGGATGCCAGAAACAAAGGAGGAAGTGCGCAGTTTTCTGGGGTTGATTAATTTTGTCGGACAGTTTATGCCACATCTATCATCTAGAACCGAAGCCCTTCGACAGTTTATCAGAGGGGAAGTGGAATCATTCGGTGTAGACCAACAAAAAGCTTTTGATGACCTGCGCAATGAGCTTTCGAACACCGTACACCGTTTGGGATTTTTTGACCCAAAAGATCTAATCGAGCTATACGTGGATGCATCCCCGGTTGGTCTTGGCGCTGTTTTAACCCAAAAAGACAGTTTGAACAAACCAAGGATAATCTGTTTTGCCTCAAAGGGCCTTACGAAGACGGAGAGAGTTTACCCGCAAACACAGCGCGAAGCCTTGGCTGTCGTATGGGCGGTGGAAAAATTTTACATGTATTTGTTCGGAGTACACTTCACTGTGTTTACCGATCATAAGACGCTCGAATATATTTTTGGTGGAAAACATCAGGAAGGTAAACGTGCTTGTACGCGAGCCGAGGCATGGGCATTACGGTTACAGCCTTTTGATTTTAAGGTGGTGCATGTTCCTGGATCCGACAATATTTCAGATATCTTCTCGAGGCTATGTCCGCAGTCAGATGCACCATTTGACGAAGCATCAGAACACTATGTTTGTGGGATAAGCGAAGGGCCGACAGCCATTACGCTGGATGAAATCAAAAAGGCAACAGATCTCGACGAAGTGCTTAAAGGAGTTGTCAAATCAATTGCGACGCAAGTGTGGCCATCGAACTTGTTCGCATATCAAGCTTTCTCAAAGGAATTGGGTGTGATAAATGGAGTTGTAGTGAGGGACGACCGAATCATTCTTCCGTCAAAGTTGCGACAGAGAGCTTTGGATATCGCGCATCGAGGTCATCCGGGAGTAGTTGCAATGAAACGGAATCTCAGGGAAAAAGTGTGGTGGCCCTATATGGACCGTGATGTTGAGCATCGCGTTCAAGAATGTGCAGGTTGTGCTTCAGTAAGCATGCAGGGGCCTCCAGAACCAATGCATCGGAAAGAAATGCCGGATCGTGCATGGCAGGATTTGGCACTGGACTTTTTCTCTGCCAAAGAATGTGCGACGTTCTTGGTAGTAGTTGATTACTACAGTAGATATTTGACCGTCATTGAAATGAGAACTACCACTGCTTGTAAAACTATCGAGGCTCTGGAGCGCGTTTTTAAAGAACACACATACCCAGAGACAATTCGCACTGATAATGGACCTCCTTTCGCCAGTGAAGAATTTTCAGGCTACTGTCTTAGCAAAAATATCCGACTTGTGCGCAGTATCCCGTACTGGCCTCAGATGAACGGGTTGGTTGAAAGGCAGAACCAGGGGATCCTGCGAACTTTGCGAATTGCTCGAACAACAAAAGAGGACTGGCGAAAAGCAGTTAATGAGTACGTGTACTCTTACAATACCACTCCACATACTATGACAGGAAAATCACCAATGGAGCTGCTCACTGGAAGACCAGTGAAAGATCTACTGCCGTCACTAAGAACTGAGCCCTACTGGAATCGGGATGAGGAAATACGAGATAAGGACATTATCAGAAAAATGCAAGGTAAATTGTATGCGGATAAACGTCGACAAGCTAAAGCATCGGAAATAGTTGTTGGAGATTCTGTCTTGATCAAAAACTATGAACTGGGAAAACTGGAACCGAACTTTCGACCCGAGAAATATACAGTAATCCATAAAACCGGAAGCGATGTGGTCGTATTAAGCGAAGATGGAGTTAAATACAGGCGACCTGTAGCTCATTTGAAGAAGTGTCCAATTGCCCACAGCCGAGATGGTTTGGAGTTGCAGAAGATTCCAAACACAGCCGATTCCGATTCACGACAGACTATCGCAGATGATTCAGCTCGGAGCTCGATTCGCGAAGAATCTCCCACCGCCAAACGTCCTAAGCGAACTACAAAAATGCCTGCACGGTATGATAAGTAAATATATTTGAGTCAGTACTTTGATTTTCGTATAAAATATATATTTGATAATATCATAACTTTTTTTTTGGCCAGGTGAGAGATGTAGAGTGGTAATAATTAACATTGTCGCGCCCCTTGCCGGAGGACCTTGCAGAAAACAGAGAACCAGCTAAATTCAATGGTTAGAGGCAGTCGATTACGGTACGTACACGCGAACGGACTGGTTTAAATAAATCTGTTTCTATTTAATTCATATGTGAATAATTTAAAGCTGAATCCGAAAGTGTTATTCTTGTGGGTGAACTCTACACAGACTAAATTCGAAAACTTCACAGAAGTACAGAGATCTGCTGAAACATTTCGAGAACTTCATAAAAGTCTATGGAACTTAAGGGAAGATCCGAGAACTTCAGGAATTCATATGGATATTTCGGGAGTATTTCTAATAAGTTTCGTAAAGCTCCGAAAACAAAGGGAATTTCAGGGGAGTTCAGTTTCATAAGTTTCACTAAATTAGCGGAAAAGTTCAAGATGTTCCCAAATTTTCAAAGAACTTAAGAGATTTTAGTCATTTTTTTTTTATTAAAGAGACTTTCAGCCTTGGGCTGTTCCGTCTCTCCCCTGAGATTTTAGTCATATTATTGAGGCCACGGAAGCTTGAACATTTTTAAAATAGTTCCATTAAGGTGATACTCTAAGGAAACCTTAGCGTGAAACTTTAAAGGCACAAATGTCAGCTTCCACAAAATATACAAATTTGAAGTTGCTGCTCGTTTTTTGCTGTGCTGCTACAAACAGAAAGTAGCAATTTTAAATTTTTATGTTTTGTGGAAGCTGACATTTGTGGCTTTGAAGTTTCACGCTAAGGCTTCCTTAGAGTATCACCTTAAATTCAGGGTGGTACAACAAGTTTCATGAGAACTGCAAACACGTTAGAGAATTTTCGAGAACTTCAAGAAAGATATTGATCTCGTTAAAAAGCTATAAAAAAAAAACTTCAAGAAAAACAGATATACTAAGAGCAGAGATATTCCAGAGCAGCGAAATGTCATGTTAGGAAAATTGAGGAAGTCTGAAAATGTTTAGAGAAGCTAAAAACAACGATGGAAAGTATTGTGAGCATCAGGCTGGATAAGAACTTCAAGGCAGTTTAATTAACTTCAGGAATATTTTGGGAACTTTCAAGTTGTTCTGAAGACCTCACAAGAATATAGTGAGAATACTTCTCGCAACTATTCTTCCAATCTAATTTTCTTTTAATTTTCCTAGGAATTGCTTTGAAATTCTCCTCAGGTAGAAAAGAATTGATTTCAAATTCTTTTTTAATTTCACTCCATTTCTTGAAATTCTACTCTCATTGAAAGCCCCCTAAGAATTCATTCCTTCTCA
This sequence comes from Ochlerotatus camptorhynchus, assembly GCF_037179485.1. Classification (NCBI taxonomy): domain Eukaryota; kingdom Metazoa; phylum Arthropoda; class Insecta; order Diptera; family Culicidae; genus Ochlerotatus; species Ochlerotatus camptorhynchus. The sequence goes on along the minus strand of NW_027040507.1, from coordinate 1,872,693 downwards.
AAAGTTCCTTAGATTTCTCTCCTTAATTTGTTTGGCAATCTCTCCTGGAATTATTTTCCAAATTTCTTTGAAGATCTCCTGGAGTTATTCTCAGATTTAATTGTAATCCTTTTAACATCCCCTTCACCCCTTAAGCATTCACTAAAAAATTACGAGGACTTATGCTCCGATTTCAAATGTGTGAATGAAAATAACAAGAAAATGCATTCTTCTCTTCGGAATATCTTTAATAAAAAAGAATATGAAATTTCCTGAGTAATGATAAGATTCCGTGAGTCTTCCAGGTATTTCCCAGATAGCAGACACTTGGAGGCTTAATCATTAGCTTTCTATTGAATATTTCGCTTTAAAGGTTCCTATCGTACATATTTAAGTGTTTATGAAATTCTCAGTGAATAGGTCTAAAACATCCATCACTCATTTAATATACCATCAAAACGACTAATTTTCTTCCCTAAGGTCACTTTTTAGTCATTTTTTTTATTATAGTCACTTTAACACTCTTGGTTCATTCGTGACCTTTCCGGAGGTGAGATTTGAACTCGTGACTTTGACGTGAGAGGTATGGATGTTAACCACTACGCTGGGGTTGCCCCCATTTTAGTCACTTTTTTACAACTATAAGTCACTATTTGGTCGCTTATTTCTTCAACATTGTCTCTAAAATCACTATTTTGACAGCATTGATTGCTACCAGCCCTGCAAGAGAAACCAGCAGAACCTGTTGGGACAAAGTATCGTAAATTTCCGAAGCAAGATGGTTCAAAGATTATTCGGAGAGAATTCCTGGGAAATTCGAAAAAAAAAGACGGATGGCATTTCCAAATGATGTCATAAGGACTTCTGAGGAAGTCAAAAGAAAGCTCCAGGAGAAGCCAGAAAGTTCTTCCTGGGGAAGTCAGAAGAAACTTTCTGAGAACATCGGAATAAATTTCCAAAGAAAGTTGTAAAAAACTCGGCTATTTAGGAACATTTCGTAAATCCATTTAATTTCCTTACAAATTAAGCTCATGTTCGCTACTTACTACATTTTCATTGAAAATTGACTTGGTATCCTCAACAAAGGCCGAAACCAACGGGTTCGAATCCCAGTCTGATTCAAGGATTTTTCGGATAAAATTATGCTTCGACTTTCCTGCCGAGTACCCGAGAGCAGGCATTGCTTTCAATTGAAACACAATAAGCCAAAGGGTAATGACAAAACAGTTTGGCATTACATGAAAAGCCTTACCTTTGATGAAGATAGCTCAATTTCGTTTCCAAGGGAAAACTTTCTTCCAGTAACCTAATTCCAAGGTAAAGTCTAGACAACCACCCCACAATCGAAAGTATTCTAACGACTTATAAAGCGCTTTACTTTGTTTTTTGTTTAGCCTCCCTTTCCAATATTTTAGATCAAGACTCATCACGCTGGGGGCCGCTAGCGATAGAAAGGTTTACAATTTCGTCTTAACCAACACAACTTTCGATCTCAAAGGCCAACCGGATCCAGTTTGACGATGCTAATTAATGGTTTCTTTCGAGGAAAAGATCGTTAAATTAGCTGGGGTGAAAATACTCGAAATCACTCCCGGTCAAAATGCTGTCGCAGCCATCATCGCCGAGAGCCTGTTTGTTTTTATCACTCTCGGTAGATACGCTCTGAACGTGATAACGACCTGCGTGCTCATTGGTGCTTTTCGGGACATTCGGGTTGTCACAAACAGATTCCCGGCAACAGCTTAAAGCCATTACTTCGTAGAAACAAAACATTTTTATACAATCTTATGAAGTTGTTGGAAACATGATTCCATTTACCGGGAATATCCTCATTCAATCTCCAATGTGCGTCAGCGTAATTTCATCGAAATATTTGATAAGGTTTATTATTGGATCCCGCCCAATAAAGAGTCTTACCTTGAGGGACCAATCGTCCAACGCGGGATTATATACACTCTGGTACCTCTGGTCCGAGGTGTAGGTGGCTTTGCCAACCGTTAGCACATGCAGATCCCGATGCCGGATCCAGGATACCTGTAACGGTTGGAGATTTTAATTAGGCTAGTCATCCAACAGCATGAGTGCGATGGCTACTAATTGACTGACTTCGGCAACCATTCGCATTCGGTCGTCAAGTTGATTGATTGTTTAATTAAAAATCTCAACTCACCGTTCGGTTGCCGAGATTGCGTACCCGGCAGTTCAGATAGGCAGTGTTGCCCACGAGGGCCGTTACATTCCTCGAGGCCGAGATGTCGAAATACGGCCCCCGGTCCAGGGGGTTTTTCACGCCGATGTCATCGCCGTCCAGATCCGTCTCATCGAACGACGACGTCTGAAAGTAGTGCTTCGGTGGTGTGTACGTGTGCGGTTCGTCGATATCGACCGACTGTGAGTGAGAGGAAATGCCTGGAAGACGAAAATGGCAAAAGCGAAACAAAAATTGATTGATCCGAAATTAATTACGTTTTCCGGTTGAAGAATTTCATCACGGTGACAGTTTCCATTTTCTTTATTCCTTTCTAGTCCGAGGCCCGAGCTTGACTCGTACCATCAGTACGTGATATTTGCGGTTTTGTCTCTGGGAAAGATTCATCAAGCTGGCTTTCAAATTGGATTAATTCCTGGAAAATTGACGGAAAGCATACGTCCGGATGAAATTCGTCTGATTCCGATTATCCGCAGTGGAGTCTTACCATTATTAACGTTGAAGAAAATCATCACAACCACTATATGCTTCATAGTTCCTAGATGTGCCGGAGATCCATGTTCTGCAAACGAGAGAAAGACAAATACAAACACATGAGTCTAGATTCGTTAAAAATTTGTAACGAATTGTCAAGAGGTAAACTTTCAGGTGGGTTCTGCTTCCCGGACGCCATGGAAAACTTTTCGCACAGGTTGAAGGAAAACATGGATAAGGTATTTATCATTCGCGAAAGTATACCTTCAATGGAAGTTGCGCCACTTCAAGTTGTTTTGAATGTTAGACTTTTGCGTTTTGTTTGTTTATTTTTTTGGTCTGATGGTATCAAGAAACATGCGCTGCGATTTAATTAGATAAGAAAACAGAAGTTCTTGGCTTCAATGGGTTAACGAAAATTTAAAAAGCCTTATGTTTTCAAGTTTGAATATTTCTGGTTGGGGCATACAATTTTTTTTACCGCATTTGCAAGGGCGTATGTTATTCTTAATAATTTGAAAAAATAGAGGTTTGTTATAACTGTTTTCATGAAATAAACGTTCTCCCCAAACCTAGTCCTCATCATCAAGTACGATTTGGTTGCACATCGTGCTGCTTGAATCTGAAAAGTTATAAAACAGCGCTGCTAATGTGCCTCAACTCATCATTCTCTGCTTGATCGTCAAGCAGTACAGTTCGGCATTTGCTCTCTCTGACGAGCTGTTAGAAAGTTTCTAGTTTGTTCCAGTTCGCAGTTTAATTGCATTGTCAGTAGTGTCGGTCGCTTCGTGTGATGGGAAGACAGCGCTCCCGGAGCAGGCTCCGTGAGAGAGCGGAGAAGAAGAACAGCGGTGAGGGTAGCTTGAGTGTACCTATTTCGAATAGGTACACTACTCTTCCCACCGATGTAGGGAATCCCACCTCAGCCACGGTGAAGCGGTCTAAGAAGAGGAAGAAAAATCAAGGCCAGTCCGATGGTGTGAGTGGACGCGACGATGTTACCGCGACGAACGCCAGCGACATCGGTGATTTCGGCGACGCCGTCGAAAACGAAAATTCTGCCGGCCCGAGTGCGGCGAAAGGCAAGCTTCCTCCAGTGGTGGTGAAGCAAAGTACCACTCAAATGCTCGGCAGGATCGGCACCAAGGTGATGCTCCGTACGAAAGCGGAAAATATCTGAAATATCTGAAGGATTCCAAGGCGGAATTCTTGACACACGACATCCCCGGTGAGAAGCCCTTCAAGGTAGTCATCAGGGGTCTAACAAACTTCGACCCCAAGATCGAAGGTCGAAGCTGAAATCAACCGGTGCAAGCTAGCCCCAATCGCTGTCTTCCGAATGACAATGAGAGACGAAAACGTGAAGACGTACCCGGATTGTCTCTTCCTGGTGCACTTCCAGAAAGGGACGGTGACGCTCAATGCGCTGCAAGCCATCCGATCGATCTACTCCATCATTGTACGGTGGGAGCCGGACGTAACGCAGTGCCAGCGGTGCCTCAAATTTGGACACGGTACCCGCAACTGCAACATAAAGCCACGCTGCAGCAACTGCGCTCAAGAACACGCCACTTCCAACTGCCCTGCGGATGGAGCCGTGGCGTTAAAATGCGCCAACTGTGGTGGTGCACATCAAGGTTCTGACAGACAGTGCTCCAAACGCGAGGACTTCAAACGCATCCGAAAGCAGGCGTCAAGCAACAATCAACCATGACGCAAGAAGGACAAAACCCCAGCATTCAGGACGGAGGATTTCCCGCCTCTTTGTGCTCCCCAGCAAAGGCAAGCAAATTCGCGGGTGCATCCCGCTCACGTACCTTCCGGTGCTTCTGCCCCCTGGATTCTGGAGACAACGAACAGCGCCAAACAACAACTCAGATCTGTTCGAAGCGGATGAACTGATGGATATTTTCGTCAACATGTCCGGTGCTCTTCGTAAGTGCCGCAATAAGCCCGAACAGATCCAAGTGCTCGGTAAGTTTATCATCCAGTATGGCGTCTAAATCGCTAACTATCGTCACCTGGAATGCTTGCTCTGTAGGGCAAAAGAGAATGAGCTTGCCGACTTCCTCCGCAAGCACAGCATCGACGTGGGCCTTCTAACCGAGACCCATCTAAAGTCCGGCGACAGCTTCTGGTTGCCTGCCCACAACATTATTCGGCTTGATCGCACCATCTCCAGGGGGAAGGTGTTGCGGTCGTCGTCATGAAAGGAATAAAATACGAAAATCTGTCCCATATCCGCACTTCTATTATCGAGGACCTTGGTGTGGAGGTGGAGTCGTCGACTGGATACGTCCAGTTCATCGCCGTCTACTACCCTCGACAGTGTGCCGCCAGCAGTGGAATAGCGGTTAAATTCAAGAAGGACCTGTCCACCATCACCCGTACCGGTTTCCGCTTCGTAGTAAGAGATCTAAATGCTCGCCATGAGGCCTGGCGGAACTATCAGCAGAACCAGAACGGTCGTCTCCTGTTCGATCACTCACAGCATGGGCTGAACTCCGTTTGAATTTCGGATGACCCAACATTTATCTCCCCGGCGGGCAACCCATCGACGCTAGACCTGTTCCTGACAAATATCGGCTAGTCCAAGCCGGTAGCTTGAACGAACTCAGCTCAGACCACCAACCGGTGGTGGCTGAACTGGGCTGCAACGTGGCTCCTGCTTCAAGCCTGCGCAAGGACTACCATCGCGTAAACTGGGCCCAGTGTGGACGCGTGGTAGACAGGCACATCATCGACAACCCGCCGCTTAACACCGTGGAGGACATCGACCGAGCGTTGGAGGAACTCCACCAAGCCACAACCGTGGCTGACGAGGCGTGCGTCCGACGAGTTCCTGTGAGGGGTAAGTTTATTGCCATTGATTCCCACAGCCAACTCTTGATTCGCCTGAGAAATGTTCGTAGACGCCAGTTTCAGAGCACTGGAGATCTAGTGACGAAACGTGAATTGGCCGACCTGAACAAGGAGATTGCTTCCAGAATGGTCTCACTCCGGAACGAAAGTTTTGGACGGCTTGTCCAGAATCTGGACGACCGCTCCAGACCATTCTGGAAAGTTGCCAAGGTCTTAAAGACGCACCCTAAGCCCATTGCACCACTCAAAGATGAAAATGATGACGATCGGCTCATAATCACCCCTCAGGAGAAAGCAAATGCGATAGGTGAGCATATTGCCAAATCGCACTTGCTTGGCTCCAACATCCAAAGTCCGCTCGAAGTTCAGGTTGCGCAATGCGTTCAAAACCTTGATTTCTCCCCTTGTGTCGTGCCTTCGGCGGATATGATTACAGTACAACATATTTGCTCAGCGATGAAATGTACCAAGAACATGAAGGTTCCCGGGTTTGACGGTATATTCAACTTGATCTTGAAGAGACGCAGCATGAAAGTGCAGTCTCTTCTAACCACTATATTCAACAGATGCTTGGAACAGCACTACTTTCCAAGCATCTGGAAAGTAGCTAAAACCATACCAATACGCAAACCCGGTAAGGATCCAACATTGTCTTCAAGCTACAGACCAATCAGCCTCCTTTCAGCGCTGAGCAAATTGTTCGAGAAACTCATTCTCAATCGTTTGCTCAAGTTTGTCGAGGAAAACAAAATTCTCCTTCCGGAACAGTTTGGATTCAGAAAGGGGCACTCCACCAATCACCAACTAGTATGGGTGATGAATAACATTCGAAGTTACAAAGCTGTATCTAAGTCCACAGCCATGGCCTTGTTAGACGTTGAGAAAGCGTTTGACAATGTCTGGCACAATGGGCTTGTGTACAAGCTTTGTAACTTCAACTTTCCTTTGCATCTGGTTAAAATCATCCGTAACTACCTCCAGTAAAGGTCGTTTAAGGTATCGTTGAATGGCTGCCTTTCAAACACGTTCTCCATCCCAGCAGGAGTCCCGCAAGGAAGTTTGCTGGGCCCTTTGCTTTACAGCATCTACACTTCAGACATTCCTCCCCTCGGAGACGGTTGCGTGTTCTTCCTGTTCGCAGATGATACCGCAATAACCGTCTCCGATAGAAATAACAAACAACCCAAGCAACACGGCTTGTCATAAAGAAGTTGAAAATACTTTGTAATGACTAACGCAAAGAATCACTAATACTTTAAAATACCTCATTTAATACATTTATACAACCTAAAAAGCGCAAGACGCGGAGCTTATACAACTAAATACTGGTCTTATAACATGTTTTGAAAACATCATAAAAACCAGCGACAAAAAAAAAACAATAAAAAAAACTTGAGCATGGGATTCGATCACTGGTCCTTGGCGTGGTAGACTTGTTACTACCTAACTAGACCAACACCGCTTAATGAAAGGTTTGTTATAAGTATCTATCATGTTCTTGCCAATGGCATGAACATTATTTTCTCGTTCAACACGCCTTCGATCCATCATGAAGACGTTTTGTTAGTAGCAAAGCGTACATCTAATTGCCAGAATGTTATTTAAACGTATTTACAACTCCTTATAAGACAACCTGCACATTTTCAGTTGTATTAATTTATGAGATGTCATAAAAAAGTATTTTCAACTTTCTTTATAACAAACTTCCGAATACCTCATAAGAAACTGTCAATCATTGCATGAAGAGACAGTCCGGTTCAATGGCACCGTCAATGTTTACGTCAATCTGGATTGATTTTGTATACGACAAGTTTTATAGTGGTATTTAAACAGTAAGATGCACGTTCAAATAACATTTAAAGATAAAAGCAAAAGAAAACTATTTTGGAAAATGTTGACTCAAAGAAGTATGAAGAAAACATCTTTAAACCTCATATATAACGTGCGATGTTTTCTGCATCTCTTAAAATACATTTATACAACAAGCCGTTCTAATTCTTTTTCAAAAAGATGTTTTATGTGTTACTTGGGAAGCTCCAACGGTGCCTTGACGCCTTTGCTGATTATGCCACCACGTGGAAAACCAAAATCAATGCCTCCAAAACGCAAACAATCATGTTCCTCCATCGGCAATCACCCAAACTGAAACCGGCTCCCTCTTGAACTGAAGTCATCGATGCCACAAGGGTTGAGTGGCCCGCCGAAGTAACCTATCTCGGGATGTTGTTTGACGAAAATCTCCTATTCCGCTCGCATGTAGAGAAAACTGTAGTCAAGTGTTCTGCCTTGGTTAGGTGTCTGTATCCGCTGATTTGCCGTAGATCCCGCCTCTCGAAGGTGAACAAACTGGCTGTCTACAAACAAATCATAGCACCTGCGATCCTCTACGCAGCAATGGTGTGGGAATCATGTGCAAAGACTCACAGTAACAAAATTTAGGTCGCTCAGAATAGACTGCTGAGGATGGTTCTTGATCGTCCTTTCAACACTAGAATAACAAATTTACACGAAGAGGCAGGCATTGCAAAAATAGATTCCAGAATGAAAGAAATTAAAACTAAATTTGCACAAAAATGTAATTTGTATATAGTCGATAAGGTGTATACAATATTATTATTATTTAACTTTATTAGGGAGGCTTTCAGCCTTGGGATGGTTCGCCTCCAATGTATACAGTAGTTGTAGGTTAGTTGTAGTTGTAAATAGTAGTTATAAGTAGTCTCCTGTTTCCATCATTTTGCTCAACCATTTTCCACAGAGATGGCGCTGTTCCGCTGGTAGGAAGTGATAAAAATCCCCAAATAGAAATTGAGAGGAGTGGGAATAATTCGCTATCGGTGCATATTCAGGTGAAAAAAAGTGAACGACAACCTTAAGAAATTAATCAGGGACTTTGTCGTTCAGTTATTACAGGTTTTAAAAAATCGGTATTTACCGGTATTTCCTATTTCAATTAATTTTATATTTTTGCCGTTTTTCTAAGCGAAAATTTTAGCTTTTGGACTATGATCGGAAAATTCCGGAAGAAAACTCCGGGGAATGCTTGATTACTAATTCTGGAGGAAGCTGAAAACAACATCCATAGAAAGAAGAACGAAGCTCTCCTGGAGGAAATTTGATTGATAAATTGAGAAACTTCTGGCGAAAATTTAACAAAACTTTCAGAAAAAAATCGGATTTCACATTCAAAGGAAGACAGAAAAGTTTTGGAAATTAGAAATAAACTCCAGAAGTAGCTATTTCCAGGGAAAGCCAGAAGAAACTCGGATAAACCTTCCAAAAGAAGTAAAAACCCAACTGGACAAAATTCCAGAACTAGACGAATAAAATTTCTGGGAGAAGTTTAATTGAACTTTCTGAAGAAGACGGAAGAAACTTCCTGGAGACACTGGCAGAAACTTCCTAAGGTAGCGCTTATGAAACAGTCAAAAGAAACAAAGACATAATTCTGGAAGAAAGAGTTCTTGGGGGATGTTCTAATGATCCGGAAAATTTTCAACTGGTCATTAAACATCCCTGAAGACCGCGCAATGCCCCTGAAGTTTTTGGAACATTCCTGAAATGTACTTAGAAATATTCCATATTTCCTCGGGATGTTTTGGAGTACTCTGATCATCTTTGAAATACTTGGAACTTCCCTGATTATAATGAGACTAACGGAATATCTCTAGACTTTCTTGAAGATTAAGAAATTTCTTAAGCGCTGTCACAATTTTCTTGAATTTATTGTAACATCAGCATTGAAGTTCTCTGATCTTCCCGATTTTTCTAATTTTTTAAAATGATCGACACTGCCATTAATAAGCACGAAACTTCCCATAAAATGTTCTCACAATGTGCTTATGTTCGTGTAACTTCCCTTACGTTTCTTAAATTTGCATAAACCCCTCGGAACATTGCTGAAGTTTTCGGAAATTGCCTGAGTTTCTCAGAACTCCTTTAAAATTTACGATTTCCTTGAAATTTATTGATCTGATCTGATTGTCCTGTTGTTCTCGGAGCTCTCCTGAAACTAATGGAACTGTTCTGAAAACCATTAAATTTCCAGAAGTTCTTTGGACTTGTGAAGTATCCAAAATATTTACGATGTTTCCTTAAGTTCACTGGTGTTCGCTGGACCGGGTTTTAGAATTTTACAGAAGTTATTAAAACATTCTGTAATTTATCGAAACTTACTCAAAAGTCTGGACTTTTCTGAAGTTTCTGCAGTGGATCCGTAATCAAAATCTAGAAGCATCCCTGAAGTTCCGGGAAGAATCATTCGAGCGAAAGCTGAAGAAGCTTCCAAGGGAAGATTTTTTTTTTCCTTTGGTTTGTTTTTTCCGTCGATCTTGTTTTCCGTGCTGAGCACCAATGCTACCAACGTGTCAGGAAGGCAGCTCCCACTCCTGGACCCTACCTATCGACCCATCAACTCATGAACCGGGGACCAACGGCTTTACTTGCCATCCGAAGGAAGGCGTGATCAGAGATGTTATGCCTCAGAACATCCCGGCGCCGCTGACTGGGATTGAACCCAGGTCTGCTGGAGTGAGAGGTAATCACGCTTACCAATACACCACCGGCGCCGTTCCCGAAGGAAAATGAAATAAGTTTCCGAGAGTAAATAGAAAATTCCAGAGGAAACTTCGAAGAAAATTCAGGACGTTAAATAATGTTTAAAAAGTATTTCCCGATTCCCCCGAAATTAGCAGAAAGAGCCATTGACTGTTTATCGATTCACGGAATGCAAAAACGGTGAGGAAATTGAAACATTAATCGAAGGAGTATCCATACGACATTTTTGAAGATGTTTTTTTTTTTAGAATGTTCAAGACTCAAAAAAATTGAGGTATTCAAAAAGATACAAGTCTCACACAATAATTTCCTCCGAAATTCTTAGCGCGGGCAGGCAATAATAATTTTGATTGCTAAAAAAAAACGGTTTTCTGAGGAACCTTATCTTTATATCGGAATCTAGTTCGGAAATCGGTATAAATACCGATAAATCGGTATACCTGGCAACGCTGGCTCTGGCATTGATTTCCGGTCTTTATACGTCATCCCGATTCCTAAAATAAATAGGATTTTTAATATATTTCCCAGTTTTTCTATAACCGGAAGCCGCCATATTGGATTTCAAAATGGCTACAGACATTGATTTCTGGTCTCTTGACATCACCCCGATTTCGGAAATACCCATATTAAAGGGTATTTGACAGTATTTCCCTGTTTTTTTCTAGAACAGAAGCCGCCATCTTGGATTTCAAAATGTTGTCAAAAATTGAAGCATATTGAAGAATATTTGGCAATATTTCCCAGTTTTTCTATGACCGGAAGCCACCATCTTGGAGATCGAAATGTTGTCTGACATTGATTTGCGGTCTTTATACGTCATCCCAATTCCGAAAATACTCATATTGAAGGGTATTTACTAATATTTCCCATTTTTCCTACAACCGGAAGCCGCCATCTTGGGTTTCAAGATGGCGTCAGACATTGATTTCCGGTCTCAAGACGTCACCCTAATTCCGGAAATAACCATATTGAAGGGTATTTGAAAGGTTTTCAATTTTTTTCTAAAACCGGAAGCCGCCATCTTGGATTTCAAGATGGCGTTGGTCGACGATTTCTGGTCTCCACGTCACCCCGATTCTGGAAATACTCACATTCCGGAATACATCATTTGAATTTACAATTTTTCTGTATTCAAAAACCGCTATTTCGACTTGACACTGCATTATTTTATTCATCAAATACAAATTATGTTTAGTTATCTGCCATCATTGGCAATTCTGAATAATGCGCACCACGCACATAAACACACAACAGTACCGGATCGGTTCTTGAATTCAAAACATCAACCTTGTGAACACGAACACCGGTACTGGAAAATCAGAACCGCACCGTGTGCAGCGAACTGGTGAACACGGTGCGGTGTTGCTTGCAACTACCAAACCGAACCGACAGCAGCACCAAACACTCGGTAAGGGAGAACAGCCCATAATGCACCCCTGGGGTAAAATGCCCACTTATAGAAAAACAGCGATAACTTTTCCTCAGATGCATTTTCCGGGTAACGGATTGTGTTTGTTTTCAACTAGAGGTTTCACAATTGATTCTTGATCATAAAATCATATTTTGACCTACTGATTCCCTTAGAAAATAGCATTTTGTGCAAAATATGATACAGTTGTTAAAATCGTCGACTTCAAATTAAGCTTTTAACAGCATATATCGCAAAAAATTGAACTAATTCACTTTTCGTATTTTTTTAGATGTTTTACTTAATGAATCACAGCTTAACACTCTATTGCGACCTTATTTCTGATGTAACATAAAGGAATAATCATCAGGCGTCAGATCACCATGAATCAGGCGTTTTGCCCCGCTATCATATTGGAACCAATTTATAAAATACCTTGAAAATCATGAAAATGCATCGTTCTATAGTTCGAAATCACTTGATCTTCGTAGAAAACATGGTAATGAACCAAACACCATTAGTTTCTTCTTGATTTTAGCTTCCATACGCCAGCAATTGACGATTTTGCTTAAACGGTGCGTTTTGCTCCATCCTACCCTACAACAGAGCAGCACATTGGTTATGACTTAGAAATCCGTACCGGTGCTGTACCGGTGTTTTGCCCATCACTTTTCTAAAGATCTAAAAGTAATTTTATCACACCTTTGCTGAGAAATTTTAAATAAGAAAAATAGAGCAAAAAACTGTTTGTTTTTTAGAGTTTTTTTTAACAAAACTGCTTAAAATTAAGTCTTTAAGTTGACTGTATAGTTTCTTCAAACAAAATGTTAAATGTATAGTTTCTTCAAACAAAAAAGTTAAATTTTGGATTTCAATGATAATAAAAACCACCCTAGAATTCATTGTCATAAAAATGAGAGCCTAGCTATAAGGATCTACTTTGTAGAAAACACTTTTTATCTAAAATTTCAATTTCAGGCTTAAAACTTATCCTTCCAGCTAAAACTACATTCTACACCACTGTGCACTGTGCACTGGCCACGAACACTTTATATTTATATATGTATGTAACTGGTGCTTTATTAGAACATCTGCCAGACTCGGACTTGTTTCGAGTGCTGACATTCCACTAAAAGTTAAAATTCAAAAATATTTCCACTATACTCGTGTCGCAAATTGGTTTGTTCGCATTTCCAACGAGCCAACCGCATTTCCATTAACTGTACTTCCCAATGCCAGCCGAACAGGGAACAACTGCAGTGTCGACTTGCTGCAATCAACGTTTTAATCTCATTTTCAACGTTTGCTGTTGGTATGCCAGGATCGCAGCAAACGATCCGGATTACGTGACTGCAAACAGTTTTATTTATTTTTTAAAAATTTTAGTCACTAACGCTCTTGGGTCATTCGACTCATTATTCATGCCTAGTCCGGGGATGACATTTGAAATCGTGACTACGGATGTTTACCACTAGACCGGGGCCGTCCTCACTGCGAAGCGTCCATAACAATTCAATTCTCCATAATCACACTCTTGTAGTATACTATAGGCTCGGATGTGGACCTTTTTTCCGTTGGCACACAAAATCGGTCCGAATTGTGCCTGGCAGATGGAGACACCCAGTCGTAAACGGCGGAGCCAGCATTTCATTTGCCGTGTGCCTTCGTAAATCTACCCACCTGGCGGTGGAACCTTGGCTTGAGGAGGCGATGCTGGTGGTGACGAACAATAACGGTAACAATACGGAACGTAATTTGCTGCAAACCAGTTTTACATGCCCATTTCCGGCACAATTTGCTTGTTTTGAGTTTTTCCCCAACAATACAAATTGTTGCAAAGGGGGTGTTAGCATAATCGAGAGGCGTAGGCTGGTGCGAAAAGTTGGTTTAATTTTTGGATCAGCAATTTTCATAACTTTTTTTGTTGTTGTTGTGAATCTGTGTAATCATTGTGTGCCATTATTTCACCAGAGCTATACCGTCGAACTGCCAATAATCGAGAAAGGAAACCCCGATTGGCAGGTCCTCAGGGTTGAAACAAACTTCACGATGATGATGTGCTGAGTGAAGCTCGGGTTTTTGCTGATCCGCTCAGTCGAACAATCACGCATATTGCATGTGGTTGTTTTTTTTTCCGGTGTTTTCGGATTGTCAGTGGATACAGCCATTCATCGGAAAAAAAAATGATTTAACAACAAAGACTGAACAAGCAAGCCAAACGCTCAAAGGCAAATGAAAATAATTACATGCTTTACACCACTACCGGGTCATCAAAAAATTTGATGATATTTGCTTCGCACCGCACTGGGCCTTATTTGGACTTGTTGCGATATTTATTTTTCTTCGGGGAGAAAAGGAATGATAAATTGATCTTCGGTATGTGCACAAATATGAACACGATGATGATACGGGGAATGAGCAGGGCAGTACAAATAAAACTCCAGTCAATACAAAAGGGTACTTAAATATATCAAAATTGATGAGTTAATATACGCGTTTTTAATTAAATCGATTCATAGCTTGTGTAATCAGGGACCTCCCTTAGCTCAGTCGGTAAAGGCACAGCTACAAAGCAAGACCATGCTGGAGGTGGCTGGGTTCGATTCCCGGTCCGGTCTAGGAATATTTCGGGTTGGAAAATTTCTCGACTTCCCTTGGGCATAGAGTATGATTGTACCTGCCACACAATTATAGTAATGCAAAAATGGGACAGGCATCTAACGCTCTTAATTAATAACTGTGGAAGTGCATCTAGAACACTAAGTTGAGAGCACGCAGTAAGCTTATATGCCATACGCAATAAGCTTGAAATGCGAGGACGAAGAAGAAGAACATGTGTTGTTCCATTTTCAGAATTATCCAATGGATGACAGCTATGTTTGCTGATTGAAATTATAATAGAGAGTAAATATGGGAGTAATGGGAATTATGCATCACAATGATGCCAGAGCCTGGAGGCCTCCCTTAGCTCAGTCGGGTAAGGCACTACTTTAAAAATAGTCCATGCAGAAGACGGCTGCGTTCAATTCTCTACCCGGTATAGGAATTTTTTGGGTTAAAAAATTCTCAACTTCTCTGGGCATAAAATGTGATTGCACTGCACTTGCTACACAGTTATATACTAATTGCACATGCTTTCGGAAGGCGCCATGAAATACTTCGGCATTCGATTAGTTTGGCGCAATTTTTGAATAAAAGAATGGTTTTTTAAAAGACAACCTTATTAGATTGTCTGTGGAAGGTTATCAATGATCCCCATGGTAGTGATCACTTGCCAATTATTATTTCAATCAAAAGTGGCCGTCTAAAAACAGATCAGTCAATTCAAGTTCCTTTTGACCTCACGAGGAACATTGATTGACAAAAATTTGTATAGGCGGTAACTCTTGGTATTGATTCTACCGATCCTCTACCACCACTGGAAGAGTATCGTTTCTTTACCGAGCTAATATTCAAAAGCGCATTAGAAGCTCAGAAACGATGTGTTCCAAGTGCATCCCTCAAAAGAAGACGCGCCACCCCTGGATGGGATGACGAATGCACAAAGTTGTATCTTGAGAAATCCGATGCCTTTAAAGATTTTCGTAGACATGAAAGATCTGAGCTTTTTGAAAAGTATCTAAAGCTTGAAAAAAAGCTTAAAAACTTACTAAAAGCAAAGAAACGAAATTACTGCCGTACTTTTATCGAGGGACTTTCTAGAGAAACCTCGATGACAACGCTTTGGTAAAAGGCTCGCTATATGCGAAACCGCTCATCTTCCAATGAGAGTGAAGAATACTCCTCCCAATGGATATTCGACTTCGCTAAAAAGGTTTGTCCAGATTCTGTTCCAGCACAACCAACTTTACGGGATACAGCCCGAAGTAACGGTTCTCTGGATGAACCACTCACAATGCTGGAATTTTCAATGGCACTTCTTTCATCGAATAACTCTGCTCCGGGAAGCGATATGATCAAATTTTACCTTCTAAAAAACCTCCCCGATATCGCTAAAAGACGATTACTTAACCTATATAATTCATTTATGGAATTCAATATAGTTCCACCAGCATGGAGACAGGTTAAAGTAATAGCTATTCAAAAGCCTGGGAAACCAGCGTCTGATCACAATTCTTACCGTCCGATATCTATGTTATCATGCCTGAGGAAATTATTAGAAAAAATGATCCTATTAAGACTTGACCATTGGGTTGAATCAAACAATCTACTTTCAAATACGCAATTTGGTTTCCGGAAGAGTAAAGGAACAAACGATTGTCTAGCGATGCTTTCATCTGATATTCAACTGGCCTTTGCGCACAAGGAGCAATTGGCTTCAGTCTTTTTGGATATTAAGGGCGCATTTGATTCGGTTTCCATAGACATACTGTCAGACAATTTGCACAGTAGTGGATTACCCAGTATTTTGAATAATTTCTTGTATAATTTGCTGTCAGAAAAACAAATGACCTTCAAACTAGGTCAACTGACAACTTCTAGAATTAGCTACATGGGCTTACCCCAAGGTTCATGTTTAAGTCCCTTACTTTATAATTTCTATGTCAAAGATATTGATAACTGCTTAGATAATCTATGCACGCTTAGACAGCTTGCAGACGATGCTGTGGTTTCCACGAGAGGTCCACGTGCAGAAATATTGCAAAGACCATTGCAAAATTCCCTAAATAATCTGTCTCTCTGGGCAAGAAATTTAGGGATCGAGTTTTCACCGCAAAAAACTGAATTGGTAGTGTTTACAAGGAAGCGGTTTCCAGCCCAACTGCGTCTGAATCTTTTGGGCAGAGACATTACCCAATCTTTAACCTTCAAATACCTTGGAGTCTGGTTTGATTCAAAATGCACTTGGGGTACCCACATTACGTATTTGAAACAAAAGTGTCAACAAAGGATCAACTTTCTACGATCAACTTCCGGGACATGGTGGGGTGCTCACCCGGAAGACCTCATTAAACTATATTAAACGACTATTCTTTCAGTTCTTGAGTATGGTTCTTTTTGCTTCCTCTCGGCAAGAAAAACCCACCTAATTAAATTGGAACGCATTCAATATCGTTGTTTACGTATTGCCCTTGGCTGTATGCATTCAACACACAATATGAGCCTAGAGGTCCTAGCGGGCGTTAAACCCCTGCAGAACCGTTTCTGGGAGCTCTCATTAAGAATATTGATTAAATGTAGTGTCAGTAACAACCTTGTGATTGAAAACTTCGAAGAAATGCTCGAATTGAGCATCCAGTCTAGATTCGTGCGAATCTATCTTAATTATATGTCATCGGATATTAGCCTTCCTTGCTATAACCCCTCTCGTGTATGCTTTACTAACTACAGTTCCCCCATTGACTACGATCTCTCCATGAAACAGGCTATTCAAGGAGTTCCAGATCAACTTCGACCTATCTCAATTCCCCGCATTTTTGCTGAAAAGTACCAACAAGTCAATTACAATAGAAGATTTTTCACTGATGGATCACGCATTGATGGATCCACTGGCTTCGGCGTCTTCAATGAATACTCAACCGCCTTTCGGAAACTTCAGGAACCTTGTTCCGTTTATGTTGCTGAACTAGCAGCAATCAACCTCGCATTGGGGATGATTTCCGATATGCCCATAGACCATTACTTCATCTTCTCGGATAGTATCAGTTCGATTGAGGCTATTCGGTCGATGAAACAAGGTAGGCACTCATCTTATTTCCTTTCAAAGGTAAGGCAGCAGATGAGTTTGCTGGTCGAAAGATCATATATGATTACCTTTGTATGGGTCCCCTCACATTGCTCAATCCCAGGCAATGAGAAAGCAGACTCTCTCGCAAAGGTGGGCGCACAACAAGGCGAGATTTATGATAGAATAATTTCACATGATGAATTGTTCCCATTAGTACGTCAGAGTTCTCTTTTAAGTTGGCAAAACGATTGGACAAATAATTCTCTTGGGCGGTGGTTACATTCCATTATTCCAAATGTTTCTTCGAGAGCGTGGTTCAAAGGTCTGGATGTAAGTCGGGGATTCATTCGAGTGATGTCAAGACTTATGTCCAACCACTACTCGCTAGACGCACATCTCTATAGAATAAACCTCGTAACAGCAATATATGTAGGTGCAGAACCGGTTATGATGACATCGATCACGCAGTTTGGTATTGCCCGGGTAATGACGCCTCCAGAGCACGACTATTGGATACCCTAGTGGCCCGAGGTAGACAACCCTTCCGTGAAGTAAGAGATGTATTGGGAACACGTGATCTTCCCTACATGCAAGCGATCTACGAATACCTTTGTTTGTCTGATGTTAGAGTTTGATGTGACTTTCCCCTCCTTTCCAAACAATTTCCCGCCATTGTGTCCCAGTCTTATTATTCTCCTGTTCCGGTGCTACTTGCCTCTGCCCAGCCAGGATTTGGTCAACCGTCCGAGAGTAGTATCTGAAGGAGGCTTCAGAAACCAGTTTCCTACCTAGATCCTTCCAATTGAAATTGTTACCTATTAACCTCGAGCCCGCCACGAGTAATTGGTACCCAATACTAACCTAGAAATACTGCTATTTGAAATGTAAATCAAACATTACTGATTTTGGCTCCGCTAAGTGTCACACACGACTGAGCCTAGTAAATAAACGAACTAGTTAAAAAAAAGACAACCTTAATTTCTAAAGAAGAAGGTCGGTAGGAACTTTATTCCCCGCGAAAGGTACTCTGACTCGTCCATTTCGCTTTCGAATCGGCTGGTGCACAGAAGTGCGCGAATTAAGTTCTCGTTAAAAGTCGTTTGTGCATTTAGCCTTGTCTTAAAAGGTAATTAAAATTTAGTGAGTGAGTTTTACTTTCAGAAGTTTTACTAAGACGTTTCCTTTCTTTGTACAGTGCTACTAAGGTAGTTTTGAAATCCGCGTAGTCTGTTCGTTTTGTTTCAGTGAATTTTGTACCGAAAAGGTAATAATTGATTTTAGTTTTATATAGCAATTATTTAATTAATGTGAGTTCACGTTGAATTTCCAGGGCTTTGCGCTTTTTTTGTACGGGCTGGATTTTTATCTTCGGTTCGGCTATCGCAAGGCCGGACAAGGGGTTTCTGTTAAGTGGCATCTATTCCGTCGACCGTGTGAAACGGACCATCAGACTCGTGCGCCAAGCGAAGGCCCGCCTGTTCAAAGGCAACTAAACGGAGAAGATTGAAGTTCGCTATTCCTCGGAGTGAAACTTTTCCGACGGTCACCAATCAACCGTTGACCTTTTACCGCTATAACCCCTTGTGGACCATTCTTTCCGAGAGCGCGGACCGTTTGAGTGCGTAGCCAAGAGCGTACCACGGTCCGGATTCAATCCAAGGAGAGGGGTGGGTTTCATTTCATCCCGGGCGGTCATAGCGGAAGCTTAGTACGCAAAGCCGTGCGGCGGTAAGTTAGCCCTCTTTTCTCTGAGGGGCGAATCTCCTGGGAAAGCACGACTACGGTCGATGCTCGGCTCTCGACGTATTAAATCGGAAGCCTTCCGTCCAGCCGCCACTCTCTCCGCAACTCTAGTTCGGCCATACTGCACACGGGTCACCTTCATCGCTGCTCGCCATGCTGCAGCTCATATGCGGCGCCATCACGCCTCGCCGCTATCGCCACGCTAACTGGAAGGTCGCCTTCCGTCGCCATCATCGAGTCGTCGAGTCCCCACCGTCAGCCATCATCGAGCCGTCGTTCTTCACGTCGAAAAACCTGCGCAGGTATGTTAGAGCATGTTTTTATTCATGGCCATGATTTGCTCTTTTTCCGTACAGTCATCCAGAAGTCCAACCCGAATAAACGAACTCAATAATAGTGTTTAATGAAAATTCAAGATTAGTTTTTTATACTTTAGAATGTTTTTTCCCTGTAATAAAAGACAATCGCTATCTTACGTTCAGTTTTTTCTTCGATTACTGCTCAGTTGAGTAAGAATTCCTTCTTTCGCTTTCCGTTTCGTTCATGTTCTGGGTAAGTCAGAGTAATTCTTTCGTTCCGATAATATCTGCGGTTGTACAGGACTTGGCGTTTTACTTTTGATAAAGCTAGTTGTGCCATTAGTAATCGGAAACCGTTCAAGAGGTTCTCTGAGATAAGGTCTCATAAATCGGGCAAAATTCGAACATGACCAGTGGTCTCTTCTAATCGAGAGTGGCGCTTAAGCCACTGAGTTTTACGAAAACCTCAACGAAAGTTCGTGAACGGTTACAAGTTACGAATCATTTGGTTACAAACAGACTTCACACAAGCCATTTGAAGTTTACATGTAAATTACTATGGGAAATCTCAACTTTTTGTTTATTGCCTTCTAGTCTTTTTCCATATTGAGCTGCGAAACAGTCCGATAACCATTCTCAGCTACAACTTTGCTGAAGATCGTTTCTATGTAAAACGAGACAGGAAAAAGTTATTAATTATTTAAGAGATTGGTAAACTTATGACATGATCATGCAGCTACGTATTTTGCAGTGTGACATAGAAGCCATGATTTTTGTGTCCTTTTCAACGCCCCAGAAACACCAATGTTGCCTGCTGAGCAGTTGATCGAGCATGATCATAAGACATTAGCGCATTGAACCATTGATAACTTTCGATCCTTGCATTTAATCAAAAAGTGGTCTTTAGCAAAGTTCTAGACTGGGAAAATTTCCTACAAGTAAAATTGAAAGCTTTTGAAGTTAACCGATATGGTGAATTATTAGATAGACATGAACAAAAATCTTGGTTTTGCCATAGTAATTCCCATACAAACTTCAAATGGTTTGTGCCATCTCAGTTTCTCACCAAATGGGTTCAAATTTTGAGAGGTTAGTAAGGATCCAATTTGGAATAGTTTAAGTATTGTGGAGCAAAAATTTCAAATTTTGCATCACTCTGATGGACATGGAGATTGACGGTACTGAAGCAAAGGGTTATGTTTAATTTCTTTATATTTGCAACGATGATGATTTCCTATTGTGACACATATCACCTTCTTAAGGTTCAATTTACTTTGATGCTTTTTGGAAAATTTCAAAAGCAGTTTTTTCCGACGCATTATTTCAGATTGCAAAAAGCTCGCACTATTCGATTCCTTTTCATATTTTACACGCGAGCTTTTTGCAATCTAAAATAATGCGTCGAAAAAAACTGCTTTTTATTTTAAAAAAAATGCATCAAAGTAAATAGAACCTTAATGCTTCAGTATGCCTCAAACGATCAATTCTTGGTTGTTAATAGAACTTCCTTGATGAAATCGGAGGCTTCATGTAGACTGAGAAATTCTGAATATAGTATCAGATAGATTCGTTCTGTATACAGAGGAACTGGGAGGGCTTATTGGAAACTTCTCACTAATAAAGTAATGATCTTTAAGTAAATTTTGCATATAATTTTATTAATATTTTATGTTATTTAAGCATATTATTATTGTTACAGTCAATTAGCATTAGCATACGATGCAAGAGATTTAATATTACTTGCTCGTTTTTGCGTAAAATGATCAATATTTATTTTACTTATAATTACCTTTGAAATAGTTGAAGATGCTAACTTTCAAATAAAAGACTGTAGTGGTAATTTTTAAACGATAGATAGAGTAGATGAAAGTATAGGGGTGATAGTTCCGTTAGAGTGAAACGGACTTACAGTCCATGTTTCATTAAGAACCCTATTTGTGGAATTAATTTGCGCCTTAGAAATAGGCAACCAAAGTGCTCGAATCAGTAGGTAAGGATGGTATTAAGGGGAGTAGCATGTCATTTAATTGATCAGACCTTAAAGAAAATTTTAATACGAATATTTGGAATCAAGCACGATAGAACCGGAATAAAAACGAAATTTGGAAAAAAAATAGGCTTCTGATCACGGAAAGATCACCGACTCGATCTTTCCCGTTCAGACCGCCGAACTGTAAAGTCGTAAATCGAAAATTTTCAAAGTGTATCTAGAAGCTAATCGAAACCAAGCCTAAGTGATTGTGAAAAACAATTTAAATAGTCTAACTTGTTGACATTAAATGAAAAGCTAATATATAATCGTGAGTCGTGTTTAATTGGAAATTGGTAAAAAAAAAAAATAAAAATGTGAGTTTAGAAACTTCTAAAAAGGAAGCGCAACCATAAAATTGAAACTACGCGAGTCACCATACGTGGTCGCGTCCATTGTTGGGATATTGGTGACAGATTTATCGGGCCGCTGGTGTGAGCTGCCGCCATCTTGAAGTAGCTAAATCAGCACCCAAAGCTATCCATGCACTGTTGATCGGACTGGGGCGATCCCCTGGGTTTATTCTTCGTCTCGTGGCTGCGTGCCGCTAAGAATAACCTCAGAGTGCGTGGTCATCGGAAAGGAAAGTTCGGCCTCGCGAGCACCACCCGTTACCAAGTGGTTGCCACAATCCGCGAAGTCTGTCTGGGGAAAGTTAGCCACTGCCAGAGTGAATCGTCCAGACTCAAGAACCAGTCCTGATCAGATCCTTGCTCGGGTGTTATAGAACGCTGTCTTGGCGTCCAAGTCGCCCTTTCGCACTCGCCGCCCGGTCATCGGATTCGGTATTCCACCGGCTCACATCGTCCGGACACACGTGGCGATAGTCGAGACACCCGGGGTCGACGAGCGACGACGGCGTCCACCACCAACCCACTCCGTGGCTGGTGAAAGGTAATCCAACGATCGACGGACGCTGTAAGTACCTGAACCATTTCTTTAGTACCCACACGAACACATTCCACCTCCAGTAGGGAAGACAGTTTATAGTAGAAGGGGAAGAAAGGGGAGAGGGGATTTAATCCCAGGTTGACTCACGTTTAGGGACTAGATACATGGAATGACGTCACAGTTAGGAGAAGGTAGGGTGAGGGAAATGTTTTAATAGTTACAATACAGATATCAATCTTAACAAATAGAATTTGGAGATAAACATATTGCTGGAAGTACAAAAAAAAACTTTTTATTGTTTTTGTCTCAATAAACACTATGCTTTTCGTTTCAAATTAGTGAATTAAAATTAAACTTATTACGCTAATCAAATCGAATTTGGGGAGAATTTATGGGAAAGATTGAGAAGTTGGTTGAAGGTTTAGCACATCCTTGGAGGTGGATTCTGCTGTAGGGTTGGACAAACAGCTAGCAGGGAAAACCGATCTGAGTTCTGACAGACGACTCTCGTCGTCTGGCGCATAAGTCAGAATTTTTGGAGGCCCTACCAGGATCCTCCTTACAAGAGTACGGCAGTGTGAAAATTGCATATAGACAGTAGAATAGCGAGCTAGGACAACTTTAAAGGAAGAAAGAACCGATTTGTACCTTCCTTTCAAGTTGTCCTAGCTCGCTATTCTACTATCTATATGGGTCATTCCGCGTCAAGTGTACACAGCACATGAAATTGACCTCTTCCGATTTAGATCAAATTTGTAGCGAATGTTCATTAAAGTTCAAATTTTAAAAAATCCAAAGTTTTATGCTAATCGGAGCAACCCTTAGTCAAGGGGTGCATTTTCCATTTTTCGTGATTCTTTGGGAAGCACTGCCTTCTTTTGTTCATATCTCCGGAACAAATTAAGCTACACATTGCATTAAGTATTGTTTTAATAAGGAAATTAGACAAGAAATCTAAATCTGTAATTTTTGTTTCTGTACAGTGTTGCCAAACATTGTTTATTTCTGTTTGAAAACTTTATATGCAGTTTTCTCATAATACGTGTCGTTTAATTTTCATTTTAAGGACTTCATCGTGTTTTTCATCCTTTTTTACATAAGAAACACTTAACGACAAAAAGTAATTTGCGTAGTTCCTGAGATATTGCATTTTGAATGAACGAAAGTCATAAATTATGAGGGTTATTTTTTTAACGTTTCCTCGTAATAAGATTAATTCTCATGGCTTACTGTGTTAAATAATACTTGATAGAACAAAATAGGTATGATAAAACAATCAATAGTTGTTATGCAGTGTTGACAAATTTAAATATTATTTAGTGGCTGAAAACTTTGCACTAGTAATAATCTAAACGAATTGCATTATAAATTAAGACATTCCAATACATAAAATATTGTATTACTTACATTTTATTATAACAATGTAAAACATAAATTACAAATAACTTATTTTTCTTCTCAAGGCTAGCACTTCGTGATGATTTCTTCCCATTATTATTCGAATCCACTTGCTTTGCACGTTTCGTTGCCACAACTCTAAAAGTTGAACCAGTTGTGGCACCAGAAACAGTTTTCATAATAATGGTATCAATACCAGAAGGAGCTGCTGCATGTATTGAACGAATACTGGGAATAGATGCAGCTGATGCAAAACGGTGTATTTGTTTATTCTTCGGAACAGATCTCAGATGACACAAATCTAACGTTTGTATTGCAATTCTTCATTGCCCAGTCATAGAGCTCCTTTGGCGTGTGAATAGTGGCTCCTTGTAAACTAGCTCGCGTTGTCAATCTCTTCAAAGTTCATCCCAATCCGTCACTTGGTCCTTTGCCATGTGCCGTAACAAAGTAGTGCCACTCAGTGGGCACCCCAAATTTGCTTTCGTGGAAAACCAGGGTACCGCACCATCGGAGAAGTACGAGATTTTGGACAACTGTGATACCTAGGCTTTGAGATACTCTATAAAATGGCGCTGGAAAGCATGAAATGTTGTTGTGCTGTGCTCTAGAGTATCGGACATTATGACGCAGTTCAATGGCACAACTTTATTCTGGTGTAAAGTGTAATACCCTTCGGAGTGTTGAAACACCTTCCAAAGGCACGCCCCTTTGTCAGTCAAAATTGGATTCCTTAGCAACAAAATTAAGGAATGACACCGATATTGACCATGCATCAGAACCCTAAAATAGAGAAAACTGTACATTAAGCATTTGAAAATGCTCCTTAGTATGCACCGCTTTGCACCATTTTGAAGTGTAATTGTACCATATATCATCGGAAAAGCTGCTGTAGAAAGGTTAATAAGTACCATAAAATCAGCTGAAATGTTCAGTAAAAATGAACAATTGCACACAATGATTTACTGAACATTTCAGCTGATTTCATGGTACTTATAAACCTTTCTACAGCAGCTTTTCCGATGATATATGGTACAATTACACTTCAAAATGGTGCAAAGTGGTGCATACTAAGGAGCCTTTCTCAAATGCTTTATGTACAGTTTTCTCTATTTTAGGGAGCGTACTTTAAATATTTACTGGGCATTTTAAGATTTTTAACGTATTTTGATCAATCATTTAAGGAGCAACCCGATCTATTTTAAGAAGATTTTTTTTTACTTATTAAGGATAATTTCATCTGTTTTATTGAGCAAAAGTAGTAGGGTTGGCCCCTAGTTACGGTAAAGATGGGCGTGGCCGGGAATTTCGACAGTCGTGCTTCTGTTACTCTTGTTTAGATTGGAACCAATGTTTTACTCCCCAGTATTATTCGTGAAAGTAGTCTAACTGAGAACTTCAGAAGAGACGTGAGTGTCGCTAGTATCCAATCTACGAAGTATATCATAACAACACTAACGCTAACGCTAAATTAGAGACATTTAGGCTGACATTACATCCATTTCCCCTACCTGATGCCAATCGCCAACTGCTCGTCGTGGTCTGGCCACAATCGCTCGTCTTATCTGCAATTGTGCAACGACGTAATCATGTCATTTTTAATACGGTTACTTGTGTACTGGAAATTTTTGGCACCTTCCGCCAGGTGTTTTTCCAGCATAGGATCGTAGTTAGCCACCAACTGGGTGGCACACTTTCTGCTCCTTCCGAATGTCCACGAAGTGGTCGGCCACCTTTGCAAAGTATGTGCACAATATCGTTCCATTATATAGCGATTTGCCTCTCAAGCAGCAATCAAAGCTATTTTTTGCGGTCCAGTTCTTCGTCGATATCATTTCCTGGTTTTGAAATTCTTCCACGCTTCCATACTACCAACATGGGTATCACTGCGATTGTGTTTGCCCAGTAACTCGGTTGCTTTCTTCCAATTTCTGAACCCTGTAGGAATCGGACAACTTGGATTGTCCGAAAAGACCGGCAGCAAAATGTTTGATTGTGTATAATTGGCTCTGCAAGTCCAGAATAACATTTAAAATAGTTTTTTTTTTGAGTTTCTATCATTTCTTAGAAGTCCGTCTCGATGAGTCTCATCGTCGCCCACTGGTCACCATAGTCGGTTGAACGCCAGACGAAACTAGAATCGCTCTACATTTCATACTGGTGACAACGCCCTGATAAGACAACGAAACCTTACCCCCAAGCTCCTTCCCTGATCCTATCCTTCGACAATGTACCTCTCTTACCTCGAGTAAGCCGCGAGTATTCAGCCCAACTCCTACTATACATAGAATTAAGTGAATTTTGTTACAAACAAAGAACAATGAACTATCGGCTCCGTAAAGATAACGCGATTGAGCCTTCCAAATAAAAGAACTAGTTAAAAAAAAGAGATGATATAAAGGACAAACCCGAATTTGTTGCAACGCACATAAACAGCTGTAACTTTTTAACCACGGTAACAAATGACTTGAAAAAGACAACAATAGACTAAGGTTCAATGGCAAACTCATACCCACTTTTCAATTAGGGAAAGTCCATCCTCAGAATTCCTTGAGGTTCTTTTCGAAATTTTATGATCTCTATGAGCTCTTTTGAAATTCTTCTAAGAAGTCCTCTGAAATTATTTTAGAACTCTTCTTGTCTTTGACTCAGAACACCTTGGAACTGAAACTCCCTTAGAGTTCTGAAAAGAATTTCCTCAGTATTATCCAGAAATTATTCCTGAAATGAGCAAGAAAGTATCCCTTGAAATTTTCCTCAAAATCCCTTTGGAATTTCACTCAAAATTTAATTTTCTCGGTATTCTTTCCGGAATTATCTTGGAAATATCTGCAGGATTCACTAGAAATTAATCGCAGAGTTTTCTTAGAATGCTCCCCCGAAATCCTGTGGAACTGTCCTCAGAGTTCGATATCCTTGAGGTTCTTCTCGGATTTTTTTAGAACTCTCCTGAGAGTTTTTTTGAAATTTTTCTCAGAAGTACACTGGAATTATATTTAGAACTCTTCGTGATTTTTTCTCAGAACATCTTGGAACTGAAATTCATTTAGAGTTTCATAAAATTTTTCCCGGAATGAGCTAGAAATTATCTTCGGAATTTGCTTGAAATTTTGATAAAAATCACTTTGGAAAATTCCTCAAACCTCCACTCACAATTTGATTTTCTGGGTATTCTTTTTGAAATTATCTTGGGGCTATCTACAGGATGCACTAGAAATTATCCGCATAATTTTCTTTAAACTCTCCCCAGAAATATTTCCTCCCTTAGCTCAGTCGGTAGAGGCGCAGCTACAAAGCAAGACCATGCTGGAGGTGGCTGGGTTCGATTCCCGGTTCGGTCTAGGAATTTTTCGGGTTGGCAAATTTCTCGACTTCCCTGGGCATAGAAGTATGATTGGACTTGCCACACAATCATATCAATGCAAAAATGGTACAGGCATCGAAAGCTCTCAATTTAAATAACTGTGGAAGTGCATCTAGAACACTAAGTTGAGAGCACGCAATAAGCTAATATGCGATATGCAATAAGCTTGAAATGCAAAGAAGAAGAAATATTTTTGAACTGTCCTAAGAATTCAATATCCTTGAGATTCATGTCGGAATATTTGTGAACTTTTGTTTTCTCAGAACACTTTGGAACCGACATTCCCCTAAAGTTTCAGTAGAATTTCCTCTGTATTCTCCAGAAATTATTCCCAGAATATGCTTGAAATTATCCTCGGAATTTGCTTGAAATTTTCCTCACCACCCTTCGGAATTTCATTCAAAGTTTGATTCTCTCGGTATTCTTTTCGAAATTATCTTGAAACTATCTGCAGGATTCACTGTTGGAACTTTCCTCAGAATTCAATACCCTTGAGGTTCTTTCGGAAGTCAAGTTTAAGTTGTCCATCTATTCACCAAAGCGTTGAAGTTTTTTACCAGAAATAATCAATAGAGGTTGCCGCTTCATTCACCAGAACTGTGAAATTTTTACATCATAAATTTTCAATTCAGCTTGCCCCTCCATGCAGCAGATTGTTACAAATTTTACACTAGAAATTTTCAATACAAACTTGCCCCAGATAATTTTACACCAGAAAATTTCAAACGACCAGATCGATGCAAATTGATGCAGCTTTCTTTTTTTTTCATTTTGCACTAGACATCTTCAATATAGCATGCTTCTCCTATCATCAGAATGTTGCAGGTTTTCCATCAAATTTTCAGATTTTTCATCATAAATTTTCAGTAAAGCATCTTCCCTCCAATCATCAGAATAGTGCAAATTTTACACCAGAAATTATTATTAAAGTTTGTTTCTCTATTCAGCAGAAGGATGCAAATTTACCACCAAAAATGTTCCGAAAAGCTTTCCAATCCGTTCACCAGAACAGTGCAGATTTTCCTCCAGAAATTTTCAATATTACTTAATTTTAAATAAAGCTTGTGTCTTCATTTACCAGACCAGTGCAAGTTTTCCACCAGAAATTTTCTGTTCATGTCATTTATCAGAGCGATGCAAATTTTGCACCAACATTTTCAATAAAGCATGCTCCTTCATTCACCAGAACCGTGCACCAAAAATTATCAGTGAAGTTTGTTTCACCATGCACCTTTGTAGTGCAATTTTCAAGCTGTGCCTCTTCATGCACCAGAATGGTGCAAATTTTCCACCATAAATTTTCAATGAATCACGCCAATGATCAAAAGTTCTTGTTCTACGATTTATGACAGCTCTTAAGTGACCATGGTTTTAGACATTCTAAAAATTTTCAAGGTTTGTTCATGAAAACTTGTTACATAGACAAGGGCATTTTGGGATATTTTCGTTTTATCATGATTAGTGGATAAATAAAAACCTTTTTTGTTTATTTTTTTACCAGAAAGACATTACAACTTTGTCTCATTTCGATCATAAACGCTGTTTCCGTGCTACAATTATTTAAAAAATTCAAGGGCGCGCATTTTGAAGATTTTGCAAGATCCAAAGTGGCCGAATTTAAGCAAAAATGTGAATCATTACCATTAACGAACAATTACGCACAATTTTATTCAAATCGGAGAAGGTACTCTATTGGCTCCTACAACCACTGCAAATTTTTCATTTTACGCTAATTGTGGCCACCATACATGAAACTGTACGCCTCAGCATTTTCCCGACGCTTTCCATCGAACATCGGTGACAGCAACGACAGGTTTGCCTTGTTCGCTCATTTCCGAAAACAACATCCCTCGAACATCTCGTGGGTGGGGGTACATGGCCGATGAAATTAACTCAAAATTTAGTGCATTTTTTCTTAAAATCGCAAAAAACGCTTTTCCTCAAAAATATGCTTGAAAATAATCGATTGAAATTGTAGGAGTTTACTAATAGACTGAGTGAAACCTCTCTCGATTTTCCTGCAAAATCGAATAAAATGTTGCTCAGTCTATGAGTAAACGACGTGTTTTTTGTTGCGATTTTGAGTGAACGAAACTCAAATTTGCGTTGGTATAATTGGCCGTGTACGTATTGTATGTTAGGCGGACCAAGCCGAGTAGAGTTCAAGGTAATTATTCAATATGTCACCAACATTTCAGTCAACTGCCTGCCTGCCAGCTAGCCAACGGCAGCAAAGCGACGATGCACTTCTGACAGATTTATGTGACTGGCATATTGAACGTGTCGAGAATGGAAACAGCAAAAAAAAAACACAAATGAAAAACGGGCAGTGCATGAAATACGAACCATTCGTCAAACGTGGGTGTTATCTAAAAACTGGATCCGATTTACAATTTAAAAAAAAAACTCGACTTCAAATTATATTGCACATCCATCAGAATGGCGTCGGTCGGTTTGATGAATTGCATCGATGGTTGAGTGCGCGCCGCGATTGATTCACCTCGAGCGCCAATTCCAACCCTGGGCAGGCACGTTTTCAATAAATAAGTTCTTTACACCATAAGGGAAACAATGGTGACAACAAGACTATCGTGAAACATACTCGGGATTTTTTTTTTAGTGTGTATCTATTTCCATTCTACACAATATTGAAGGGAACCTGAATATTGTGCAATGATGGTTTGAATTTATTTCCAAACGGGACACTGGTCTCCAGTTTTGTGTTTGTCATAAAATGGAGAAAAAAAAAGTTTTACTAAACAGATCTACTGCAGTCAGTATGAACGTAGCAGTGATGCTCGAATGATTTTCCATGTTTTAATGATTCACACACGTAAAGTTATTTGATAGAACGGTTCTGTTGTTGAATTTGAATTTCGGTTTTTGCTATCCGTTTGGAATATTTATTTCAAAAAAATTGGCACGTCGACCAAATAAAGTTCTAGTTTTAAATAACGTTTTCATAACATTCGAAGTTGGACCTGCTCCTGAGCTCGATAGCCTACGACTTGCAGACTGAAAAATGCTCTGTTTCCACTTCAAGAATCTCTACTCTACTTTGCATAGATACCTCATTGCTAGCTCTCATATCCCTCACTGACGTCAGCGCTATCACTAAGGGTGGTGTACCCGAAGTAGTTCATACACCCGAGAGGCACTCACTTTCGCTTAATTAGAAACACTTAATTCAGCACACCATGCAGCCTGGTCGGACTCCAGGCTGTTACGCTTCAGCCGTTTCAGCTTTTTCCACCACATGTGTTCTAATAATAATCTCACTGGACCAACAACCTCCAACGTGCGGAAAAGTCTTCCCTATATGCATAGCTCCTAACGATGGTTAAAGCAGCAGCATCTTGCCTGTCTGTCCCATATCTGGAGACTAGATCTGGTCTCCGTCGTCATCCGCCTTCATAATTAACGTGGAGACCTGCTCGCCGCACACGGACTCTAATGCTGTTGGGAATGTAAGAGTGCGTTGTTTACCATGTTGGGTTCCACCAATTTATGGGGAAAGGTTCTGGGAAAATTGCGAGCAGCCAATTTGGCAGAACGACACTTCCAGGGAACCAACCACTCCATGTTCGTCCTCGTCGTAGCCGTTCTTGTCGGAGGGACCTCATCAAGGGCGGTGGAATTTAGATAAGGCTTCATTCATCCGTGTCTTTCTGCTCACACACATAGATGCACGCAAATTGGGTCGAAAGAAACTGTTTAAAACCATTCAAGCGAAATGATTTCCTGCTTTCTGGCTAATTTCAAGATGGAAAATAGACCAGACGAGGATGCGTGGTTTCTGAGAACGCGAGTCATTAGATGGAATAAATTAGCATTGATGGTTGAAACGGAAAACCTTTCATTAGCTTGTTGACGATGCTTTACGGTGCACAGGAACTAAGGGGAATATTTGTATTTATTTTAAATGGTTAATTTTCAAATGAGTGCTGATGTTCACCTTAATGAACTCACAAAAATTGCCAAACAGTTTGGAAATTGTATATCTCCACATTTTTTATACTTGGCATAAACAAAGCAATAGTTGGTTGGGAATAAAAAAAAATACTGGGCAATTCTAGCTTTAAGCAGCGAAGCAAGACGCACCTACAATTGGAGACCATCCGGTGGGCACTAATAATTTAGTGCCATGATGTAAGTTGGTGTGATTAACTGAAACCCCAAGTAACACATAAAACATCTTTTTGAAAAATATTTAAAACGGCTTGTTATATAAATGTATTATAAGTGATGCAGAAAACATCCCACGTTATATATGAGGTTTATAGATGTTTTTTTTTCATACTTCCTAGATTCAACATTTTCCAAAATAACGTGCATCTTACTGTTTAAATACCACTATAAAACTTGTCGTATACAAAATCAATCTTAGTTGAATTTATAAAGTTCTTGAAGCGATTCTGAACTTTCCAGATTGACGTAAACATTGACGGCGCCATTGAGCCGGACTGTCTCTTCACGCAGTGATTGACAGTTTCTTATGAGGTATTCGAAGGTTTGTTATAAAGAAAGTTGAAAACACTTGTTTATTACATCTCATAAATTAATATAACTGAAAATGTGCAGGTTGTCTTATAAGGAGTTGAAAATACTTTAAAATAACACTCTGGCAATTAGATGTACGCTTTGCTGCTAACAAAACTTCTTTATGACGGATTGAAAGCGTGTTGAACGAGAAAATAATTTTCATGCCATTGGCAAGAACATGATAGATACTTATAACAAACCTCTCATCAAGCGGAGTTGGTCTAGTTAGGAAGTAGTAAGTCTACCACGCCAAGGACCAGTGATCGAATCCCATGCTCAAGTTCTTTTTTGATGTTTTTTTTGCCGCCGGTTTTTATGATGTTTCCAAAACATGTTATAAGACCAGTATTTAGTTGTATAAGCTCCGTGACTTGCGCTTTTTAGGTTATATAAATGTATTTAATGACGTATATTACAGTATTATTAATTCTTTACGTAAGTCATTAAAATGTATTTTCAACTTCTTTATGACAAGCCGTGTTGCTTGGGACCCACACATGTATTAAAAGGAATACATCTATCATGTTGCTGCATGGAACATTAGACTGATGCAAAATTTGAAATTTTTGCTCCATAGTGCTCAAACGGTTCCAAATTGGGCCTTGATTAGCCTCCCAACATTTGAACTCATTTAGTGAGAAACTGACTTGGCACAAACCATTTGAAGTTTATATGGGAATTACTATGGAGAAACCATAATTTCGGTTCATATCTATCTCAAAATTCAGCAGTTCACTCCACTTTAGAAAATGATAGTTGATCTTGTTGAAAATTTTCTCAGCTACAACTTTGTTCAAGACCACTTTTCGATCAAATGTAAGAAACAAAAATTATTAATGATTCAAGTCACTATTGTATTATGATTATGCTCAATCAACTGTTCAGCAGGCAACATTGGTGTTCCTGGTGCGAAGAATAGAGCACAAATATCATGGCTACCATGTCACACTGCAGAATACAGTGTTGCCCACAATACAGTTGCTTAATCGTGCCATATGCCATGTTGACGTTGACGCATTTGTTCGCCTTGTTCGCCTTGTTCGCCTTGTTTACGTTCGTGTTTTACCATAGAATTTGTGTGTGTAAATCTGGTTTTTAGTGTTCAAAATTGTGCGTAAACAATACTATTTTCGACAATCTCTCCGAAACGTGTGGAATATCGATAAATTTCGTGCTGTCGTTTGCTGTAATCAACACGTCATCCTCGCATCATCGAATCCCGACCCGTCTCCACCTTTTCACTGTGCAGCTCCGTCAAAGCAGAATGGACCAAAAACAATGCGGAGAGTGTCAGCTCGTTATCAACGAGCTCGAGCCGCTGCGCTGTGGTTTTTGCGAAACATTCTACCACATCACCCAGCAGTGTTGCGGTATTAATATCCGCAATCTGAAGGAACCATTATCAGCTGGAAAGATACTCTTCGTTTGCCGCTCTATCCGCTGTTTCATCGACGATCAGCAGCAACAACAAATGCAACCCCCCTTGCTTGCTTCGTTGCCAGATCAGGTTCGGCAACTGCATGATGCCGTGGCTGAGCTAAGTAAAAAAGTCGACAATTTCTCTGCTAAGCCACAACGCAACCCGTCACTGAGTGCTACACCAGTTTGGCCCAAACCGGGTGCAAAACGCCGTCGTGAAGACCGGCCTGATATTGACGTGCCAACCGTAAATGGAACGAAAACAATTGACTTGAGTGGTCTTTCCGTTCCCTCTATTGCTCCTAGTGCACCTCCGGAGAAATTCTGGCTATATCTTTCTCGCCTGAACCCGCTCATCACCGATAACGACGTGCAGAGTATTGTGTCACGCTGCTTGAGCTTAACTGAACCTGTCGATGTGGTGCGTTTGGTTCCCAGAGGAAAAGTCGTATCCAGTATGACATTTGTGTCATTCAAGATCGGTTTGGATCCTTGTTTGAAAGATGCTGCACTCGATCCGGATTCCTGGCCTGCCGGATTACAGTTTCGCGAGTTTATTGATTCGACAAAAAACTAGCGTGCTACGTTTCTCCAGCTGTTGACACCATCGCCACAACTTCATCGGATCCGGGACACCCTAAAACAGCACTAATGAAGCTCCCGAGCCCCCCGACCCAGTCGCGCTTGCTGCTGACATCCGCCATCGTCATCGTCCCGGTCCTGTGGTCGGTGGTGGTATCGGGGGCTTCCGGCCTGCAACTCCAGGCGAGTATAGTTGCGATTTCGAACTTTCGGTACCTGATTTCCCTTCAACTTCCAGTTCGCGTAGTGGCATCTTGAGTGTTCTCCGGATTTACTACCAAAATTTGCGTGGGCTGCGGACTAAAATCGACCCGTTTTTCCTGGCTGTCTC
Source organism: Ochlerotatus camptorhynchus (assembly GCF_037179485.1). Lineage (NCBI taxonomy): Eukaryota > Metazoa > Arthropoda > Insecta > Diptera > Culicidae > Ochlerotatus > Ochlerotatus camptorhynchus. Next base: position 1,838,938 of record NW_027040507.1, on the reverse strand, counting down.
GGAGGCTGAGTACGATTTGATTGTTCTGACAGAAACGTGGCTGGATGACCGGATTTACTCACCGCAGCTGTTTGGATCGCATTATTCCGCCTTCAGAACCGACCGCTCTCCCCTAAACAGTCAAAAATTGCGTGGTGGTGGGGTTCTGATCGCCGTTACAACGAAACTGACCAGCTATGTAAGTACCTCGCCCATTTCAAGTCTGCTAGAGCAAATCTGGATTGTTGTGGATCTGTCAAGAACCAAGCTCAGTGTAGGCGCAGTCTACCTACCCCCCGACCGAAAAAACGACTGCACGATCATCCATGAGCACGTTAATTCGTTGGGCTCGATTTCGTCTCAATTGTGCCCCAATTCTCCCGCTCTCCTATTTGTCGACTACAACCAAGCTGGTTTACAGTGGCGTTTCTCTGACACACCATTCATTGATCCTCTGCTATCGTATATGCCGGTTGCTTGCTGTGAACTTCTGGACGGATTTAACATTCATGGGTTCACTCAGGCGAACATTTTTCCCAACCGTAATGGACGTTTGTTAGATCTTGTTCTGGCAAATGACTCAGCATTACCAGACACTTCTGTTTCTCTACCGGTCGAGCCACTGATCGATCTAGATGCCGACCATCCCGCTCTCGTCGTGTCACTAAGTTTATCCACTCCAATTGAATATATACCGTTTTCCGAGTGCTGCTTTCTGGACTTTCGCCGGGCCGATTACACAGCATTGAACAATGCGCTTGCGGAAATAGATTGGCACTGTATCGAAACGGCCGCTAGTGTCAATGATGCTGTGGATTGTTTCAGCTCTGCGCTGGAAGAAGTTATTTTCCGCACTGTCCCAGCAAGACGTCCCCCGCAGAAGCCTCCAGCTCTCGCTCACCGTTCTACAAGCAACAGTTTAATTTCGCAAGTCGTCGCTATCGAAACTACAACCACTTCCTCTATAATCGGCACGTGAGACGCACGGAAGCAAACCTTCGGTCGAACCCGAAAGGTTTTTGGTCGTTTGTAAATTCAAAACGGAAAGAATCCGGGCTGCCTTGTTCCATGTTCCTCGGAGATGATACGGCCTGCAGCGAAAGTGAAAAATTCAGCTTATTTGCTCGTCAATTCAAACAAGTCATCCACGATTTTTCCGCTTCACCGACACAGGTGTTGGTCGCAACCTCCGGGATGCCACGTGATGTTTTTAGTTTTGACATACCTCACATCACTGAAGACATGGTGATAGCCGCAACACGCAAAATGAAGAATTAATTTGCCGCTGGTCCTGACGGAATTCCCTCGTCAGTTTTAAAACGATGTGCAGTCAACCTCTGCCTTCCACTTGCGCGACTTTTTAATTTCTCGGCACAGCAAAGTGAATTCCCCTCCCGCTGGAAGCTTTCCTATCTGTTTCCAATTCACAAAAAAGGAGACAAACGGAATGTCGCTAATTATCGTGGGATTTCCTCCATGTGCGCCTGCTCTAAACTTTTCGAGATTATTGTAAATGATGCTCTGTTTATGTGCTGTAAAAATTATATCGATACGGACCAACATGGTTTTTACCCCAAGCGATCGGTTTCCACGAACCTGGTGCAGTTTACTTTTGACTGTCTGCGAAGCTTGGATGCTGGATGGCAAGTTGATGCTGCATACATGGACTTAAAAGCCGCTTTTGACAGGGTGGATCATGAAATCCTGCTTGCTAAGTTGGAGATACTAGGTGTCTCGTCTACGGCTGTGAAATGGTTCAGATCGTACTTAGTGAATCGCTCTGTACGAGTCAAGATTGGCGCGACGGAATCAAATGTTTTCTCAAACAACTCGGGAGTCCCGCAAGGCAGCAACCTGGGACCTCTGCTGTTTTCGATCTTTTTAAACGACATCGCTCTGTTGTTACCATCTGGATGTCGTCTTTTCTACGCAGATGACGCCAAAATCTACAAAATTATCAAAAGCCTCTCGGACTGTTGGGATCTCCAGCATATGCTATGTATTTTCGCTGACTGGTGCACGAGAAATTTGATGGGCCTGAGTATCGAAAAATGCAACGTCATCTCCTATCACCGTAAAAACGAACCAATTATGTTTGACTATGTGCTCTTTGGACGTTGCATTGCCCGTGTAGAACAAATAAAGGATCTCGGTGTTACTCTGGACTGCGGGCTCACCTTCAAAATCCATTATAACGACATCATTTCCCGAGCCAATCGCCAACTGGGTTTTATTTTCAAAATTGCCGATGATTTCCGGGACCCGTTATGCCTCAGATCACTTTACTGCTCACTTGTGCGGTCTATATTAGAATCAAGTGCAGTTGTATGGTGCCCTTTCCAAGCCACTTGGATCGCTAGAATCGAATCTGTTCAACGAAAGTTTGTGAGATATGCTCTTCGTTTCTTGAACTGGCGTGACTCATCGAACCTGCCACCGTACGAGGAGCGTTGCCGTCTTCTGGGCATCGAACCGCTAGTGGTGCGACGGACGGTCGCTCAAGCTATGTTTGCTGGAAAGCTTCTCACGGATGACATCGACTGTCTAACGTTGCTGGTCCAGCTAAATATGTATGCTCCTGAGAGACCTCTTCGTCAACGCGAATTTCTGTTTTTGGAGCCACGAGGCAGAAATTATACGCAGAATGAGCCAATTCGTGCAATCAGCCGACAATTTAACTACTTTTATTGCGAATTTGACTTTAACGTATCAGCAAATGTGTTTTGTCACCGGTTACTTGACCGTTTTCGTTTCGTTGACCATAACTATTTAGATTAAGTTTTATTCATTAAGACATTAATTGTCAGTTGAATTATTAAATAAACAAATAAATAAGATTATCAATCTCTTAAACAATCAAAAACTATTTAATTTGACGTTTGGCTGAAAAACGATTGTCTGCAAAGTTGTAGCTGATAAAAATTCCCATAAGAATAGCAATAGAATTTGTTAACAGTACAATATGTAAAAAGGCCCGATGACAATGAACAAAAAGTTTTGTTTTCCCATAGTAATTTCCATATAAACTTCAAATGGTTTGTGCCAATTCAGTTTCTTATCAAATGAGTTTAAACTTTCGGAGGCTAATCAGGACCCGATTTTAATTCGTTTGAACACTGTGGAGCGAAAATTTCAAATTTTGCATCAGTCTAATGGAACATACATCAGTAATAAAATATCTGCAGATGATTTTGATGAGTTCAAGCCCACACATATTGAGTTCGACTTATAGGTTGTGAAAAATCTAACATTTATAGAATAGATTTTTCTACAAGTTCACTGCTACGTATCACTAACGGATAAAATGTGAGTTGATCTCTTCTGGAATGAGCAAATAAGAGCTTAGCATTGATGAATTTCAGACGGGAATTTAGAGCCACCTTGTTCGACTCTTATTCCTCTTCGATCCTTGTTAGAACCCTACCAGAGGCTTGGATATCGATTTGGAATATTCCATAGCGCCTAAACGCAAAAGAAAAAGCCAATCTCTTGATCCCCTTTCTGATGAAATTTATTTGAGCAATCAATTTTATATGCTCACAGATGATGAGAAAGATCCATCGTCCTGGCAAAATTCCAGTAAACATTCCCGACTAAATGCCAAGAAGGAAAAGGTCCCCACTATTGTGATAACCACTGAACTTTCAAACATCGTTAAATTCAAATTTTCACTTAAAATTGGCCGACAAGATGAACTTCGTGTGTTGGTTTAAACCCTGGATGGATCCAAACGTCTGCTCAAGTATCTTATTGAGAAGCAACACATTTTTTTCACTTATGACACCAAAACTGAACTTCTGTTCAAGGTTGTCTTGAAAGGTAGTGGACATATCTGTACCAAGGACGTCGTTTGTAACTCGCTGGAAGGTGTTCTTCAGTGCATCTGTAACACAGCATAACATCATATCCATCGCAAAGTTGTCTTCAATGACAAAATTCCAACCAGGAGCGAAGAAGAGCAATCTGGCTTTCAAGACATCGATCAGTTTATTATGCTACAAGACCAAAACAAAGAAGAAGTTTTAATCGGTATCCCATATCACTCCCGGGTACTTCGATCATGCCGTGAAAGGGCTATACAAATTTTCATCTACGTATACTCATTGAACGTACGTTGATTTCCCCTCAAAATCCGGACCGTTCGTTAGTCCATTCCACACGAGATGATTCAGCACTTGCTGAGGAATTACGCTCTGCTCATCAAGACATCGAAGGGCAGTATAGTTCCTGGTTGCTATGGGAGAGCTTCCCTAGAGCTGTTCCCCTCCACTAGAGCTGGAAAAATACTTCAGATGGGCAGCTATCTCGGAGCCAGCAAGATTGCAGGCCATGCACCGCGGAATGGTCGTGGCAAACGTAGTGAACGATGGGTGGACAAAGGGAACGGCAGAACTTGAAAGAGAGGTTTCACTTGCTCTAAACATTCTCCAAGGGGCTTCTAATAGGCTTACTGCAATGAGAATGAGAGAATCAACTCAATCCGGGCTATTCGATGCTATGGAGTCGGTTCTACAACCAGAAGAAGCCGATTTGAGCCGCAATCTGTCGTCGTCTTATGGCTACGTAGATCATGCGTGAGAACTCGATTTCATTATTGGCAGAGATCATTGTAAAACTGTTTTATGAAATGTTTTTACTTTGTTTTACTTTTATCAGAAATACAGTCTGCTTGAGGCAAGCAACAGAAGATTTAACGCTATCTGCCTTGTTTGATTTTTTCTCCCGCTCCAGAAATTTGTGGCATCGCGAGTGAGAATTTTAATTTTAGTTTATTTACGCGGTGATGATGTTGGTTCACTCGCAACTATTTTTGAAAAAATTTAGTGTTTCCGAACGAAAGTGTACCATAAGTGCTTCTGAACGTGTTTCGCAGTTGGGTGTGGTGAAATACGTGCATTCCCATTTGATTTTGGAAATCCGTATCACAAAATTGCCCACCGATTCCTTTTTTTTGCCGTTCGACGACGACGGGTGTGCTTTCGCGAGAGTGACGTTTATTTGATCCGTTTCTTTGCACGGGTGTGTTTTTTTTTTGTAACTAGCGTAAGTGTGCCTGCGATTTGCATCGAGTGACGGAGATTGTGAGTAATCTGAAGGATGTCTCACTGGATACGCCCAAGACTGGACGGCCGGTAGCTGGTGGCCGTGAACGGTTCCTGGGGAAAGCACTAGATGCGAATCTCCTCCCAGATCACCATGGCAATACAGGAAGTATTACAACAAAGGTAATTGCTATTAGATATTTTGCAAACAGTGACAGATAGCGGACATGAAGAACCAGTGGAGGTGCCGGGTAAAGGTGTTTATCCTAGACAAATGGTAAGTTACAAATTCTCTGTTGTCGTTGTCGTAGGCGCCGTCGTAATCGCTGTCGTAATCGCCGTCGTAGTCGTAGGCAGTACCGTTAGTATATTTAAAATTAAACATCAACCGCTGAAAATATGAATTATCGCGAACCAGGTCTTAAACAATCGTCACGTCGGTCATAGCTTGTTATGATTGTCTGAACCATGCGTAAAGAGAAAATCGAAACATTGAACGTCGCGTGAAACTGGATATTAATGAAGGCCTAAGTACTCTTTCGTAGCTTTCAGTTTTAGGATTTCAAAGATCCTTTCATATTAAAAATGTATGGTATTTAAGATTGCTTGTTGATCGTGTATTTTGTAAAACTTTTCGTTGTCGTCGGTGCCGGGTTTGAATAGTTATAAAAACTTGAGTAACGCTATAATGTGATATGAGGGGCTCGGTGGCCTTAGAGCAACCGTTTTTGCTTACTGAGCAGAACATCATGAGTCTAATCTCAAGCCCATCCACATTCAAGATTCGTCAATGATTAAAAAGGAGCTCGTATGCCTAGTGGCAAACGTTTTTGCTTACTGAGCAGAAGACCGTGGGTTCAATCCCAAGGTCCTTCGCGTTATACGATTGTTAGGACATCAATTCAGCTTATCGTTTACCAAAACGAACCCTGCTGCTAACCCAACCCTCTTACCCAACATCTCTGTGATTCCTCGTGGAAGTGCAGAGGACTCCTCGGCTTCCATCAAAGCGAGTGTCACGTGAACACATTCCTACCCATTCCTTTCTTGACCTGCGTTCAGACGCGGCCGGCGCTGGTATTGCCTAGTTTGAGATCACCAGTTTTTACACATTGAGGATGATTGCTAGTCCCAAGCATCGTCTATTGGTTCTCTGTGTAATTACAGCTGGTCCGGCAATAACAGAGTAGCAACCGTGGGCGGTCAATCATGCTCAATGCTCAATCAGAAATACAGTCTGCTTTAATAAAATACATAGATTTTAAATTGATTCCAATCCAAAACTTTAAACCGGACAAATATTAAAATCCATGCTTTTTGGGTCTTGACTTAGACCTTTTGCTGGAAGAAAGGTCCCTTGGTAAAAACGGTCACAGTGCTCAAAAATTCTTTTATTTGGAAATTGTTTAAAATGATTAACGGTTGTACAAAGGTAACTCAAAATTGGGCCGTTTCCCCTATGGCATCTTAATTAGAACTTTTTCATTAAACCAAAAACATTTTCAATAGGATTGAAAAGGGACAATAAGGAGGAAGACATATAGGAATTATTCCTATAGACCGGTGGTAACGAATGATATTTGGATCACACTGGATTCTTGCACCATCCATGATCCATATAGAATGAAATCTCGGATACTGTTGAACTTGAGGATTGTTTAAGGCTAATTTATTGCAGCAATTAAAAAAATTCGTCCTGTTGAAGGTCTCGTCTGTACAAAAGCTCTCAACGATGCCATTTTACCCCATAAAGCAAAGAAAAGACTTTCGTGGTCACCGATAAAACTCTCCATGATAAATAAATTTTTTCCGATGACTCCGTATCCTTTTTCAATCAGCATGTCACAATTATCAAATGCAACCTCATCAAGGAACAGAAGATTGAGACATCCCAAGGTATTGCTAACAATTCTGTACAAAAACGGATTCAAGAGAACTTCAATAATGTTCAGCGTGAGAAGGTTAACAATTTTCAAGTTGCAGCTCATGTCAACCCTTATGTACGTTAGCATTGTTTTGCATATTTAATGAACGTGATTCCACTCAACTTTGAACAATTTTCTACAATTGTTTAAGCAGATTTAACATGTTCAAACATTTTGAATAAAGAACGAATACCGAGAGCATTATATGAAACAGATTATGGAGGAGGAAATGGACTCTGTCCTTTTTAGCTATAAATTTAGAATAAATCACCGGAGCTGACCTAGATGGGCTCACATATTAACTATATTTGAAATTTTGTGATTGACTAAGCCTCAGAATTGCAAAATCTCACGATTGTCACGAGAGCGTACGTAGCCAAAGGAAAAGACCAATGTAAATAATTAAATCACCGACGACACTCACCACACCAAACCCCGACTGACTTGTTGAGCTATCTGACAACCCAACAAACAATTTTAGCTGCAGATCAGCTTATACAGACAACCCTACGCTTCGGTCAGAGAGCGTATAGGGCGTCGTTGTGCCAATTTGGTCGTGGCACATTTCGAGTATGAGAGAGTAATTGCAGTTAGATCAAAAGTGCCTGAGAAAAATGCAAGTACTTTCGCAGACTACCAGAAGTTGCGATAGTGAAGGTATGATAACAGAAAAGCAGACATAACACTCTTAAAACGTTCTTCAAACTCGTTTTTAACGGTCAATTTAAATGTTTCTTAGTTGGTAGTACTGCCATTTGTGGTGCACATAATCAATTCCCTAGCGTTTGACGTTTACACACTACAACCAGCTGTTGAGTGTATTGCCCATCAGAGTATATACGACAGATGGCGGTAGGGTTTACAATTATAAATGTTCAATGTGTTGTGTCTGCTTGTCTGTGAAATAACATTGAGGTAACGTTAGGATAAATTCAAAACATTGAGAAATATTTCGCATCACTTTCAGAAATACTTCACTTCGCAACCGATGAACCATTCTGACCGCCATATGAGAACCTAAGTAACCATATAGTCGCAATATAGCTTGTATATTCTTACCTTGCTTGAGTATGGTTAGTTGGGGAATCTGATGAAACTGTCACTTCTTGAAACTGATCCCTTTCGTATTTCTTTCATTCTCCTTTCGCAAACGGAGCGCTCGATGGACCAGTGATTTTGGACGTGAGCCTCGTCCCAGATCACCATGGCAATTCAATAACATATGGTGGACATCAAACCGACCAAAAAAGGTGGAATCATATTAGAACCAACCAACCAAGGACGGTCTACGGAAGGAAATGGCCGGTGAAGCACGGAATGAAATACGAAGCGTCAGAGAAAAAGTCCAAGGGATTCCAAAAGAAGCAAATAACGACGGCGGAAGAGCAGAATATGGTGAGAGCTTTCCATTTATTAAAAAAAAAATATCAAAATTAAACTAAATACATGCCAGGTTTGAAAAAATATATTTTCAAACCTGGAAGCGTGTATGTAATACCAATATCCATTTGATAACGGTGATGCATACATGCGGGGCTTATTGTAAGTGAAAGTAACCTCGGAATGGGCGTGACTCTCCAGACATTCTGAAAAGGTGACGTTCAGATGATGAAACGTCAAGACTGAATGTGACACAGACAACAAGTAAGGATGTTGTTGTTTTGATGATCGTGAGCTTCATTTTTTTGTGTTAACAAATCTAGAGAACTTGGAGATTTGGATGTATTTAATTTTGTAACAAAACACGCCAGTCACCGATTTCCTTGCGAGACTGAGCTTTTATTTGCGAGAAATTGGTCATTCGCGTCTTTGGTTACAAAATCAAATACGTCCAAATTACAAAGTTTTCTAGCTTTATTGACACAAAAACCGAACCAGGCTTGAAGCCGGATAGCCATGGATAATATAATTATCCGGATAGACCTATTCAGTGGATATAAATAAACGTAGTCTATTCCTATGCACATTTCTTTCCTTCCGGATAATATCCAAGTAAAAATTATCCGGATTATTTAACTTGGATATTATCCATTATTTTTCTATCCGAACAGTTTATGTTTAGAAAAGGGATGTTTGATATCAAATATGGGATGTTTTGTAATCATGGAATTCTGAAAGTGCATTCGGAGGTCTGAGAGTGTTCTTATCGCTCGTTTTTTTTCGTATGAAAACGGGCAAGGTGTTCGGTCAAATGTAAAAATTATTAAGTGTTTCGCAGTTAAAGGGTGATACGGTCAAAATTTGGTCAATATCAACTTGACGTATTTCTTTCAATTTTGCATTTAAAAAACTTGAACACCCCTCATTTTGAAGGTGTGTGTGTGTAGAATGTTGCTCCTATTTTGATTTTGGAATTCACTCTTCAGTTGTCAAAATGCCGTCCAAGCAAGAAGAGCAGCGTATCAAAATTTTGCTCGCGCATCGCGAAAATCCGAGCTACTCGCACGCAAAGTTGGAAAAATCGCTAAAAGTTGCCAAATCAACCGTTACAAATGTAATTAAAGTGTTTGGGGAACGTTTGTCGACAGCCAGGAAGTCTGGATCGGGGGGAAATCGAAAACCGGAAGCCGCTGAGACGACAAAGAGAGTTGCCGGTAGTTTCAAGCGAAACCCTAACCTCTCTCTCCAAGATGCCGCAAATAAGCTGGGTGTATCGTCTACAACCGTGCATCGAGCCAAAAAACGAGCCGGACTATCGACTTACAAGAAGGTAGTGACTCCAAATCGCGATGATAAACAAAATACGACGGCCAAAGCGCGATCCCGGAGGCTGTACACGACGATGCTGACGAAGTTTGACTGCGTGGTAATGGACGACGAAACCTACGTCAAAGCCGACTACAAGCAGCTTCCGGGACAGGAGTTTTATACGGCAAAAGGAAGGGGAAAGGTAGCAGATGTTTTCAAGCACATGAAACTGTCAAAGTTCGCAAAGAAATATCTGGTTTGGCAAGCCATCTGTACCTGTGGCTTGAAAAGCAGCATTTTCATAGCTTCCGGGACTGTCAACCAAGAAATTTACGTGAAAGAGTGTTTGAATAAACGTCTGCTGCCTTTCCTGAAGAAACACGGTTGTTCCGTACTGTTTTGGCCGGATTTGGCATCTTGCCATTATGGTAAAAAGGCCATGGAGTGGTACGCCGCCAACAACGTGCAGGTGGTTCCCAAGGACAAGAACCCTCCCAACACGCCAGAGCTCCGCCCAATTGAGAAATACTGGGCTATTGTCAAGCGGAACCTAAAGAAGACCAAAAAAACTGCTAAGGGCGAGCAGCAGTTCAAGGCAAACTGGCTTTCTGCGGCGAAGAAGGTGGACAAGGTGGCTGTACAAAATCTGATGGCAGGGGTCAAGCGTAAGGCCCGGCAATTCGGATTTGGAAAAGCGGAAGCCTAACTGAATATGTTTTCCTGAATTTTATACTAATTGAACTTGAAAAAGAAATTTAATTTGATTTTTTAAATAAACGATTTCACCGATTTACACGCGTTTTCCCTTGACCAAATTTTGACCGTATCACCCTTTAGTAACATATTGAAGGAATTACACTGAAAAGAGAGTTCAGCTTCGAACCTCTTCGGATACGGTTGTGTTTGTTTCTGTTTTGTACGTGCGTTCGCTGATTTTGCCAGATAAACGCTGGCACTCTGCCTCCCGGACGGTTATACGTGTGTGATTGGTGGTTTTCTCGCTTTCCGAGAAGTTTTGGAATCGAAAAAGAAAACGTGATGCATCACGTTTGCAGGCATCAGAAGAGATGTCGCTATCTGCGTTGTTTGTTTTTTTTTTCTTCGCTTGTGCTCCCGGTACAGAAATTTTTGGCGTCGCGAGTCATAGTTTTTGATTTCAGTTTGTTTACGCGTTGTATGATTTTGTGAGCGGTCGCTTCGTGTTCGCGTCATGGAGCAATCGACTACATTCGACCAGAGGATTGATCCCCGTAGGGCGGGTCTATGATCGGAGCTACTACACCAAGCGTGACATAGCTGCTTGCAAGGGATTCAGTTGGACTGATTTGGTGAGATTGTTCCATTTTTCTACTTTTGTCTATTTAAACTTAATTTCTATGAATGCGTATCGTTTGGAATCATTTGATTCGGATGAGACTCTTAACTTTTATTTTTTTACATTGTGTTTCAATCGGTATTCTTAAGAACTTCACAAAATAAGGTCCCAATATTTAAATTGAGCAGCTCGACTAGCCTGGTGGCTGCCGCTTTTGCTTACTGAGTAGAAGACCGTGGGGGATCCACATTGTAAAGATTCCCTATTTTCAGCTTTTCTACAGGCTGGAGTTGTTGTTTGAACCATTTAGTTTATCAATTTAATTTATCTGTATAACAATTATTCACAAGCATTCTTCCAGGTTAATTCAAGAATAAATTGATGATGATAAATCTTCCTAATATTCACATTACAGTTAAGACCCGATCCTGTCAACCTCTCCGCGCATCAGACTGTTATTTTTCAATAATTCCACATAATTGTAATTTCATACCTTCCTCCTTCAAGATGAATGTTTAAGGTACACATACTTTGCTAGCTGACAAAATGGGGTCATTGCTGTATAATTATTCTCTTTTTGCAGTCTTCATTCAGACTGGATCTATTAATTTAAATAATTTGAGTTTTCTTCCAGCTCTTTGATGACGGAACATCATTAGATTTATACTGTAATGATTCACTCTTACAGCTTTCACCCTGATTTTGTCTGTTGATATGATTTGTTTGAATTGGTTTTCAGCTCTTTGGTGTTGGCAGTCGCGGGCGATCAATTTTGCTCATGCTCATGCTCTAAGTTCATTTTCAGCATTTCGATGATGGAACGTCTTCAGATTTATATTATAATGGGGTTTATTACGGGTGTCACATCACGGTGAAAAGTTGTCACTTGTCGTCACGGTGAAGTGATTCCCATTTGATTTGTACGGTAATCACGGCTCTTATTCTGAGTATCACTTGCTTATCACCGTGTAGTGACACCCGTAATAAGGCCCAATGATACACCATTTGGTTTTGGCTTCGGGCAAATCCAAGTATAATGCATGATAACACTGATTCATTTAAAACCATGGTCGCATCACTTATCAAGGTGAATCCTGATCCAACGAACCCAACTTACTAACAAAATCTCCTTTCCTGTGTCTTTTGTCGGGGTGCAGAGGTAAACACGGCCCACAAACAACAAAGGTCACTCTAATATTCCTTCCCTACTCCCACCTGATTGCACCCCATTCAATTGAATCATTGTACAATTTCACTGATTCTGATCAATCACGGAGTAGCAACCATTGATATGTGCAGTCAATCTAAGCTAAGCTAAGCTAAGCTAGAAAAGGGATGTTTGATATCAAATATGTATTTTGAAATCCTTTGGCTTCCGGTTTCTTGAAAAGTGGGAAATACTATCAAATACCCATCATCATGGGGTGATGTCTAGAGACCGAAAATTGATATCCGATGCCATTTTGAAATCCAATATGGTGGCCATTGGGTTCAGAAAAAGTGGCAAATACCCTACAATATGGGAATTTTAAGAGCGAGGACGACGTTTAGATGTCGAAAGTTTATATCCGACGCTACTTTGGAATCCAATATGGCAGCGATTGGGTTCAGAAAAACTGACAAATACCTTACAATACGGGTGTTTTCGGAACGGGAAGAAGTGTAGATGCCGACATTTGATGTCCAACGCCCTTTTCAAATCCAATATGGCGGAGATTGGGTTCAGAAAAAGTGGTAAATACCCTAAAAGATGGGACGGGTAGATGCCGAAAATTGATGTTACACGCCTATTTGAAATTCAGGATGGCGACAATATCGAATAATATTTTACATTTTTTTTTTCTGAAAAAGGTGGCAACCATCTTGCATTTCAAAATGGCGTCGAACGTCGATTTTCGGCCTTCACGCGTCGCCCCTTTCCGATAATACCCATATTGAAGGGTATTTCACAGGTTTTAATAAACCAATGGCCGCCATCTTGGACTTCAATCGGACATCGATTTTCAGCCTCTATAACGTCGTCTCTTATCCAAAAATATCCATATTGTAGGGTGTTTCAGTCTTTTTGAAACCAGGCGTCAGGCATTGATTTTCGGTATCTACACGTCGTCCCCGTTCCGGAAATACAGTCAAGATTCCTATAGTACGGTTAATAGGGACCGCACTATAGGAACCGGCATTAACGAATACACGTAACATATGGGATTAGAGCTAATTGGGGACAAACTCTTATTGTAGGGTAATTTGAAGAGATAACTTCCTGGTGTCTTCTGAAAAGTTATTAAACAGAATATTTGCCACCTTTTGGGAACATTTAGCATCCGGAACGTCAAGAGCCTGATCCTCCGGAAGACCCGGAACATCCGTAAAAGTGGTCAATTCATGAAACTAATCCTAGAGCTCCGTGGTTTTTTCGAAACCGTTCATAGACGTTTTATCAGAATGAATTCGGAGTTGTGACCTGAATATGAACCCAGAGGACCACGGGATGGTCCACCGGAAGATCCGGAACATCCGTAAAAGTGGTAAATTCATGAATCTGATCCTAGAGCTCAGCGGATTTTTCGAAACCACTCCTAGACATCTTATCAGAATGAATTTGAAATTGTGACTGGAATATGGATACTGGAGACCACGGGATGGTCCACCGGAAGATCCGGAACATCCGTAAAAGTGGTCAATTCATGAATCTGGTCCTAGAGCTCCGCAGGTTTTTCGAAATCACTCCTAGACGTCTTATCAGAATGAATTCGAAATTGTGAGTGGAATATGGACCCAGGGGACCACGGGATAGTCCACCGGAAGATCTGGAACATCCGTAAAAGTGGTACAATTCATGAATCTGATCCTAGAGCTCCGCGGTTTTTTCGAAACCACTCCTAGACAACTTATCAGAATGAATTCGGAGTTGTGACTGGAATATGGACACTGGAGACCACGGGATGGTCCACCGGAAGATCTGGAACATCCGTAAAAGTGGTAAATTCATGAATCTGATCCTAGAGCTCAGCGGATTTTTCGAAACCACTCCTAGACATCTTATCAGAATGAATTTGAAATTGTGACTGGAATATGGATACTGGAGACCACGGGATGGTCCACCGGAAGATCCGGAACATCCGTAAAAGTGGTCAATTCATGAATCTGGTCCTAGAGCTCAGCAGGTTTTTCGAAATCATTCCTAGACGTCTTATCAGAATGAATTCGAAATTGTGAGTGGAATATGGACCCAGGGGACCACGGGATAGTCCACCGGAAGATCTGGAACATCCGTAAAAGTGGTAAATTCATGAATCTGATCCTAGAGCTCAGCGGATTTTTCGAAATCACTCTTAGACATGTTATCAGAATGAATTTGAAATTGTGAGTGGAATATGGACACTGGATACCACGGGATGGTCCACCGGAAGATCCGGAACATCCGTAAAAGTGGTTAATTCATGAATCTGATCCTAGAGCTCAGCAGATTTTTCGAAACCTCTCATTGACGACTATTTAGAATGAATTTGGAGTTGTGACTGTAATATGAACCCTGCACACTTAATCTTGCTCGGTAAAATCTCCAACAACCGATTACCTCTGTATTTACTTTTGCTGATATCTCTGCAAAATATCTGTTTGTTAGCTGATATCTCAGCAAAATGTTATTTGTTAGCTGAGTCTCGGCAATTGTTTTACTGAATCTCAGCAAAATAAATTGCAGAAATACTCGGCTGTTGGAATCTCGGCGAAACAATTTAAGTGTGTGGGGACCACGTTATGGTCCTCCGGCAGATTCGGAACATCCTTAAAAGTGGTAAATCCATGAAACTGCTCCTAGAGCTCCGCGGTTTTTTCGAAATCTCTTAAAGACGTCCTATTAGAATGTTATGAGTTGTGACCGGAATATTAATCGTAGAAAACACGGATTGGTTCACCGGAAGATCCGGAACATCCGTAAAAGTGTTCAATTCATGAAACTGATCCAATTTTTTCAAAACAGCTTATTGACGTCTTATCATTATGAATTGGGAGTTTTGTTCGGAAAATTGACCATAGGGACTACGGAATGACCTTCCAAAGGATCCGGATCATCCGTTAAAATGGTTCATTCATAAAACTGATCCTAGAGCTTTTTCGATTTTTAGAAACCCCTCATAGATGTCGTATCAGAACAAAATGGGAGTTGTGACCGGAAAAAGAACCCTTGGTTCCACGAGATGGTCTACCAGGAAGATCCGGAACTGCCGTAAAAGTGTTTAATTCATGAAAGTGAGCCTAGAGCTCCACATTTTTTTTATCAAAACTACGCATTGGCGTCTAATTAATTCATTTGTAGTCATTGCCAGAAAATTAACCCTGGGGACCAGCGGACCCTCCGAAAGATCTGAAACATCCGTAAAAGTTAACAATTCGTGAAACTGATCCTAGGGCTCGGTGTTTTTTATTCGAAAACACTCATAGACGTCTTATAAATATGAATTCGTAGTTGTGATCGGAAAATAGACCCTTGAGACCATGGAATCATAGACGTCTCATCAGAATAAATTTGGAGTTGTTACTGGAAAATGGGTCCATGGGATGGTGTTCCGGAATATCCAGAACGTCCGTTAAAATGTTTTATTCATGGAACTGATCTCAGCACTGTGTGGTTTTCTTAGAACTGCTCATTGGTATGATTTTTCTATATATTTTCATGGATGATTTCTAGGTGGTATTTAAGCATTTTAGTAGCATCTAGGCACTTTTAACTGATTTTTTGAAGATTATTCTTTGGATTTCTTGGACTTCTTTCTTTTGACTTCTTGTAGATTTTTCTTTGGAGTTACAAGTTAACGATAGACTATCTTTTATGTTGTTATAGTTGTCATACGTTTTATTTATCACATCAAAATGTATAAGTGAGTGTTTGAGTGTCTTTTAAAACAAATGAAAAACATAAAAAAAATTTCACATATTTGTAAAACATGCTACACAAACTATACAAAAACTCCATAGCATATCAAAGGTTATACCGTAAGCTACAAAATAGAACTAACGTTTCCAATTGGTAAATAGTGCAGAAGGTAAATTTAATCATTATATTCTTCTTTCAAAGTTACCTACATTTTACGGTACCTTCTTTTAGTGTCCACGTTACCAATTTTGTCGATTTTTTAAACCAATTGTACACGCTAGAAACGAGATTCTAAATTATTGCACATATTTTTTGATTTTTGAATAACAAAATACAAGATCGCACTATACACATGGCCACAATCTTTACAATCACAAGGGATCGGATGTAAAGTTTATCAATCATCTACTTAGAAAAATACTTACCTGGTATAGGGGTTACCGTGATCATCTACTTAGAAAGGTGAAGGGAACCCATACTACTTATAACCATCTAAATATTGAAGAGACCATTGGATTGTGCACTTTTTGGAGAATTTGATATTTTTTTTAGCAATTGAAATAGTAAACATATTTAACAGATTGTACTATGGTATACTTTACGTCCATTTACTGGTCACAACTCTGAATTAAGGGTTTCGAAAAAAAAACCGCAGAGCTCTAGGACATTTTCAAGCATTGACCACTTTTACGGATGTTCAGGATCTTCCAAAGGACCATCCCGTAGTCTCCAGAGTCCATATTCCAGTCACAACTCCGATTTCATTCTGATACGATGTTTATGACTGGTTTCAAATACACCACGGAGTTCTAGGATCGGTTTCATGAATCGATCACTTTTCGGATTTTCCGGATCTTTTAGTAAACCATCCCGTGACCCCAGCATCCATTTTCTGGTCACAACTCCTAATTCATATTGATAAGACGTCTATGAGTGGTTTCGAAAAAACCGTGGAGCTCTAGGATCAATTTCAATTATGGACCAGTCTATGAGTGGGTTCGAATTAAGCGCGGAGCTCTAGAATCTGTTTCGTGAATTGACCACTTTTACGGATGTTCCGGATCTTCCGGAAGACCATAGCATAGTCCCCAGAGTCCATATTCCATTCAAAACTCTGAATTCATTCTAATAAGACGCCTATAAGTGGTTTCGACAAAACCACGGAGTTCTATGATCGGTTTCATGAATTGACAACTTTAACAGATGTTCCGGATCTTCCAGTGAACCATCCCGTGGTCCCAGTATCCATATTCAGGTCACAACTCCGAATTCATTCTGATGAGATGTCTATAAGTTGTTTCGAAAAAACCGCGGAGTTCTGGGATCAATTTCATGAATTGATCACTTTTACGGATGTTCCGGATCTTCCGGTTACCCATCCCATGGTCCACAGAGGCCATATTCAGGTCACAACGCCGAATTCATTCTGATAAGATGTCTATAAGTTGTTTCGCAAAAATCGAGAAGTTCTAGGATTAGTTTCATGAATTGACCACTTTTACGGACGTTCCGGATCTTTTAGTGAACCATCCCGTAGTCCCTAGCGTCCATTTTCTGGTCACAAATCTTAATTCATTGTAAAAAGACGTCTATGAGTGCTTTCAAAAAACCGCGGAGCTCTAGAATCTGTTTCATGAATTGACCACTTTTACGGATGTTCCGAATCTTTCGGAGGACCATCATGTAGTCCTCAGGGTCTGTATTCTGGTTACAACTCCAAATTCATTCTGATAAGACGTCTACGAGAGGTTTCGAAAAAATCACGGAGCTCTAGGATCAGTTGCATGAATTGACCACTTTTACGGATGTTCCGGATGTTCCGGAGGACCATCCCGTAGTCCGCGGAGTGTATATTCCAGTAACAACTCCAAGTTCATTCTGATAAGACGTCTACGAGCGGTTTTGAAAAAAACCGTGGAGTTCTAGGATCAATTTAATGAATTGACCACTTTTTCGGATGTTCCGGATCCTCCGGAGGGCCATCCCGTAGTCCTCGGAGTGTATATTCCAGTAACAACTCCAAATTCATTCTGATAAGTCGTCTACGAGAGGTTTCGAAAAAACCACGGAGCTCTAGGATCAGTTTCATGAATTGACCACTTTTACGGATGCTCCGGATCTTTCGGAGGACCATCCCGTAGTCCGTACAGTCTATATTCTGGTCACAACTTCAAATTCATTCTGATAAGACGTCTAAGAGAGGTTTCGAAAAAACCACGGAGCTCTAGGATAAATTGCATGAATTGACCACTTTTACGGATGTTCCGGATCTTCCGGTGGACCATCCCGTGGTCTCCAGTGTCCATATTCCAGTCACAACTCCGAATTCATTCTGATAAAACGTCTATGAACGGTTTCGAAAAAACCGCGGAGCTCAAGGATTAGTTTCATGAATTGACCACTTTTACGGATGTTCCGGGTCTTCCACAGGACCAGATTTGTGACTTTCCGGATGCTAAATGTTCCCAAAAGGTGGCAAATATTCTGTTTAATAACTGTTCAGAAGACACCAGGAAGTTATCTCTTCAAATTACCCTACAATCAGTGTTTGGTCCCAATTAGGTCAAATCCCATATGCTACGTGTATTCGTTAATGCCGGATCGACCGCACTATAGGAATCCAGGGGTAACCGTACTATAGGAATCCGGCAAGAACGAATCCGTACTATAGGAATCTTGACCCATATTGTAGGGTATTTGCCACTTTTTCTGAAACCGATGGCCGCCATCTTGGATTCCAAAATGATGTCGGACAAGGATTTTTGGAATCTACCGATCGTTCCTGTCTCGAAAATACCCTATTGTAGGGTATTTGCCAAATTTTCTGATCCCAATGGCCGCCATATTGGATTCCAAAATGGACATCAGACATAATTTTACTACTTTTCTATCCGGATACTTGTATGGTACCCAACCCCGGATAGATTTGCCCTTACGGATCCCCACGAATCTTCGTTTCCACAATCCAGTATTGCTCTACTTGACGGAATGACAGTACTTTGTTTAAAGCAGTTGATTTCGATCAAAAATGTAGGAAACAAAACCTTAGACCTTTTGTTCGTTAACGCAGACACCTGACCATTATGTGACGTCTCTGAGCCCTCTGAACCACTAACAAGCGTGGATCAATTACATCCGCCATTCCAAGTTCTACAGCAGTGTTCTCCGCCCACCAGGTTTGAAGAACTAAACGATGACAGAGAGTTCAACTTCAGTAAAACTGACTTTGCCGCTCTGAATCTGGCTCTCTCTTCCATCGAATGGTCCCGACTGTATGAGTCTGTTGACGTTAATGAAGCAGTTGATGTGTTCACCATCACCTTGCACCAGTTGTTCCGTGAACACGTCCCTCCACCACGTTCTCGCCCATCACCGCTATGGTCAAATAGCCATCTCCGACAACTCAAACGTGAGAGAGCAGCAGCACTGAGGAAATACTCGAGGGACAAGAACCCCTTCTCCAAGAGAAATTTCTGTGTTGCTAGTAACAGATACAAAAAGTATAATCGCTTTTTGTATGCTAGACATTTTCGTCGGCTTCAATCAGATCTCAAAGAAAACCCGAAAAGATTCTGGACGTTTGTTAACAACAAAAGAAAGGAAAATGGCCTTCCAACGAACATGTTCCTGGGAGACGAATCCTCTAACTCTATTCACGGTATATGTAACCTGTTCGCTGAAAACTTTGCAAGCGTATTTGACGAACTTATGGTGGAAGAAGATCAAATAAGAATTGCTCTTTCGGATGTTCCAGCGAATGCACTCAACTTCCGCGTAGGTGACATCGCAGATACGGATGTGCTCACAGCTCTGAGGAAAATGAAGCCTTCGGTATCAGCTGGACCAGATGGAATTCCTGCTGCCGTTCTGAAAAAATGTGCTGAGAGACGTCTGTGAGCCCTTGAGATTTATCTGCAATGAATCACTTTCAGGCTCTGTATTTCCCGATAAATGGAAGGATTCGATAATGTTCCCGACGTTCAAAAAAGGAGACAAAAGAGATATCGCAAATTACCGTGGAGTAACATCATTGTGTGCTGGGTCGAAGCTGTTGGAGATACTGGTGTACAACATGCTAATTCGTGCTGCTAAGATGTACATATCCCCGGATCAACATGGGTTTTTTTTTCCAGGGAGATCCACTGCCACTAACTTGATTCAGTTCACATCTAGCTGCCTTCTAAGTATGCACGATGGTCACCAAATGGATTCCATTTATACGGACCGCATTCGATCGTGTCAATCACCTAATCCTGCTCGCAAAACTCGAACGCTTAGGAGTTGAAACTCGGTTTGTCAAATGGATGGAATCTTACCTTGTGAACCGTCGTCTTTGCGTGAAACTTGGCACTTTTGAGTCGCACACTTTCAGTAACAGCTCAGGAGTTCCACAAGGAAGCAATCTTGGACCACTGTTATTTTCCCTGTTTAACGATGTCTGCTCTCTCCTACCAGACGAGTGTAAAATCTTGTATGCAGATGATCTAAAATTGTACTTGATAATACGATCTATAGAAGACTGCCAGAAGCTTCAACAGTATATTGATCTCTTCGAAGGCTGGTGTGACAGGAATCATCTCGTTATAAGTGTGAAAAAATGTGCCGTGATATCTTTCACCCGCAAGAAATCTCCAATCTGCTGGCCATACACGATTCGTGGAGAAGCATTGGAAAGAGTCACAAGCATCAGGGATCTTGGAGTGGAGCTTGATTGCAAAATGACGTTTCGGGATCATTACTCCAACATCATCGCTAGGGCTAACAGAAATCTGGGATTCATCTTCCGCATTTCGAAAGAGTTTCGCGACCCGTAGGGTAACCAACTTGAATTGGACCCCTACATATTTTGGACCCTTTTCATATATTTTCCTCGCTTACTGTCTAGTTTCTTCAAATTCATCTGGGTTGATGTTGTAATTACATTCTTTCAATTACTTGCTATGTCTCAAGATCATTAGTTCACCTAAAATTGCTTACAATTGCTCAATTTATGCAGTTTTAGAAAATGTTATCGAAAAAGTTTCATGTTTCGACGTTTGTCAAGAGGAATCGGCGTTAGTGTACTTGTTTTAAATTTGGTCTAAAATATACAATTCAATGATTTTTTTTATCAAATCAGTTTATCTGACTTTGGAAGATGTATTTCACGTGTTTATAAAGATTTCACCTTAAGATTTTACTTAAAAAGTATTAAATAAAAAGTGTCCAAAAAAGATCGTAAAAAAATGTTACCAACTTATTTTGGACACTTATCAAATGAGAATCATCAAACGAGCGACAAAAAAATTCCGGTTGGTCGATCGTGCTATTATCTCAGATTTCTGATTAAATTGGTAAGTAAATCAATCAAAATTATATGAATTCATTGTTTTTAAATATATTTCTTGTTTATCAGGTGATTCAAAATGGGAAAAACAGCAAAACACGTAAAGTGGTCCACTCTGAGTTTTCCTAGTTTTCCTGGTTCCTAGTTTCCAAAAGTTTTCCTATCTCCCAAACACATTTAACTAAAGGGCTGTTCATAAACTACGTAGACGCTTTAGGGGGTGGGAGCGCTTGGCAGATGTCTACGGTCCATACAATTTTTTAAATTTTGTGTTTGAGACTGTCGTCTACGGAAGGGGGGGGGGTTGAAATCTCTCAAAAACCGTCTACGTAGTTTATGAACAGCCCATACAAAAAATAATATAGACTGCAAACAGAGAGTCAGGTCTCCGTATTAAGATTTACTTCTGAATGATTTTTTTTATGGTATGATCAGTTGTTTCCTTATGTTATATTATATTTCCTCCATTACTCGCGCCAACTTTTGTAACACGAGTACTCACGCGTTGTACTTTGTACAACAGTGTGAGTTTTCCATTTTCATTTTGCAGCCGAGCTACCAATCGATCTGAAATCAACGAGAATTCCTCAAAAAACTTGCTTTTAACTAAACAAGCTAAATATTTATTATAGTTAACCCCCAAAATATGCGGATAACAGAGAAAATGTAAATGGAAACCGCGTGAATGGTGTCCATACTACGAGGGTTCTGACTTAATTGGTTACAACATGGAATATCTCGAGATCCTGACCAGATAGAAAGTTACTGTCTTTGCCAAAGTTGTTCTAGAGATCATAACCTTTTTGCTGGTGGACAGTAGTTCAAAATTTACTCACTATATAGCGCTAGTATACATGTGAAGTTCTCGCATGTGATATATCTCGAAATCCTGACCAGATAGAAAGTTACTGTCTTCGAAAAAGTTGTTCAGGAGTTCAAAGCCTATAGTTCAGAATTTTTTTCACTATATGGTGCTAGTATATACGTGAAATTCTCATATAAAATATCTCGAAATCCTGATCATATTAAAAGTTACTGTCCTCGGCAAAGTTGTTCAGGAAATCAAGGCCTTTTTGCTGGTGGACTTAAGTTCAGAGTTTTCTCACTTTGCAACGCTAGTATACATGTGGAATTCTCGCATATAAAATATCTCTAGATCCTGACAAGACAGAAAGTTACTGTCTTCGACAAAGTTGTTCAGGATGTTAGGATCTTTTCGTTGGTGTACAGTAATTCAGAATTTTCCCTTTACGTGCAGGTCATTCAGAGATATTTTATATGCAAGGATTTCACGTGTCTTTCAACGTCACCTAGTGAGAAAATTATGTACTTTCCACTAGTTCAAAACAAGTTTTTTGAGGAATAAAAGTTGGTTTCAGATCGATTGGCAGCAACAAAATGGCAATGGAAAACTCATATGTGTTGTACAAAGTACAACAGCGCGAGTAACGGGGGGTTAACTTTTATGCATACCGTAAAACGGGGTGTAATTGATCAGCGGGGCAAAATTGATCGCTGAAATTTCTCGTGATATTTTTTCATGTATAACATGTTTTTCGTTACTAAGCGTACGAATGTATCTTTGTAAAATTGTAAAAATATTATGCATAAGCACAATATTGGGTATACTCAGCGATCAAATTCACCCCGCTGATCAATTTCACCCCGTTTTACGGCACCTTCTTTGAAAATTTTCCCACCTAGACGGACCTAACAAATGCGAGATAGGAAGAAGTGACCATCGTAATTAATTTTAGGCTCATAGGTTGAAAGAACTTTAGCATGTCCAAAATATATTCGTTCCCATTCAGTGTGTCCAAAATATATTATGGACACTGTCCAAAATCAAGTGGATGGGTCCAAAATATGTGAATATCATGATGTGAAAAGAATTATTTTTCGAGTATATATCAATAAATAAAACATCTAGTGACATTTTACATCCAAGATGAGTAGCTTTCGAACACAACCGCATGTAAATTGCATAATAATAATAAACAAATAATATTATTTTGACATAAACGTGATCTCACTTCCTCTAGGGGTCCAAAATCAGTTGGTTACCCTACTGCTTACGATCACTGTACTACTCCCTTGTACGTTCCGGGCTACAATCTGCTTCTAACGTGTGGAGTCCTCACCACGAGGTCTGGATAAAAAGGATAGAAGCAGTTCAATCACGATTCGTAAGATACGCGCTCCGGTTCCTGCCTTGGAATAACCCAAACGATTTACCACCGTACGAGAGTCGCTGTCGCCTGCTAGGAATGACAACTCTGGAAAGCAGGCGAAGCTAACAGAAAGCAGTATTTGTTGCGAAGCTGCTGTTAGGAGAAATTGACGCTCCCTACATACTCTCTCGAATAAACCTTGGTATTACACCCAGACAACTCCGTCAACGGCAGATCTTGAGGCTTAACTTTCAGAGGACCGATTATGCCCAGAATGAACCTATTAGGGCAATGTTTGTTGAATTCAACCAAGTTTTTTATCTATTTGATTTCAATGTTAGTATTAATGTTTTCATTCAACGACTTCGATCAATGCTATAGTGTTAAGGGTGCCTAGTATAAGTTAATTCATGTAGACCGTGGTTTGTCCGATGAATAATAATAATAATAATAATAATAATAATAATAATTTTACTCGAATATTATCCGTTTTCAAATTATCTGAATAGGGATAGGGATAATATCCAATGATAGATTGGATAATGGATAATGCATACATAATTAGAAATAACTGCTTTTACACGAAACGTGATCCATATTGGACGTAAATCATAGAACGTAAACAAACATTTCATGTAAAATTAAGTGTTCTCAAACCGAAACATCAGCTATTCGACGAAGAGAACGTTTGATTGAATTGATTTTCACGTTTCTTTCAACTGATTCTAATGTCAAAAGGGCCGCTTACATGTGTCGGTTTCAAGGAACCGAAATCTACATGACTTTTTAGTAGTGTGTAGGGATAATTTTGATGCCTCAGCAGCTCAGTGCTGCACGACCTGATCAAAGTCTCCCCTGCGATCAAAGACAACCCGTTTTACGATAACTTATTCTAACTACCGTTGAAAAAGTAGATTCAAAGAATTTTAGTGTCCTCTTTCAAGGTCCCTTTCATCCAAAGAATGCCCCCCGTATGCAAGGTAATGTTGTGGTTTTGCTGCCCCCTCGGTAGAGATGAAATTTTGCGCTCTTTTTTTTTTATCAAAACAATCACACCAAAATCAGAGATGTCCCATTTTTTTAATTAATCGATTAACAACCAATCGATTATTTTTTGTTCGCTGTGCTGTAATTTTTCCACCAATGAGAGTACAGCATATGTTTGAAACGATGGGGATCCTCTCGAGAAGTTAATGCTTATATCAGCATGATATAACCGATTACAAATATTTTACATTCGAATATTCGAATGAAAATCGGCCATCACTAGATGAATGTGAAACGTCATTTCAAATATACGGACCGTACATAAATAATGATACAATTTGAAAGGGACCGGGCTAATCACAAATTACGTCCCCATGGTAACTGAAATAGACACGAGTGCGGACCGGTTGGTAGATTCCTTCAGGTGATATTAATCAATGAAATATACTTTTTTTTAGTTTCTTCGTGGGAAGGCCACAAAAACTGTGCGCTAGAACCGGAGGCTACTATAGGAAAAATTAATGTCACGATTATCATCCAATGTTACTGATTATCGCACTGAAGCAATGATCGGATTATGTTCCCATCGCGGTAGAAGATCAGCAGCAATGTGTGTGCAGTTCATTCTTCGAGTGCGATCGCTTATATTGATGAAGCAATTCGTGTTGTTTTGTTTCTCCCACCCTTTCCTTCATTTGCTGAGTGACCACATGCACCCAATGAGCATGGGTCACTCACTCTCAAACTTCCAGCAACACGATCCCAACACGAGATGGGAAATTACAGGTGGGCAGGAACTCACGGTCTCCCAGTGTTGGTGAGTTCTTTGCCGTTAATGTTCACGAAAAGTTCACTATTTTGCCATACAGAACTTCAAATCAAAAAATTTTATCTGCGGGGTTTGGACAGTTTTTGACCTGTTTCATACGACCGGAAGGTGTATGCTGGTTACAAATGCCGTGCCAAACTGATTTCTACGCAATTAATCAATCTTTGATGTGAATTTCGCTAATAAACACGAGGAGGATTTCTTATAGTAAAATTTGCCATAACAAAATGGGCGATTCATTTTAGTAAACAAACTAACACTTCTTCCGACTGTGTCACCTCTTTTACTCGCCTATATCCCAACAATCGTTCTTCGCGAGCGATGCCACTCGTACACCCGGATTGATCCTCTTCCTGAAGAGCATCATTGCTATTATCGTTCATGAACGAGGCTTTGTATGGTTGCTTGTGATGACGAGTGTATTGATTTTGATAGTGAGTTTACGTGAGCTAGTGCAAAAGGGAATATTTTTTGTTTCATTTACACAAACAACTTCCCGACGGGGAGACATTATCAGCGCCAATACGCTTCGTGTGACATTATTAGAGCATATTCAAATATTATTCGTGAGGATCAAAGCATAAGCATCGCGTTGATACGAAAAACCATTCGCATCGTCATGAAGACTAAAGCATACGAAGAACGCTCTCCACCGCTCGCGATGCGAACGACGAAGAGAAGAAGAGCACGCAGCCCGAAAGTTTGAGTGGTGCATCGGCACTCACACTCCTCACTCACCGAGCATTCCTTACGATTTGCTTTTATGTGGGTATCCGCATCATTCAAGAGTTTTTCTGAGATACCGATGCTTCGAGTACCGTCGCACACGATGAACGAATATAAGAGAAATGAAGTGAATACCAGTCACCTTTTTATCATCCATGATAGGTATACGAATGTCAACAATACTGATTGATAGAAAAATTCGACAGTGAGCATGCATAAGGGCGAATACGCGATGATCGATTCTCTTCATCGATTTTCTTTTTGCATTGCTACAGCTAAGCGAAACAATTTTCTAGAATTTGTTCAATGCATAGTAGTAACAGGTTGTATTGGCTATCAACAGCAACAGCAAACGCACCGATAAACATTCAATCTAGCGAGTTAATAACGAAAGAGAAAATCGACGAAGAGAATCGATCATCGCGTATAGGCCCTTATGCATGCTCACTGTCGGATTGCTGCTGAGATGCCACTCACTATGAAGAAAAGTGTAAACAGCACGACTGATTGAGTGGAGCGGTGAGTGACCAACTTTCGTTGCCAACTGTCAAAAAAAAAACTAGGTACGTTGCTCGAGTGCATGCTTGGCATGTACAGTTGTACACACCAACTGCTCATTTGTTGATAACTTTTCACTCATTTGTTGTCATTTGTTTTTCTTTAAAGAAATTGATAGATTAGGATCATAGTTTACTATAGATATGCAAAGAATAGGTAAATATTAAATTTCAATCAACACCAAAGATTTTTTACACTTAAAGTCCGAGATGTGCAGCGACCATTTCTCACTTCATTTTTAAAACGCAAAAACAAATACAGTTTATTACTAGCATTAAAATTTAGTTTTTTTTTTACGTACAATCTATAACAAGCTTAAACTCTATTCTATCTACTGCTTCAAAAAGAACTATGTTTCGTCAACTGTGTGCAAAGTTATTATCAAATGTGCAGTTCGTGACCAAAAATGTGTGTGCCAAGCATGCTCGAGTGAGCGTCCGATTCGAGAGTGATAAAATAAAAAATGGGTGACAATAATCAGTCATTTCGTGACTTCTACAGTGACAGTTTTCAAGACTGGTCTAAGCTTGAATTAGTACTAATTTTTATTCTCATTTGGTAAGATTAAAACTGTTTTTAGGTTGGCATAAAAACGCTTATACCAAAGAACAATAGCAATAAGACTTCTTCCGATGATTTTCGATGAACTTTTGGCACCTAAGCCGACATCAACCCTAGCTCATGCCATTTGAATACCCACATCGAACTACTGCTAGTTACTTACTACGATACTCTGTGATTCTTACTGACGCATTCACCAGTCATCACACATCATTCAAACGAATCGTTTAATCCCATTTGACTTTGATCCACTCAAGTCAACATCGGAATATGTATGTTCCTAAGCACCACTACTGACCGCTTCAGCACCCATGCCTCTTTGTGAGTCGACAATCATCTAGACGAGATCAAAGGCTTGCCTTCTCTTCATACAGTTCATACAGCTCATAAGTAGATTTATCAATGCACGTTACACTTCCGCTCACATGAGTGAATATGTCGTAGGGGGTGAAAGTACCGTCGCCATTGCAGCTACAGACCTCGGTGCTCTGTGGGAAACACCGACCAGAGAAAAACTTCAAAAGTCACTTCCGCCGTCAGTTGTGTGTCTGCGTTGCTTCTATGTGTGAATACCATACTGCTGTGGCTTCCAACTGACCCTCATTTGCGACGATTTCCTACCAAACGTACGTTACGTTGTGTCTCGAGACCGAAAGGGAGGGGGGGGGGGTGGATTTGCAGTATTGGGACGGGTTGAGAAAGAACGTTACTGGACCTCACATCAAAGCCAAACGTAGACCCTTCAAGCTATCACTGTCTTGTCGGTGCTGGAGCGGTAAAAAGCTGTCGAAACCAAATTGAGTTTCCTCCTTGCGTTATCGGGTTCGTGCTAATGCGGCCAAGAATTGACGGCTCTGCTACCGAAGATGCTCACCCTCTGACAAGGATGTGTAAAGATGTGTAAATGACATCTGATTCTGACCGAGGGAAAAAAGGTCCAACGGAAAAGGCAATGGGATCGACCCCTAATGGAGGTTAGCATTTTTCCAGAAGGGAAACCCTTCTCCGACATGAATGTTTAACGAAGCCAAAGGATGAAAATGATATGCCAAAATAGTTTCGCAGAAATTGGATTGCGTAAACTCATTAGACTCTGAAAATAGCTGTTCAGGCCGCGATCGCTCAGCCACGCTTAGGTACTAAGTTTAAAACATTCAGTCACCGTGTTGACGGTGTTGACAAAGTGCAAATGCAAAAATCACGATGACGACGATGACAGCTGCGGAGAAGGGAGCGCCCTTTTTCAACTCGCGTGCAGCGTACCGTTAATAATTGAATGCACTATTGCGAAAGTTTTAATGAATTATGCTTCCGTAAATTTTACACCTCGAGTACCTTTGAGGATATATGCGTTATTAATATTTGAGCGAATGTGGGAGAAAAACCGTTACGAATAGGATTAAATGAGATTTACAGAATGTGAATTGCGTTGGCATTAAATAAATTCTCAGCGATGAATTTCAGATTATTCTAAATCACATGCATAGCAGAGTTGGTTCGATTTAAGAGTATTATGTTCAGTGGGGGAGGACGTATCTAAAAAATTAGGAAAAGTTCTGAGAAATTCTACTGCAGGCTTTAGGAACTTTCACGACATTCCACTAGGCTTTTAGACAGTTCAATAAGCTTTTAGAAAGCGTCTAGATCAGCGTTACTCAATCTTCCTTTTTTTATTTTCCTTATTTTGAATTTTAATAAGCTCCCAATGCAGATGTTGTACTTGTATATAATATGATGCTGTATGTGTAAGCATATGATAACTTGAAACTTTAAAAAAACAGATTGACATTGGATTTCTAAATCAAGTCCATAGGACTTCCATAGGTTTTAGAGCAAATCAGGAAGGCTTATAGAGACATCAAAATCTAGTCCAAATATAAAAGTCTTCCAGAACAAGTTCAGTCCAGAGATATTATGGAGGGCATCTAGAGCAAGTTCAGAGTACATCCAGAGCAAGTCCAGACTTAAGTCCAGTAGACTTCCAGATCAAATTTCAACAACAAATCAGGTCATTCGCTCGGCCCCGTGACGTAAGTAGATCCCCTTTTCGTAATACGTTACGAGATTTAAGATCTACCACCGATTCCTAGTACTGACTACTTTAAACTAGTGTAACAGGATTTTTCAATAATCAAAGGAACACATCTCCTTGTTACTGTTTATGCCTTATTGGTAGTGATAATACTCGGCTTTGTCCACCGAGGATGATTTTGAAACAAGTTAAAACTGAGTTAGTTAGTCTTCATCTATGTGATTCCTTATCTTCTATTCGTTGTTCCATAGTTTTAAGTGGTTAAGACTAGGGTTCTGATGCATGGTCATTATCGGTGTCATTGCTTATTTTTGTTGCTAAGGAATCCAATTGTGACTGACAAAGGGGTGCGCCTTTGGAGGGTGTTCTCACTCTTCGAACGGTATATATAGCGGGACCTTTCAATTAGAATTGATTCCTTGGGTTGAATTCCAGAATGACAAGTGTATCGAAACCAAATACTTCATCATTTCTCAATAGTCGTCATGGAGTAATCTGACATGCACTAAACTAAGGAAACGGGATATACTACAATCGATCACATTATTGATCGCAGTGGTTTTATGTCCCGAACAGAGAAAAGAAAAAAAATGTAATTTGTGACAGTTATGGGCTTGTGATTTGAACTCGTGACCCTTAGCGCTAACCACGTCGCGGTTTTCTCCATTTCCAGAACAAGTCCAAACGACTTCCAGAACAAGCCCAAAGGACTTCCAGAACAAGTCCAAAGGACTTGCAGAACAAGTCCAAAGGACTTGCAGAACAAGTCCAAAGGACTTGCAGAACAAGTCCAAAGGACTTGCAGAACAAGTCCAAAGAACTTCCAGAACATGTCCGAAGAACTTGCGGAACAAGTCTGAAGGACTTCCAGAACAAGTCCGGAGGACTTCCAGAACAAATCCACAAGTTTTCCTGAACAAGCCCACAGGACTTCCAGAACAAGCTCAAAGGACTTCCAAAACAAGTGTAAATGACTACCAGAACAAATCCAAAGGACTTCCAAAACAAGTCCAAAGGACTTCCAAAACAACTCCCAATGACTTCCAGAACAAGTCCAAATGACTTCCAGACCAAGTCCAAACGACTTCTAGAACAAGTCCAAAGGACTTCCAGAACAAGCCCAAATGACTTCCAAAACAAGTCCAAACGACTTCCAGAACAAGCCCAAAGGACTTGCAGAACAAGTCCAAAGGACTTGCAGAACAAGTCCAAAGAATTTCCAGAACAAGTCCGAAGGACTTGCAGAACAAGTCCAAAGGACTTCCAGAACAAGTCCAAAGGACTTCCAGAACAAGTCCGAAGGACTTCCAGAACAAATCCACAAGTTTTCCTGAACACGCCCACAGGACTTCCAGAACAAGTTCAAAGGACTTCCAAAACAAGTGTAAATGACTACCAGAACAAATCCAAAGGACTTCCAAAACAAGTCCAAAGGACTTCCAAAACAACTTCCAATGACTTCCAGAACAAGTCCAAATGACTTCCAGAACAAGTCCAAATGACTTTTAGAACAAGTCCAAAGGACTTCCAGAACAAGCCCAAATGACTTCCAGAACAAGTCCAAACGACTTCCAGAACAAGCCCAAAGGACTTCCAGAACAAGTCCAAAGGACTTGCAGAACAAGTCCAAAGAAATTCCAGAACAAGTCCGAAGGACTTGCAGAACAAGTCCCAAGGACTTCCAGCACAAATCCACAAGTTTTCCTGAACAAGCCCACAGGACTTCCAGAACAAGTTCAAAGGACTTCCAAAACAAGTGTAAATGACTACCAGAACAAATCCAAAGGACTTCCAAAACAAGTCCAAATGACTTCCAGAACAAGTCCAAATGACTTCCAGAACAAGTCCAAAGGTCTTCCAGAACAAGCCCAAATGACTTCCAGAACAAGTCTAAAGGACTTCCAGAACAAGTTCAATGGGCATCCTAATAAATTGTAGGGAGTTTATATAGCATGTCTCGAGAACTTTCAGAGCATAGCCAGAGGACTTCCAGAGCAAGTTTAAAGATCTTCCTATTAAATAAGACTCCAAAGCAAGTTCAGATGACATTTACAACACGTTCAGAGGAGTTCCACAGTAAGTTCCAACAACTTCCTGTGGAAGTTCAGAGTAAATGTTCAGAGCATTGCTATGATTATATCAGAGATATTCTAGAGGATTTATAGATGAAGCACAATGAACTTCTAGAGCAAGTCCACAAGGCTTGAAAACAAATATGGAGGTCTTCGGGAGCAAGTACAAAGCATTTTTAGCCCAGATTAAGTTCAGAAGTAAGGGAAATAGCTCTAATGTTGGCTTATGGATCTAAGATTGAGCCCATCGCTAAAAATCTGCTATTTATCTTATTTTTTATCTAGATGAACGCGTCATTAAGACGGTACTAATGGATATTTTTGATCGCTATTGAATTGCTGAATTTATGTATGGGCCCAAATTAGGGGCATTTGGGCCGAAATTACATCCATTTCCCCTATTCTGGAGGACTTCCATAGCAACTCTAGATAGTTTTCAAGGGTTTCTTGAGCAAGTACATTGAACAGAGCAAATCAAGAGACATCAAAATCAAGTCCAATGGACTAACATATCGCTTCCAGAACTTGCCCAATGAATTTCGAGTGCAAACTCAGCGAACTTCATAACCATTTTTAGGTGATATCTATGGTATGCATTGAGCTATTCCTTTTATTGAGTATATTCAGAGGACTTCCAGGCCAACTTAAGAGGACTGCAAAGCAAGTTCTGAGGACATTTAAACCACGTCCAGAGGACTTCCACAGAATATGTTCAGAAGACATCTAGAGCCAGTTGCGACAACTTCCTGAGGAAGCTCATTCTAGGATATGAAATATTCTAGAGAATTCTGCAAGCTCGGGAGGACTTCCAGAGCAAATCCAAAGTACGTTCAGAGTAAGTACAGAGGGTTTTTAAAGCAAATATGAAGGTATTCTAGAGAAAATTCAGAGGTCCCCGGTCCATGAGATGATGGTTCGATAGGTAGGGTCCAGGTGTGGGAGCTGCCTCCCTGGCGTCGATAGTATTGGTACTCAGTACGGAAAGCAGATCGACGAAAAACAAATCAAAGGAAAATAAACGAGGACTTACAATCCAAGTTCAGTACAGAGATATTTTGGAGGACTTCTAGAGCAAGTCTAGTGGACTTCTAAGGGTTTTTTTTGATCTAATACAGGGGATTCCAGAGCAAATTCGGCAACAACCACATCAAGTTCAGTGGATTTCCAGAGCAAGTCCTGAGGTCACCTAGATAAAATCCATAGAACTTCGAGAGCAAGACTTCCACACCAATCTTGCAAAATGTATCTCGAGAACATCCAGAGCATAGCTCGAGGACTTCCAGACCAAGTCTAGTGGACTCTTAAGCAAGATCAGATTTAAAACACGTCCAGAGAACATGTTCAGAAGATTTCTGAAGCCAGTTCTGACAACTTCCAGAGGAAGCTCAGAGGACCTGTTCGGAGCTATTCTGGGATACTATCAGAGATTTTTTAGCGGATTTACAGAACAATTCCAAAGGATATCCGGAGCAGGTTCAGATGACTTCCAGAGCAAATCCAGAGGACTTTCAATGCAAGTCCAGAAGGATTTTGAAACATATGTGTAGGTGTTTTAGAGCAATTACAGAAGATTTCTACATCAACTTCAGTCCAAAGATATTCTGGAGGACTTCCAGAGCAAGTCCAGAGGGCTTCCAAGGGTTTATAGAGCAAGTAAAGAGGGAATCTTGAGCAAATCGAAAGACATACTAATCTATTCCAGAGAGCTTCCAGAACATGTCCAATGAATTTCAAGAGGGAACTCGGCGGACTTCCTAACCAATTGTAGGGAATTTCTATAGCATGCCTTAAGAACTATCAGAGTATGTTCAGAGGATTTCCAGAGCAAGTTTACTGCGCTTTCAGGCCAACTCAAGAGTACTGTAAAGCAAGTTTAAGTGGACATTTAACCCTTCTTCTTCTTCTTCTTCTTCTTCTTCGCATTTCAAGCTTATTGCATATCGCATATTAGCTTATTGCGTGCTCTCAACTTAGTGTTCTAGATGCACTTACACAGTTATTAATTGAGAGCTTTCGATGCCTGTACCATTTTTGCATTGGTATAATTGTGTCGCAAGTCCAATCATACTTCTATGCCCATGGAAGTCGAGAAATTTTCTTACCCGTAAAATTCCTAGACCAGACCAGGAATCGAACCCAGCCACCTCCAGCATGGTCTTGCTTTGAAGCTGCGCCTTTACCGACTGAGCTAAGGGAGGCCCCATTTAACCCTTGCAGTGCGGATTTATATGATAAAAATACCAAAAAATAATTTTGAAGATTTTTTTTTATGTTCTGCGTTGTCCAAATTATTCTGAATTTTAGATCAGATCAAGACCAACAATTGAAATGGACATAACTCCATTTTGTAAACAAACCTTGTAAGGCCATTTTCTCGCGAACCGAAGTCCGCAAAGGCAAACCAACATGAAGAACAGGTAGGATAAATTCTCCTCTACCCGATTGTGGTTTAGGTTTGCAAATGTATGTTTCGGTTCGCGAGAAAATGGCCTTACAAGGTTTGTTTACAAAATGGAGTTAAGGCCATTTCAATTGTTGGTCTTGAGATGCCCAGATCACAAGGCCCTTAGCAACGAAACATCTATTAACACATTCATATAGATTATACACAGTTTCAATTCTATGTGCATACGATGTTCTACGTTCTCCAAATTGTAATCAATGTTGAGCTATATAAGATGCTCAAGGATCTCCAAGTTATCCTGGAGTTCCCATCAAATGATCTACCAGATCAACAATGACTGATACAAGGCCCCTAGCAACGAAACATCTCTTAACAAGTTCATATAGACTTTATACATCATATAAGTTTCAATTCCATGTGTATAATATGTTCTAGGTTCTCCAAATTTTCCAGGAGTTCACGACAGTCTCTGTAGATGACCAAACATGGTAAATTATTTAACATTAATTTCGTGCATTCATTTGCATTCATTTGCCTCTAACTTTTTCCATCAGCAGAACTCCGTGAAATGATCTATGAAGCTTTAGTAGGTTTTGAGAGTAGCTCAGATCTGTATCTCAAATGCAGAACTTGCTATTGTTCACTGAGAAACAATGGTTGGTTTTGTTGCGGAGTTCTGGTGATGAGAGTAGTTTGAGGCGAATGTATGTAAATGAATGCATGAACTGAGTGTCAATGATTTTCCTATTCAGGCATGTTCAAAGAGTGTTTGTGCATCACTTATAATCCATTTTGATTTTTTATAAGATCCTCAAGGTTCACCAAATTATTCTGGAGTTCAGATCAAATAATCTACTAGATCAAACATGCCCTTAGTTATTCCAAACAGGTTTAAAGATATTATGCACATCATTAATGTTTCAATTGCATGTGTAAAAAATGTTCTAGATTGTCAAAATTGTTCTGGAGTTCAGATTACTTGATCTCCTGGATTAACGATAATTTGGAGAACCTTGAGCATCTTATATACATCAAAATATATTATAAGTGATGAACAAAAACTCAATGAATATGTTTGGATAGGTATCGTGACAGAGGACATCGCGCAGGTATTGGTTGATACAGTAAATAAAATAGTCAGAACTCTTGGACAATTTGGATAACTTAGAA
Source organism: Ochlerotatus camptorhynchus (assembly GCF_037179485.1). Taxonomy (NCBI): domain Eukaryota; kingdom Metazoa; phylum Arthropoda; class Insecta; order Diptera; family Culicidae; genus Ochlerotatus; species Ochlerotatus camptorhynchus. The sequence continues at coordinate 1,804,277 of NW_027040507.1, read as the reverse complement.
CATGCTGCAACCAAGCAAATTAATCTACAAAGAAGTGACTAAAGATATCGTCGCTGTTCAAGTTAAAGTCTGCACACTTAGGTTATTTTACATAAGTCATTATTGTTTTCAAATGACACACCGAAAATCTTCTGTAACTTTTGAACCGTTCCTGATCTGGTAGGAGATTTGCAGATGTGGTGAAATAAGCGCTCCCTTCATCAATTCCGGAACAGTCAACGGTGCGATTTACAGTGCCCTAAGAAGCGTCTCTTGTCATTCATAAGGAAACACGAAGGATCAAGTCTGTTTTGGCCAGATCTAGTATCCTGCCACTTCGCTCGAAACGTGTTGGAGTGGTACTGAGCCAACGGAGTCAATTTTGTGCCAAAAGATATGAACCCACCAAAATCACCGGAATTTCACACAATTTAAAAATTCTGGACAATTATAAAGACGGAACTTCGCAAACATCCCAAAACTATTGAAACAGAACTGAAGTTGAAGAAAATTTTGGGTAAAAACAACAAAAACACTTGGAAAATCGGTTTGAACCCCAATTCGCCAGTGTACTGAAGTATTCCAGAGAAGTCCAAAGGATACCAGGAAACTTCTAGAGCATCCTTAAATGATATCCAGAACAAGTCACAAAATTTTCGCGAATAAGTTCAGAGAACTTCTAGTGTGACTCCACAGCAAGACCAAATATCTTCCAGAGCATATCCAGAGATAGCTAGTTCAGAGGACTTCTAAAGCATGCTCAGAGTATCTCCAAGGAAAGTCCAAAGGACTCACAAAGCATGTATGCAGAACTTGGACAACGAATCGAAGCAATCTCGGAGAAACCCCAGAGATAAGTTCGTGGTCTTCCAAAGCATCTCGATAATATTTTATTTTTTAATAATCACCGCCTTCAACTAAATCGCACAGACTGAACTAATTATTACTATTTTCTAGACTAGATTCCTAATCCTATGTGAAAATATAGTGTTGGACATATTAAAATCGAATTTGTCGTCAACATCATTAAAAGCCCGAAGACAAGAATCAAGCGGATTGTGGTTCGTCCTGTCCCAAGTAACATTTCTGGTTTTATGAGCGTTCTGTAGACAATGATTTACACTTGTAGAATGCTTTAAAACCTTTATAAAACTAGCAATTTTGCTTGGGGTGGTACGGAATTGCCAGTAGAGGCGAATTTCGGAAACAACGTGGAGAAATGTTAATCGGTATCTGCTCACGAAGTGCAGGACAGTCAATACCTCCTGTGATGACATCGAATAGGAAAATGCGCTAAATTTTAATTCTCCTCGATGACAGACTTTCCAAGTTGATCAGTCGGCATCGGTCGGGGTAAAAAGGAAAATTTACTGGGTCATTCCAGAGAAGCTGACGTAGAACGAATCGTATGAATTTCCTTTGCACACGCTCAATTGCGAATATCTGCGTCGCGCAGAATGGTTTCCATACAGGAGCAGTATACTCCAGTATACTTCGTACTAACGAATAATATAATGTTTTGATGACGTACACAGTAAAATCTGAATCGACGATTAAATCCGAGTGCAGAAAACTTAAATTTTGAGTTAATAGTTACGCCCAGATTGCAAAGACGAGGCTTGGTAGCTCAGTGGTTACCGTTTCTGCCTACTGAGCAGAAGGTCGGGAGTTCAATCCCAGGCCCATCCCAACTACATTAACCAACCAATCGATCGCATCACTTACCACAGTTGAATCCTGATCTAAAAATAGCCCACCTCACAGAAACAACTAACCTCCCCGTGAAAGCTGTGGAGATGCAGAGGTGTATTCGGTCTCTAGTAACAACGGACGTCGAACTAATCATCCTTCCCTCCCCAAAAGACCGTGAGGACGTGGCCGGCGCTGTGATTGATCTATAAATAGATTGAATTAATGTGCTTTGTACAGTGAAGATGGAAAGCTAATCTCATGCACCATCATCTATACGTGGTTCTCTGTGCAAGTTCATTAGTTCTGATCAATCACGGAGGAGCAACTACGAAATGCACGGTCCTTTTTCCTCGAGTTAGTGGTGGTAGGAATATGGAAGAAAAATACAAAAACTTCTCGAGAGAAGTGAACCCTACACGATTGCTTTTATTGACAATAATCGTATTGTCAATACATGCTATATTGACGTCAATATATCGAGATTGACAATATTTCTGAATTCACATCATCAATATTATTGTCAATAATTCCCCTTCGCGTCAATATATTGATGCGTGTGGGGTTTGCTAGAGAGAGAGGGAGAGTGAACTTCAGCGAGAGGATGATTTGTCGTGAGGTGCGCTTTTCGAGACTCCGGATTCCTTTTTCGTTCGACGCAAGAAACTCAGAGTTCACCCAGAGTGAGAGTAAGAGCGTGTGATAGAAAACATGAACATGAATGGAAGCAAACATCACTCTCATGTTTCCCCCCCTTCGCTCTGAAGCTCAGTGGAATGATTTGGCAGTAGGCATTCTACTCCTCAGAAAAAGGTTACGCTCGGCTCATTTCTAACTCGCTAGTGAGGATCCATCAAACCTGCGCCCAGATCGCAAATCGATATAACTCGCTCCAGTATAACGGATTCCATCTTAAATTGATGAATAATGGGCCTGGTGCCGTAAAAGAAATAAGTTTGCAATTGTCTCTGTTAACGCGCATTTCATCATCGCTACACCAAACAAGCATAACTTTTATGCAGTCTTCTGAAGAAGTGATGACACTATAAATCTTTAAGTCGTTGGAGAGTTACACCATACACAAGTCGTTCACGGAGATATTGAACAACAGCGGCCCGAGAACGGGAGTACTTTGCATCGGAACAACAGACCAATAGCAGAAAACTTCAGAATGCTATCTAGAGGACGTCCAAAGAACTTCTGGAACCTATCCACAGAACATCGAATGCTAATTGAATGAACTTCTAAAGTCAGCCCAGGGTGTTTCCAGAGCAAGTCTAGAGGATTTCCTGAGCAAGCCTAGAAGAATTTCAATGCATGTCCATTAGACTGATGCAAATTTTGACATTTTCGCTCCACAGTGCTCAAACGGTTCCAAATCGGGTCCTGATTAGTCTCCCAAAGTTTGAACTCATTTGATAAGAAACTGACTTGGCACAAACCATTTGAAGTTTATGTGGAAATTTCTATAGGAAAACCAAATGTTTTGTTCATATCCATCTAACAACTTATCATATCGCTCTGCTTTAAAAAATGATAACTGAACTCGTAGAAAATTTTCTCAGCTACAACTTTGTGCTGAACCACTTTTCAATGTAATGTAAGCATCAAAAGTTATCAATAATTCAAGCCACTAATGTCTTACGATTATGCTCAATCAACTGTTCAGCAGGCAACATTGGTGTTTCTGGCGCTTGGAATAGCGCACAAAAATCATGGCTACTATGTCACACTGCAAGATACAGTGTTGCTCACAAAACAGCTGCTTGATCATGCCATAAGATTATCAATCTCTTAAACAATTAATAACTATTTTATTTGACGTTTGGCTCAACAACTATATTCTGCTAAGTTGAAGCTGAGAAAATTTTCCATAAGTATAGCTTTTGAATTTTTGAACAGTGCAATATGGAAAAAGGTAAGAAGACGATGAACAAAAAGTTTGGATTTCCCATAGTAATTTCCATATAAACTTCAAATGGTTTGTGCCAAGTCAGTTTCTTTTCAAATGAGTTCAAATTTTGGGAGACTAATCAGGACCCGATTTGGAACCTTTTGAGCACTGTGGAGCGAAAATGTCAAAATTTGCATCAGTCTAATGTCCATACGACGTAGGGCTTGCAGAGAAAGTAGGACTTCCCAAGTAAGTTTCAGAGCAACTCTAGAGTTCCATCAGATAATTTATGGACGACCTCCACGATAACTCCAGATAGCTTTCAGAGCAAATCCGTATTACAATACCTCAACAATTATGGAATACTTCCGCTTGATTTACATAACATTCATTCTATAATTATAATAGTGGGGGATCTGAAATTTCAGGGCAAGTGTAATTGCTGAAGCAAGTACAGAGAAACTATAAAGTAACACTGAAGGACTGTCAGGGCAAGTCCCAGGGATTTTTTTTCGAATTCCATAAATCACTGTCAGTAAAGATTCTTTGAGGATGTTCAGAACGTTTTCTGGACTAGTCCTTGATATCATTTACAGTTGCCTGAAAATTCTATCAAGTTGGTTTTGAAATTGCCTGGACATATTTTGGAAATAGTAGTTCTTTAAAAGTTCTATGAGTTTGCCGATACAGCTTTTGACCATGAACATGTAGACTTCAGAACAACCCCTAGAACTTCTCTTGACTTAACTAGATTATGGTTGCAATGCTCTTCAATATAGTTGATCCAATTAGGTTCCTTGAACTTTCTACAAAAGCGATTTAGACATGCAATACTGAGATTTGTCATTGTCATTGGGATATTTCATGCAATAGGGTAGAGAACTACTTCGGCCTAATCGCCCATTTTGGGCCTATCGAGCAGAAATCTTCAAATAAATCCATGATTTCAGAGTAAACAAGTCAATTTGTGCGTTTGGTACGATACTTTAGTAAATAAACTACGGAACGAAGTCAATGAGAACGCGTGATATGAAGGTTTGCACCCATTATTTCCAAAAACAAAAGAAGCGCTCCGACCGAATCATGTTTTATCTTCATCCGATAGGCCGAAGTGAATCCATTGGCCTTTCAATGACGTTTCAATGCGTTAGGCCGAGTTTAGAATCCGTAGGCCGAGTTTGGCGTCAAGAAGCAGTGTTAGACTTTTGACAATATCTCAACGATTGGTTTCTCTTTATTGTATCTTACGGTACGTACGGAAAGGTAAATAAATTTGAAAGCCATCAGTAATAATAACATTCTGTTTGGTGCTATGCTGTGCTAGATTAAGAAAGACTAAGTGTGGGTTGTGCTTAATAGGCCGGAAATGGGGTAGTTAACCCTAATGACAAAAAAAAATATATAGTCACTGGGAAAAATGACACTCTATAAACCATTCGTCAACATTTCATTCATTTTGTAGTCAATGACACAGATTCACCTGATGAGCATGAGCATGAGGATGCAACTCCTTTACTGCCGGATCAGCTGTAATTACACAGAGTACCAACAGGCGTTGCTTGGGATTAGCAATCGTCCTGAAACTGGTGATCCTAAACTAGGCTATACCAGCGCCGGCCACGTCCCAATGCTGGTTAAGAAATTAATGGGTAAGATGTTGACGTCATACTTGCTTGAATGAAAGCCGAGAACAGCTCTGCACTTCCACGAGAAAACACTGAGATGTTGGATCAAAAACGGTTGGGATTGAAGCAGGATTCGTTTTGGTAAACGGCTGAACTGAGTCGTAAAGATTTAATTGCACTAATGAGCTTGAGTTTGAGGGGGCCTCCCTTAGCTCAGTCGGTAAACGCGCAGCTACAAAGCAAGACCATGCTGGAGGTGGTTGGGTTCGATTCCCGGTCCGGTCTAAGAATTTTTCGGGTTGGAAAATTTCTCGACTTCCCAGGGCATAGAAGTATGATTGGACTTGCCACACAATTATACCAATGCAAAAATGGTACAGGCATCTAAAGCTCTCAATTAATAACTGTGGAAGTGCATCTAGAACACTAAGTTGAGAGCACGCAATAAGCTAATATGCGATATGCAATAAGCTTGAAATGCGAAGAAGGAGGAGAAGGAGCTTGGGTTTGAACCCACGGTCTTCTGCTCAGTAAGCAAACTAGGTCGCTACTAGGTCACCGAGCTCCTTATATCACAAAATATTTACGATCAATTTTCCGTCCAACTTGTTGCTGCTAGATTTCGGTCCCAGCAGTGACCTCACCGATGACGATAACAACTTCTTATGACAAGGATTTGTTGTAGATTTTCGATCAACACGATTATTATTTTTTCTTTGACGAACACGTTTTCAATACGCTTTATCTCTGTTCGGGACCTAACACCACTGCGTCCAGTATTCTGATCTATTGTAGTTTAAGTAAAACTGTAAAACGGTCTACACTGATTGACGACTAATAAATAAATAAGTATATCCCGTATCCTTAGTCGAATTACTCCATAACTATTGAGAAATGATTTGCTTACAGTTGTCATTCTTGCATTCATCGCAAGGAACCGTCTCTAATTGAAAGGTCCCTCCAAAGGCGCGCGCCCCACCGATAATAACCATGCATCTGAACCCTAGTCTTAACCACTTCAAACTAGGGAACAACGAATACAAGTTAAGGAATCACATAGGTAAAAACTAACTAACTCATTTTTTCCATGTTTCAAGATCATCCTCAGTGGACAAAGCCAAGTATCATCACTTTAAACAAGGCGTTAAAGTAACAAGGACTAAGATGTGTTCCTTGGATTAATTAATTAATTAATTTAGCTTTATTTAGGAGGCTTTCAGCCTTAGGCTGGTTCGCCTCCAACTCCTTGGATTACTGAAAAGTCCTGTTCCCCTAGTTTGAAGTAGTCAGGACTAGGAATCGGTGGTAGATCTTACATCTCGTAACGTACCACGAAAAAGTGATCAACCCACGTTAAGGGACATTCACACTATAACTCTATAATGTTTTGGAGCTTGGGATTACATCCATGATGTTCTGGTCAGTGAGTAAAATTGGTCGTCACAAGGCCATCGAGCTCCTAATGTCACAACACAATTATTTATTTATTATTATTACAGTCCAGCTGACTTGATAGTCTCAATGAAACACTTAAATCAAAATGTAGTCACTCATTAAAAATTAAAAATTGGCCAACAGCAAACGATGACGAAACATCGAGGCATTGATGTCAAAGTCAAATAGGTCAGAGGCTTCGTTGAATTGATGAATCATGGCGACAAAGGAACTGTTTGCAGCATAGTTGGTTGCATGTACTACTTCATGTAGTAAGGTTCTCGGACGGAGTGTTCGGGCAGGAGCATACAGATTAATTTTGGCCAGTAACTCAGGAACATCATATTCTGCGAGTAAAACTTTAGCAACGAAGACGACCTGCGATATGTTTCGTCGCTTAGCAAGAGTATCCAAACCCAGTAAACGACAGCGGTCAGCATACGGTGGTAAATTCAGCGGGTCACTCCATGGAAGATAGCGCAGTGCGTATCTGACGAATTTGCGTTGAATAGCTTCGAATCGTTCACTCCATACAGCTTGGTAGGGATTCCAGACAACGCGAATTCCAGTAGTGAGCGTACCAATGAACAGTAAAGGGCTTTAAAACACAGAGGATCACGAAATTCCTTAGATATCTTGAACATGAATCCAAGCTGTCGATTAGCTTTGTCGATCGTGGTTGAGAAGTGGCGAGTGTATGTGAGCTTTTCATCAAACATGACACCGAGGTCTTTAACGTGATCGACACGTTGAACTGCAGTCCCAGCAACGTTATAATCAAACAAAACGGCAGTCCTAGTTCGACGGAAACTAATTACGCAGCACTTTGAGACGCACAGAACCATAAAATTACGTTCACACCAATCATTGAAGATTTCAAGAAGGTTTTGTAGTTCTAAACAGTCGGCATAGCCTCGAACGACTAGATAAATCTTCAAGTCATCGGCAAAAAACAATTTACCTCCACGTAGTAGAATAAACGTTACATCGTTCATAAATAAAGAGAAGAGCATTGGTCCCAAAGTGCTACCCTGTGGAACTCCTGATCTGTTCGAGAAACAGTACGATGAGTAGTTTCCAATGCATACAGTAACTTCACGTTGCACGAGGTACGATCTAAGCCAGCTGCAGAAGGAAACAGAACATCCAATTTTTTCAAGCTTTGCTAGCAGCACGTCGTGCACAACTCTATCAAACGCAGCTTTAAGATCAGTGTAGATGGCATCCACTTGAAGTTTCTTGCATACATTTTCCATACAGAACGACGTAAAGCTGACGCGATTAGTTTCCACGGAGCGGCCAGGAAAGAAACCATGTTGACATGTACTTATGTAATACTTGCAGGAAGCAAACAATCTCTCATTTATCAGCGACTCAAACACCTTAGATTCAACCCCAAGTGAGGTAATCCCACGGTAGTTTTCCACATTGCGTTTGTCTCCTTTCTTGAAAACAGGGAACATAGTAGACCGTTTCCATAGTGCGGGAAACTTCTGTTGACGAAGTGACAGGTTGAAGAGCAAGGACAACGGAGCAGCTAAGATATCGGAGCATTTTTTTAGGACTGCAGATGGAATAACACTCGGACCTGGTGAAAATGATGATTTGGTTTTACTCATCACAGAGAGAACCATTTGTACATCTACGGCAAAAACATCCATGTTTACGACGTCGGTTGCCACATCACGGACGGCTCGCTCAATTTCTGCTTGCGATAGGGAGTCATTCGAGAAGACGCTTAAGAAGTGCCTAGCAAATAGGCTACATTTGTCCTCAGTTGTCAATGCTACGTCATTGCCGAGAAACATTTTTGACGGCAGTCCAGTTTCCTTCCTCTTAGTATTCACAAACGACCAGAATCCCTTGGGGTGGCATTGCAGATTATGTTGAGGACGAATTACATACCTCTTTTTACAAAGAAGCTTGTAGTATTAATTTAATTTATTTGATAAGGCTCAAACGAATTAACTTTACAGAGCCGAGGATTCTTGATCACTATACAAAACACCTTAAAAATATAGCCAAAAGGTACAACACAATAAACACTTTATCTTCCGCTATCCAAAACGCCTCGTCAATCAGAACTGGAGTCGCTTCCAGTGGTTTCATTGTACGGCAGTTACGCCATCGAGGGGCAGAGCGCTTCCATTGCAGCAATGGACGCAAAACGTGGTCAGCACTCACACATTCATCACGAAACGGTTGCTTTCCAAAGTCCACGACGCATCGACCGAAAGAACTGCTGATGAAGAACAATGAGGAGGACCATACAATGGTTGCTGCCGAGAAAACAGACGATCGCGTGGCACACATCGAGAGTGGCCTGCTTTTGTCGACAGCCGAGTGAACACTGATCATGAAGCTTGTTGTAGTGGCGATAATCATTGCTGGCAATTGAAAAATTTCGCTTGGTAAGGGTATCGGGTCGATGAGTGAGAGCACGGAGAGCTCTAGATCGCACTCGTTTCAGGTTGCGGAGAGTGCAATTATGATCAAGCTCCCGTTCAACTTGCTGTTATTGGATATATTTAGATCCTGATGGTAACCTCACGACGACAACAACAAAAGCTCTTGAGAAGTATTTTGTATGAATTTCCGATCAATACGTCTTTCGTAATACTCGAGTATTGTTTCTTTTGCGTACTCGTTCCTTCAACCGAATTTAAATACGCTTGATTTAATATTTAGATAAAATCCGATTTCGGGAATTAATAATCTGCTGATACTATTTTTCAGTCCCGACGTTGACGACAATTATTACCTTTGAGAAGGGTTTGATGTGAATTTCCAATCAAAACGCATACTTAATAACAACAACTCATCCTAAGATAAAGTGACCAGACGTCCCGGATTCTGCAGGACAGTCCCTTATTTATCCTACATGTCATTTACAAGTGCCCCGGAAAACGTCCCGGATTACCAAATGTCCCGGAAAACGTCCCGCATTTAAAAAGTGATTATAAAATGAAAATTAGTGCACTCTTATTTATTTTCAATTCCGCCAGATAGAGCGCGCATCATTTTAAATCCATTTCTTAAGGGTTCGACTAATACTGAAGGGTATGAAATGACATTTCAAGAAAAAGGAACAAAATGAATCGGAACAACAACAATAACAACAACAACAAAACTTTTGTCAACTACTGCACACTGCATCAGTGGAAATAATGATTTACTTGAGGCGGATAAAAATGAGCGAGACCTTTTCGACGAAGTAGCTTTTATTAAGAAATACAGTGATGAAGACAAAATTAAGGGTTGGAAAGAGAGCAACACAAAAGTTGAAAATAGATGGGTAGAGATATTTATTTATTTCAACAGAAATGGCATTCCAATTAGAAACCTCAGGAAGATAGCAGAATTTGCTTTGTGTCTTCCAGGAACTAATGCTGTTACAGAGCGAGTTTTTTCTGTAGTTAACAAAATTTGGACCACTGAGAAGACACAACTAACCGTTGATACTTTGTAATCTGTACTACAGGTCAGGCAAAACTTTGATGAGACTTGTGATAGTTTTCATACGATGATTTCATAAAATGATGTTTTGCTTAAGAAGGTGCACTCAGCCGAAAAATATGTTTAAATTTTTTTAAGATTTGTTAAATATAAATAAATTGTTGTTTTCCTTAGAAAAATGGTTCTTTCATTCATTCTCAGTATTTTGGACAGGTCGTCCCACATTAGCCCGGAAAATATCTGGTCACTTTATCCTAAGAAAGATAACCGATTTACACTATATCACAGTATGATTCCAATTTTAACAACACGTACATATTGACTTCTTAGTCTTCCACATGTTTTAATTATTGAAAAAAATGATTATCTAATGACGTCCAAAGCATCAATCTAATCCAGTTTTGCTAGAACCACCATATTGGATTTTAAAAAGAAGTCATACAATGATTTCCGACCCCTCAACGTCGTTTCAGATCATCATAGATTTAACAGATTGTTTACAACTGGAAGTCGTCATCTTGTATGGACTAAGATGTATTCCTTTGACTACTAAAACAATCGTGTTCCCTTAGTTTGAAAACTTTAGGAGCGGGTAGGTAGGTGATAGATCTTATAGCAGTAACGTACCATGAAAAGGCGTTCTACCAGCGTCACAGACAATTGACTAGGATAGCGGCGCCGATGGTGTAGTGGTAAGCGTGATTGCCTCTCACCCCAAAGGGTCTGGGTTCAATCCCAGTCGGCACCATCCAGATTTTCTGAGGCATAAAATCTCTTAGCACGCCTTTCTTAGGAAGGGAAGTAAACCCATTGGTACCCGGTCTATGAGTTGAAGTGATGAGTCGGTAGCATTGGTATTCAGTACAAAAAAACCCACCAAGGAATAAATGACAAGGTTTCTTTTGAAAATTCTTTTAAGCTCGAGTGAGTGACGAAAGCTGTTTCGTCAATATCACCATGTACGGTCGATATTTTGCAGTTCTACTTTAAAATATCTGTACTACCTTGACAATTCTCAGTAATTGCCTTGTCATTCCTTTGTTCACTGTCTGTTTGTTATTTAGTCTTAAATTGAAGAAGAGCATGGAGCATGTAATCAAAATAATTTTCTATAATTCCTCTGGACTTACCCTAGATCTATAGTAATTATATCTCATAATTTCTCTTCCCAAGATTTGAAAATTTACCATCACGGAAACACTACTGGAAATGTTTATGATATATTAAGCTGAACAATGCATTACGTCCTAAGAAACATTGACAGATTCTCTTCGTCGACTTTCTCTTTGCATCCTCATGGCCATGTTAAGACGTTCCCAGCTATTTTCAGCACACAGATTGCTATTATTTAGCTTCTAATATGACAAACACGACAAGAAACGGTTCTGTACCCAAGTTATTAACGAATAAGAAAGTCGATGAAGAGAACCGATCAATGTTACTTATGACATGGTGTATTGTTCAGCTTGATATGGTCTTTCTAAGACAGTTATTTGCACTTTAGGTCATCTAGGATCTAAAATTCGTGACGTGCCTATTTGCGAGAAGCTAAAATACATGGCTGCTGGTGCTACCGATGAATGGATTGGGATCGTAGAATGATTTATAATTTCTGTGTGCTGTTATTATGCTTTTATGCTAGCATGTTAACGATGCACCAGTCAATCAAGCTTAATTGCATACATCATTACAGAGTGCATATACCGCCCAATCAGACAAAATTGCTCCCTACCAATATAAGCCATACAAAGCAGTTTACCACAACGTGCTACATAGCTTTCACTCGAAACACGACTCCAATCAGTTGAAGCACCATCATCCGGCCCATTATATTAAAATCTCCACAATACACTTCCTTCGATGAGCCCTTCATCCTCCCACCACTCCCCCACACACTCATACCAAGAACAGGTACAGGAAGCCGTTCACCAGTGATCCTAATTAGAACATTGTAGCCGGGCATCACATCTTTGTCGATGAAGGCTGTTGTGCGATGCTTAGCGGTGTCGTCATCGTCGTCGTCGTCATCGTTCATCGTTGGGGCGTAAAGCGATGCTCGTTAGACCACATTTCCCATTTGACAGCCATCAGCAGCAAGTCACCACCGGCGCGCCATCACGCACCGTCAAGATTTCAATACCTCGGGAGACAGCATTTAGCTTTCACCTGTTTGCATATTTATGAACAACCAATCGATCCAGAAGTGGCAGGTGACGGCAGCAGCATAGAGCCCACGTAGTACATACTATACTGAGTGTGCAGAGCTCGGTGGAATGTGGAAACGTAGGCGCAGCGGCAAGGTTGAATAAATATTCATTTCCGTAGGATTCGTTTCCATTGTGTGCAGCCTGGCCAGGTTAAATTGAATCCCGCACGGTGTGAACATTTTTGGAAAGCAATGTTCTGATGCGAAATGAAAAATTCGGATTGTTTTGTTTTGTTGGATTTCGTTGGACTTTAAAACTAATGGATTTGTCAAAGCATTTTGCAGGCTCCCCTATGCCCAATGCAATTGGGTAAATACGATTGTCCCGGTCCCGCAAATTTGTTAAAATGTATTGGGGACCTCCACAGAGCCGTACTCAGGATTTTTGTTTTGGTGGCGAACTCTCAGTTCTGCACCCCATTGATGCCCTCATCACATTCTATAAGGTTATCCTTGAAGAGAAAGAGATAGGGGAATTTACGTATTCTCGGCAACCTAAGTAGCGACCTTCTTTCTATAGCCTTTTTCTCTAAGGAACGCACACATATGCAGTATTGGTTTGTTTACAATCTTTTGCTGCCAGCTGCTCTAACAATTTCAGTCGAAAGAATTGTCAAAAACTGTTTTGAAACGCTTTTACAAAGCTCCAATCTTCTCTAGTGAGAGCGAGTATTGTCGGCAACCAGTTTTTCTTCGGCAACCGTTCCATTTGAACTGCATGTAAATCTGCTGTTCTATTATTGGCAACTCGAAATCAGCTACAATTTGTAGTGCGTGTGTTTCATTTCAAGAAAACCTTGCTAGATTGCTTTTGCTTAGTGGTCAAAATATAGTCAAATTGAAGCTGAAAGCATAAAGAATCGTTTGCATGCATTCAGCGAAGTGTTTTCGTAAGAAAATCCAGTGAAAATAGTGTTTCAATTTGGGTTGCCGAAAATAGTCTGGCATGCCGAAGCCGTCATTTCCCCTATCACACTAATTGACGCTATTATACCTGTTTTCTCTGACAATTCGTGGGGCTAGGTACAAGGATGCTAGATACATTTAGCAAAAATCCTCAATGATATCAAGGAAAACCGGCTGGAGTAGATAATGTGAATTCTAGAGTTATTCAAGATTGCTTTCATGTCATTGGCTACATCTTGCTGGACCTTATTAATGAATCATTGCAAACTGGACGTGTGCCACAAATTTGTAAGGAATCCTTAGTGGTCCCTGTTCAAAAAGTTGCTGGAACAATTAAAACCGAAGAGTTTCGTCCCATCAACATGTTGCACACATTAGAGAACATTTTAGAACTTGTTGTTAAGGCCAGTTTTTTTTTTTTTTTTTTTAATAATTTATTTGATAAGGCTCAACCGAATTAACTTTACAGAGCCGAGGATTCTTGGTCACTATACAATACATCTTAAAACTATAGTCAAAAGGTACAACACAATAAACACTTTATCTTCCGCTATCCAAAAAGCCTCCTCCATCAGAACTGGAGCCGCTTCCAGTAGTTTCATTGTATGGCAAATTGTTGTACGCCAACGAGGGTCAGAGCGCGTCCATTGCAGCAATGGACGCAAAATGTGGTCAGCACTCACACACTCATCACGAAACGGTTGCTTTCCAAAGTCGACGACGCATCGACCGAAAGAACTGCTGATGAAGAACAATGAGGAGGACCACACAATGGTTGCTGCCGAGGAAACGGACGATCGCCTAGCACACATCGAGAGTGGCCTGCTTTTGTCGACAGCCGAGTGAACGTTAAGGCCAGCTGTTGGAGTATTTAAATAGTAATAGTTTGTTGATACCAGAGCAATCGGGACATCGGGAAGGTCATTCTTGTGAAATCGCGTTGAATTTGGTATTAGCGAAGTGGAAACATAACTTGAAGTGTAAAGCTACGATTGTTGGATCTAAAACGCGCTTTTGAAACAATTTCTAAGCCCTTATTGTTAAGATCTATGAAGCGCTTTGGAATTACGAGTACTGCATATAAAAGCTATTTGTCTGACAGAACTCAACGGACTGTTTTTAATTATTCTGTTTGCAGTCCCGTCGAAAATAACCTTGGAGTGCCCCAGGGAAGTGTTTTAGGACCCCTGTTATTTATTATGTATATTAATGACTTGCGACATGTTTAACGGATATGCGACATTATTCTTTTTGCAGATAATACTGTGTTTTTCATGGCAGCTAAGGATTTAGATGATGCCGTTTTACACTTGAATGAAGATTTGCGTTCTCTAAGTAGATGGTTGAAGTATAAGCAGTAGAAATTGAATACAATTAAAACTAAATTGGTGGTTATTTTGCGGAATCGAGTAAATGAGAACGTCTCTGTTGTAATTGATGATGAGACTATTGATCGCGTTCGGGAGATTAAATATCTTGGCGTGATTATTGATGACAAACTGAAGTTCAACTCTCACATTGAAATTGTCATCAAGAAAATTGCCAAGAAGTATAGAATTCTATGTCGACTGAAAAACGATTTAACTATTGCCAGTAAAATACAGCTATACAAACCAATCATCTCTCCTCATCAAGACTTTTGCCCTTCCATTTTATTTCTGGCCAATGCAACACAAATTTCGAGATTACAGCGCTTGCAGGATAAAATAATACGTTTGATTTTAAGATGTAATAGATTCACTTCCGCCTTACAATGGTTGTCGGTGAAGCAAAGAATTGTTTATTTGACTATGGTGTTCATTTTTAAAGTAGTTAACGGTTTGCTGCCTCGATATTGGTGTGATCGAATTGAAAGAGGAAGTGACTTTCATATGTCGTTTTCGTTTTTGCGGTGTAGCTACACCGGTGCTACACTGCCGTACACCGAAATATTTTAGGGTGTAGACATAGGATGCACCTTTGTTTACAAACAAATGATGTTGAGCTGTCAAAGACTCGTGCTTATTCCTGCTTACACTACACCAGTGCTACACCGCAAAAACGAAAACGACAATAGATATAATACTAGAAACGTGGTTGAAATAATAACACCACATTTCTTGACTTGTGCTATTTCAAAGGAATAAATGTTTTCAATTCGATGCCTAGACATATCAAACGTTGCGGCGTTGCTAGTGTAATAGGTTGCATTGTTAATTGTTCATTATTTCTTGATCGCTTGTAATACTTATGAATATTTTGGGTGGACAAAAAGGCGAACTAAGAGGTGGACGCTTGAGCTTTGCCACATTCATATCGTTGTGAAGCAACTGTAAACTCTAGAGGGAATTTATATCTGTAACTGTAACCAGTTCGATTTTGTTTGCAAACCTGGTGAAATTGTCATATTTAATTATCTTAAAGATAAATCGTCCAGCTCAAACCTTTGTAGGGGTAAGAGGTGGGACCATCATCATCATCATCATCATCTTTACATGTCACCGCCGTTACTTTTAAAATTTTCGGTCGGGGGAAGAAGTTCAAGTTCAATGCTACAGATTTGTAAAACAGAGTCTTCCCAGAAGTTCAGGGACCTTCTTAGAAGTTAAGAGCAATTCGTAAAAGTTATGACAACATCATTTTATTTTGGAGACATGTTTAAAAGTTAATTAATCGTTGTAGAATTTTAAGGAACTTCATGAAACTTGAAGAAACTTTGAAGAACTTTCGAAAACTTAGCATAAGTTCAGATAATTTTGTAGATCCTCTTGGATATTGGTTATTATTGAGTACCTTTCTTCCACCAAGGCGAAGAACAGTGCTCAGAAGCATTCGCCGATTCGGACACAATTGCTTTTTTCAGAAAGTGACTCATGACACAACTAAGATCTTCTCTGTTTTTGGTAGGGACACTTGGACCGACATTAGGGACATTAACACTATGTTCTTTATTAATAGCGATTTACCAGGCGTCAGGAATGCCACTCAACAAACACCGTAGCTTACAAATTATCCGAGGTATTCGTTGCTTCCCACGAATCCAAATGCCATTCCAATGAAATTTCACTCTCAGTGCTGAAAACCCGTAAGCACGTGACAAAATAAAAAAAAAGTTAGCGAAAATTTTCCAAAGCATCATATAAATAAATGATGATTCCGAGCAATGGTTCCCGCTGGTCTTGGGCGTCGTCGGTTCACAGAATCCCGTTTCTTTTCTCTTGATTTTCTTCTTTTTCTCCGCTGGGAAATCGGGAGAAGGTCGTTATCACGCAACAAGCATAAAACATGACGCTGCCAACCACCACCACCAACAGTTCTGCTGCGTCAAAAGCGTTGAAAATTGTTTAGCTTTTCAACACGGACAGGGTGGGCAATTTTCTCGAGGCGGAAAGTTGCAAGTGGTACATGAATATAGCATTTCCATTAAAAGTTGAAGCTCCGCTGGCTAGACGGAGCAAATTTTAACTTTCCAACAACCATCTATAAGCGGGCCAATTTTAACGACGGTTCACACCTCTCCATCGTATGCAGCAATATTCGTTACACCTCTGCTGCCAGGTCGGCACGGTCCGAAGGCAGGGGTGTGGATGCGATCCCCGGTGACGGCTGCGGGAGTCGTAAAAAATCTTTACAACCGAAAGCTTTACTCGAGGACAACGAATGGGTACCGAAGGGAAAAAAATAAATAACTGCAGCATTCATTCAAATAAAAGCCGGCTGTGAAAGGGAATGAAATGATTCCTTGGAACGTTTGCCCAGCTTTGATTGGCTGGTGGGGTGGTTCTTGTTTGGAGTTCTCGTTTCTATGTTGTCCCACATGCTGTCGGTGCGTTTCAGTTTAGTATTGGTGGTAAATTTTGTATTTCCTAAATGGTTTGGAGAAAACGATGTGAAAGTTACAGCCTTTAATTGTTGATGATGGGTTGAGGGCTCTGTCCACTGAAGTTGGAATGGCGAAGAACGGCTGTGAAGTTTTTCGTAGCCAATAAACATGTTTAGGTACCCGACAAATGAATAAACAAACAGCAGCGGAAGGTTTATGAAGCGATGGCCATAACATCAACGCCTGAATCACTGGACGCATTGGAACTGCTTTTATATTAATCAATAAGGGTGCGAACGAAAACTGTCCAGCGAAACGTTTAGTTTCAATCGATTTCTTAAAAAAAATCAAAGGACCATTAAATCCGTATTCGACATTGTTTCGTTTAAGAAGTTCATTCCATTTTTAATCAGAAACTGTTTGGCCTAATTTTAACTACTCATGGGCTTTTAAACAGTCGTTCGTAGATGGTACCAATTTATTGGGTTATGTTTTGGCTTTGGAGCATTTGTGACAATTTTCTCTTTATCTATGAGAAATTGTCCAAGATACGACAGGAATGTCGAAACTCAATGCAATCAAAGTCAATTAATAGTGCTTATGACGGAATCTGTGCCACAAAAGGGAGAAGTGGTCCTTCGGTGCAATTGCACACTCAAAGCTCTTATTCGGGCCTGCTAGCCACTCACGATTAATAAGCTGTACTAGCTACAGATGGCCGGGAATGAAACGAGGATGATTTCATTCAAAAAACTCAATCACGGAACGATAACATCAGGATTTTGCTACTTAACGATATAATGTGCATCTCTTAAAAGCTTATTACTACAGACATACATACATTCGTCTTCTTCCTAACGCGTATCGTTGGGGGCCCCGTGATGCTGCTTCACCTGCATGCTCATGTTGCTGATGCACCACCGTGTCGCGCAATCAGGTCGTTGCCCTTCGTTGCACCGTAGATCCACAACGTCACTGCTGCGTGGATGCACCGCCGTTCATCGCGCGACAACAAACAGTCACCGTATCGGTGTCGAGCCACACCGTGTTGACGCTCGGTATGCAACCGTCACACTCCTCTGTAGCCCCACGGCACTAGTGTATCAGCGCTTGTCACGCAGCAGTCTATCGTCGCACTGTCCACTGCCTCCCGTTGCCCCGTCTGTGCGCGTCGCACTATTGCCTTGTGTGCCGCACCGCTGCACTCAGCCGCCTTGGTGAACTATCACCGATTTGTGGATTTATCGCTCCTGGCAATCCACTGGAATGCGCTGACGAGACAATAGTGTCTGGTGGTGCGATTTGAGGCGACCCGGGATGGTCCGCTCGACCGGGTACGATCGTCAGGTGATCTCGTGAGAAACTGAGGCTGTAAATAAAGGCCCTCTGTAGAGGTGGCACTGCGTTAACCAGTCATTGGTCATCACTGATAATGATCAGGTTACCTTCTGAGAGCCTTTGGTATCTCTTTGTCGCAGGCTGGATGATCTCGATCGTTAGATAACGTAGACGATCGTACTGCAAAATCGGAAATTGGTACTAATCCAAATTTGCATGAATGACTTCGTATTACCTAATGGCGTGTTTGAGTCATCTTGACCTATTGTCCTCCGATTGTCGAAACGGTGACGGTTTGAAGAGCCCTCTCGTAGATATCCCGATTTGAGTAGCTCGAGTTCCAGAAGTACATGCTATACTGTAAGGAGTTCGTAAGAATGCTGTGTACTATGCAACAATATTCGTTACCTCTCTGGGCGAGTTATCCAGCTTTAGCGAATTTACTATGCACGTGTCTTGTACGGGTGTCGCATTCATTTACGGCACATCGAATCTGTCGATCTCTGGGACCGTTTGAACATACAGCGAGCTCACTATCACTTAGTGATATTAGATCACTTTTAACGTCTGTTCGTTTAGGAAAACTCACAAATTTCAGGCATCACCGGCTGAAACCAACCACACGCCAGATTTCAATCCTTGCAATTGCCGTCCTATTGTATCTCGGGCTAATTGTTCGGCGGGTGCGACTGTGCGAGAATGAGATAAATCCATTTCTATGGAACTCTCCAGTGACGTCGTGTAGAAGGAAGGGATAATGATGTTGCATTGAAGATTTGGTTGCTTTTATTAAAAGTATACACGGTAACTTCGGCAATTGTTGGCGCATTTTTGTCGGCATAACTTCGAAAAGTGTAACACATTTCCAGGCCAAACAGCAAAACAAAAAGTTGATTTCCGTACTCGAGGATCCCCGATTTGTATGGGATGATCGTGGTTGGCCACCCTGCCATGTTGGCGGGTTTTGTTTTTGTAGCTGCATTTTATTGGAGAAACACTTTCAAACTAAATACGATGATTTAAAAAATGTTTTAGTGTTTGTGATTCAGGCAAAAAGCTTTAAAACAAAATCGGACATTAGCCATAAATACGTTAGCCATATGGAGGTTTGCCATACGTACAATTGCCAACAAGACGATAGCCATAATGTACACTCCCGATCATAAGTTTAAGGACACCCCCAAAAAAACTTGACAAATTTGTTATGTTCATATCTCTGTCATATTACGTCCAATTTTTGTTCTCTTTAGATCATTTGAAAGGTATTGAATTGAACTTTCCTCGTGAGCAAATTAATCAATATAATTTTCAAATTATGTGTGCTAAAAGTTCACCTAAATTCACAATATTTTTTTAAAATTTACTCTGAAGAATCGTGACTGATATTCTCAGAATTGGGTTGGCCAAATTTTGAAATAAAAGTAGCAGTAGAACACTTATCCTATGCCATTCAAACCATGCAAATAACCTTTGGAGATCGAAAATTGAACGTAAAATGAGAGATCATTGAACAAAACATATTTGCATGGTTTTTTGGGGGTGTCCTTAAACTTATGATCGGTAGTGTATGGTAGCCAGTGTTGGCTAAAATCAAGATCAGAAAATCAAAATCAGCAATCTTTCAAGATCAAAATCACCTAAAATCACAGGCACCAATATCACTAGCCATCATCACCACGAAAATCACGCGTGATTTTCGACTAATATCAGCCGTGATTTTCGATTCCCAAAATCAACTAGCATCAATATCAACCAAGATCAAAATCATCGAAAATCATAGGATCAGAAGATATGTTAAATTCTAGAGTTTGGAGCATTCCGAAATTCAAGTCAACATTACGGATAATATAAAGATGGTGGATTTCAACCCATGATAGCTTCCACAAATCCAGTATGGCGGCCCCCGGACAGGGAATACGTATCAAAATCCATGCATTATGGGTATCTACCGAATGAGCTCGATGAGAAAAGTGGAAAATTGACATCCATCGCCATTTTGGAATCCAAAAAATTGACATTAGCTGCCTTTTTGAAATCCAAGATGGCGGAGCAAAATCCAATATGGATTTTGGTCCGGCATCTTGGATTCCAAAATGGTGGCGGATGTCAATTTTCCACTTCCCCTTATCAAGCCCGTTCCGTAGATACTCATATTGCATGGGTTTAGACGCATATTCGCTGTCCGAGGGCCACCATATTGGAGTTTGGTCTGCCATCTTGGATTCCAAAAAAGGCGGGGGATGCCGGTTTTTTTCTTTGACTCGAAGGGCACGCAATTGCTTTTTTGACTGCGTTGGATTTAAAGTACAAGTTCAAGTTCAAGTACAAGTTCAACTATGTAATTTAGTAATTAAAATGAAAATTAAGTATTTCATGTAATTAAATTTAATTTCGCGTAATCAAAGCAGTGCCAGTGTAATAACTGTAATT
This sequence comes from Ochlerotatus camptorhynchus, assembly GCF_037179485.1. NCBI lineage: Eukaryota > Metazoa > Arthropoda > Insecta > Diptera > Culicidae > Ochlerotatus > Ochlerotatus camptorhynchus. The sequence continues at coordinate 1,783,518 of NW_027040507.1, read as the reverse complement.
AAAACACGTGCTTCGATTTGATTACGTAATTAATGTTATTAAAAAAAAAAAATTCTGTAATTAATGTTATTAAAGCTACACAAATGTATTTTAAAACGTATCCAAATCCTTATTCATTAACCATTTAAAAAAAATAAGAATACCCTCAACACATAATTGAATGAATCAATTGATTCAAAAACTCTTCTTACACCCCGAAAACGCCCATATATGTTTTAATCCTTTAAATTTTTGTTTTACTAGACTACAAACATGACCAATTCTGCAAATACTTATACTAAATTTCTTGAAGCACCAAGCTAGAGTTGGAAACTTAAATAATCCATTCGCGACAATCGATTTTACTCTCGTTTTGTACGTTAAATCTCGTATTCGTTGAAAAATGCACTTTAATGCGCACAAGATGCGACGTTATGTTTAACATATAGTAAAGAACGAGAGTAAAATCGATTGTCACGATTGTTGGTTTACAACTCTAGCGACAATATACAGCGATAAGGAAGTGATACTCATAATGAGGGCCGTGATTGCCGAACAAATGAAATGGGAATCACTAAATTGTGACGACAAGTTTGCAAAACACCGCCCTAGTATTTAATTTAGATTTAAGTAGGAGTAATTAATTTTTAAACAAAGTTGTTCCTCTTTCACAAAAACCCTCACCTATCCACATGGAAGTTGTCCACTCTTTGGCCCTACCAAGAAAAAACTTCCACATCATCGCGTTTGACAGCTGGAAATCACGGTCGGACTAGGATTCTGGTGGCGAGGTTGTTGTGGTAGGAGAGGTGCGTCACAAAGCACAGGGTTGTGACTATTATAATATAACCAATAATTTACAGATTTAAGGGAAAGTTCAATGCTCAAAAAAAAAAAAAAATTACGTTTTGATTTTTCTATTAATATTGGAAAAAAATATCAAGAATCTTTTCTCTTATTATTTTCTAACGAAAATTCACGTACAAAAACATTTTTTGTAAGTCATCATGGCAAAAAGTTAGACTCAAAGAAACCCAAAAAATCGAACTTCAGGTTTTGCTGAGGGTCCAAATTTTAGTCATGATTTGGGGGCCTCATAGCCTAGTCAGGAAAGGCACGGTAAACTGGAGGCGGCGGGTTCGATTCCCGGTCCGGTCGAGGGAATCTTTCGGGTTGGAGATTTTCTCGACTTCCCTGGGCATATAGTATCATTGTGCTTGCCACACAATATACAAATTCATGCATTGGTATTGGCATCGAAAGCTCTCAATTAATAACTGTGGAAGTGCACTTAGTGTTCTAAAGTTGAGAGTACGTAATAAGCTAATATGCGCTAAGCAATAAGCTTGAAATGCGAATAAGAAGAAGAAAACACGCAGAAAAAACTAACATTGAAATAAAAATATTTGAGGTAAAAATAAACGTAAACTCAGTTTGTTCTGGCCACAAAAATAAACTAGGTTGATTCAAACGTATTTTCAGTTAAAATTTATGTGATATCGTGATATTATTATGATAGTAAAAATATTCATGTCGAAAATAAACGTGAATATTCTTGTTTGATTTGACAATTGGTTCCAATCCGTGGATTTTCGTCTGTATGAGTTACTGTTGGTTAGGAAAATTCACGCTTTTTGTAAATTAATTTATTTGTACCAGCTCAATCGAAAAACTTTACAGAGCCAAATTATCATGTGTGTTATAAATTATGAATATCTTAAATCTAAAGTTAAAATATAAAGTTAAAGGAATTGATTCGAGTACTCGCGGTCGTCTCGAAGTTAGTGGAGATTTACAGTTTCATGGATCGGGAGAGGGAGAAGTAGGGTTAAAATATGATTTACGATACAAATATTTTATTATTCATAAAGCATGAACTTATTCCATTCAACTTGATATTAGCACTGTAATTACACTATTATTACAAGACAAACACTAAAAAAATACACACAACCAGAATACAAACTAAACACAAGGTTAATCAAACTAACAATCTAAGGTAAATATTCTTCAAGAAAACATAAATGAGCTTCTTAATGTTCAATTTACTTTGATGCTTTTTCAAAAAATTCAAAAGCAGTTTTTTTCGATGCATCACTTCAGATTGCAAAAAGCTCGCGTCATTTTTTTCCCTTTGCGATTTTACAGAAAATGAATGCAATCGATGCGTTGAAAAAACCGCTTTTGAATTTTTCGAAAATGCATCAAAGTAAATTGAACCTCAAAGTAAATTGAACCTCAAAGTAAATTGAACCTCAAAGTAAATTGAACCTTAAACTCCAGATCGCGTCCAGCCAAAACATCCCGAATTGGAACATTAGGTTGTCTACCTCGAGCCCGTAGGGAATCATATAGCTCAGATCTGACTCCACGATGCTCAGCACAAGACCAAATAATGTGATCTGCGTCCTGGTAACCTTGTCCACATTCACACCTCGGCAGTATTGAAATCCGTCTACATTTCCAATCACGAACCGATCGTTGCATGTGAATTGGCACCAACCACCAACGTAGATTTCCTCGTGGGTCCCGGGAGACCGTATGTTTATAGGGTCTAAGCTGAAGTCAAAAAAGCGAACAAATCGATACAATCTATCAGAGCTAGCAGTATCCTAAACGTTGACATATAATGATGCACATAGCAACAGGGCCTGTGCAATTTTTGTTTCACGGGTCACCCAAGTAGCAATTCAGTAACCATTTAGCATCCACTCTGATTTATGATGATTTTATAACGGCAATGAACAATCCATTTAGTTTAAATATAGCATTTTAAAGTGCAAAACATTCCTGCTTATTAATTCAGTTTTTTGCTGTTTTAAAAACCTTTTATAGTCTGGCAAGAAAGTCAAAAACTGTCTTGTTTTAAAAATAAATTTAAAACAGTTATCAATCCCTCCTTAAAACTGTTCTATAATTCAAGCATAAACGTTATTAGCAATTGTTTATTAATGTCATTATAAAATACTTTATAAACATGTTCTATCATTATAAAAGCAACCATAAAACTATTAGGTTTTGCATTAGAGAAAAAAGCATTTATTGTTGCTTTTTAGCCTTTTTAAAAAGCATCATTAACCCCCCAATTACTTTGTTTACAAATTGAGCTTAAAAGATGGTTCCTCATAGTTACTAAATGCCAAATCTATGACAAGGAAATCTCGAAGGATAGACGAAGTAGGATGAAAAAATCAAGTCAATTTCAGATGAATTTACTTCCCATTTTACACCACCAACGACTGACCATCTGTCGGAGAAGAGTAAAGTGAGCGAAGCCCTCGAACTCATAAAACATTGTCTAAAGTTGAAAAACATACCAGCCTTCTCCAGATCTTGCGATGACAATCGAAATAACAACCGGGAGCAAACCACTGAAACTGTTAACTAGCGGAGATCAGCTGGTTTCCGATCCAAAGCAGCGATTTTATTCTGCGAAAGACTCTTCGAAAATTTTATTCAACCGTACACCTCTGCATCATTGGATGGTGCTTTTCTGTAACCATCCGGAAGAAGGGGATCTTTTTCGGGAACGGTTGCACTTCCAGCTGTTCGAAATGCGAAATGTTGTAAAACATTATCGCAAACTATCTGAGTAACTGCTCACAATCCATCGGGAGAAAACCGCCTGGAATAATCCTGGATCTCACAGCGCAACTATCGAAAGATAAACAAACTTTGACGTTTAACTTTCTGCAGGCAACTTTGCCTCCATAAATGCTGCCATTAATCTGAATGGTTTAGGATCAAGCAAAATGGCTTTGGATAAATACAATTCAGCCTGCAAGTTTTCTTCATTAAAGCCATTTTAAAACCTTATTAATTTGTTAAGGAATTCTTGAAAGCAAAACAACTTTTTCACAAATGACCCATGAAAATCAACTTTTATGCCACAGCCATGTTACAATTAGTTTGCTTGTTTTTTTACAATCTTCGATTTTCAATCTATGTTGCCTTGGATATAACTATATTTTGGTAAATTTAGCAATGAGCAAACATTTAAATGCGAAAATCATTTAAAAAAAATGTCGGCCAAGCTCGATCTGAAGAATACATTATTTTTTTCAATGTTAAATAATTGGTCAAATCAACGTTTTACGAGGGTGGACTTAATTTTTTCGATGTTTTCACGTACATTTCCCATAAAATTGAATATGGCACTTAATGAGAACTATTGTAATAAATTTGGATATTCAACAATATTTTTATACCATCAGTTTCTATTTTAATTATTTTGATAAGATCGGATTCATAAATCCTTTTCTATCTTGATTGATGCTTTCCTAGTGGATTCAGCATGCGGCTAGGGGAAATGGCTCGAAAAGGGTTTTTATTGTTGCTAAATAGCTTTTATTGTAGCTTTCAAATGGTTCTGAATACGTTCGTCATACAACCTTTTGCAGTAAATCAATCTTGACGAGTTTCGAGAATACACCCTTCAGAACATTATCCAGGGTGGGCCAACTAGACATATTCTAGTCTTAATGAGGTTTTGGTGGATGCATTAATGACAAAATAGCCTTGACCAGGGTTTTATGAATGTTGTTTTATAGTTGCTCTGTAGTATTTCATAAAACTTAAAATGTTACTTGGGCAATAACGAAAGGGTCTAATTGGGGGGTAATAAAGTACATTTCTCGCTGTACTTAATGAATGAATATATTGGAGTTAATGTAATTAATTTATGTTACAAGTAACAAGAGCTGAAATTTGTACTTAATCGTAATTAAATCAAAAATCATCTGGCGTTCGTAATTAAAATAATTACTAATGTAATTAACTGTAATTATTGAACTTAAAAAAGGCTTGCGTAGGAGTTAAAAGTTATTGCGTGTCCCTCGCTTTGACTGTAATACCAAGCTATTGATTTTCCGTTTGGTTTTTTTGTTACCTCAAAATCAGCTTTGGTTAATATCAGCCTTGATTTTCTGCTGTGTGATTTTGTTACTCTCAGGATATGCTAAGATAAAATCTACCGTGATTTTCTGTTTGTGATTTTTTTCTTATCTCAAGACCAGCAGTGATTTTTGGCCGTTCGTGATTTTGGATTTTTTTGATTTTATCCATCACTGACGGTAGCCATAATTTTCTTGTATTGGAGTTTTTGACGTAGGACTAAGTCTGTGATTTCTATATGGAGGTACGTTTTGTGAAAATCAGAAATATCTCCACGCATCTGTTTAATTAAAGACTTTATCATTTCTAAAAATGCCACTATTGAAAATTTCACGAATGTGCAACTGTTGTTATGATAGCACTGTGCAACAAGACTTTCTAGGACTGAGAAAATTGACCATATTTGACTTTTTGTTGTTCACTGTTAATTTCCATGGATTTTAGATTTTTACGGGGGTATCCATATTGAAAAATCACCCGAACGAGGGACAAGATGGCGTGATATCGTTTTCAAATGTTCTAGGAAAGTGTTTCTCTTGTCACTTCCTACAAAACACTTTCATACGATAATGTCATAACATACTCTAGTTAGGCAGCATACGACCATCATCGGGACAACATACAAAAATTCATAAAGAGGGCGGTACCAAAAAATTAGGACGTGTATGTACGTGGACGTGGATAAGTATGTATGTTTAAGGATTTTACTCAGGGGACAACAAGAAAGTCAAATATGGTAAATTTTCTCAGTCCTAGAAAGTTGTGTTATTCTTATAATCAGGCAAGACCGATAATATTTTTAAATTCCATCCGGTCTCACCAAACGGTGTTTATTTAATCACCGCGTGGTGAGTGGTGGTGTTGTCCAGTACACAACGAAAGGCTGCCTGCAAGCAGCGAGCTGCAGCCCACATCGGCATCCATGGGAAGAAGAAGGCGCACCGCTATTGATCGGAAACAGTAACTCTTCGAGAGTCGCTGTGGGCCATCTATGTCAAGCGCGTCATACTAAAGAGTATAAACAGAGAGAACCTCGCTCAAATTCTTATTCCTACACAAAACACAAGCTCCTGCTCAGTTAACAAATAAGATTTATCATATAAGACCACGTAGCCCTTCGTCACTATTGCGTACAACCCAAGGTACAACCCCATAGGGCTGTCTCTTGTAGTTTTTTAATCCAATTGCAATGCAGTACCCGTTATGTGTACTTTGGTAAAAATGTAGTGTTACCATGTCAGTGTTGCTGGCAAATGTAGATTTTTGTTTAAATAGGGTTAACTATCCCATTTCCAGCCTATTAAGCATAACCCGCACTTAGTATTTCTTAATCTAGTTCAGTTTAGCACCAAACGGAATGTTATTATAACTGATGGCTTCCAAATTTATTTACCTTTCCGTACGTACCGTAAGATTTGAAAACGAGAAACCAATCGATGAGATATTGTCAAAAGTCTAACACTGCTTCTTGACGCCAAACTCGGCCTACGGATGTTAAACTTGGCCTAACGCATTGAAACGCAATTGAAACGCCAATGAATTCACTTCGGCCTATCGGATGAAGACAAAAATTGATTCGGTCGGAGCGCTTCTTTTGTTTTTGGGAATAATGGGTGCAAACCTTCATACCACGCGTTCTCATTGACTTTGTTCGGTAGCTTATTAACTGAAGTATCGTACCAAACGCATAATTGACTTGTTAACTCAGAAATCATGGATTAATTTGAAGTTTTCTGCTCGATAGGCCCCAAATGGGTGATTAGGCCGAAGTAGTTCTCTACCCTATGTGATGAAATTGCTGTTACAAGCTTTTTGAAGTTTGCGACCTTTTATTAAATTTTTTATGTTATATGGTTTTCAATATTCTACTAAGGCCCAGAATCCAGAAGAAGTATTAAAATTACCACTACAGTCTGTTATTTGAAATTAGCATCTTCAACTACAGAAAAAGTATGTTTAATCCGAAATCTATCCTTATTATTTCTTCTGGTACAGTCAGGAATCCCTATTGCCGGCTTCTTTATTGCCGGTATCCCTTATTGCCGGGCTATCCGAGAATAAGGATACCCACAGCTTATGGGAATTTCAATAATAGGGGCTGTGGTGGATTATCTCATTTGTTACAATATATAGAGCTATACTGCCTTGGGCAAAGTTGTTGTTCTGAGATAGAGCAGCAAGCCTGTGTCATTGAATTCAGGTTTAATTGGGAACTACGCCGCTAGGGACGCTTACATTTTATGATACTTATGACGGGTGCTGCAATATATGAACCTTCTATATGGCCAAGATTTTGAGACATAGCTTATATAATACGCTCATGTGCACACTAGCGCTGCGTAGTTAGAGTGTTCTGAACTAATATGGGCACCATCCGAAAGGACTTGGTCACTTGAACAACTTTGCTCAAGACAGCAAGTTTCTATATGGCCAGGATCACGAAATATTGTATGTTGGACCTAAGATCCATATATTGCAGCACTCGTCATAAGTAACGTAAAAGTGAAGCGTCCCTAGCGGCGTAGTTCCAAATTAAACCTGAATCCAATGACACAGGCTTGTTGCTCTATCTCAGTACAACAACTTTGTCCAAGACAGTATAGCTCTATATATTGTAACAAATGAGATAATCCATAACAGCCCCCATTAGTGAAAATCCCATAAGCTGTGGGTATCCTTATTCGCGGTTCCTTATTCACGCCCCCGTTACCCCGGCAATAAGGATTTCTGACTGTATCTTGCAGTTGTTTCTAAACCCAGGATCTGCAATTCAAGTCTAAATTGAGGACTTTAAATTGTTTCCTTAATCCATGATATCCGAGAACTTAGAACAACATTCTTAGTTCAAACATGTTAACAACTGATAAAACAGACTCCCTTCCACTTCAATTTTAAATCCATTTCTGGTAATAACACTCCACTGCATAATTGAGTTACAATTTATTTTGGAAAACAATTAAAAGGGTACGCTTCCTAATTGAAACATTTCTTCCACCAATAGAATGGACCAAGTAATACCCCGCACAATCCTTTCGCTCCATTTCCACCTTCTTGATGCTGATTTCAGTTCTACTTCCTCATCTATACCCGTCGTTTGACGAGGGTCACACAAAAGTCAGCATGGCAAAAAAAAAGAGAGCGATTCTGCCTGAATATTAAGCAAGAAATCTCGGATTGCCGAAAGAAAATGGATCCTGACGGAAGTTGCGGGTAATGTGGCAACGAGAAAATCAATGGGGGACAAGCGACGACCCACGGAGGGTAGATTCTACACGAGTAACGAACGACTCCTAGGGATAGAATGAATATTCAATTTCGTGAAAGCGATTTTCACTTTCCATCCTGCAATGAGCAGAGATGCTTTCGGGGTTTTTTTTTTTGACCTAGGTGCTTTGTGATTTTTTGCACACAAAGAGGAGGGGTCATTTTTTTTTTCTTTGACTGCCGCAAACTGTGGGTGGAAGGGACAGGCCATATCGTGAGTAAGCAACAAAATGAACTGGAATGAGACTGAAGGCAAGTGGGTATTGAGAGCAAATTGTTATGGAAAATTAAATAACACACATTTTTCTGCGGCAAACGAAAGAGGGGGTCACTTTGTACTTGCGGCCGAACTAAAGTGAGGGGAAATCTGGATTTTGTACCAACACAAGACGAGCATATGGCACCAGGTCGTTCGGGTACAATCTGTAATGGAATTTTAGATTGCCTCCGCAATCTGTTGGCTGGTAGGCACTGGGAAGACGTTGGAGAGAAAACAACCAGGTCATTGCGGATGCGATTGAATATCTACTGCGACTGCTACGCTATTAGTTTGCCATTTGAATATTCCTAAAGATGGTAGCGGATGCGGAATGGCACGGTTGGTTGCGAGCTCATACCTGCTCCCGGTGATGGGGCATTTTCCATAGAGTGGTGTGGAGCTATGTTATCCATAGTAATGAGTAGGAACGTATAAACAATTTCGAATGCAAATTGATGTTATGGTGGGTATTCTTCGAAGTAAATTGTGCTAAAATGCAGTGTATCTGCAAATAACGATTCAACTCGTATTTCACTCACTCAAGATATTATCGGCAACCGAAGCCTGTTCGAATATTACAAATAAACAATTGTAATATTTGCAAATTGAAAGAGTTCTGCAGATCGAAACCCTACAGTAATATTTCGAATTAAACTTTGTTAGATTCACATGAACTGTATGGGAGCAGAATCTTAGTGCTTAAAATTTTACAAAACGAGTTCTGATCACGCTCTCAAAATGTGAACTCATTTGGCTTAGAACTGACCTTACGCAGACCATTTGATGTGAATATGGAAATTAGTATGGGAAAACCACATTGTTTGTTCTTGTCCTTCTAGTTTTTTACTCTGAGCCTGCACTTGTAAGTAACTTTCATAATTACAACTCTTCTCGTTGATCCAGGGTACACTGGAACGGAGCCAGAGGATGGACAGAACCAACCATACGCGTTGACCTTTCAATTGCCAAGCGCTTCAAGGCAGGTAACAACTCCCGTGCCATGCAGGCCCACGTAGCGGAGCTGCTGAGAACTAAATAAATACGCAAATTTTCAACACCGTTACACGGACGGCTCTAAGGCCGTGGGGAAGGTCGGATTCGGAGTAGCGGATGTATCCAATAGCTACTTCTTTCGACTACCCGATCAGTGCTCCGTCTTCTCTGCGGAGGCTGCGGCCATCCACTTCGCCACCACGACACCCGCCAATAAACCCATATGTGTCCTAACAGACTCCGCCAGCGTTTTATACGCCTTGAATTCAGCAACATCCAGACACCCCTGGATACAAGGGATCCAAAAGGCCGCGCCGCCGAACACCTCATTTGTTTGGGTACCCGGCCATTGCGGTATCCGGGGCAACTGTGAAGCAGATCATCTCGCTGCCCCAGGTCGCTTCGGCCGGATGGCCACCACAGTTGTACCCAGTCAGGACGTAAAAAAATGGGTGAAAGCATCCCTCCGAGACGCCTGGGCCCGGGAGTGGTTCGCAAAAAGCGGACCGTTCCTGAGAAAAATAAAGGGCGACACCTCCAAATGGAATGACATTACGAGCCGATGGGAACAACAGGTCTTATCCCGGCTTCGATCCGGACACACCCGAGTGACCCACAACATGGGTAGCGCTACCTCTTTTCGGAAGTTTTGCGACTCCTGCAACACGATTATGGCAGTCGAACACCTGATTGTCAACTGTCCCTGCTTCCATAACATCCGGCTCCTCTATGGAATACCAAACAGCATACGTAACGACCCGTCCACGGAAGCAGCCCTAATAGTTTTCCTAAAAGATGCTGGACTGTTCTATAAAATATAATCAACACCACTGGAGTAAGCCTGGACATCACATGACGATTATCTGACTGCTTTCGACAACGACCACCGCCATTCATACCATGATCCGCCAACCACGCTAAGAACCAAGACAGCAACTATAATGAACTCTGTTTAAAAATACTCTGTACTAAGGGGACTCCATTCTGGAGCTCAACCAACCTCTAGGAGAACCCCTTCTGGGTTCTAAAAACTCTCAACTATGTAATTAGGGAAGCCCCCTTCTGGGGCTCCCGGAGATGAACCAGCCTGCGGCTGAAAATCGCCTAAATAGAGATAATAATAATAATCTTCTCGTTGATCTTTGGTGTTTTTGTTGGGGTTGTTGATGGTCTTTACTCAAGACCATTTCAAAATGTTTTATGTAAATTTAGGATACTTCAAAATGGCTTTTACTTATCCAGGACAATCACTGAGTAGTCCATGCAAAATTTTCCTGAAAAGCTGAAATCTGACGCGTATTTTTCCGATTTAAGTTAAACTTTGTCTAAGTTTTCAACAGGTGGGAATAGAGCAGTTCCACGAATTAGAAAATCTCGACATGAAACGTTACATAATTATTATTTATGGACAATTATTCACAATTGTATGCATGTTTGTATGTATGTACAGGAAACCACTTATTATTGCAGGGCACAGCCATTGGACAGTGGGCTGTTCTAATCGTACGACTTACTTTTTTATTACACCAGCCTGTGTTTAATTTACCATTCTATGAACGACCAAAAACGGAGAGGTGAACCCCCCAGACAACCAGAATGAACGTATATTTAAAGTTGTTTCTGTGATAAAGGGTGATACGGTCAAAATTTGGTCAATATCAACTTGACGTATTTCTTTCAATTTTGCATTTAAAAAACCTGAACACCCCTCATTTTGAAGGTATGTGTGTGTAGAATGTTGTTCCTATTTTGATTTTGGAATTCACTCTTCAGTTGTCAAAATGCCGTCCAAGCAAGAAGAGCAGCGTATCAAAATTTTGCTCGCGCATCGCGAAAATCCGAGCTACTCGCACGCAAAGTTGGCAAAATCGCTAAAAGTTGCCAAATCAACCGTTACAAATGTAATTAAAGTGTTTGGGGAACGTTTGTCGACAGCCAGGAAGTCTGGATCGGGGGGAAATCGAAAACCGGAAGCCGCTGAGACGACAAAGAGAGTTGCCGGTAGTTTCAAGCGAAATCCTAACCTGTCGCTCCGAGATGCCGCAAATAAGCTGGGTGTATCGTCTACAACCGTGCATCGAGCCAAAAAACGAGCCGGACTATCGACTTACTAGAAGGTAGTGACTCCAAATCGCGATGATAAACAAAATACGACGGCCAAAGCGCGATCCCGGAGGCTGTACACGACGATGCTGACGAAGTTTGACTGCGTGGTAATGGACGACGAAACCTGAAACTGTCAAAGTTCGCAAAGAAATATCTGGTTTGGCAAGCCATCTGTACCTGTGGCTTGAAAAGCAGCATTTTCATAGCTTCCGGGACTGTCAACCAAGAAATTTACGTGAAAGAGTGTTTGAATAAACGTCTGCTGCCTTTCCTGAAGAAACACGGTTGTTCCGTACTGTTTTGGCCGGATTTGGCATCTTGCCATTACGGTAAAAAGGCCATGGAGTGGTACGCCGCCAACAACGTGCAGGTGGTTCCCAAGGACAAGAACCCTCCCAACACGCCAGAGCTCCGCCCAATTGAGAAATACTGGGCTATTGTCAAGCGGAACCTAAAGAAGACCAAAAAAACTGCTAAGGGCGAGCAGCAGTTCAAGGCAAACTGGCTTTCTGCGGCGAAGAAGGTGGACAAGGTGGCTGTACAAAATCTGATGGCAGGGGTCAAGCGTAAGGCCCGGCAATTCGGATTTGGAAAAGCGTAAGCCTAACTGAATATTTTTCCTGAATTTTATACTAATTGAACTTGAAAAAGAAATTTAATTTGATTTTTTAAATAAACGATTTCACCGATTTACACGCGTTTTCCCTTGACCAAATTTTGACCGTATCACCCTTTATACAAACATATATACAAACAAACAAATCGTATAGAATGCAAAAAAAGGGCCTATACCTACAAAAGTGGAGGCCATATACGTGCAAATTTTAATTTCTTTTTAAACGAGTTGATTTGACATTATATACGATTCAATCTGTAATAACAAATTCAATTTGAAAAACCTTACGATGTAATCCGATTTAATTTGTGATACAGTACGATGAAAAAAAGATTCTGCGTATATAAGTCGGAAATTTGCATTCTATACGATAACACTTAAACATAATGCGATGTATGTCATACGTATATGCGATGTTGACTTAAACTGTAGTTATTTACGATACTTTCTGTGCATTTTTATACGACTTCTGGTTGTCTGGGCCGTAGACACTTACGTGAAACCCACGGAATTTATGAGAATCTCCTTCCAATGATAAGATCATGCAAGACGCTGCAAAACGAGCCATCGTACGAGAGTATGTTTCAATGAGTGGGGAAGAAGAGCTCACCCTCAATCCACGAAATTTGCAGTGATAGGAATTTGGCAATTCCGCTCTCCCTCCCAATACCCGTTATGTAATAAGCTAAGTTAAATGAATACCCACTGAGGAGTATGCAACTGTTGATTTGTGTTTTGAAGGTTCTTAATAGGGAACACGTGTTGCCTGCAGGTGGGTTTCAAAAACTTGGCATTTTCGGCATCCTTATATAATTAGGTATATTAAAATAGTAAATACCGATATAAACCGATTTTTTTAACCTTTGATACCGATAACCTTGAAAACAACCTAGCAACACTAATCATAGCCCTACAAGCTCATCTTCACACGTATGGTAGTAGCCGTTCCAGTCATCGATGAGCCCCTCAGCCACGTCATTCTTCATTCTTTTATCTAACGTCGGTCTCTGTTCCAAAATCTAGTGCCAATCACCGACGGACATCGATTGCCATCCAATGACGGCAATCGAATGTGCAGGAAGGTATCTTCCACACCTTCGTACGATTTCGCACCCATTTAGCACACATGGGCCGGGACCAACGGCTTTACTTCCCCCCTTCCGAAGGATGACGTGACCAGAGATATTCATGCCTCAGAAAAATCCAACCGACCTCGGCTGGGGCTTGGGGTGAGAAAGAAGTCACGCTTACCACTACACCACCGGCGTCGGCCATGTCATTCTTGTTTTCACTTCTTTTACTATTCCTTCTGTACAACTGTACGTGTGAGCGTGGGTCTGCTATACGTACAGACATATTTGCCGTACACTGAGGCGAATAGACTTAATAATTTCATAATACTCGACTTATAAACGACAAATATGAATTTCATAAGCGCGAACTATTAAAGATTGTTGTCGAACATAACGTAGCTCTTATACGCCTTTAGCCATTCCATTTTCTTAAGCGTTGGACCGGTGGTCAAAACACGAGCTCCGTAATCTCAAAATTCATGGTTCGGTTCCAGTCTGCTCCGATTTTTTTCAACATTATTTTTCATAAGGCAGATCAATGAAATTCATTCTTGTGGCTAAAGTTCATAAGTGTTTCTCTCCAAAGTCAACGACGCATCGACAGAATGAATTACTGATGAATAACAATGAGGATGTCTACACAATGGTAGCTGCCGAGTAAACAGATTGTAACGGTCACTCCATGTTGTAAATATTAAATCAGTCAGTCACTCCATGTTGCAAATATTAAAACAGCCAGTCACTCATTGTTGTAAATATCAAATTAGCTATAATTAAAGTAGGATGAAATGGATCTAATCCATACGCCAAAAACTACGCCAGTAGCGAAACGACACTGGTCGATTTACTATAAAAATATAATATCTCGTGAGTAAAGCCACACGACCTTGTGCAATTTCTCCCAAGGCCGAGTCCAGTGAAATCTTCGGGAAAGTTGGGAAAAGAGAGAGTTGTGGCTACACCCGACATTGAACGAAGAACCAGCGATCGGAATAATCTCTCGCATTGCCGATCTAGTTCGAAGAAGTTCGCGGGAAAATCGAACTTCCGTTAAGTTCGGCCGAGGTCACCTTCCCTAATCTGAGGGTCACGGTTTCGCCTCACTTTCGTCCGAACCGCAGATAACAGTGGAAGTGTGTCCTTTTTTGTTCGCGTTATTTGATAGTTTTGTATAGTGAGTTAAAGCAACGTGGTTTTACTTTATTCTTGAATTCTAATTTCTCCTCGTTGATTGTTTAGTTATAGCTATCAATCTAAAAGTAGTGTGCGTCATAGGCTAGACTTTGTGTGTGCAAAAAACAAGCTAGACCAGGTAATGTGCTGCTCGGTAAAGAAAATCTGTGCAATGTGCTTAATGGTATTTTCAACAGCCGACGGCTACATCCTCTTCCAACGCCATCATCTGCATCCCCGGGGCGAAAGATTCCGGCAACCGTCACCTTGGCCGGTGGAAAGCGATCCGCATCCACATCGCTTGTCGGGGCTTGGTGGTTGTCAAGCGCCACCTGTGGTAGAATTACCATCCGTCCAACCACGTGGAAATCGTTGGCCGTTCAATCACCAACGGTCGAACGCTAAGTAGCACCGTCGCCGCCCGTAACAGCAGCGCAGCAGTCAACAGCAGCATCATCAACTGGTGAGTCCGTTCCAATTGTTTCTTTGTTGAGTGTGGCGTCCGGCGAGGGCGCCACGGAGGACCTTTTTTGCCGACCATAAGGTCGAAGAGCATGAATTGCTAAGATTTGGATAAGTCCAATATTTGTGAGGTTGGGTGTCGGCAGGACAACGTGCACACGTTTCGTAATATATGGATGCCCACCCAACCCTTTAATGTGAGACACCCGGGTGCCAAGCTTTGCCGTTCCCCGCTTGCTGCATCGTCGTCGTCGAGATTAACCGAGAAGAAAAACACAAGAGCACAGCACAATATGATAGGTAGATAGAAGAACCGCACGCACACAAGTATAGGTAGAGGAATAGAAGAAAGAGGAGTAGGAAAATACAAGCAATCCAAAGTTCTGAAAAGCATGAGTTTACAATAAACCTCAACTTACCGTTTTCCGTTATAAAATAAATGTTTGATTTGAATTGAATGTAATGGTGTTGATCAGTCCTATTAAAACTTTTGAATGAAAGGAAGAAAGTGTCTTCACGTTGTTTCGGGTCCGGGTAATTATGTTGTCTTCCGCGTGGTCGGAATTTGACTTGTATGTGGCGTACCTCTTTTGTTGAAGCTGCACCTCTGGCGGAAATAATTGGAACTACCGATGAGGAAAGCTTGACGTGTAACGTCGCTTAGGTTTGTGTGATCTCTTACCGTGAGCTTCGGGGAAATATTTCGGGGTGTGAGAGATTATGCTGTTTTAGCAATAAGGTTTTCTACCCGATCAATTTCGGTGGTAGTGAAGCTGGCTCGATCTCTTCTTTTTAGGAAGATTACACTTGGACTCGCCCTTGAGGCAGTCTCATCCGGGCAAACTCAACATGGTATGCGGTCTCCTTTACCGGAGTGGCGCTTAAGCCGCATACTTATTCGAGATCGACCAGTGACGGCTACAAGATGATCGCGTGACAAACATCGAGAGTGGCTTGCTTCTGTCAACAGTCGAGTATTTGAAAATCAATAAAAATAAAAATAAAAAGGGGAAACGCGTAATGTCAGCCTAAATGCCTCTAGTTTGGGCCCATACATAAATTAAGCAATCGACTAAATTTTCAATGGCAACCAAAAATATCCATTAGTACCGTCCCGATGACGCGCTCATATAGATAAAATTTATAAATAGAAGATTTTTAGTGATGGGCCCAATTTTAGATCCATAGGCCAACATTAGAGCCATTTTCTCTGTATAGAGTTTTTTTTTAAAGCAATTATCCAGCTTAAATTGCTCACTAAATTTTAAGGCTTTGCTCCAGCTTTCTTTTCAAAAAAAAACAAGTAACCCCTTTTTCAAAAGTTACCCTGAATAAAAAAATTTAAATTTAAATCCTATTTAAATGAAAAATCCAACCATTGCACACTGGGGACAAAATCGAAACAATGTGTTAAAATTCAATAGCTTCGGTGCTCGCTGGAACAAGAGACTAAAAATAGTCATTCTTATAGAAAAAAGTCTCAAAAATCGATTGGAGTGGGTTTCATCTTGGGCACGATAGGGTAAGTTAGGGTTTTTCACAGTTTTTTCCCTAAAATCTCCTATTTTGCATGATTTGAATGCTGTACCTCAAGCTACCGATGATATAAATGGATGATTTCTTCGGCAAAGTTAATCAAGAGGTTAAGGACAGTTGGATGATGGACAGAACAATTCGGAATTCTTCCGCTAGGTGGCGCTAGTGAGCATTCAAAGTGTATATGTTTGTGCTACTGTATCTTAAGACCCTTACTAATTAGAAGGATGATTTCTTCGGCAAAGTTGATCAGGAGGTCAAGGAATGTTGGATGATCGACAGAACAATTCGGAATTCCACAATAGGTGGCGCTAGTGCTTATTGAAAGTGAACATATTTGTGCTGCTTTATCTCAAGATCCTGACTATTTAAACGGATGATTTCTTCGGCAAAGTTTATCAGGAGGTCAAGGACTGTTGGATGTTTTTTCGTAAAATTTAGAGTCGGTAGTTTTTGTTTAGGATTTTTTATAAAATATTCATACAAATATCAAAGACAAATCTTCTTCTCATCGCGGTTGATGCTATTGATTATTTAGTAACATGAAAAAAAGCAGATTTCATCAGTAGTTTGTCTTGCTTTACATTAACGCATTTCCACGCTTTTACTAATTTTCATTCAAGTTCAATTTAAATTGGTTTGGAATCCGTTGGTTTTTTTTTTTTAATTTAGCACTTCGCTCAACAGGTTAAATTTTTCCGAACTGTTAATTTTTTTTAGTGTTCGACGGTATCGTATTAAAAACGTTTCTTCGTTAATTTATGCTGCTTTCTAAAATTAAGCACGCCCAGGGATTCTTACCTCGAATATGCTTTCAAGCCACTCTGCATTCTTCTTAAAGAACCGATCCTTACTGTGGGTTTTTGACCATCGCCGATTAAATTGACCAATCCAGTTTTTAACATCTTACGCAACAGCCGCAGGTGCTTTCGACAGTGCCCTAGACACAAAGTCAAGTAAACGGTTTTTATCTCGACCAGACGCAAAATATTCCTCAACGATATTTTTATTTGACAGCATTTTGCTTAATGAAATTCAGTGGAACACACTTAACACCACGTTAGAACTGCACTACAGTGAGCTACTGTCACGCAAGAAACAAGAGTAAGCAAATAATTCTTTTGGATTGGGTTTCGATGACGACATTTTCGCGTCAAAGTGGTCTTCGTGGTCGAGTGGTTAGCGGCGTCACCCGTCTAACAGCTATTTTGCGTGTGCCATGGAGTGAGGATTCGATTCCTGCTCCAGCCGGTGGATTTTTTTAAAGATATAATATATACAATAATGACCCGATTTTATCAGCCCCCTTTTTGAAAATATTTTCTAATATTCTACAAAACCCATGCGCTATTTCAATGGTTTTATTGCACCAAAGTTTACCCTAAACATCGATCAAGAGGATTAATGGAAAAGATTTCGAATTATGGATATAGGAAATTACTAAACATTAAAAGAATAATGCGTGAAGGGACTGATAAAATCAGGTCATTACTGTAGTTTATATTTTAATGGATATTAAAGACCAAACTTGCTTATATGTATAGGAAAAATCCCAATTTATTCACCTATGGTCTGGCCCTATTTACACTCAATATGATTACCAATGATCTTATTTAAAAATTCTCACGTCATTTGATGTGGCACATGATTGATTTAAAAAAAGTCAAATCTGGCCACTTCCCCGGTGCAACCCGGAACATATCTGGATTCAGCAAATCTGGTTCAGGGTACTAGATATCATTGTTATTGAACTTGTTTTCGAATTCTAATGTCATTTATTGTGTCGCATGATGGGTTTTGAACTTACTCATAAGCTGGTTATTTTCCCTGAGACATTAAGATGTTGTTCCGGCCGTATCTCCGGAATTAGATGACCAATTTTGAAACTATTGCGTAGCGATCTATGTAATCATAATCCCGAGCAAAGTAAAATATTAAATTGATAACAAGTTCTATGACACGGTTATCACTTTTTGATAATGTCCTGCAAAATACTTAAGCGATGAAACCTGCCCAAACATGTTCAAGGAGTTACTGCACATCGTTTTTGATCTATTTGGATGTATATAAGAAGCTCAAAGAGGTTCTGTACATCGCTCATGATCAGTTTGATGTATAAATGATGCTCAAGGTTCACCAAATTGTCCTGGTGAAATAATGTACCAGGTCAGTCATAACCGGTACAAGGTATACCCTAAGATACACCAAAAAACACTCTCTTCGTGATAAAAATGTGTTTTGGAAGCCTGGAGACAAAGTGACGTAACCATACATTTTCGGAGAAAGAGTAATATGTTTTCACTGTTTCTGCGGATAAGTGACGTCCACCGTATAAGAATGTTGAAAATCCAAAAGAAGTTTTAAACAGTGAGGTTTTTTATAATTATTGCAAGTTTATGCACCCAGGTCCATGACTATAATGCACACCATTTTCGTTGTAATTGATGGTGTATGAGATGGTCTAGGTTCTCCAAGTTGCTTTGTAGTTCAGATTATTTGATCTACTGGCTCAACCATGAACAGCACGATGTCCTCAGCGACAAAACCTACAAAGACATGTTTATAAATTTTCTGCGGATCGTTTTGATTTATTTTGATTTATAATCAAGGTTCTCCAAATTGTCTTGAGCTCAGATCAAATGATTTACCTGATCAACCATAACTAATACAGGGTCCTTAGCAACTAAACATCTCCAAACAACATCAATTTAAGGTGTATTAGAAGTTCTAGGTTCTTAAATCAGATTATTTGATCTACTGGATCAACTAAAATCTGCACGATGATCTCACCGACAAAACTTTCCGAAACACGTTTATACAGTTTCTGCTGTTCGTTTATAGTTGATTTTGAGGTGTATAAGATATTCACGGTTCTCCAAATTGTCCTTGAGTTCAGATCAAATTCTCATCCAGGTTCACTGATTCAAAGCCCTTCGTATTAAAACATCTCCAAACAAGGTTAAACATATCATGCACATTATTTACGTTTGAATTCGATATGTTTAAGACGTTGTAGTTTCAAAAAATTGTCCTCAAAACTTGTTAATTAGGCTACCAGCTCGCATTTTAGTTTGATTACACTGGAGTCGCTTTTTACGCGGGTGATATGTCCCGCGTAAAAAAAAACCGCGTAAAAAAAACCGCGTAAATTCCGGAATCCGCGTAAAAAAAAACCGCGTAAATTCCGAATTCCGCGTAAAAAAAAACCGAGTAAAAAAAGACCGTGTAAGAAAAAAACGCGTAAAAAGCGATATACCGCGTAAATTCTGAAATCCGCGTAAAAAAAAACCAAAATCCACGTAAAAAAAAACCGCGTGAATTCCGGAATCCGCGTAAAAAAAAACCGCGTACATTCCGAAATCCGCGTAAAAAAAAACCGCGTAAAAAAAAAACCGTGTAAAAAAAAACCGCGTAAAAAGCGACTCCAGTGTACATTCATACATCGGGGGGCCTCCATAAGCTCGGTCGGTAGAGCTTGCGGCTATAAAGCAAACCATGCTGGAGGTGGCTGGGTTCGAATCCCGCTTGGTTTAGGATTTCAGATTGGAAAATTTCTCGACTTCCCTGGGCATAGTATATTATTGTACTTGCCACACAATATACACATGTTTAAATCAACAGGCTTGAAAAGCTTTCAATTAACAACTGTGGAAGTGCATCTAGAGCACAAAGTTGAGAGCAGGCGTTAAGTTACAGTTGGGAAGTAATAGTCAGAGAAGATAATAGATAGCACTAACTAGCGGAGGAATTTCGAATTGTTCTGTCCATCATCCAACAGTCATTGACCCCCTGATCAACTTTGCTGAAGAAATCATCCGTCTAAATAGTCAGGATATTGAGATACAGCAGCACAAATATATCCACTTTCAATAATCACTAGCGTCACCTAGTGGCGGAATTCCGAATTGTTCTGTTCATCATCCAACAATCCAACAAATCATCCGTCTTATTAGTCAGGATCTTAAGATACAGCAGCGCAAACATATTCACTTCGAATGCTCACTAGCACCACCTAGTGGAAGAATTCCGAATTGTTCTGTCCATCATCGAATAGTCCTTGACCTCCTGATCAACTTTGCCGAAGAAATCATCCGTCTAAATAGTCAGGATCTTGAGATACAGCAGCACAAAAATATACACTTTGAATGCTCACTAGCGCCGCCTAGCGGAAGAATTCCGAATTTTCCTGTCCATCATCCAACTGTCCTTAACCTCTTGATTAACTTTGCCGAAGAAATCATCCATTTATATCATCGGTATCTTGAGATACAGCATTCAAATCATGCAAAATAGGAGATTTTAGGGCAAAACTGTGAAAAACCCCAATTTACCCTATCGTGCCCAAAATGAAACCCATTCCAATCGATTTCGACTTTTTTATATAAGAATGACTATTTTTTAGTCTCTTGTTTCAGCAAGCACCGAAGTTATTGAATTTTAACACATTGTTTCGATTTTGTCCCCAGTGTGCATTGGCAGCAGCGAACAAACGAACATTGTTTAATTCAAATCGGAATCAATTATGTCGAACCGGCTCGCGATTTGGGCTGGTAATGCTCATTACTAAAAAAAAATGTGAACAGCGCCGGTGATGTAGTGGTAAGCGTGATTTCCTCTCACCCCAGTAGGCCTGCGTTCAATCCCAGTCGGCGCCGCCGGGATATTCTGAGGCATAACATCTCTGATCACGCCTTCCTTCGGAAGGGAAGAAAAGCCGTTGGTCCCCGGTTCATGAGTTGATGGGTCGATAGGTGGTAGGGTCCAGGTCTGGGAGCTGCCTTCCTGGCGTCGGTAGCATTGGTGCTCAGCACGGAAAACAAGATCGACGGAAATCAAATCAAGAAAACAAATTTGAATTGGGTGCAAAATTTGATATTAGTGAAAGAAAACATGTTAAAGCATTTTACCATCTGTCACCCACCACTTCAGCTTTCTTCATAAATAAATAATGAACAGAAAAATCAAAGGGTATGTTCATAAAAAATCAACTTTTTTTTTTAACTTGAATTTGTAGTTTCTTTTTCCCTCGGTATATTTTTCCTTAAGGTTCGTTTAAGCCCCTACAACATGTAATAAAACTTCATTTTCAAAACTTAGTGTCTATAAATGGCCCTTATAAAACTTAGTCTCGAAATAAAATCTCAGATAGCAACTAGGGAGGGCCTAGTATAAAAAAGGAGCGATCTGGCTGGTTGTGAATCAAACGAACTGTCAAAGCCAGAGGCAATCGAGCAGTGCCTACCTCGATTGCATTGACAGTGTCCCAGGTAACCAAAAATTCCGCATCCAACGATAAAACTCACTTCCAAGTTCCATAAAGTTCCGACAGAACCTTCAAGTTCCATAAAGTTCGAATAAAGTTCTGACTGAACTTTCAAGTTCCATAAAGTTCAAATAAAGTTCCGAAAGAACCTTAAACTTCCATAAAGTTCCGACAGAACTTTCTTCCCAAGCAACCAATTATCGCATTCAACGATAAAATCCACTTTCAAGTTCCATGAAGTGCATACAAAGTTCCAACACAACATTCTGGCTACTTTAGAAGCTATAGAAAGCACACGAGGAACTTCAGGCTCGTGAAGTTCAAAAAAAGTTCCAAAAAGCATCCCTGAGCACTTCTAAGGAACTCCAGGCAAAGCTTAAAACATGGCCACAACAAAGTTCCGAACAAGTTCCCAGCGGAATTCTTAGCAACTTTAAAGTATTTTAAAAGTTCCCTACGGAACTTCTTAGCAACTTGAAAGTTTCTAAAAAAGGTCCGTCATAACTCACATGAAGCAATCCGCATAAGTAACAAAAAATTATGTACGTAAATATGAAATGATCAGTGACTCAAATAAATGATATTTTTTTATATTTATGCAGTTCAGCAATATTCCATACAAACATGAAAAAATGCATTCTATGAACGCTAACCACTGCGCCACAAGTGTATTGGAAAACCATGCGGGCAAACACCAATTTAAAATGCATCAAGGTGTTGTGTTTCGTATTCAAGTCCGTCAGCAGGCATTGAAAACTCCAACAGTAAGCGAGACAACAGCTCTCTTTAATATATCTCAGATGACGTAGCGATTCGTGCTGGGGGTTTTACGCAGAAGGACTGGGTTTGATCGTGCAAACAGCTCGAACACCAACAAGATGTTCCTGAACATACAGTCAAACAGCACTTAATATTCTGAACAACTTCAATGACAGTTGCCCACCAGTGCTCCCATTTTATTTACAACAATCTAATGCCTACGAGATTGTGCCGAAGGTATGATGAAAATGTGCCGATGGATGTGTCCAAGCTGTGCCGAATATAATTTTGGCACAATGTGCTGAGTGACATACTCCTTGAGCTTAATACACTTATTCCAGTGATTTTCCAACTTCATGATACCGTCCGAAAAGTAATTTTCCGGAAGGTCTGCAAAATACTCCTCCGCGGCGTCTATGATTTCCTCACGTGTGCTGATTTTTTTTTATTGATGAGCCATCTTTTGAGGTTTGGGAAGTGATATTTGTCCGAGGAAGCCAAATCGCACGAATACGGTGGATGCGGAAGCAATTGCAGCCATAAGTCATTGATTTTAGCCGTGGTTGCGATGCTCTTGTGCGCCGGCGCATTGTCTTGCAAAAACAAAATTTATTTTCACTCCATGTTAGGCCGTTTTGCAGCGATTTCGGCCTTCAATCGCTCCAATAATGCACAGTAATACCAACAATCAATATGAAACTAACGATTTTAAATTGGCTCACCACTTTAGTAGCCTATTGGTCCCAAGCAAACGATTAACGTACCCTATTCTAGTCGAAATTCTAGTACTACGCAATGTTTGTTTTGATTCGCTATGAAAGTTTGACAGATAAAATGAGGGGTTATTGGGTTTTCCTATGTTTCGAGGGGTGATTCGACAAGCTTGGGACCGAAGATAGTACCAGAGGTGAGCCAAAAAGTTGAGCACGTTTCTTCGGGACCTACTTGTCTTAGAGTTACCTCTATGGTAATACTCGCTGTTGATGGTTTTTCCTTTTTCGAGGTAGTCCACGAAGAGTATGCCAAGACAATCCCAGAAAACCCACACCATAACCTTTCCGACCCATCGAGCCTCCCTCGGCCGCTTCGGAGCACTCATTCTGTTCTCTTGGGGGTAATAGTGGATCCAGGTTTAATCAACAGTTACCAATCGACGCCAAAAGTCCACCCGATTCCACATCAGCAGGTCCAAACACTCTTTCGAAGTGCTCTCGCGTTCGTGTTTTTGGTCAGGAGTGAGCTTGATATTTTTTTCATATGTAGAATCTCACCCAAAATATGGCGTGTGCGCTCAGTACTAATCTTTGCGGTATCTGCTAGGTCGCGAACCTTCACTTTCCGGTCAGCCAACACCATTTCATGTATTGATCGGTGGTGGAGTTGCGGCCACCCCGAAACTCTTGAAACCAATATTTCACGGTGCACGCTATGTCTGAAGGCACTTTTTTTGCAACATTCATGTACCTCAGATTTTCCTTGACAGGATGTTAGTATTGATCCTAACAATCAAGTCTGTGATGGTTTTAAAATATTTCATCTTGGGTTTTTTGAGAAAAAGTGTTTTGAAGTTTACAAAGCCGATTATGAAGGCATATATGGACTATTGACGATACAAAACTATTACGAATTGAACAAATGCAGTTAAACAAGGTTCAAATGATGATTGCATT
Organism: Ochlerotatus camptorhynchus; assembly: GCF_037179485.1. Lineage (NCBI taxonomy): Eukaryota > Metazoa > Arthropoda > Insecta > Diptera > Culicidae > Ochlerotatus > Ochlerotatus camptorhynchus. Next base: position 1,759,472 of record NW_027040507.1, on the reverse strand, counting down.
AATCTAAATGGCATTAAAGAGTTCTCTTTGACTCTCAAGTAAGATCCGTATTGATTATGTCGACTTTGACCAAAATCAATTAATATTTTTTGCTAGAACAACTTCTTTTTTAATTTCTCTTCCCTCATAAGAGTAAAAGGGAAAGAAACGAGCAGGACAGCCTGAGGCAGCCACGTAATCGTAGTAGGCATTGATTTTCGTCCTGTTTCGAGTGTTTTTGTTTTTATTGGAGGTATCGTGTAGAAAATCTGGAAAAAATTAAAAAAAAAACTGCATGAAGAAAATAGAGAGTTCGCTTGTTGTGCTTCGAAAAAGCGACTCTGTAAAAAAAATCAAGCCGCTTTAGTAGCGACGATCGTTGAAAGATTTTTACTGGAGTTCAATAAAGGAGATAGTAGGTATCCGAAAGTTTTGTGTCCCGTACTCAGCAGGTGGTGAAGTTAAATTTGATTGGATTTAAAAAAATATATATATATATATGTTTGACTTAATGGCGAGATCGAAAATAAATTCTGGCAACCATGACGAATTGGTTTGAAAATCGTCTTTCCGATAATACAGGAATGAAACTCACATGAAGTTTGCCCAGTGAGTTTAGGTAGTCCTAACCTTGAATTACTACAGAATTGCTAGAGCTTCATTGCAATTCCTATATTTTGAATAAGGAAGCATTCAGGAAGGTTCAGCGACTTTCTAAGAAATTCTGCGAACTATAGGGAACTGTAGTGAATTTTAGGAAAGTTCGGCAAACTTTAAATAAGTTTCTCCAAAGAAGCAGAGAAATTCAACAACTTTCAGAGAAGTTCATTGAACTTCAGGAAAGACTTCAGGAAAATTCTTCAAACTTTAAAGGTGTGCGTCGCTCTCCTGATCTGCCAACTTCAGGGACATTTTGTGAGCTTCAGAGGAGTTGAATGTCCTCCTGGTAAGTTCTACGAACTTCAAGAGAGTTCTGTGAACTATAGAAACATTATATGAATTTCAATGATGTTCTGCAAACAGTTCTTTAAACGTGAGGAAATGTTTGCAAACTTTAGGATGGTCTGTGAACCACAGGGAAAATTTAATAACATTAGGAAGTTGTACTATAAATTTTAAAAAATATCTGAGAATTTCAGGAAAAAAAAAATCAAGAACATTAAAAAAAATCATGAAAGTTTGAAGAATGTCATCGAAGTTCAACTAAATCATGGAAAAACTTATGAACAGGGATTTGAATTTGAATGTAACTTCTATAAGCTGTATCATCGGGTCGTTGGTGGAACAACTCCCACTCCATGTCTTAGAAAACTGGTAAAATAGTGAGAATTTGTTGCGATATCTCTTTCTCTTTTACGCTTCCTTTATGAAATGTGATCGAGGGCATGAGCAGGGTGGAAGGGCGTAAAAATGAGAGTTTATCACCTAAAAAAAATCGTAAGTACGGCTCACGCATGTTACATTGCCGTTTACCGGTATAAAAAAGGGAGCAGTTTATGAAAATTGAGGTTCACAAATATCCAGAAGAAAGATGTTAACAATAAGTTCAAACCAAACTCGACAGTCAAAGTTGTGCGGGTGTGTAGATATTTGTAAGAAAAAAACACCACAGAAAAAAAGGAATTCATAAAAAAATACAAATAACGTCAGACGCAGGTTTCTCCTGAGAAACGTCATGCATATAGTGAACACCGAAAACTTCAGAATCTCTCCAAATTGGCAGATGAAAATAAGCATCACTGTATAAGATAGTTAGCCGGCAAAAAACTAGCCTAGGTTAGTTTTTCAAACGTAGCAGGAAGACCAATGGGTTTAAATTTGAAACAGTCAGGAAAAAAATCTAAGATTTCTCACGAAGATTTACTCAGCTTTAAGAAAGATCTTAATCTGAGTGTTAATAAGGTTAGTATGTAACAGTTATCTTTATAACTTTATATTTTACATGACTTTAAACTATACTTTTGTTATATTTCAGACGCTAAAATTGGCTAAATGAATGAGACATACCGGCCGTCAAACTATCCAGCCCAGCCTCAAATCAGCTATGAGGAAAGACAACGCGACCAAGAATGATCCCAATAACGCTGCCGCAAATGCAACTCAGCATACGGAATTTGGATTCGCTGGTCGCCATTGTAGGTGCTTGATAAACGCCATTGCCCGATTGATAATCGTGCAGTTTTTGAAGGATAAAATTTTAATCATCAGCTAATGAAAAACAACACATCACTGATTTTTCGATATGTTGTGTAAAAAAGCCTAAATTTTTTAAGAAAAATATTAAAACACCCTCTATCTACAAACCATGAAAACCATAATAAACGAATACAATCAATGTTTTCAAATATAAAATCCCTATTTTTTAATATCATTATAACTCATCATTACAAGAACTTTTAATAACCTTTCATTTGATATTTTGATCTTTGAAATTGGCCCAGTTGTTCAAAAGTTATAAATTTTATGAAAAAAGTCATTTTTGAAAAAAATAAAAAATAAACGATTTGTTGGACTACCCTAACGTTGAATTAGTCACCCTAATGACAAAATGAAAAAAAAATATTTTGCGATAATCGCAAAACTATATCGTTTTGCAATGGAATGGCTCAATAATAGTAAATTTAGAGACTAAACCATTGTTTAATTATTTTATTGATTTAAACATTCTGACATTGTTACGATATCTGATGGTACCGAAGAGCGAATCTTACTGTAGCATTGAAACTTAGTGTTTTGACAACTTTAATCCCCTTTTGAATCATTTTCAGCTGAATTTGTTTCGATCCGTAACAGTTTTGTATAATCAATAGTCCGTATACGCCTTTGTTAACAGCTGAGTAAACTTCAAAACACTTTTTCTCAAAAAACCCAAGATGAAATATTTTAAAACCTTCGCAGATTTGATTGTTAGGATCAATACTAACTTCCTGTGAAGATAAAACTGAGGTACACGAATGTTGCAAAAAAGGGCCTTCAGACATAGCGTGCGGTGTAATCTGACGGAGCATTAGCCCCATAATATTTATCCAACTTTTCTTTTGTTTCCTTCGTCGTTTTGCCTCTCTAAAAATAATGTTTTATGAGAGAACGAAAATCATTTTTATCCATACTCAACATGATGCCAAACACGTCAACAACAATCAGCTGTCAAAACGAAACTAAAGACAGTATCGCACTGAAATTTGGCATGTCTACCTAAATATGAACGGACTACAAGGCACCATAACCTTTTTTTGTAGTAGCAGCGTATTCTGACGGTCAAAGAGGTTACTTTTCACCCCACCTAGTAGAAGAACAAGAAGTGGAAAATAGGCGTCTCTAAAGATAAGTGCAACAAACAGCGTACATATTCGATCGCTTTTGTACTTATACTTGTGCACCCAACCGGAAAATGTAAGATTCTAGTGCAGATTTGCATAAAACGTATGCAGAATTTGCAATGTTTCTGATTCCGATTTTGATGTTTAAAGAATTTTTCGAACAAAGTTTGTTTGCTTTGCTTCTAGAAAATCATCTCATGAAGGTTTTATAAAAAAATATGCATTCTGGAAAATCTTGCTTGTTGCATGACACATTTGCAGAAGATGAAATAAATCCAACCTTGCGTGTAGTTCTGAACTAATACTTGGGTATGCAGAAAGGACTTTCTCCGCCGGAAAAATTAAAAATAAATATTTATGCCAACCATGACCAACCATCTGGTAATGAAAACCAGGGCAAGATTGAGCTTCCAGTGACCTTAAATCCATTCAGACTAGAAGCCGAAATCGGAGGAAAAATATCGTAACTGCTTCAACGGAAAAAAAATGAAACCAGCAGGAAACGGCAAAGTGTAGATTATTTTTCTTCCCGTTATTTTTTTTTCTCTGCCTCTCCATTCTCGGTGATTTTCCTCGGGTAATCGTTTCTTCATTTTTCTTCCACGTCACGCCAACGCCAACTGAGTGACTGAAATTGGAAAGTTTCTTGGTTTTGAATCTACTGTGTTTTTTTTTTCTTTGCTTTTCACAGAGCGTCATAAAATTCGCCCAGCAACCGAGCGAGTGTGGTGTAATGGCCCGAGGATGATTTCGTTATTTTTCATTTTCCTTCGATTTTTTTTTTTCGGTGGATGTTTTCTTCAGCTCTATTCCCTGCAGAAAGTGCGAGCCGCCATGCTTCGTTGTTCGCTTTTTTGCTTCATTTCAAACGATTTGCATAAATGCTTTCAAATACTGCTTCCAGATGAGGGAAAATCAATTTTTCAAAACTTCAGAGGGAGCAAGTAAGACGTGCTGGATGGAAGTTTTTTCTCTTTTTTGGCGCATTTTCCTGATTTTTGGGTAGGCTGAGAGGAGAACATCTTATTTTCACTCATCATGCAAAGCTTGCTGAGTCTGAACACTGGGAGCTGGGATGGGATTGGGTTGATAGAGGGAAAAAGATGAAATGGTAATGAAAATGTGTTTGAAAAGAAAACAGAAGATATTGTGTGTCTGTTTTTTTGCAGATTGAAATGTAAAGAATTTAAGGTGTGGGTTATCTTCATGAAAGTAACACTGATCTGATAATCTTTTGCCGGCAAAGTTTGACGTAAAAGGGTAGCAGTACGACTAAATACCTCGTTCTTTGAGATACAGTAAGAGTCCAATGTTGGAAATTCCCGATTCTTGACTTTCTTGCTTCTAGAAAAAAAAATACTGAACCGGGTTTGAGGGTTTAAACTGCAGAGCACAAGCAAATTTCAAGTATGGAAGACGTTATGCCATGTTATTTTTCAGTGTAACTGCATTATCAATAATGTGAATAAGTAAATAATGCACGAAGTTAAGATTTTTGGCAACTACGTGAAATCTTTCATTGACAATGACTTCCAAAATTGGATCCACTTCTATACAAAAGAAGTTAGGTGTTGGTGCGAAGAACATAATTAAGGTGGTTTAGCTAGATGTAAATTTAATTTATACAGGTTTCAACTGAATTGACAACTACTTTAGATTATACTTACTTGAAATTAATTTGCCCGGGTTTTTTGTCCGGACCAGAAATAAAATCTACCACCTCCAACGCTGCTCGGTTGAGAATGTCTCACCATGTTCGAATTTTTTTTTTCTCGAATCCAGCAACCTTGATGGCAAGAAAGCCAGTTTTCAATGTGGCATAATCCAGTGACAACAAGTCAGAAAGGCCTAGCTCGAAATGTAGACGATGACTTTAAACGTCTGATGACTCCATAGCACACTCCATAATCTATCTACGCTGGTAGAGCTAACAGTTTTTTTTTTCAGATGATGTAGATGTTGTTGATATTTGATATTCGTGAGAAATTTACGTTTAAAATCATTGTTTACGTTTTGAGTTAGGTCCTTCTGACATGATGTATCACTTGTGCTATTTTTAGCAACAAAATTGTGGTTGGTGGTTGGTCGAACGTAAAAAATCATTTAAGAGTTCTCCAAGCAGCTTTTGAAGCGTATAACCAAATGGCAATACAACTACATTCTTGTACAACTCTGGAAGCTATTATTCAATGTTTGATCAACTCAGGTGTTTTATAAGAGCTTCCAATGGTTTGTTTTGATGCGTTTATTTCACGTTCTATATCGCTCTTGTCAATCAGTTTAACAAAGGTGCTATAAAAGTTCTCGTAGGTCTTATAAAGCATATAGGTAAACCAAACGTAAACAATCATTTAAGAGTGCTCCAACAGCTTTTAAAACTTTTAATCAAATGGCAATACAACTACATTTTTGTTCAACTCTGGAAGCTATTATTCAACGTTTGATCAACTCAGGTGTTTTATGAGAGCTCTCAATTGTTTGTTGGGCACCCTCAAGTATGACGAACGGCGTAGTGGAAGTGGACTCTATCGTGGGTATTGCCCACAATTCAGTAGCACACAGTTCAGCAGTGTTTTCAACGACGAACGACTCAGCACTCAGGATGTAATTGCTGCGTCTAGTAACGTCTCTCCCTCAACCTTCTCCAGTCATCCATTTTCTATCACCAGCGAAATGGTTATTTCATCCGGGAAGCAGCTTAAAACTTCAACGGGTTCCGGTCCAGATGGCGTACCGTCGTTATTTCTCAAACGCTGCCTGACTGCTCTCGCGACACCTCTAGCCAACGTTTTCAATCGCTCCTTGATGTCTGGGGTTTCCCAGCTTGCTGGAAAGAGTCTTTCGTGTTCCCAATCCACAAGAAAGGCTGCAAAAGGACTGTTTCAAACTACCGTCGAATAGCTTCGTTAAGTGCTACCTCCAAACTTTTTGAGTTGATTACACTCGAAAAATTGGTTCAAAGTTTTGCACACTGTATCTCGACGGATCAGCATGGCTTCTTGTCTAAGCGTTCCACGACGACCCATTTAGTTACGTTTACTTCGTTCATCATTCATGAAGTACAACGTGGCCATCAAGTAGATGCCATCTACCGCAGCATTTGACAAAATGAATCATGACATTGCGTTGGCTAAATACGACAGGATAGGTGTTCACGATGGCCTGCTTACTTGGCTCTACTCCTACCTGACTGGTCGAAACATGTCTGTCAAGATTGGAGACTATGTTTCTTCATCCTTCCCCTTGACATCCGGCGTTCTCCCAAAGTAGCCATATTGGGCCATTTCTGTTTCTGTTGTACATGAATGACGTCAATACCATCCTGAAATGCCATAAACTATCGTATGCGGACGACTTGAAACTCTACTTCTCGATAAAAGAACCTAGTGATGCCATTTTCTTGCAGAAACAATTGGAAGTCTACGCTGAGTGGTGTCGTATTAATCGCTTTTCACTGCATGTCTCGAAATGCTCTGTAGTTTCCTTTGGCCGCAAGCGTTCGCTTCTTTACCATGACTACACCCTGACGGGCATAATTTTGAAACGTGAATCGACTATCAAGGATCTGGGAATACTGATCGACTCCAAGCTCAGCTTCAAGGATCATGTTGCATACGTAGTATCCAAAGCTTCCTCACAACTCGGGTTCATATTCGTCTTCGCCAAAAAATTCAAAGATGTATACTGCCTAAAAGCATTATACTGTTCGTTAGTGCGACCTATTTTGGAGTATTCGACGGTCGTGTGGTCTCCATACTACCAAAATGAAACCATGCGTATCGAAGCTATTGAACGGAAGTTCATCCGGTATGCTTTAAGGCATTTTCGCTGGAATGACTCTAGAAATCTGCCTAGCTATGAAAGCCGTTGTAAGCGTATCAACTAAGAGCTTTTGGATGCGAGACGTAACGTAGCAATGGCAAGCTTCGTCGGTGATCTTCTTCAGGGAAACATTGACTGTTCTACACTGCTGAGTAGTATCGACATCAATACCCGCCGCCGTAATCTACGATCGCATGCGTTCCTGGACAACCGCCTCACACCAACCAACTACGGATGGAATGAGCCCATGCGGAGGATGACAGATGCTACAATGTTTTTGACTTCAATAGTTCCCGTTTTAGAAATAAGAGCAATTTCGAGAGTATTTTATGTCAATTTTTCTAGAATCCAGCACCGCTTCCACTAAACCAGCGCCCTCCCGTTGCGAATCCATCATCAGATCAAGTGGGTCCCGGCCACCGTTGAGTTCAGAATCGCCTCACTGCCGCTACGACCCAGCCGAGCCATGGCTCTACTGCCCGGGATTATCGTACGCCCGTGCTGTGTCAGGTGAGTCAGAATAAAATTCTCCACTCACAAACGACAAACTAGTGATCCTCGTGACTGAGGTGATCATAATCTTGCGCACCACCAAGACACTACCTGAACAGCTACGTCCAGTTATGTCCCTCGTGAAAAAAATATGGACCGTGAAGCCATCAATATAGTCAATTGGAACGCTTGCTCTCTCAAGAGCAAAATCATTGAGTTCGTTGATTTCCTCAATGAACATAGAATTGACATTGCCGTCCTCTCCGAAACACACCTAAAACACCTCCCCGATTTTTGGCTCGTAAGGCTAGACCGGACCAGCTCCTGCGGAGGAGAAACATTGGCTGTCGACTGCTACGGAGTTTCCAGCTGAAGATGATCCAAGCGGTATTTGTGGAAATCTCCACTCCTGTCGGCCCTATTACCATCATTGCGGCCTACTGTCCCAAGCAAGTCATCATCAGGGACGGGTCGGCAGTAGACCTGCGGAGAAACATCATCAAACGCGACGCCGTGAGAAGTACATCATCGCGGGCTACCTGAACGCTAAACATCAGGCTTGAGGCAACAGTCGACGCAACCAAAACGGCACAATCCTGAACGATGACCTGCAAGAGGCTCACTACAACATCCTGTGTCCGGACACTCCCACCCGGTTGAGTCGATCCGGAGCTCATGCCACCATCGACATCTTCATCAGCAACATTGGCGATTACATCTCTCAACCTGTCGCCTATGAGGAACTGAGCTCGGACCACTATCCGGTGGTGGTCGAAGTAGATTCCTCTGCCAATAGGTTTCAAGTTTCCCGGCAAAATTACCATCGTGTCAACTGGCAGCAGTAGCAGCGCTGTGTGTACACAGCAATCGACTACGACGTCCTAACGGAGTCGTTCGAAGAAGTCGATCGGTGTCTACAAACCATCGAAGAGGCGATATCCCGTGCCAGGGAGCAACACGTACCAGCATCCAGACAGGTGAGTCATACTCTGAACCTTGACAGCCTAACCAAAGATCTTATCAGGCTTCGTAACACCATTCGTAGGCAGTTCCAGTGTTCTGGGCTGCCCCACTTGAAAACTAATGTCAGGCCAGGATGGTGGAACTCAAAAATAACGATTTTGCCAACAAAATTCGCTCTCTCCCAGGTTGTGCAAAGTCATTTTGGAAGATGACCAAAATTTTGAAAAATAAGTCGAGACCGATCCCGCTGCTTTCCTCTGTTGACTATAACTTGGCCCCATCCATACTCATAACCCCAGTTGAAAATATCTATGCTTTTGGCTAACAATTTGTGATTTGACATAATCTTGAGCCTGCCGTACTTAAGGCAATGGCTAGAGTCGCTAACACCCCGGTAGTAGTGCATGATGATAGTAGAATATCGGCTGATGAGGTGATAGCAGCTGTTAGTAGCACTAAAAACATGAAGGCCGCGGGTATGGATGGTGTAGTCAACCTCGAGTTAAAAAACTTGAGTATTGACTTCTTCATCCACCTTACCGTTATCTTCAACAAATGTTTGGAGCTTGCCTATTTCCCTGCATGTTTGATAACAATACACAAGCCTGGAAAAGATCCTACCAGTGTCAAAATCTATCGTCCCATCAGCCTCTTGTCCTCCATCTCGAAGCTTTTCGAAAAGTTAATTCTCAACCGGTTGCTGGAGTTCTCCAATGAAAATAACATATTACTAAAGGAGCAATTCGGGTTTAGGAAAGGCCATTCAACGATCCACCAACTAACTAGAGTTACTAACATCGTCAGGCGGAACAAGTCCGTTTCAAAAACATCTGCTATGGCATTGTTGGACGTTGAGAAGGCGTTTGACAATGTCTGGCATGATGGCCTAGTGTACAAACTACATCGATATAACTTTCCGATCTACCTCGTGAAGATAACATCGCATTATACACCTGGCCACATCCTTACAATCGCAAGGGATAGGAAGGAAAATTATTCCAACATCTACTTATGAAGGTGCAGGGAACCCATACTACCTTCATAGATGCCACGGGAGGGAACATTTGTGTTAGTAGGAAATGGAATATATTTAGGAATCCCTATTCGGCAATATAAAGTAAAGGTTATGTGAAAATGTAAAAAATTTAAATTACTACAATAAAAAAGATCTCATCAAAATTATCTGCTATAAGCCTGTCTTTCCAGGTTTTCGAAGCTGTTTCATGCATTATGCTTGCCAATACTCTCCAGCAACCATTTTCTTTTCACACCGAAGCATTGAGACCTGCGCTACTGTATTGGAAGCAAACCGCAGGATTCACAGCAGAATGCGCAGACCTTTCAGTGTTTGGAGTACATCTGATCACCAGCACCATCATATAACGATTAGAAAACCCAACACCTCCGACGTAGGCATCGATCGCTTCACTATGCCACACATTGCTGATTCGGGAGCACACGCGAAGGAAATAAAACAAGTATGCAGATAGCGGCATCTCTTCTGATTCTTGCAAACACGATGAATCACGTTTCCTTCTCGATTCGATAACTTTCCAGAAAGCGAGAAAACCACCACAACCACACACGCATAACCGTCGGGGAGGCAGAGTGCCAGCGCTTATCAGCCAAATGCAACCGAAAACAATCAAAGCTAACGCACGCACAAAACAGAGAGCAAACTTAAAACAGAACCGTATCCGACGGGTTTCGAAACTCGAATCCAACACTCGTTTGCTCCGATAGAGGCGAAGGTTGGTGCACCGGCAGATCCGATCGCGGTTCGGTGCAAACTTGGATGGACGGTACACGGTCCAAGACACTCCACCACGGTTGCATCGGGAAATTACTTAGGATGCCACCAAGGAATCCCCAACGAGGACCTACACGAACTGCTTAAAAGCCATTACAATCTGGAGGAATCGGTGGTGGTTGTACAGCAAGAGTCTACGGAGAATAAACTAGCACGGGAAATTCTCGAGCGGACGACCAAACGGATCAGCGATCGCTTCGAGACCGGTCTACTGTAGAAAACAGACGATCCACGGTTCCCGGAAAGTTTCCATATGGCCGTCAGAAGAATGAAGCAGCTGGAGAGGCGTCTAGAGAGGAATCCGGAGCTACACAAAAACGTCTGCAAGCAGATCGACGAATCGGTGGTGTAGTGGTAAGTGTGATTACCTCTCACCCCAGCAGGCCTGGGTTCAATCCCAGTCGGCGCCGCTGGGATGTTCTGAGGCATAACATCTCTGATCACGCCTTCCTTCGGATGGGAAGTAAAGCCGTTGGTCCCCGGTTCATGAGTTGATGGGTCGATAGGTAGGGTCCAGGTGTGGGAGCTGCCTTCCTGGCACGTCGGTAGCATTGGTGCTCAGCACGGAAAACAAGATCGACGGAAAAAACAAACCAAAGGAAAAAAAAAAAAAAAAAGATCGACGAATATAAGGAGAAAGGCTATGCACACCAAGGATGAATAAGCTGGAACTTCTCCCAACGAGGTCTGTTATCTCCCACTCAGCGTAGTGCAAAACCCCAAAAAGCAGGTAATATACGTCTTGTGTGGGATGCGGCAGCGACGGTGCAAGGGGTTTCTCAGAATTCACAGTTGCTGAAAGGGCCCGACATGCTGGTTCCGCTGATCAAGGTTCTCTTCGGTTTTCGCGAATGGCGAATTGCGTTCGGTGGAGATTTGAAGGAGATGTTTTACCAAATGAAGATTCGCGCCCAAGACAAGCAAAAGCAGCGGTTCGTCTTTAGGAAATCTCCAGACTATTCGCCAAACATCTACGTTATGGACGTGGCGACATTTGGATCGACAAGCTCTCCTTGCTCGGCTTAGTTTGTCTAGAACCGCAACGCTGAAGAATTCGCCGCTCAGTATCCCGAAGCAGCTGCAGCCATCATACATCGCCACTACGTCGATGATTACTTCGACAGCGTCGACTCGGTGGAAAAGGCTGTGAAGTTGGCGCAGGAGGTGCGCTTTGTCCACCAGAAAGCAGGCTTCGAAATCCGGAACTGGGTTTCCAATGCCCCAGAAGTTCTCCAGGCTCTGGGAGAGCCAAAGCCGCCCGTTCCAGTACACTTCGGGCGCGACAAGGAGACATCTAAGGAAAGAGTTCTGGGAGTCATCTGGTATCCAGACATGGATGAGTTCGCATTCTCGACGATGCATCGTGAAGAGTTGAAGCCGTACCTGTACGAAAGAAAACGATCGACGAAAAGGCTTGTCGCTAGCTGCGTGATGGGATTTTTCGACCCGCTCGGGTTGCTATCGCCGTTCACCATACACGGCAAAATCATTATTCAGCATCTGTGGCGTTCGAACTGCGATTGGGACCACGAAATCGATGCCATTTCCTGGGAGTTGTGGGCTAAGGTGGCGCCGATAAAACGTCAATCGGCTCAATTCCGATCAACTCCGATATAAGCAATTCGTTGCATTCCAGGTCGGTGAGATTCAAGAGCTGAAGAAGGTAGCAGATTGGAGATGGATTCCGACCAAGCTGAACATCGCGGACGTGCTGACGAAGTGGGGACAAGGTCCGCCGTTGCAAAGTGAAGGAGAATGGTTTAACGGGCCAGCGTTCCTGTATCGGCCGCAAGAGCAGTGGCCAAAGCAAGAGATGATGATTGAAGAGACGGATGAGGAAGCAAGAGGTATAGTGCTGTTCCACGGGGTGATCGACGTCGCACCGATTTCTCACTGGACAAAACTGTTGCGGGGGTGACAGCCAGTGTAGTAAGCTTTATCGCCAACTGCCGACGAAAAAGAAGAGGAGAGCCGATAGTGACCACAAGGGCTACGGCGAAGCAGCGGCAGCTGATTGAAGCGACGGCAGCAAATTACGGGTCGGTGAAAGCATTACTCGGACAGGTAGAGCTCCAGCAGGCGGAAACAATTCTTTGGCGGCAGTCGACGGTCGACTTGCGAATGCCGAAGGGAGTTTTTTCGACAAAAGACATCCGATCATTCTGTCCCGATTTCACTACGTGACCCAGAAACTGATTCAGCACTATCACGAAGACTTCGGACACGCAAACTCGGAGTCCGTGTTCAATGAAATGAGACAGCGGTTCAAGATTCTGAGAATGCGTCCGGCGAAACAGAAGGTTGTTATCAATTGTGTCTGGTGCAAGGTTAACAAATGTCGTCCACGATCACCAAGGATGGCTCCACTTCCAGTTGAGCGAGTCACTCCTCATCTTCGGCCCTTCAGCTCCGTGGGCATTGATTACCTGGGTCCAGTAGAAGTTACGGTGGGACGGCGTAAGGAGAAGCGTTGGGTGGCAGTCTTCACTTGTTTGGCCATGCGGTCGGTGCACCTGGAGGTCGTGCATAGTCTCACAACAGAGTCGTGTCGAATGGCTATCGTTCGTTTCCGTAGCAAGTTCGGCAAGCCAAATATAATCTTCTCCGATAATGCTACGTGCTTCCAGGGAGCAAACAACGAGATGGTCAAGATGGAGAAAATTAACCGAGAGTGTGCCGAGATCGCAAGCAGTTCCACAACCACCTGGTACTTCATCCCACCTGGAACCCCACACATGGGAGGAATCTGGGACCGGATGGTTCGGTCGGTGAAAGAAGCAATGCGCGCTGGACGACGGGAGAAAGCTGACCGATGAGATCCTGGTGACAACACTTGCGGAAGCGGCCGATATGATAAACACACGCCCGCTGACGTACTTGCCGCAGGATTCGGACAAGACTGAAGCACTAACTCCGAACCATTTCTTACGGGGAACGGTGTCTGGTGCAGACTTGAAGGTGGACGGAACGGATACCGCAGAAGCGCTGCGAAACCTATACAAGCGCTCGCAGTTTCTTGTAGACTGAATGTGGGAAAGATGGAGCAAGGAGTACCTTCTGACGATCAACCGACGGTCGAAATGGTTCGACGATCAACAGCCGTTGAAGGAAGGTTACCTAGTGTTCGTAGTCGACGGGAAGAATCGGAAGGCATGGAGACGAGGTATCGTAGAGACGGTGATGAAGGGCTCGGATGGACGAGTTCGACAGGCGGACGTGAGGACCGCTGATGCAAAGGTGCAGAGACGAAGCGTGGTGAACCTAGCGGCGCTGGAGGTAAGGTAAATCCTAGAATGCCGGATGTTACGACCCGGGGTGTTGAGACGCCGCTTAAAAACCCTTAGTTAACGAGCATAGCTGCAGCATGACAGCTCGCGCGCTGGAGTGGTAGTTGTAGAAAGTACAAAACAATACAGATGATAGTGGAGATAGTACATAAGGAAAACAAAACAAAACAGATTGAAAAGGATAAGTTTGCCATTGCAATAAAAGTCGGTTGTTTACGGAGCAATTGGTAGCAGTTAATTCAACAGTAAAAGTGGTTTATTGAGTTCAATTTCACAATAAGCTAACAGGTAGTGCAACAAGAATCAGTCGGTTCAAATCGTGGTTCAAAGCTGTAAGTAGTGAGATTAATTCGTTTACTTACCTGATTGTGTTTCTCCCAGAAAACCCACCAAACAGATTACGGTTAGGGTAGCGGTACTCAAGTTCGCCAAATTGAGGGAAATTAGAAAACGGAGTCTAGTAGTAAAGGAAACCGCTTTGTTGTGAGTAATTTACTTAATTATTATTATGATTATTTGTTGATGATAAATAAATTACAGTTTAAGCGTTGCATCAAAAAAAGTTGCTGCTTTAAAAATTTGGTTTCCCTTCGGGAACAAGGGATGTTCACTAATCATGAACACTAAATGATCATTTTTCATTATTCATGACTAATTCGTGTTCATGATTAGTAAACATTTCCCGTAGCTTGTGCCACTTTTTCTCGAGTGAGTGAACTTAAATCCATCCGTGCACTTGTCTACAAGGTTGCAAATAATCATTTCAGCTAAAACAATGTTTTTTTTTTAAATTATGAAATATTTAGATGCCATGATCATATTTTGAATTGGTAAGATACAAGAAGAGGTTGCAAAGAATGTGTTTAACATATTAAACCTGTTTTTTTCACTTCATGAGAATCATAATCAGCGATTTTTCACACACTCACTCACTCACTCAGCGATCAGCAAATCGCTGATTGTGACTCATAGAAATGAAAATTTACAGGTCCTATGTTCAAAATGCATACTTTGCAACCAGGCTAGATAGTCACAATTAGCGATTTTACGACTCGCGAGCGCTCACTCTGAGTGAACGCTCAGGAATCATAAAATCGCTTATTGTAACACTCTGGTAGCGTAATTGATAGGTTTTATGAGTCAAACACTTGCTTTTTATCCGCTTCTTGTATCTAAGAAGTCCAAATTATCATTATAACATCGAATGATTTAAAAATTCAGAAAATCATTTTTTTATAGCAAGTGAGTGGAAGCAACCCTGTTTGCAACCTCCTCCTGTAAGTCACAAGTAAAACATATCATGATACCATCTTTTGGTTTTATTATTCCGAAAAACATTATTTTAGCTGAAATGAGTATTTGCCTTGCATGTCTATCGACATTACTGTGGAGTTGTCATCTTGTTCTCCAAGTGATTGATTTAGAATGTACTGCAACCAAATTGCTTAGACAAAATATTTCCCGACGCTCACGTAATTTGACACGTAATTTTTTTTGTGGTGAATTGAATATATTTTGCCATTTTATAAGCTATTTCAAGATGAAACACGGATTCACAACTAAATCACAGCTGTCTAATTCTTAAAACATCAAAACACAACTTCTAAGGATAATAGTCCTTAGTGCTATCCTACTTTTACAATCAACACTTATTCATCATATAAATATAAAAATATAATAATGTAATTGAAAGTTCATTCAAAGTTCAGCAGAAAAGTAGCACCACGGTAAATAATGATACACAACCCCCCGAATGATTCCACGGAGATTGGAAATATTCCTCCACAGCTGAACCATCCTTGTTGGGTTGAATTGAGATGCATTATCATGAGTGAAGTCCTCATCTGGATGTACTCGGAATGATGCTCCGACGAATGCTCAAACTCGAGATTCAGCTGAGCAACAGAGTCGGCAATCAATTCCATCTGTAATGGGAAAAGGTCAGTGTTTTGAATTTTGGCCGGATCCGATCAACTTCAAACTCACGATCTCCTCAATCGAATTTATCAGATGACACCAGAAATAGCACTCCACGAGGAAGACACTAACAGCGATAAAAATCGTTAGAGAGATCAATGTAATACCACTTTTGATGACCAGCAATGTAGCAATTGAAATGATCAGCATCGAACTATAGTAGATGATGGCGTAGAGTAAGCTGACAAGGTTCTGCACCAAATGTATGTTTCTAAAAAATAAATTAAAATCATGTATCGATCAATAATAAAACTAACTACCAAACCTCAACACTTCTACGTGCTGTTCCAATGTAGTTCCTAGGATCTGTTTCTGATACTTCCACCTCAGCACATGCGGTAGTGATTCTTGCGATGGTCCTGCCGCATTGTTGCGATCTTCTAAGATCTGAGCCTGCACTCGATTGTGGATCGTCTCGTAACCACGTGCTACAATCATCAGCTCACTTCTTAGTCTCAAGAGTAAAGGCAATACCGTTAAGGAGCAGTAGAAATATCTATTGCCCCAGATGATGATGAGCAAAAATACAAACGCCTCCTGCAGATAATGAACAACCACGGGTCCCAACACGTGAAATTGTTGCGGTATGCCGAAGAGGCGATTTCGAGCGGAGTTCGGAACCATAATCGTCAATTGGTCACAGCACATGCTAAGAAAAAGCACCAAAGTCACTTTTCCAGCAGCCCTAGTAGCGGCTCTCCGAACAGATTCATCGTAATCGGGATCACCGGAATGGCCAACCTTTCTATTACAGAAGACCTCTGATTCCCGAACGACTCCAAGGTAACGCTCCAGAGTGAATACTTTTAATGTGCTTGTTACCAAAGCCGCTGCAATCACAATGGACCCGCAAAGTTCTGTCAAATTGTCTTGATTGTGGATGCTGAAGCCGGCCTTTGCAAGCGACATGATAAACTGATAGAATCCCAACAGCCGATACAGGATTCGGCAATAACGCTTCCAGGGCTCAGAGCCAGGATTTGGATAAACTCCGGCACAGACCATGACCAGTTCCAAGCATCGGTTGCTGCCGTAGTTGAGATAGGGCTTCACCAAGCGACGCAGATTGCTCCAGCCGTTTTTGAGAATCGCTAGTAAATTCACCAAGAAGACCATCATGGCGAAAGTAAATTCTGTGACTGACGGGTGCCCATCCCGTTCAGTATGTTTCCAGAGGTTTTATACTGTGTGGGAATCGAGACACTTGGCAAATGCAAGGATATCTGTTGACAATCGAATTGCAGAGCGGAGACCGATGCTAAGGGAGGATATCAGTGTCGCATTGCGTTTGGCGCTAATAATATATTAGGGCCAACGGCTCTTATTATCGATGTCACTTCACGGTGAAAGGACAACTTATCACACACGGTGAAGTAATTCCCATTTGATTTACACGGCAATTATTTCACCGTGAGTGACACTTCGTTTTCACCGTGAAGTGACACCCGTAATAAGAGTCGTTTGCTATGGCTTGTACCCGAAAAAAATGCACCATTTTTATCCGTGTGCAACTTTTTTATCCGTGGGTAAAAATTAATGAGATTCTGGGTATAACTAGTTTGGAGTGAATTGTTTACATGAGCAAAATTTCATAACAATCGGTTCAGTGGTTATTGAGATGTCATCGAAACACGAAGAAAATCGCCGGAGAATTTTGCGCGCCGTCATGGAAAATCCGACAGACCATGACCAGTTCCAAGCATCGGTTGCTGCCGTAGTTGAGATAGGGCTTCACCAAGAGACGCAGATTGCTCCAGCCGTTTTTGAGATTCGCAAGTAAATTCCCCAAGAAGACCATCATGGCGAAAATGAATTCTGTGACTGACGGGTGCCGGGGCCTCCCTTAGCTCAGTCGGTAAAGGCGCAGCTGCAAAGCAAGACCATGCTGGAGGTGGCTGGGTTCAATTCCCGGTCCGGTCTAGGAATTTTTCGGGTTGGAAAATTTCTCGACTTCCCTGGGCATAGAAGTATGATTGGACTTGCCACACAATTATACCAATGCAAAAATGGTACAGGCATCGAAAGCTCTCAATTAATAACTGTGGAAGTGCATCTATGTAGAACACTAAGTTGAGAGCACGCAATAAGCTAATATGCGATATGCAATAAGCTTGAAATGCGAAGAAGAAGAAGAAGAAGAAGAAGAAGAAGAAGAAGACTGACGGGTGCCCATCCCGTTCAGTATGTTTCCAGTGGTTTTATACTGTGTGGGAATCGAGACACTTGGCAAATGCAAGGATATCTGTTGACAATCGAATTGCAGAGCGGAGACCGATGCTTAGGGAGGATATCGGTGTCGCATTGCGTTTGCCGCTAATAATATATTAGGGAAAACGGCTCTTATTAACGATGTCACTCCACGGTGAAAGGACAACTTATCACTCACGGTGAAGTAATTCCCATTTGATTTACACTGCAATTATTTCACCGTGAGTGACACTTCGTTTTCACCGTGAAATGATACCCGTAAAAAGAGCCGTTTACTATATTGATCCGTTGTACAAAGTATTGGTTACAGAGGAGCATTCGATTGTTCTGCATAGATTTTAATTTCGTAAATTTCTGATGGATTTTCTTGAAAATTCAATTTCTTATATTGGTCGGTTAGTAACAAACCAGATTTAAATGAGCAGATTAAGCAAGAATGGTGAAAACTACATTTAGAAGCAATTAGTGCATCACATTGATTAATTGAATTTCGAAATGGCTTGTACAGCTTGGCGCAGCTTCTCTTGAAGATGGCTGGAGGGACATCCGTTCAGCCATAGGTAATACTGCTGCAGCGGCACTAGGTACTGCAATCCCGGACCGAAGAAATGACTGGTTTGACGGCGAATGCAAACTGTTAAGGCCCACGCACATTAGATCCGGATCGGACGCGTTGCGGCAAAGTGACAGCTAAATCTATTGTCTAACTGTCAAATTTACGTCAACGCAACGCAAACGGATCTAATGTGGGTGGCCCATTAGTATAGGAGAAGAATGCTGCACGGGCGAGAATGCTGCAACACCGCACGAGATTGAATGTGGAGCGATACAGCCAAGCACGGAACAGACAAAACTCGGTTTTCCGAAGGAAGAGGCGTCAGCAGGAAGACCGGGATCGCGAGACGATGGAAAATCTGTACCTCGTAAACGACACACGGAAGTTCTATGAGAAGCTAAATAGTTCACGCAAAAGCTACGTGCCGCAAGCCGATTTGTGCAAGGACTTGGACGGTAACCTTCTCACGAACGAGTGTGAGGTGATTGAGAGGTGGAAGCAGTACTATGACGAGCACCTCAACGGTGAAGCAGCAGAAAACGAAGGTGGCACGGCAACAGACCTTGGAGCACGCGCAGAAGACGACAGGCTACCGGCCCCTGATCTTCAAGAAGTTGAGGAGGAGATCGGTCGGCTGAAGAACAACAAAGCAACTGCGCTGCACTGGGTAATTGCCAAGATTTGGGAGGAGGAGATATTACCGGAGGAGTGGATAGAAGGTATGCCCAATCTACAAAAAGGGCGACAAGTTGGATTGCTGCAACTACCGCGCGATCACACTGCTGAGCGCCGCCTACAAGGTACTCTTCCAAATTCTATGCCGCCCTCTGTCACCATATGCAAGAGAGTCCGATGGGCAATACCAGGCGGGATTCATGGGTGCCCGCGCTACCACGGACCAACTTTTCGCGATTCGGCAGGTTCTGCAGAAATGCCGCGAATACAACGTGCCCACACATCATTTGTTCGTCGATTTTGAAATCCGCTTACGACACAATCGATCGAGATCAGCTATGGCAGATTATGCACGAGTACGGATTTTCGGACAAACTGACGCGATTGGTCAAGGCAACGATGGATCGAGTGATGTGCGTTGTTCGAGTATCGGGAACACTCTCGAGTCCCTTTGAATCTCGAAGGGGGTTACGGCAAGGTGATGGACTTTCGTGTCTGCTGTTCAACATCGCGTTAGAAGATGTGATCAGAAGAGCTGGGATAGACACGAGTGGCACGATATTCAGGAAGTCCATCCAGCTCCTTGGCTTCGCCTATGACATTGACATTATGGCCCGGAACTTTGAGATGATGGCGGAAACGTACATCAGACTGAAGGCTGAAGCTAGACGGATTGGACTTGCCATCAACGCATCAAAGACAAAATATATGAAAGCAAGAGGTTCTAGGGAAGACAATGTTAGCCTCCCACCCCGAGTTCAGATTGACGGTGACGAAATCGAGGTGGTCGATGAGTTCGTGTATTAGGGCTCACTGGAGACCGCCGAAAATGATACCAGCAGAGAAATTCAAAGATGCATTATGGCAGGGAATCGTTCCTACTTTGGACTCCGGAGGACGCTCCGGTCGAATAAAATTCGCTGCCGCACGAAGTTGACTGTCTACAAGACACTGATTAGACCGGTGGTCCTCTACGGCCACGAGACCTGGACTATGCTCGTGGAGGACCAACGCGCCCTTGGTGTTTTCGAACGGAAGGTGTTGCGTACCATCTACGGTGGAGTGCAGATGGATGACGGAACGTGGAGGAGGCGAATGAACCACGAATTGCACCAGCTGCTGGGAGAACCATCCATCGTCCACATTGCAAAAATTGGGTGACTACGGTGGGCTGGGCACGTCGTTAGAATGCCGCACGACGACCCAGTGAAAATGGTTCTAGAAAGCGACCCAACAGGAACAAGAAGAAGAGGCGCGCAGCGGGCAAGGTGGATCGACCAAGTAGAAGGTGACCTGCGGACCCTTCGCAGACTACGAGGCTGGCGAACTGTGGCCATGGATCGAGTAGAGTGGAGACGACTTCTTCGGACAGCAGAGGACAACAAGGCCTTAGCCTGATTGGTAAGGTAAGTACGAACGGCTGTATGACAACGGACAGTTAGACAACTCACCTCACGCACAATGTAATCTTTTACATTTCTTTTATGTCTTTCTCACTCACCAGTTTGGTATGACAGTGATGATGTTCAAATCGAAAGCTTTCCGACTAGTGTTTGAATTTAATTTATTTGCTATTTACAACCAAAAAATGTAACGTACGCTTGGCATACCTGTTACAACTACTAGATCATTCGTGATTTTTCATCCTAGTTCAAGTAGTTAGCTAGGTTCTTGTGCTCAAGTAGGTAGGTTATCAAATTTTTAAATTCAAACGGGAAAAAGACCTTATAAGGTATCCTGTAAATTTGTGCTAAACTCAATCATCACATTAGAATAACCAATTAACTAGAACAAAATTGAAGAGTCAAAAGCTAACCAATAGAAATGTTAAACCAAATGTTGAAAAAAAAAAAAAAAAAACAGAAAATAAACTTAAATTTTACTCGAAGACAACACATCAAGAAGACTGGCAACTCTTCCATTTTCTCATACGAACGCTATGAGACAGGTACAATCGCGTCATCTGCCGCTCAAAGGCAAATGCTTCGAACGAATTTGACAGCAAAGATTACAGAAGACAGGTTTCTGTATTTGCTCATTTTTCTGTGCGTTGCTTCCACCTTCACTCAAGCGCAGCGCTATTGTATCTATCGCTTGGATTCTGGCAAAGTTGCCAGTCTTCTTGATATGATGTCTTTGTTTTACTGCTACTATGTTTCGACCGCACTACCCTCTGTTAACAATCAACAGAACTAAGTGTATGTGTTGGCACAGCACTAGACGCAGAGTTGCATTCACGGTTCTATTAGCAATCGGTTTATTGAAACTGATTAGCTCTAATCAAGGTTGCAAAGACTCATTTCAGCTAAAATAATGTTTTTCGGAATAATAAAACCAAAAGATGGTATGATGGCATATTTTACTTGTAACTTACAAGAAGAGGTTACAAAGTATGCGTTGGAAACATAAAACCTGTAAATGTTGCTTTCTATGAGTCACAATCAGCGATTTGCTGATCGCTGAGTGAGTGAGTGAGTGAGTGCGTGAGTTTGTGAAAAATCGCTGATTGTGACTCTCATTAAGTGAAATAAACAGGTTTAATATGTCAAACACATTCTTTGCAACCTCTTCTTGTATCCTACCAATTCAAAATTTGATCATGGCATCTAATTATTTCATAATTTAGAAAAACATTGTTTTAGCTGAAATGAGTCTTTACAACCTTGGCTCTAATGTTATTTTTCGAATGTGTATTCCCAATTCAGTGACGCTACTATAAAATTCTACACCTGCTTAGCCTGTCATCCATCATTGCACTCTTTCCTAGTCACTTTACCTAGAATTATTTGGTTTTAAGATCTTAGTATGAAGCTAGGCAGTAAGGTTTTAGATTTACTCACAGATTGTAGCGTAGCAGTAAGTTTTAGTTTTAATTCAAAAGTGTATCCAATAGTATAAACTATGCATGAATGATTAACCTAGAAAGTGTAATTTTTATGTTATTTTGTTATTGTAGTAGATTTGGGCGAAAAAATAAAATAATGAAATAATTATTAAAAAATAATGTAATAATATTTCTCAGTGTATGCTCTGTAACCCGCTCTATAACGAACGCACTGTTTTCATGCTGACAGTATAGAAACGCTATCGTTTACCGGAAAAAGTAGTCGTAACGTATTTATTTATTCATATCTTTTTGTTAGTATTACAAGTTAAGTGATACAGGTTAACCTTTTTAATCCTTCAATTCCTATTAATTTTACATCAATGATGTTTATTTTTGTGTTTCGTGTAGAATTATTTGTGCTTTTATATAATAATTGAATATCGTTTAATTTGATAACCTACTTAACATAATATTTGATAACCTAGTTTACCAGCGCTCTAATGAGCGTGTGCTCAGAGTATGTAGCACCCTCGATGAAATTATCGATCGAGTCTTCGTTGCGCTCCTGAATCGTCTTGCACCCTGCGGTGCGATGCAGCTCGCTTATCCTCGTGTCGAACGGGGCATCCAGGATAGACCTCAGCAGCCGGTTTTGGACCACTTGCAGCTTCTTCTTGTGGGTCTCAGCACACGTACCCCACACCGGCATAGCATAATTGACTACCGGAGCGATAATCACATTGTATACTGGCAATTTGTTCCGTTGCGACAGCCGGGATCGTCGGGATATCAACGGGTACAACGATTTCAGTAGCCCAATACACCTGTTTTTAAGCTTGTCGGTATGGGCACGATAGAGTCGCTTGTCGTCGATGGTAACACCAAGGTAGTTGACTTCACTCGGATGAAGCAGTCCACGGAGGTAGTAGATTAGGTGATGGTCGATGTCGAAAGAGGATGGCTTGACTCTTGGTTTCGTTCACTTTGATTTTCCAGCTGGTCAGGCACGAGACGTACGCCGTTACACCTTGTTGAAGCCGTCACCGGTAGTGCATGGGAGTCCGACCGTTGGCCATGATGGCACTGTCATCTGCGTACAGCGCCAGGCTGCAGCCAGCAGGGAGTTGTGGAACATCGGAGGTGTAAATGTTATATAGGATGGGGCCGATGAGGCTGCCTCAATTGAGGCACACCCGCTGGAACTCCGTGGAGCTCTGAGGTGGCACCTGAAAGATGTACTCGAAACGTTCGATTTCTCAAATAGTTTCTTACCATTCTCGTGAGGTATTTTGGGAAGTTCGCCTGCACCATCTTACGGACAAGTCCATCGTTGTCGAAGGCCTTTTCCACATCCAGGAGTACCATGGCTGTGTTGTTAGAGAGTGACTTGTTCCGCTGAATGGTGTTCTCCACTCGGACTAGTTGATGGACGGTATGATGCCCCTTCCGAAAGCCGAGTTGCTCCGGTATGATGACGTGGTGTTCCTTGACGTGTTCCATCAGATGCTGGAGAATAAGCCGTTCGAATATTTTGCTGCGTGATGGGCCTGTAGCTTGACGGAACAGTTGGATCCTTTCCAGGTTTAGGAATAGGGATGACTTTCTCTGTCTTCCATCTGGTCGGGATCGGATTAAGTCGATTAAACATTACACCCAGGAATCGGAATGCTTTGTTGAAGAGCTTCTTCAGAACCAGATTGAAGATAGCGTCGTTGCCGGGGGCCTTCATATTCTTGCCGCGCATCACTGCTGCACGTACATCATTTTCGGTCACTTGACCGACGAACTGAGCATCGTCGACTAGCTCGTCAAGATGGTTGATTGTTTGTTGCACTGTATCTTCGTGGGGACTCACCATGCCTGCACCGATGTTGTGTGCTTCGATGAGTTTGTTGGCCTTCTCCGATGGGGACACCGATATACCTCTGGCGACGTCTTTCAGTGGAGGAACTACTGTTGGCCTTTTTTTCATGATTTTTGCCACCTTCCAGAACGGCCTCTAGTAGTCGCTCAGTTGTTCGATGCTGTTGGAGAACTGCTGGTTCCTGATCAACATCATTCGATCCCTAATCAGGCAGTTGAGGAGAGAGACTTGTTGTTTTTTCAGAAGGCATCTGGTTCGCTGGAAAATTCTTCTGACTGTGTTTCGTTGCTGGATAAGCTGCCGGGTGTAGGTATCAATCATGGTGAATTGTCGCCTAACTGGTACCCAGCGGATGCTAGCTTCTTCTGCAGTGTGCACGATTTCCTCGAATACTTCCAGTTTGTTGTCGATGGCTTCGATGGATGGCAGATCCATATTTTCGGGAAGTCGTGAGTCCACCAGGCGTCTGATAACCACCCAGTTGGTCCGATGGTAGTCTCGTCTCATCGTCACCGGCGCTGTTGTTGGGTTGAAATTTAGTTCACACAATACCGGGTAGTGGTCAGAGCTCAGTTCGTGGCAGGTGACTGGTTTCGAGAGTGCCAAGTCGGACAGTAACACGTCGAGAGTGGATGTTATTCCAGCTGGGGAGAGGAACGTTGGTTCGTCCGGAAAGTGGATGGTACACGTACCTGAGCTGAGGTGGTCTGCCAGGAGGTGAAAAGGTGTTGGTGAGCTTTTGGAGATCTTCCGCGAAGAGTTTGGATGTGCCATTACTGTCTACACATTGCCGAGGTATGTAGACGGCAAACAGCGTGATGTGTCCATGAAGAGCATGTATTTTAACGCCGATTGCTTCAATGATGCTTGTTTTCGGATGTGGTAGGATGTCATAGCGAATGCCATGCTTGATGATGACAGCCACACCGCCACCACGTGAGTTGGGGCGATCAAGCCGGATAATGATGTGAGCTGGGAGTGGGAAATTTGTTGCTGGGTTAAGCTGGGTTTCGGTGATAGCTCCCACGTCGATGCTTTGTTGGCCAAGGAAGTTGCTCAACTCGCGAGCGTTCCAATTGGCAATTCAGATGCTGTGGGGCTCAGTTGACCCCATATTGGCAGATCATGTATCCTAGGACCTTGACCTGGTCCGAACGGGTTTTGCACTGCTTCAAACGATTGGTTTGTCGTGCGTGTAATATTCATACCCGCTTTAGATGTTTTTGAACCTGGTTGAAATCCTCTGCAGAGGTGCAGTTGATTTTGGTACCAAATCGGGTGATTTTGTACTTCGGCGTTACGTTGCACGAGCGCATTTTTTCGACTAGGGTTGCGAAATCGATGTTCTTAACCACCAGGGGTGGTTGCTTTCCCTTTCCGGGGGCATTTACCGAAGTTGAAACCACCGGGGTCGTCTGACTTTTGGTAGTCTGGGATTGATGCTCCAGCGTGATGAATGAGTTGTTATTCAACAACTGTTGCTGCAACTTGTCGTTGTCTACGGCATTTTGAATTTCGGTTTTCTTCTGCTTGGACTTGCTGCTCGTGTGGAAACCAGCCGCGTCGAGCGGCGTCTCATCTATGTCCATCACCTTCCGATGCGCGCAAAGTTTTCAGAGCAGGCGAAAAACACGTCCGAACGTGCCGCTTGAATGACTGAGACTGACCTTACCGGAAAAAAGGCTACCAACAGAGATGCCAGATTTTTTTCTATGCAATTCCGTAGACTTATTCAAATTTACGGATTTCTACGGATTTTTTTTAGTCGATGGTGATATTTTTTTTAGTTCTAAGGTGATATTTTACGTTAAGTGATAAATCGATTAAACAACTTTTGAAAAACTACTAGCGACAGCCCTCTGGGGTTGTACGCAATGGTGACGTCGGACTACGTGGTCTTATATAATAAATGTTATTTGTTAACTGCAGCAGGATTTGTGTTTTGTGTAGAAATAGGAATTTGAGCGGGGTTCTCTCTGTTTATACTCTTTAGTATGACTATGATTGCCCTTAAAAGAAGCTTTTGATATGAATTTTAGTTGGGACATGTTCAGAAATTTAACTCTTTTGGAAAATCTTGGTGGCCCTGAAAAAGGCCGAAGGTAGTACAGACATGAATACCATGATACTGTTGCACCTGTAGTTTTTGGCATACTTTCACTAATTGCTTCCCGGTGATCCTTGTTCAGCCATAGCAAGATGTGCGCGTGAGGACTTCCACGGTGCTGAAATTCAATCGTGTCAACCAGCTTGTTGAAGTACACACAGCACGTGACTGGACGTTGATCAGAGTTGCTCTTTGTAGTGCAGTCAATTCCTGGATAGGATCTGTTAAGTCATTGCCATTGTGTCCTTCTGACAATCGATGTAGGAGATTCAACAAATGGGGTCACATCATCTCTGCACTGAGTGTGAGGAACATCGTAGACTTTCCCAATTGTCACATCATGGTGAACATATTTCTCTTCCTTTGTTGCCAATACTGTACTGAATTAGGTATTGATTTGAGGAAGGATAAGTTTCGCTCAATGCACTGCTCCATAAATAAGGCGGTTCTCAAGGTTGACACATGTAATGTTTGCGGTCCCCGTGCACTTAAAAGTGCATTGCAAGCTTCGGAAACTCTAAGGCGAAGAACTTTCATTTCCATATACAACAAATGTTGTATATGACGAGTTTCACTGGATGCCATCATGCAATATGTCACCCAAACCCCTGGCTTGAATTTCCGTAGATGGCCGAAACATATGGCAGGAAAAGCTATCTCTTCGCCGTGCTCGTCATATATTAATGACAGAGGAATCCTGTTTTGCGCGGGAGTGATCTCCAGGCATTTGTCCTCATTCCAAAGGAGCGTTTTCTGTTGCCCAAGCAGCAATTCTGTCTCATTATCCAAGACAATGGTTTCCTGCTCAATTTGAAGATCCACTGCAGGGGTTTCAAGACAATCTATGGCGATCTGATCAATTGTGATCCCGTAGCGGCGGCACAGTGGTGTCATAATCTAATAAGAAAGCCACGCTTTAACCGTAGTTTCCTTTATAAAGCCGGACAAGTATGACGGCTTATGGATTACGTGCTTTTTGATGAACACGTTGAAGGCCTGATCATCATCGAGCTGACGGGGAAGAGAGCGTCGTCTCCCTTACACAACGCAAACGGTAGAACAACATTTGAGCAAAAAGAAAATTATTAAACTACTATCATATGACATATGCGATTTCGTTTTTTTTTTTTTTTTTTTTTTTTTTTTTTTTTTTTTTTAAATTTTATTTTTAACCTAGGTGCTCCAGTTACTACAGTAACTTACCAGCCTTAATTGTTATGATCTATATCTAAGTGTTTTTACATTGTTCCTGTCTTGGCAATTCAGTATTTTAAACAGGTTTTTTTAAACCTGCATGTCAGTATAACAATTGATAGCTTAAAACTAAATAACTAAAACTAAATCTTATCTAAGTATAAAGGGAATTAATCGTTGAAATTGAGGATTGTAACGATTTTTGCCGGAAATTATTAATTATTTTGTTGGACATTTGTGCTAAAGTCTCAACATTCGAAATTCTATGTACTTCGGTAGTACTGTACCAGGGAGGCAACTTCAAAATCATCTTCAGAATTTTGTTCTGAATCCTTTGAAGTGCTTTTTTCCTGGTAGTGCAACAACTAGACCATATTGGCACAGCGTAAAGCATGGCCGGTCTAAAAACTTGTTTAAATATTAGAAGTTTATTTGTCAGGCAAAGTTTGGATTTCCTGTTTATAAGAGGATACAAACATTTTATATATTTGTTACATTTGGCTTGAATGCCCTCAATGTGATCTTTAAAAGTTAATTTTTGGTCAAGTATTAATCCAAGATATTTCACTTGGTTTGACCAGGAAATTGGAACTCCGTTCATAGTGACTATGTGACTACTACTAAGTTTCAAAAAGGAAGCCCTGGGCTTATGTGGAAATATTATAAGTTGAGTTTTGGAAGCGTTGGGAGAAATCTTCCATTTTTGTAAATAAGAAGAGAAAATATCTAAACTTTTCTGAAGTCTGCTGCAAATAACACGAAGACTTCTTCCTTTAGCGGAAATGCCTGTGTCATCAGCGAACAAAGATTTGTGGCAACCCTGAGGCAAATCAGGGAGGTCCGAAGTGAAAATGTTATACAATATAGGCCCAAGAATGCTACCCTGAGGAACTCCTGCTCTAACAGGTAGTCGATTAGATTTGGAATTTTGATAATTTACCTGCAGAGTTCTGTCAGTTAAATAATTTTGAACTAATTTCATAATGTAAAGTGGAAAATTAAACTTTTTCAATTTAGCAATCAAACCTTCATGCCAAACACTGTCGAATGCTTTTTCTATGTCTAGAAGAGCAACTCCAGTTGAGCAGCCTTCAGATTTGTTTGAACGAATTAAATTGGTAACTCTCAAGAGTTGATGAGTAGTTGAATGCCCATGGCGAAATCCAAACTGCTCATCTGCAAAAATTGAGTTCGTATTGATGTGAAGCATCATTCTATTCAAAATTATTTTCTCAAAAAGTTTACTTATTGAAGAAAGCAAACTTATTGGACGGTAGCTAGAAGCTTCAGCTGGATTTTTATCCGGCTTCAAAATTGGAACAACTTTTGCATTTTTCCATTTATCAGGAAAGTATGCCAAATGGAAACATCTGTTAAATAATTTTACCAGGAAAGACAAGGTACTCTCTGGGAGTTTTTTGATGAGGATATAGAAAATTCCATCATCACCTGGAGCTTTCATATTTTGAAATTTTTTAGTTATAGACCTTACTTCGTCCAAATCAGTCCCCCAGGAATCATCAAAAATATTTTCCCGAGAGAAAATATTCCGAAAATCCCGAGCAACCTGATTCTCAATAGGACTAGTAAGACCCAAACTGAAATTATGGGAACTCTCGAATTGCTTAGCAAGTTTCTGAGCTTTTTCCAAATTTGTGATCAAAATTTTACCACCTTCTTTAAGCGCTGGAATTGGCTTTTGAGGTTTTTTCAAAAAATTTGTGAGTTTCCAAAAGGGTTTGGAACTCGGGTCTTATTTAGAAACATTATTTTCAAAAGTTTTGTTCCTCAGGGCAGATAATCGCTTTTTAATTTGTTTTTGCAAATCCCGTCAGATAACTTTCATGGCAGGATCGCGTGTTCTTTGATATTGTCTCCTACGGACATTTTTAAGACGGATCAAGAGCTGAAGATCATCGTCTATTATAATTGAATCGAATTTAACCTCGCATTTTGGTACTGAGGCAGCTCTTGCTTCAACTATAGAAGTAGTCAGAGATTCAAGAGCATAATTAATTTCATCTTTGGTTTGCAAAGGAATGTTTGGATCGAAGTTATATTCCATAAATGTTCGATATTGCTCCCAATCAGCCCTATGGTAATTGAAAGTAAAGCTGTTGGGATTAGAAATTATTTCTTGGGATATTTCAAAAGTTACTGGAAGGTGATCAGAACCGAAGTCAGCAAGGGTAACCAATTGGCTACAAAGATGACATGAATCAGTTAAGACCAAATCAATAGTTGAGGGATTTCTTGCAGAAGAAAAGCATGTTGGGCTGTTTGGATATTGAATAGTGTAATAACCTGCAGAACAATCATCAAACAGAATATTACCATTGGAATTGCTTTGAGCATTATTCCATGAGCGGTGTTTTGCATTAAAATCACCAATAATGAAGAATTTAGACCTATGACGGGTAAGTTTCTGAAGGTCACCCTTGAGAAAATTCTTTTGCTGGCCTACGCATTGGAATGGCAAATAGGCAGCTATAAACGTAAGTTGTCCAAATTTTGTTTCAACAGAAACTCCCAAAGTTTCAAAAACTTTGGTTTCAAATGAAGAAAGAATTTTATGTTTGATTCGTCTATGAATAATGATGGCAACGCCACCACAGGGTCCATCAAGACGATCATTTCTATAAATCAAGTAATTTGCGTCCTTCTTAACCTTATGGTCAGGTTTAAGGAACGTTTCAGTTATAACGGCAATATGCACGTTATGAACTCTCAAAAAATTAAATAGCTCGTCTTCATTATCTTTAAGAGATCGAGCGTTCCAATTTAAAATGTTTAATGCTTTAAAATCCATTACTGAATTTTAAAGTCATGACAATATTATTAGCAAATTTTACTCCAGTTTGAATAGCATCAAACATGGAGTTAGATTTAAGCATATCAGAAATCATGTCAATTAATGAATTCTGTAAAAATTCCATTTTAGGGGCAGTAATGCTTCCTAAGTCAAAATTGTCAAAATTTCCGTTAGAACGGCGGTTAGTATTTTGATTTCTACCCGCTGCAATAGCAGCATAGGTAGCTCCATTAACTCGCTGAACATTGTTAGCAGCGAGGGGAGTAGGTACAGATGAAACATTTGAAGCAGGGGTGATATTTGTACCTACGGGTACGAATGTAGAATTTGTTCCTCGCTGACCGTTGTTAACAGCAGAGGAATTTGTGCCTGGTCGGAAACGTGGAGCGTTTCCTACCTGTCGGTTAGAACGAGATTGTAGGATCGCTTTGCGAGTCTTCAATCCCAAAAATTGGATTTGTGGTTTTCACCACAATTTGAACATTTAAATTTCTTAGGATCTTCCTTCACAGGACAGTCGTCCTTTGCGTGAGAGGAATCACCACAATTCATGCATTTAGCTGGCATGTAGCAATTTTTAGTTCCGTGACCCCATCCCTGGCACTTACGGCACTGAGTGAGGTTTTGGAAATTTCCTCCAGTCTTCCTGAAGTGTTCCCACTTCACTCGGACATGGAGCATAAGGCTAGCTTTTTCTAAGGCCTTAAGGTTGTTTAGTTCACTAGACTTGAAGTGAACTAAATCAAAATCATTAGAAATCCCGTTGCGCGAATCGCCAGGACGGGATTTCATTTTCATTTTGATTACTTGGAGTGGCACAACTCCAAGTAATTTTGCCAGTTCATCTTTGATCTGATCCAGGGATTCACCACTGGGCAGTCCTTTCATGACAACCTTGAACACACGTTCAGTTTTGGTGTCGTAAGTAAAAAATTTGTGCTTCTTCTCAGTAAGATACTTGAGAAGACATTTAAATCCGTCCAAGGTTTCAGCCAATACACGGCATTCACCCCGACGTCCAATTTGTAGTGAAAACTTAACTTTCACGAAATTCAAAAGTTCCATGCGAAGAGCATGGAAATCGGTAGTGGTTATCACAATAGGCGGAATCTTTTCTTTCTTGGCATTAAGCCGGGAAAGTTTACTAGAATTTTTCTTGGATGATGGATCATTCTCATCATCCGTGAGCAAATCAAATTGATTACTCAAATTAATTTCATCAGAAGGGGGGTCAAGAGTTTGCCCCTTTCTTTTGCGTTTAGGCGCCATGGCGGCAGTAAATTTTTATCCAAATCGACTTCCAAGCAGATTACTATAAGAATCTGAAGGATCGAAGAGGAATTTTCCAAATCGATATCCAAGAAGGATTACCTCGGGTAGGGTCCAAACAAGGATCGAAGAGGAATAAGAGGAGTTGAACAAGGTAGAAAATTTTTACAGGTTGAGCACTGAAAAGTGCTGTTTAAATTTGTTGTAGCTTTAGGTAGTAGTAACACTTCCTTAAGCAAAAAGCAAATAGATCCGCACGACAAGAGAGCACGATGCGGACTGATATGCGATTTCGTTCTTATTCCTCAATTTGGTGTTAATTAAACCATTTCTGATCAAAAATATTATTACTAGGACATCGTTGCTTGCTATTTTCAGAATTCAGACAAGCACATCAGCAGCAGCTCTTATTATGAGAAAAACTAAAATACATACATTCGTGACGGCCTTCGGCGACAGTGTCGTATGATATTTTAGTTTGGTACTGTAATTTTAAAGCATGTTTTACAAGTGTCGGAAGCAAAGGCAGTCGATTATCACAGGAAATGTGTCGACTACGGTGACCGCTTACAAGGCTGGTCTCGACACAACTTTTATTCGCCTTCACACCGCACCGTCGAAATTTTTCTCTTCAAGCAAAGATTGACACTATATTATGGGAACTTTCGGCGGAGTGAAGAGATAGTATGCAGGCCGCCATATTTCACGCATAATCCGACGTTTGCTTACGGAATATTTCATAAAAGGGAAGAGCTACACAGTCGCCGTCAACGCCAATTCTATCAAAAAGCGGATAAGTGTGCAAGAAAACGGTTGACAAGTTGCAGGGTTGTATTTTACTTTTTTTTAAGGGAAAGAAGCCCCTTCAGAATCAGATTATACTCTAGATTGAAAAATTCGATTCTGAAAGGAGACTTATACTGAAGAAAAATCCGTAGAAACTGTACTGAATTCCGTAAAATAAATTAAAATTTGTAAAATCCGTAGATCTACGGAGATTTCCGTAGATCTGGCATCTCTGATGCCAAGCGCTCTGCCGAACGTACCGATCAAGGACAATTAAAGTATGCCTATCAAGGTGTTTGGCCACCCTGAGTGTTATGACTTTTGTAATTTTGTTTACATTCTAAATTTCTCTGATGGATCATGGTAGACATTCACCTACATTCTCATTAGATAGTTAGCGGGTCGGGAGGTGGAAGAGGAACTGCAAACCATCAAACCAACACGGTGTTCAAGTATAGTTCAATCTCACGCTTGGAGCAACATCGTCGAACCAGTTTTAAATCATCTGATTGACTCAGAAGTGCGTGTCCTCAAAGATATAACCCAAGTCTATCGTATTGCTGATTATGATGCCTTCCCCTGAAGAACTGTCATACGTTGAAAATAGGATTGTCAGCCACCGCAGACTTCAGCGAAAGCGCTTTATCAGGCGCCTTAGATCTGTATATAACTCGAGAAGATTCCGCCCAATCCAGTCAGCTCCACACAGATGACAAACGTGGGCGGTTCGTGATTTAAGAGCATATAGCATTACAGATACACCTTTTAATACTCTATGGACATCGCTTTAAAGTCCTGTGGTTGTCCTATCAAAGACCACACCAATTAAGACTAATGACTGACAAGAATATCCAAGGAAAAACGCAGGAGAAAATGTGAAAATTTCCGTCCCGAAGATGCTCAGCAAGACCGGGAGCCAAATCTGGCCGCAACTAGGATAAGCTTCAGAGTTGGTTGGAAATGCTAACATGAAGCTTTAGTGTGATGATTTATTAGCTAGAGAATGATCTTTAGAAGAGGGTAGGTGGATAGTTCCGTTAGAGTACGGCAGTATGAAAATTGAATAGAAGTTGAAAATGAGCGTAGGGCCATTAATTCGACAGTTTTTCAAGATAGACGCACATTTTTGCCTAACGGGACAACCATGGCTTCTTAAGAGCAACTTTGCCCTTAAGACTTTTCTTATGAAGACGATTTCGTACGGATTGTGATGTCAGTTGAATGGAAAACTCGCTTTCAATCTGTTTCGCAATTTTCGGAGCTGATAGTCTCCAGTCCAGCTCCGCCTTCTTCACGATAGCTCTGTCAATTCGGTCAGTTGTCTTTGAAGGACGTTCCGATCGCTTAGCTGGCGAGATAGAACCACGCTTTTTGTACATCTGCACAATTCTAGCGACCGTATCTTTGTGAAGCTGGACAATATCAGCAATATCACGGTAGCTTTTGCCAGTTTTGTGATGTTCAATAATCAAATTTCGGATTCTGATTGAAATTTGATCTTTTTTAGGCAATTTGAAACAAATAACTTCCAATTTTGAACACAAAACTGAAATTTTGAGCACGAAAACTTCAAGAGCGCTAAATGACAGATAAGCACAATGTTTACATTCGATAAAGTTGCAGAATACACACTAAAACTCTGTAAAACACACTTAAATCATAGTATCCGTTAGGGGGTGGATAAACTTTTTTTTTGCGTAATTTTTCACCATTTTTCATAATTTATCACATGAAATCTCAAGAAAAGATATAAACGCCGTATTTTCAATAGCAATGTGATAAATAAACATAAATTGATAAATCATGGAGGAACACTTATAAAATTAAACTGATTTTCACCAGAAAAACAAAAACAATTGTAAATTGGTAGGGGGGTGGATAAACTTTTTTTGCATACTGTATGTGTTGGCACAGCACTAGACGCAGAGTTGCATTCACGGTTCTATTAGCAATCCGTTTATTGGAAAATGCTTTAAGGCTAAAATATAAGTTTGTTTAAACTGATTAGCTCTAATGTTATCTTTCGAATGTGTACTCACAATTCAGTGACTCTACTATAAGATTATACACTTGCTGAGCCTGTGATCACTGTACTCTTTCCTAGTCACTTTACCTAGAATTATTTGGTTTCAAGATCTTAGTATGAAGCTAGGCAGTAAGGTTTTAGATTTGCTCACAGATTGTAGCGTAGCAGTAAGCTTTAGTGTTAATTCAAAAGTGTATCTAATAGTATAAACTATGCATGACTGACCTAGACTATGTATGCCTAACTTAGAAAGTGTAATTTTTATGTTATCTTGTCATATGTTAGTCATCCTTTAACTTACGAAATGTTAAATTGAGCATTTTAACAACTACTAGGGTATGCTAACAATTCAATTTAAATAACAATAAACGTTAAACTTAACTTTTAAAATGGCATGGAATTATTCTGCTGACTGCCTGCATACCATCACATTGTTTTTTTTTTTTAATCCCATTTCTACTTTCCATTACATTCTGTCTTATCACCAATCACACGGTGTCATGACAGATGGCGCTGGACATACATTTTCGGTCCATAGACGTCATCCCGATTCAGAAAATATACATTTTTCTGAAACTGGAAGCCACCATCTTGGATTTAAAAATGGCGTCGGAAATCGATTTACGGGTTTTAGACGTCATCCTGATTCTGGAAATACCCATATTGAAGGGTATTTGGTAGTACTTTCCACTTTTTTCTGAAATTGGCAGCAGCCATCTTTGATTTCAAGATGGCGCTGGGCAACATTTTCGGTCTCTAGACGTCATCCCGATTCCGAAAATATCCATAATGAAAGGTGTTTGGCAATTGTTCCCACATTTTCTGAAATTGACAGCCGCCATCTTTGATTTCAAAATGGCGTCGGGCATCGATTTCCGATCGCTATATGTCATCCCGATTCCGGAAATATATTATATAAATATATTTTCTGATACAGACCATTTTTCTGTTTATTCGATTGGGCCTGTACAAATAAATTAATACAAGTAAAAAAGACAATTTTTCCCACTATGCCAGGTTTTTCGGTATGCATGATTATATAAAATGATAGACATAAAACAGGTCTCCAAAAATGTGATGAAGATAATATACACCGTTCAATTGATAATGATAATATCACGAACGTTCTCTCAAAAGATAGGGATGGATACCCAAGTAACAATTCAGCAGCTACTTGGCGTCCACTCTGGTTTATGATGGTTTTATAACGGAAATAAACAATCCATTGAGTTTAAATACAGCATTTTATAGTGTAAAACATTCCTGGTTAGTAATTCAGCTTATTACTGTTTTAAAAACCTTTCATAGTCTGTCAAGAAAGTCATTTAAAAAATAAATTTAAAGCAGCTCTTAATACCTCCATAAAACTGTTCTGTAAATCAATCATAAACTTCATTAGCTATTGTTTATTAATGCTGTTGCCGATGCAACTAAGGTAAGAATAAAAAACACTCCTTATTAGCGTAAATTTCACTCGCTTTAAGCTGCAATTATTTATTATTTTAAGTAGATTAAGTAGGAATATCTATGTTTAACTTACGTTTAGTGTTTAAGCAAATTTTAATAGTTTTAAGCAAGAAAATATAATAGTTTTATAAAATACATTGCAATTGAGATCCACGTTTCACAAAATATCTTCACCTTTTGATTTCATGTAATCTTCGACGAATGACAGTTGCGCTGACGGCTGTAGCGATGACAAGCAGCGGTAGGGCTACCAGATTCCTCGCTCGTCCGTCCGTTACGAGTTCAAGGGGACTGCGGACGGCTCGTAGCAGTACCAACAAATGCCTTGATAAAATACTTTATAAAAATGTTCTGTCATTATAAAAGCAACCTTTTTTCCTTTGGTTTGTTTTTTCCGTCGATCTTGTTTTCCGTGCTGAGCACCAATGCTACCGACGTGCCAGGAAGGCAGCTCCCACACCTGGACCCTACCTATCGACCCATCAACTCATGAACCGGGGACCAACGGCTTTACTTCCCATCCGAAGGAAGGCGTGATAGATGTTAGGTCTCAGAACATCCCGGCGGCGCCGACTGGGATTGAACCCAGGCCTGCTGGGGTGAGAGGTAATCACGCTTACCACTACACCACCGGTGCCGTTAAAAGCAACCTTAAAACAATTCGGTTTTAAATGAGAGCAAAAAGCATACATTGTTGTTGTTTAGACTTGTTAAAGTGTACCATTAAATCCCCAATTACTATGTTTCCAAATTGAACTCAAAAGTTCGATCCTCATAGTGAATAAATGCAATATTTATGACATGGAAATCTCGAAGAGCAGACGAAGTAGGATGACAAATTCAAGCGATGTTAACGACCGAAGGGAAGTCAATTTCAGCAACGACTGAGCATCTGGCGCTTGCATCACGTTCTGACCGGTGTTGACCGTCTCCTTTATGAAGCAGTCTAAAACCAGACCAGCCTTCTCCAGATCGGACGAACCGCTTCCAGTTGTTGCGATATATGCGAAATGTTGAAAAACAGTTCCGCACACTTTGTTAGTAACTGATTCCAATTAAGCGGGAGAAAATCCTCTGGAAGAACGCTGGAGTAAAACCTCGTTGCAATGATCGAACAGCGCAACTATCGAAAGATAAACAAACTTTGACGTT
The DNA here is from genome assembly GCF_037179485.1 of Ochlerotatus camptorhynchus. Lineage (NCBI taxonomy): Eukaryota > Metazoa > Arthropoda > Insecta > Diptera > Culicidae > Ochlerotatus > Ochlerotatus camptorhynchus. Next base: position 1,722,879 of record NW_027040507.1, on the reverse strand, counting down.
TAACTCTTTGCAGGCAACTTTGCCTCCATAAATGCTGCCATAAATATGAACGGGATAGGATCAAGCAAAATGGCTTTAGATAAATACAATTCAGACAGGAAGTTTTCTTCATAAAAGCTATTTTAAAACCTTATGAATTTGTTAGGGATTTCCTTAAAGCAAAAAAACTTTTTCACAAATGGACCATGCGAACCAACTTTTAAGCCACCGCCATATTACAATTATTTAGTTTGATTTTTACAAACTTCGTTTTCAATGTGTATTTCCATGGATATAACTTTATTTTGGTCAATTTAAGAATGAGCAGATATTTGAAATACGATAATCATAAAACACATCTCGGCTGAGCTTAATGATCAATCTGAAGAATAATTAATTTTTCTTCTCGATTAAAAATAATAAGTCAGATCAACGTTTTCCGACGGCGGACTTATTTTTTTCGATGTTTTCAAGTACATTTCACATAGGATTTAATATGGCACCTACAACTTGGCCACTTTATGAGAACAATTTTAATAATTTTGGAAATTGAATAGGCTTTTTATATGATTAGTTTATATTGTTAAGATAGGTTGGTATTTTTGAATCCTTTTCTATCTTGATTGATGATTTTTCTAGTGGATTCAGCAAGCGGCTAGGGAAAATGGCTTGAAAAAGGTTTTTATTGTTGGCAAATAGCTTTTATTGTAGCTTAAATAAGGGTTTCAAATGGTTCTCAATACGTTCGTCATACAACCTTTTGGCAGTAATTCAATTTCGAAGAGCTAGGAAAATATACTCTGCAGAACCTTCTCCAGGATGGGCCAACTAGACAGATTCTAGTCTTAATGAGGTTTTGGTGGATTCATCAATGGCAAAGTAGTCTTGACCAGGGTTTTATGAATGTTGTTTTCAAGTAGCTTTGAATTACTTTATAAAACTTAAAATGTTGCTTGGGTAATAACATCTGCTGATAATATCACTCTCACTTCTATCAATGATAGGGATAATACCCTCTATCATCTATCTATCATTTTTTCTATCACTGATAGTATCATTGATAGAAGCAGTTGTGATAGGGCTAGAGATAGGTGATAAAGATAGGTGTGAAAATGATAATTGATAGGGATAATGTTGATGCCTGATCAGTGATCACACCACAGTAGCTATCATTAAACAAAAGAAGTATCAAATCTGATTAAATTTCCTTAGGGCAAATTCCTTCGTTCCGCTAACGGTAGTAAAGTCTTCCGCAACATGTATGCGTAAATTCTGATAGAATTGACCCCAACGGATGACAACGTAATTTTTTTTAAAGCATAGACGAAGCGTTATGTACAAAGAATGTCACCCTGATTCGAACTCACCTGAATAACTTCTCAATTAGTTTTTAATTATAAGCAAGGGTACGGTCTGTATGCATTACCTGGAAATAAATAAAAATGTAAATAAATTATATTATTGCAATCAGTCAAGCTAACTGGTCATAAGATTGATCTGGTAGTATCTCCCAATAAGACGATTAAATTGTAGCCAGAAGTAAGCTACTACCATTGCATATGACTTACATTTTGAAGCAACAGGATAGTGCCCATGGTCATGCCTGGACTTGATTTAAATTACTCGGTATGGGTAAATGTTAGCCCATTTACAGAAGCCTGTGAGCCTGTATAGGCTTTATGCAGCTCTGACCGGCACTTACATCGTATCTTCAGTGTTCTTAGAATTTGTTGTTGACTGCGCCCTGGAGCAAGGAAAAGCAATTTCCACTGATAGTCGGTTTGGCTCTAGCCGGCAATTCAGTGGCAAACGATCACTGAGAGTAGCTCAAAATTGAGTCAAATATAACTCATAATTGCAAAAAGTGGTGATTGATTCATTAAAATGTTGGTTAATTTTCCTCATATTCAAACAGTTTTTTTTTTTCTCGAGAAAAAATGATTAAAATTTTACTCACTCAGCTACTGAGTTGAACTAACCTATTAGACGCAACACGCGACTCGACCCGATGCGACTCACGCAAAAAATAATAACAAATAATAAGATTCTTTTGTATTGGACGCGTCGCGTCGCAAATCGCGTCTACTCTGGCCGTACCCTAGGACTTATGCAAATTTGGTTTTTGTTAGATCACATATGACATTCTTGACATTTTTACCCAGGGGATGAGTACTTAAGTGGGTTCGATTTTGATGTTTAGTGGGAATGACACTGATGAAGACTGCACATTGTAGTCAAAATACGTAACTGTCATAGATACCAACATGATTTAAGTGGAACTAAATGTTTGATAACCTTTTTTTGCTGTTTTATTTAAGCATTCCACTAACAACCCCATCTTAATGCTTCATTATAAATTTATCATCTAATGAGTTGTTTGATGATCTTTATTTTCGTCCCTAGTTATTTATTATATGTTCTTTCTTTGTCATGTCAGACATAGAATAAAATTATTATTTGCATCCGCCTAAATAAAGATTTAAACGAAAAAGCAACTGAGTTACTCTCATCGGTCGTGTACAAAACAATTACACAAGTGCACAATTGAACTTGAAGGGAAGCACATCCTGTGAGGATACGAGATGAACACATATTTGTTACCGTTAGGGAAATACAACACAATGATGGATAAATTGCGGAAGTGGGCTTGTGTAGACCTTGCTCGAGCGAGACGTCTTTAATTTTTTTTTGTTTATTTGTTTGCCGGGAAAGCATTGCTATTTTATACTTTTACTTAGTTTAAAAATGTATATATGAGTCATTCTACCAGTGACCGAGAAAAAATAAAAATGTGTTATTGATCTCTTCCGATTTGGACCAAATTTGAAGGAGATGTTTCATTTGGTCTTACTTTTATGAACCCAAAGTTTTGTGCTGATCGAAGCACCCCATTTTCTATTTTTCGTGATTTTCAAGAAAGTACTGGGCGGACTCAATTATCCGGAGTCTTGAAAAAAATTTCACTCCGGATAATCGAGCCATAAAAAAACATTTTTTTGGTCTTATGTGGTCTCATTTAATGTTTTTAGTGATCCCATTGAACGCTATTGAAAGATTATGGAATCGGACCACTGGTTTTGTAGATATGGCCGGAACAAGTTCCGGCGTTTATGGGCCATGAGGCTAAATTTGACTTGAAAGGAACAACATCCATAAAGCGACACATCAAATTAAATCAAAATTTGATATCAAGATCAATGGTGGCAAAAATTAAGTACCTTGAACCATATTGGTCACTTCCGGGCAAGTTCCGGTTGCCTCCGGAAAAGTGGCCAGAACCAGACTTGGATAATAACCTATCATGAGGCACATTAAAATACATCAAAATTCGATAAGAAGATCAACGGAATTGAACCCATGGATCCTCGGAAAAGTGTGGGGAAATTGACTTATTCTATGAGTGACCTACTTTTTCATGAATTTGAGTAACCTAAACTCAAATAAGAGTAGCTATTACTAAATTTTGAGCGTTTTCATTGGCCGTGCATGTGGAATTTGTTTATAAAAGTATGTCAAAGGCTTGTTAAAATTGCAGGGGGTGGAGTCATACGGCAAAGTGTTACAAGCCTTTTGTTAAGTTTAAGAAAAGTACGTTATGTAGGGGTGGATAGTATATAATAGCTATCTGTTGCATTACCTAACAGCCATTGCTTACTGCAAATACTGTAATTATCATGAATGGAGATTGTTTTATCCACATTGTTAGGGTGGATGCTTGACCGACATGCAGATACGGTCAGCCCAGCTGTGTTAAAAACTCGTTCACTTGGCGTGCTGGTGGTGGGCACACATAAAACCTTGTGAACCAAAGCTGCCAACCAAGGATACTTACTTAAGGGTCCTATACACCACCGGAGGTGCAAAGGGTCAACGTGAAAGACTTCCATCCGGGGCGGCTGCCCGCTTTTGTCTTGACCTGGGCCCAGGTCAGATTCCTATCGACTTGCTTTATTTCCTTGTTGAGGCTCCGCCGCCCCTGGGTCTGCCTCTGCTGCGATGTCCTGCCAGATTCCAATCCAGCGCTTGCTTTCAGATTTCGTTCTCGCGTTGTCGAAGTGTGTGGCCGACCCACCTCCACTTTTGCTCACGAATTTCTGTTGCTATCGGCTTCAGATGACATCGAGGATGGAGCTCGGCATTTGAGATCAAGTTGTGAGGCCTCCAGGCACGAATTATATACCGCAGGCATCGGTTGATGAAGACCTGCAGCTTTTGAGTGTTCTTCGCTGATACACACCACGTCTCGCTGGCGTATATTCAACACAGATTTCACGTTCGAGTTGAAAATTCGGGCTTATCTGGTTTGATCTCCATACGTTTCGTAAACTCGAAAAGGCAGCCCTAGCCTTCTTGATTCGTGCACCTATATCGCTCTTGGTCCCGCCGTCCGACGCTATTTGGCTGCCAAGATATTGGAAACTTTCGACCTTCTCCACTGCTTGCCCCGCTACCGTAAAGTTGGAAGGGTTGCCCGTGTTGACATCCAACGATTTGGTCTTGTTGACGTTGATGGTAAGACCCGCCGCAGAGGAGCGTTCGCCTAGGTCATTGAGCTTACTCTATATATCAAAGCGCCATTGTGCTAGTAGAGCAACATCATCAGCCAAATCGAAGTCGTTGAGATGCTCCATGCTGATAGGCTGCCAAAGACGCCCACGGTTCGATACACGGTCAATTGCACCCACCACGATCTCGTCGATTACTGTATACATCCTTGTCTCACACCAGTGACTACCCGGATAGGGTCAGACAAAAGGCTCCGTTATGCAGAACTCTGCACATGAAAGCCTCATACTGCGCTTCGATGAGGTTGACGATTTTATCCGGGACTCCCTTGCGTCTCAGGACGCTCCACAGATTCTCGTGATTGAGTCGGTCGAAATCATTTTCGTAGTCAATGAATACCAAATAAAGGGACTCTTGGAATTCATTGACCTGCTCCAGGATGATACGGAGCGTGACAATATGGTCTACACAAGATCAGAATCCTGCTTGCTGCCGTCGGAGAGTCACGTCGATCTTCTCCTGTATCCGATTCAGGATAACTGTGCACAGAACTTTGAGAACAATACACATTAACATGATGCCTCGCCAATTGTCGCCCACAGTCAGATCCCCCTTCTTTGGGACCTTCACTAAGACGCCCTGCATCCAGTCGGCTGGTAAAGTCGCGGTGTCCCAGAGATTACATAATAGTTGGTGCAACATTTGAGCGAATAGCATGGAGTCAGCTTTGAGCATCTCTGCTGATATGCGATCGACCCCTGGAGCCTTGTTGGATTTCATGCAAGGATACTGCAGCTTTCTAATTTTCCAAAAGCATAGAATATCTCCACCTACAACGTTGTTTGGGTAGCGGTGCCGGTGGTGTAGTGGTAAACGTGATTGCCTCTCACCCCAGCAGGCCTGGGTTCAATCCCAGTCGGCGCCGCTGGGATGTTCTAAGGCATACCATCTCTGATCACTGATTCGCAATGGAAGTAAAGCCGTTGGTTCCCGGTTCATGAGTTGATGGGTTGATAGGTAGGGTCCAGGTGTGGGAGCTGCCTCTCTGGCGTCGGTAGCATTGGTGCTCAGCACGGAAAACAAGATCGACGGAAAACAAATCATTTGTATTGAGAGGTAATTGTGATTTTTCTGAAAATTATTCATTCATTATCCAAAACGCTGCTCAAGGATATCACTGGAATAATTCTCAAGCAACAATACATCGATTTGAAGTTTATTATAAGAAAGACAATAAACTTGAAAGTGTTAGCTTCATTATCATATCGGAAGTAATGACTCACGATACAGTTGCAGTTCAGTTGTTCATCTCAAAAATGATAGATTTTATTAAACAATCGATAGATTTTTTTAAAATTACTTTTATGTCAGATGGGGCAGCATCACAATACAAAAATAAAAAAAAAACTTTGCTAGTCTGTGTAGTTTTCAGTCAAAGCATGGATTAGAAGCAGAATGGAATTTTTTTTGCAACGTCTCATGGAAAAGGTTCCTGTGATGCCATTGGTGGCACTCTCAAGCGAATGGCAAAGAGAGCTAGTCTTGCTCGAGATTATGGAAACACCATAACAACTCCACGAGAATTATATAACTGGGCAGTTGAACAAACAGATAAAAATATCACAAAACTACGTTTCGAGTAACATATCCACTGAACAGTACATCGAAATGTCAGAAGAACTCGAAGAACTATATAACAGCACAAAGACAATATCTGGCGCACAGAAATTCCACAGTTTTGTGCCTATAACTGGTGACAAAGTAGCGGCAAAAAGGTATTCTAATTCAGAAGATGAACCAAAAATATTTAACTTGATTGGAAAAAGGAAAAAATAGCATGTATGAAAATAGGTTTAAAACATTGAAAATACACAAATAAATGATATATGAAAAATCTTGTCTTTTTTCTCTCACATTATATCAAATTTTGCATCAGTAGTAGACAACAGAATAAGGGAATGATATTTTTTTGACAAGGTCTGCATGTCCAAATAGTTTTATTGAACTCTGAGAGGCCAATTCCAAATACGATTTGGCGAGAAATGCATCATGAGCCCTTTTCATATGAAATTCTCGATTAATCAAAGTGAAATTAAGTGCTGATTAGACAAAATTGAATCGAAAATTGAGCTTCTTTGGATTCTGTGATGATTTTGAACTTCACTGGTTTAGTTTTGTGTGAAAATGGCAAATCAAGGAAAAAAAATCAGTTCAGACATGAAAAAGTTTTTGTAAGAAAAACTTTTTTTCCTTAAAAGTGCCCATCTCGCGATGTATGGACAGTTGGTAGTAAACATAACTACCTATCTTGAGTCAAAGTTTCATCCAAAGCAAACATGGCCATTTTCTTAAATCGACTTTAAATTTTAAAAATCGATTTTTTTTTCAGTGTAGGTCTCAAATGAAATTTTTTCCAGTATTTTTTTTTCGATAACTTGGACGATTTCCTTAAAGTCATCCCTACAACATATTTTTTGTATGAGTTGTCATTTTTCCATAATATATTTTTTTGAAAAAAATCGGCTCAAATGTTAGTCTAGATAAATTTTGGAAAAACTATTGCATACTACTATTGCATATTTAGTCAAGTTCCACACTTCCAGAAAGTTTCATTGAAATCTAAGAGGGTGCTGCCAGCTCCGAATACGATTTGGCGCGAAATGCATCTATTCTGTTGTGCAAATCTTCTAGTGAATGTTCATAGAATTGATGTTCTAGATATCATCACATTTTGATGGTCCCTTCAATACCGAGTTGTGCAGAGTTGAATGCATGAAAAAACTTATTAACATTACGACAATGCGGTGGGGCTAAAGATTAGTATTTTTCTCCGAACAAAATCGTCAAAACAAGCAGGTGTATTACACCACTGACTAGCAACGTCCTAAAAATCCAAGTGAATGGAGAGAGAGAGCAGAACATCTACTTATTTTGTCTAAAAAACCATACCACCTTTTAGAAAAGGTATACTACGGTTGGAAAGGGTATGCGATTAGGATTTTCTTTTCGACAATATTATATTATTGGAAGACCTTGCACCCTAGCGTACCATCCAAGAGGTGTTCTACTTTAATCTTCCTACAAGGCAAATATACATTTCATACTTTTTTCTACTAACAGCAGGTTAGAGTACTCGACGGAATAATAGGAACATGTTTTCTGGCTAGAAACAACCGGAATTATGGATGCGTTGCCTTGCCAAAATGTACTTTACTATCCTTAACCGCAAGCAACAAAAAAACCATCCATGTTTCGTGCTGTTTCATTATCAGTAGGCCTCACGAGAGCTATCCACACAACCCTTGGAAAAATAATCCCCAACGCCAAAAAAACAAAAAGGGAAAATCAGCTTCCACTGGATCTTTTTCGCTCTTTTTGACTTTCCTGCCTCCCGCCCGTCGGGGAGCCTGTTGTTTAATCAACATGTTAAATTCATAATGAAAAAAGTTAATTTCGGGCTGGATTTCCAGTCAGCCCTTCCCGACCAGACCAGCTGGCGAACCGGAGAGAAAAGGGAGCAAAATAAAAGCAAACAAACAACAATCCGATCCACGAAAATTCGGTGTCCTAAGATACACACGGGAGCCCTGCAGCAGCGACGGCGGTGGCGGCGTCGACGACGACGATGATGACGATGTGGTCCAAGTGAGTATAAAGCTGCTGAATCCTGGAAAATGCTCGTTGTAGCCAAGCTGAACTGCTGCCCGGGATAAACGGTGCGTCGGTCGATGGTCGTCGTCGTCGTCGTCGTCCTTTTCGAGCGTTGATGGGATGGAAAATTTGCATAAAACAACATCCACGTGCGCTTGTTGTCGGGTGGAAAACACTGTAGTTCGCTTGATGGTTCTCTGGGAGATAAGGTTTTTACTAGGAGGAGATTATGATGAAATTTTCTACAGCACACACTTGGCTTCCCACGTGGAAGAAAGGCGGCCGGAATTTGTTTAAACATCTGTTTAAGATAGGATATTGTTACACATATTGCTCTGCGCTATGTTAATGTTTATAAACGAAATTTGATTTTCCGCGAGAGATTTCGCAACTTATATGAGGTGAGTGGTACTTGCAGCTAATATGGCACTATCAAGGGAAATTATCGAATCACACTCAAACAATTTTCAAACAAGACTGGCTTCGGTGGATTTAGCAAGACGATTGCAAGAAAGCAAAAAAAAAAAATCAGCGGAGAACCTGGACGATATTTTTGAAATCGGAAAAAATTGGAAAATTCAAAATTTGGTGCGGGTTTTGCACAGGTTCTTTGGGACATATCTTATGCCGATTAAAAATACTATAAAATCAAAAGTACCTGTTTACGCGGAACGATGTCCAAAGCACATTTTTACAAATTGGGGAAACTTGATCCCCTTGAAGTAATGAAATTGGGTTGTTAGCGGAATGCTTTAATAAAACAGCAAAAAAGGTTATCTTCCATTTAATTCCACTTAATTAATTTTGGTATCCATGACAGATACGTATTTCGACTACAATGTGCAGTCTTCATCAGTGTCATTCCCACTAAAGAACTTATCAAAATCTAACCCCCTTAAGTACTCATCCCCTAAGTATAAAAGTCAAGATCACAGGTATATAAATGAAACTACAATGTGTTGAATCGGAACCTACCTAACTAATTAAAACCAAAGATTTAAGTAAGCTAAAGGAGAAAAATCTATTCAACTCTCTAATAAGGAAAATCCCAAAGGCTTGGTAGCCATCATAATGTTCCTAGGGGATGAGTACTTAAGGGGGTTAGATTTTGATAAGTTCTTTAGTGGGAATGACACTGATGAAGACTGCACATTGTAGTCGAAATACGTATCTGTCATGGATACCAAAATTAATTAAGTGGAATTAAATGGAAGATAAGTTTTATTGATCCCCTTTTGATTACATGCATTTTTGTGTGTGGGAGAGCGATCTTTTATATCTAACTGTTGTAACACTCTGAAGTCCCTGTCAATATCTTTACATTTTTTCAAGTAAAAATTTCAAAAAAATCCTGAAAAATCAGTTTTAAAATTGGAGATCACTTGATCCCTATTTTATGATAAATTTTAAATATCGCTTGGTAAACCGGCTTTCGATATGTTGCCCAAAGGGCCAAGTGTCATTTATCAATCGACTCAGCTCGACGAGATCGTAAAATGTCTGTGGGTTAGTTCAAAATATACATTTTATTCCACTAGCAGGGCTGTCTGGCATCAACGTAGAGAGAGCAAAGTCAGTGATGAAAAATATTGTATTACTATCTTCGTCAGACTCCAAGCAGCGCATGACAAATTCCGTATGAAGACAGTCCTCTTTCATTTACGTCGTGAAAAAAACTTGCTCAGTACGTTCTCTCTCTCTCTCTCTCTCTCTCTCTCTTAGATCGGTCGGTTACTCGGAGAGGATTGAAAACTGCACGTTTTAGTCAGCCGTTCCGTATTGTTTGACAAAAAATGATGATCGTTGGAAGCAAAACAAAAAACTTAAAATAGTTACAAAACGGATTCGAACCCCCAACGTTGAGATTAACAGGCTTGAGTTTTCACCTGGTCTATCAACGCATAGGGGAATGGAAAGGCTAAAGGAAAACAAAAAGCGCTCATAGTGTAGTTACTACCCGAGCAAAGTTATAGATCAAATTGAAATCAGAATTTGCTGTTATGATGTAACTTATTTTGAATACTCCATTTGATCTCATTTTGGTTGACTTAACGGTTAACACAGCAAAAATGAGAGCAAAATTTTACACAGTTGAATCAAACGGAAAACTAATTCTGCTTTCAATTAAATCAATTTGATTACTGATTTTGCATTCATAATGTTTGACTGAATACGGGCCTGTCGTAAATGATTAGCATCCATGCTTCTCACGCTGAAAGATTTGAGCTCAAATGTCACCTCGGGCTAGTCACGAATGACCCAAAATGACCTAAATTTAAACAAGAAATTAACAGAAGAACTTCAAGTTAAGTTGCTTTGATTTAAAAAGTCTTGACTGCATAATGAAAGCACAATATGATATCAGACTTCTGTCGCGACAATTGAAATCAAAATGAGTTTTCATTATGATAGGAACTGCAAACTTTAATATCGATTTGCTTTCATTTTGTTAACCGACTTTGCTCGGGTAGTCTGCTCACATGCATGTTCGAGGGTATTTGCTTTTTTTGTCCATGCATGATACAAAAAAGAGAAGTGAGGGTAAAAGGTGCGATAGGATTTGTTCAAAGGGATTACTGTCGGCTTCTCTTCGTCAATGACGAAGGATGTATGGAAATGATGGTTTTTGTACCGCGACAATTTATTTTTGGTTTTCGTCAAACGTCACTGACCAAACTGACCGTTACCAACTCTGATGTTTATCAGCTACTGCTCAGAGTTCTGCATTTTCGAAACAAAGAAAAGAAAATGAACTCTCCGCAGAATCACTTCATTTCGAGATCATTTTCGTGTAACTCATTGTGTTCCTTGTTACCGAGTCACGATGAACATTCCTCCTGTCAAACATGGCTTGACTATCGCCTGTTTCGTACGTCAAGTGCATCAGTTCATTTCATTTGAAGCAAAGACTTGTTTCAATTGACGTAATCAATGACTCGAAATCTGCTTCCATGGTTTTTTTCCACTTTCACTTCAATTCGGGGATCATTCGACTTGTGACGCGTCGCGTCGTCAGGCATCGATATATAGTATCCGGATAGTATCCAAACAATATCTGTTGCCGATAGGGATGTCATCTGGATTATGTAGTTGTAACGCTCCTTTCTGTTCCCACAAAGTAAACGATTTATGCGCCACCTTCAGAAGAAGGACCGTTACTCAGGTAGTATTGCCCGGGATGAAACTGCCTTCTCAGGGCAGGTTACACAGTTGTCCCAGAATCAGAGGTCTCACTTTTGAACCCAAACGTCGTACGGCAATCAAACAAAATTCAACCAATATTTACATCAAATCAGAAAAATACTAAAAAAAAGACAACTCTATAATCTATCATAGGGGACTTGTTTAGGAAATAATAAACTTAAACCAATCTAATTATTAATTAAAATTTTATTGCGTGACGCGAAATAAAGTGGAGAGCTACAACTAAACTAGAAGTAATTTATTTTATATTAATCGCTCGCGTAATTCAAAACGACTAAATTCATCAAGCTCAACCGATATTTGAAATTGTAAAGTTCGAATTCAGAGCTAAATTTATTTCGAATTCAAGCAAACCTAATGCCCTAAGGTGACGTCACACTTTACTGGTTTTTAGCGTTTAAATTAATCTAGTGCTAAAGTGTATTGTGAGTAACAAACTGTTCAGATCTGACCTTTAACTTCTTCGCAGCTCCCGCGTCGGACGTCCCTCGTAGTTAGGATCCCACGATACAAGATGCCAAATTCTCAATCGATAAAACCTTTTGGTTCCGTTGGTCGTCACCAACGAGTTGGCGGCTTCGGGCTCTAGTCGTAGTGGGTCTACTCACGTGTTTCGCGCGCCGGTGTATATTTCGGGGTAAATGCGTCCCCACTGTGCGTGGAGTTACCAGCCAGAATTTAGCTCGGTCGACACCTTGCGACTTATTGCCTTGCGAAAACACTGTGATACGACGAACGGAAGATATTGCACAGCCAGGGTCTGATGGATGGTGAACTGGTCGGAATTCGCAAGCAGCCGCTGGCAAACGGTTCAAAATATACGTCGGTGTCTTCGCTGCACACTGGGCGAAAGAGCAAACCGAAAGCCAATCCGAAAATTCAGGCACGGCTTGAGTCCGGTACTAGCCTCCTGGGCGAACCTCCTGTACGAACCCGCACTAACCGCCCACGTTGCTTGGGCACAATTGTCCTATTCAACGCGGATTATTTATTTTATAAATTTGCTCACTAGTCGCACACTTATTAGGCTTACCTGAATTTCGTAGTTTTATAATTCACAGATATTAAACGTTCTTTACGAATACTATTTCGCTCGACAAAATTTGGTCGCTAATGTTCGACAATGTACTAAAAAAAAATCTGTTAAAAACATAAAAAATACTACTAATAAACGCGCGAAGACTTACTTCGAGTTTAATTAACCGTTTATTACTTTTTTAAATTAACACCTTTTAACAATTCTTAAACCACTTCAAAATATCTTCGACTTATCTCTTCAAAGCACTCCACACAATTGAACAAGATGACGCTGGATAGATTGGGTACAGCCTAAATTTTACTGCGCAATTTCCTCCTATTGGTAGATTACAGAGAGATTAAACGAAGCCGTTTATTGTTTTAATAATATAATACCCAGAATCTGTTCAACTCTCTACGACGCAATTGATTTAAATTCTAAATATGGGGCATTAACTACCGGGTCAAAAAATAGGTGGCGCAGTGGTGGTTTGTGTCTTCGAGATAGCATACAACTTACAGTATATTTAAAGAAACACTTTTTCAGCCAACAAAACTAACGCTTGGAATTGGTGAACGGTTAGTTAAGTTCACAGTACATTAAATAAAATCACGATGGGACTACATTGCGGTTACATAGTAATAAAATGTTATTTTATATTAAACGAAAATTAAACTATCGATTCCAAGATGGCGGCCATCGGGCTAAGGAAAAGTCTCAAATACCCTACAATGTGGGTATTTTTGGAACGGGGAAGACGCGAAGGTGCCAAAAATCGATGTCTGACGCCATTTTGGAATCAATTATGCCGGCCAGCGGGCTCAGAAAAAATGTCAAATATCCTAAGATATGGGTATTTTCGGAACTGGGACGACGCGTGCATGCAGAAAATTGATATTTGACGCTATTTGTAGGGTATTTGACACTTCTCCTAAATCGGAAGCTGCCATCTTGATGTCACCCCGATTCCTAAAATACCCACATTGATCGGTATTTGACAGTATTTCACAGTTTTTCTGAACAAAAGTCACCATCTTAGCTTTTAACATGGCGTCAAACATTGGTTTCTGGCCTCTCGACATTGCTGGGGTGTTGAAAATACCCGTATTAATGGGTATTTGACAGTATTTCCGACTTTTCTGAAACCAGAAGTCACCATCTTGGTTTTAAATATGGCGTCTGACATCGATTTTCGGCATCTACGTTCCCATATTTTAGTTCTGAAATTTCCCATATTTTAGGGTATTTGACACTTTTTCTCAAATTTGAATCCACCATCTTGGATTTCACGATGGCATCGAATATTGATTTCCAGTTTCTAGACATTACCCTGATTCTTTAAAAAAAAACTGTATTTATGGATATTTGATATAATTTTCCATTTTTTTTTTCCAAATTTCAAGAATTTAAAAATGGCGTCGGACTTCGACTTTCATTCTCTAAACGACATCCCGATTCGATTCCAAAAATACTCATATTGATGGGTATTTGTTAGTATTTCCCACTTTTTTCTACAACTGGAAGCTGCCATCATGGATTTCAAAATGGCGTCAGACATCTATTTTCGGCCTCTCGATGACATTCCAATTCCTTAAATACCAATATTGATGGGTATTTGAAAGTATTTCCCACTTTTTCTTTGATTTCAAAATGCCGTCGGATGAAAATCGTCCTCTAGATTTCATTCTGGTCCCAAAAATACCATATTGATGGGTATTTGACAGTATTTCCCACTAGGATTTCAAAATGGCGTCGCATATCTATTTCCTATTTCTAGACGTCACCCGATCTCATAAATACCCATATTGAGGGTCGGCATCAGTATTTTCCCCTTTTTCTGATGTCGTCGGATATCGATTTTTAATTTCTAGACGTCGAGGCTATTCGACAATATTTCCCACTTTTTCTGAAAAAGGAAGCTGCCATCTCAGATTTCAATATGACGACGATCATTGATTACAGGCCTATAAACGTCATCCCGATTCCAAAGATACCCACATTGATGAGTATTTGACAGTATTTCCCACTTTATCGGAAGCCGCCATCTTGGATTTCAAAATGGCGTCTGTTGATTGCGCCCCGTCGGAAACTAAGTCACCTGTGCCCCTATTCGACGCTGTACCACCATAGAGGTAACTCTAAGACTAGTAGGTTCCGAAGAAACGTGCTCAACGTTTTGGCTCAGCTCTGGTACTACACACTTAGAAATACCTAATTTTACACGTGACGGAATCCATCTTTGACATAAAGGATGAGACGTAAACAAACATGTCATGTAAAATTAAGTGCTCCGAGACTGAAAAGTTCGGTACTCGACGAAAAGAACGTTTGATTGAGCTGAGTTTTGCGTCTATTACGACTCAATTTTATGTCAAAAATGACGCTCGTATATGTCAGTCTCAGAGCACCTAAATTTACATGAATTTTTTTAAGTGTGTAGCTTCGGTCCCAAGCTAATCGATTCACCCCTCGAAACATAGGAAAATCCAATAACCCCTCATTTTATCTGTCAAACTTTCATAGCGAATCAAAATAAAGATTGTGTGGTACTTGATTTTTGACTAGAATGGGATACGTTAATCGATTTGCTTGGGACCAATAGGCTAGTCAAGTAGTGAGCCAATTTTTTTTTTTTTTTTTTTTTTATTAATTTATTTGTACAGGCTCAATCGAATAAACTTTACAGAGCCGAGGTATCATTTGCATTATACATGATTCATGTCTTAAATCTAGAGTTAAAGGAATTGAACCGATTACTCGCGGTCGTCTCGAGGTTAGTGGAGATTTACAATTTTTTGGATGGGGAAAGGGAGAAGGAGGTTTGAAATATGATTTATTATACAAATATTTAATTAATCCTAAAACATGAACTTATTTCTATTCATCTTGAAGACAAACATTAAAAAAAAAAACTACACGCACAATACACAAACTAAACACAAGGTTAATCAAACTTACAATCTAAGGTTAGTATTCTTAAAGTAAACATATATGAGTTTCATAAACTCCAGATCACGTCTAGCCAAAATATCCCGAACTGGAACATTAGGTTGTCTACCTCGAGCCCGAAGGGAATCGCATAGCTCAGATCTGACTCCACGATGCTCAGCACAAGACCAAAGGATGTGATCGGCGTCTTGGTAACCTTGTCCACATTCACAGAGATTGCTGTCTCCCAGCCCAACACGAAACAAGTGAGCGTTTAACGAATAGTGATTGGACATGAGGCGAGACATCATACGAATGAAGTCTCGACCCACATCCAACCCCTTGAACCAAGAACTCTTCGACACCTTAGGGATGATCGAATATAGCCATCGTCCCAAACTCCCTTCACTCCACTTATTCTGCCAGCTGACGAGTGACTGTTGACGATAAATGAAGAAAAATTCATCGTAGGCGATTTGTCGATCGTAAATATCGCCTTCCATAGCGCCCACCTTAGCAAGTGAGTCAGCCATCTCATTGCCCGGAATCGAGCAATGAGATGGGACCCATGCAAAGGTGATGACAAAAGATCTTAAAGATAAAGCACTTAAAAGCTCTCGTATTTTCATGAGAAAATACGAGGAGTGCTTTACCGGTCTCATAGAGCGAATAGCCTCGACAGAACTGAGACTATCCGTAAAAATAAAATAATGATCTGGTGCAAGTGAGGCGATCGTTTCTAGCGTATAATGTATTGCCGCCAGCTCAGCAACATATACGGAACAAGGAGCTTGAAGCATTCGAGAGGCGCTATGAAATTCGTTATAAATACCAAAACCAGCGGACGCCTCTATTAATGATCCATCTGTGAAGAACGATCTTGCGGAATCAACTTGGCCAAACTTTGCAGCGTAAATTGACGGAACAATCATGGAACGATGATGTTCTGGGATCCCACGAATCTCCCGCGTCATGGATAAATCAAAACTAACTGAATTGCCGAAGTCGGAGAAGCATACACGATGAGGATTATGCTGTGAAGGGCTGACATCCTGTGTTATGTACACGTAATACAATGACATACAACGAGTTTGAGGGTTTAGCTCAAGAAGCTTCTCAAAGTTTTCGATTACCAGTGGGTTCATAACTTCACAACGGGTGAGGAGCCTGAGGGACAATTCCGAAAACCGATCCGATAGTGGCAACATGCCCGCCAACACTTCGAGACTCATCGTATGAGTCGAGTGCATGCATCCTAACGCGATACGAATACAACGATACTGGATACGTTCCAGTTTGATGATGTGAGTTTTAGCCGCCGACTGGAAGCAAAAACTACCGTACTCTAAAACCGATAAAATCGTTGTCCGGTACAACGTTAGAAGATCTTGCGGATGGGCTCCCCACCACGTTCCGGTAATTGTTCGGAGAAAATTGATCCTTTGTTGGCATTTTCGTCTCAGATACTCAATGTGGGATCTCCAGGTGCATTTGGAATCGAACCAGACCCCAAGATATTTGAAAGACATGGAATGAGTGATCGGTTTACCCAAAAGTTGAAGCTTTGGTTGTGCTGGGCTATGCTTCCTAGAAAAAACGACCAACTCAGTTTTCTCCGTGGAGAATTCGATACCTAGCTGGATAGCCCAAGTAGACAAATTGTCTAAGGTATCCTGTAAGGGTCCTTGCAGGTTGACCCCTTTGGGCCCTGTCGTAGACACTACGCCATCATCTGCAAGTTGTCTCAACGTGCAGTTGTCACTTAGACAATTGTCAATTTCTCTGACATAGAAATTGTACAAAAGGGGGCTTAAACATGAGCCCTGGGGGAGACCCATGTAACTAAATCGAGAAGCTGTAGAGTTTCCATGAGAAAAGCTCATGTGTTTCTCTGACAGCAAATTGTACAAAAAGTTATTAATTAATGGGGAAAGGCCACAAGCGTGGAGTTTGTCTGAAAGGACTTCAACCGATACTGAATCAAAAGCCCCCTTAATATCCAAGAACACAGAACCCATTTGCTCTTTTTTAGCAAAAGCTAACTGGATTTCTGTGGAAAGCAACGCGAGACAGTCGTTCGTTCCCTTACCCCTACGGAAACCAAATTGAGTATCTGAGAGTAGGTGGTTCGTCTCAACCCATTTGTCGAGGCGAAAAAGGATCATTTTCTCCAACAATTTTCGAATGCACGATAACATCGCGATGGGACGATACGAGTTATGATCTGACGCGGGTTTTCCAGGCTTTTTAATGGCTATAACTCTCACTCGCCTCCAATCATCTGGAACAATATTGAACTCCAGGAACTGACAAAACAAGTTCAACATGCGCTTCTTAGCGACGTCTGGGAGGTTCTTCAACAAGTCGAACTTGATCCTATCAGCCCCCGGAGCCGAATTGCGACACGAAAGGAGCGCGAGTGAGAGCTCTAGCATTGAAAAAGGCTGGCTGATCTCGTCTACCGAATTCGTCGTTTCGCGAGGAATCATCTGTGCCGGCACGGAATCAGGACATACTTTTCGCGCGAACTTGAGAATCCACCGATCCGAGTACTCCTCGCTCTCGTTGTTTGAAGACCGGTTACGCATCCTTCGCGCCGTGTTCCAAAGCGTGTTCATCGACGTTTCGCGCGATAAACCGTCCACGAATTGCCGCCAGTATCCGCGTTTCTTGGCTTTGATGAGGCTCTTGAGTTCGTGTTCAAGAGTCGAGTACGCTTCGAAATACTCGGGTGTTCCGCGTTTCCGGAAAAGCTTAAACGCGTCGGACTTTTTACGATAAACCTCAGTGCATTGCTGGTCCCACCAAGGGGTAGGAGGTTTCCTACGAAAAGACGTTCATGGAACCGGCCGAGTTTGAGCTCGAAGCGCGCTGTCCAAGATCAGATTGGAGAGGAAGTTATATTCCTCCAACGGTGGAAGCTCTTCTACCGACGACACGGCTTCATCTATCGCGGTCTTGAACGTTGTCCAATCGATATTACGGGTGAGGTCGTACGCGACGTTAACGGATTCCGACGAATTGAACCCACTGGCAATCGAAATGCCGATCGGCAAGTGATCACTACCGTGGGGATCCTGGATCACATTCCACGAATTAGAGCAAAGTGTGAGGTCTAATCTACTTCCATTTGAGGATGGACCAGCCAGACGTGTTACTTCTCCATTGTTAAGAATTGTCATACTGAAGTTATCACAGAGGTCATATATCAAAGTAGAACGGTTGTCATCATACAGTTCCCCCCAGCCTGTACCGTGGGAATTAAAATCTCCCATAATCAACCGTGGAGCAGGAAGTACCGAACAGATATCTGAAAGTTGTTTTCGATTAACAACGGCTCTAGGAGGAATATAAACAGAAGCAATACAAAGGCTCTTACCATTAATAATAGCCTGACATGCGACAACTTCAATACCTGTAAATTGTGGAAGATTCACTCTATAGAAGGAATGGCACTTTTTGATCCCCAAAAGTACTCCTCCTCCACGCGAATCCTCACGATCCAGTCGAATAATGTTAAAATCATGAAAAGGAAGATCGATATCTGAAGAGAGCCAAGTTTCACATAGAGCAAATGCATCACAATCATTATTGTGAACCAAAAACTTAAACGATTCTATCTTAGGAATAAGACTTCGACAATTCCACTGTAGAACAGTGATCAAATCCCCGACCTCGTTTGGAAAATTATCCATCGAAGGAGATGATTGCTGCAAGGAGGGGCCACTTCAATGTCAACTGCTTCAAGAGGGTTTTCACAGTAGGAAGCATTGCCAGAACAATGCTTTTCAGAGGATCAGAAATATCGAGGTAATTGAGGATACTGTCCACAATGTTATCAAATGAGAACAACCCAGATGAAGAAGGGGCTTGTGTTCTGAAAATTGGGGCATCGGGGGTTTTGGATGTCCCCGGGAGAGGTGGAAAATCCTGGGTATAATCAGTTCTGCGGAATCCAGGAGGAGTAGAAGTCTCCTTTTTTCCACCACTCCTTGATTTGGGCAAGCTGATTTGGGGTTCTTGATCTGCAACTTTCCGCGAACGGATGCGTTTTCGTTTCCGGGCAGAACCTTCCGGAAAACTGAAAGAAACTCCCTCCTCAGCCAAGTCAGAGCCAGACTCGTCATCTGACAAAAGAGCGAAGGGATTTGTTTCGTTGGTCGATGGCTTGGCTGTCTTAAGCATTTCTGCAAAAGACCGCCTGGAACGTTCTTTAAGAGAGCGCTCTAGTTTTTCCCCGCGTTGTTTGTACACCGGGCATGACGAGAGACCATGAGGAGTTCCCTTACAGTACACGCATTTTGGTGCAGTGACTGTGCAGGCGCCATCCTCGTGCTTCTCCCCGCATTTGGAACAGCGTGCCTTGCTGCCACAGTGGGACGCCGTATGTCCCAACTGCTTACAGTTTTGGCAGTTCATGACCCGGGGAACGAACAAGCGCACAGGTAGTCGAAGTTTTCCCAACTCGATGTAGTGAGGAAGGGCTGAACCAGAAAAGGTCACACGGAACGAGTCTGTGGGGGTAAAACTCTTTTTACCCTCGCTGACAGATACTGAGCCCAGTTTTTGGATATCCAGTATCTTCACCGGGGGGAGCAAGGGGTTCTTGAAACGGCCAACCGCCTGCTTCTCCAAGATCTCGGGGGTCAGACTCGCTTCGGTTACCACACCTTCGATCTCCACATCACGAGCTGGTATGTAAACCCTGTACTCAATCGTAAAGAGCTGGGAGGCAGCAATCTCGTTAGCCTGCTTCAGGTTAGAAACGACAACACGAAGTTTATTATGCCTAACCTTCGTGATTTCGGTCACGGCTGAGTATCGCTTCGTCAGATCAGTGGAAATTTGCATCAAGTTCAAAGGTTTGTTTTTGGGCTGAAAGTAGACAACCCATGGCCCAGTCGAGTCATCTGGATAGGCTCGCGATCGGGGGCTTTTCTGAGACGAACCATGAATGACAGGACGTTTTCGTCTTTTCTTGCCATCGAGTGGCAAACTGGTGTCATCTTCCGACAAAATGTCCATATCGTCTTCTGACGAGACGTCCATTTTGCCGTACTAGTGGGAGCGGTAAACGCTCTACCACTGAAACGATGCTTAAAACCACACAGACACAATAAACAGAAAAAAGTAGAAGGGTCTGTGCCTAGGGGCACGAACGGAAGCTTGACGTAGGACCGCTAGTGGACGAAATAAATGTTAAAAGCATTTAGTTCTTTTAATTTATCAATTATCTATTATCTCAACTCTTTCCGTTTTTAAATTGTAGGCGCACCAAATTTGTAGTTTTCTTTTTTTTTCAAAGAGAAAGTTGATTAAGAGAATCAATCAAAATCACTTGCACCCCTGCTTCCAAGTTTGGTTACAAGATTACAACTCTGGAGAGCACTTTGTGTGGTCGTTTGGGGGCTTGTGGTTCTGAATATGGACAAACAAGCACAGATAAATTCTATTCCAACTCTTTACTGATGTAAGCTTAATGGCCCTGAAAAGGGCCGTTTTATTGAAGAGGACATCCATGGCCACTTACGCTTTTGCGTGTTTAGTGTAGGTGACGGCATCACGGATCTCACTTTTCAGGAACACCTTCAGCACACCTCGTAAATCAGACCGCAGATACGTTTGACACCGCCACGGCGAGCCAGACGACGGACGGTGGTTATCTCGAAGAAATTGCGTTTGGTTCTGAATATGGCGATGAGTGTGCAAAATATTACGCAATTCCATCCTCCCTATTCGCACGCCCCCGAGGATCGGAGGCGAATGCCACTTCGACTTGTTTCGTCTACTTACTACTCTCTGACGACTGTGCTGGGGAAGTAGCATATGCATGTAGGTAATTGGTGGATTTGTTAGTTAATTTAACGCTTTTGGACAATGCTGGACATTTACCAGTTTTTCAATAGTTTCTTGTTGAAAATCAACTTTCGGAAGCATTTTTATCGATGCGTAGCCATATTTCTGATCGATTGGTGATAACATTATTGAAATTGGACCAGGGGCAGCTGAGTTATTAAGGTTCAAAACCTTTCTTAATTTGTTACATGTTCCATTTTCGGTTTTCACAAAGTGTACCCCCATATAGAAATCAAAGACGTAGTCCTACGTCAAAAACTACAAACACAGAAACACAAAATTAAATTTAACTGATGGGCGAGAGAAAGAAACAGGAAAAAAAAAACTTATCTGCTATACTACTACCACCGAGTGATTACACAGCAGCAGCGGAGCGACGCGCAGCGTGGGTGACCTTCGATGCGCATGTGCGGGCGATCTTTGTAGTGGTGTGCTTGTATGAGGCTCGGCACTCAGCTGGACACACGATGATGGATGACCGGTATAAATGCGGAGGCAGATGCTGACACTCGATGACGATGATCTGTGTGCAGGTATGCGTGATCACGCACCGATGAAGCGCAAATTGGTTTGCGAATATCCAATTGCAAGTGAACAATTTTCTTTCCGATGGCGCCGAAAACCACTTTCTTCTCAGAAAAACTCACTTTCAGATAATTGTTTAGCCGGGTACTATGCCAGTAATCACTAAGCGAGAAAAAACTGATAATTTAAACCAACCGAATACCGAGAAAACTTCCGAAATACCGGAGCGCGAAACAAGTCGACTGTACTTCTTGCTAGGTCGCAGTGGGATGATTAGTGAGCCAATTAAAAATCGTTAGTTTCGTATTGATTTTTGGTACCACTGTGCACCACACCCAGCGCTGAACAAGGGATTAGAAACGTCACAAAAAGGTCAACAGCTGCGGTGCAGGAGAAAAGCATCAATAAGGTGGTCATTGTATTGAAGTAAACGTAAACAAGTGAACTTGATTCCTCTACGGAGATTATTTACTACTAAATAAACAGTTAATTAGTCTAACTTAAAGCTAAATTTGTATAATCCTAAAGTCTAGAGTAGTGCTTAAAAAATACAAGAAACTAAATCTAGGTAAGGACAGAAGAAAGGAAGAAAAGTGAATTTGTGTTAAGCTATTGTATACTATACTAAATCTAGACGAAGGAGATCGAGAAGCGCTGAGAAACAGGCACATTAAGTCCGGTAAATGCTAATTATCACAGTATTCCCAGGTGAGAAGCTTTCTAATACTATCTAAATCTACTTATATGGTAAAAATATAAACACATATTATGTACACCTACACAGATCGTTAGCTCCAGGACATACGAACGCTATAATTGTTGTGAGAGAGTTGTACGAGACTAGAATTTTATAATTTTTCTATCTCTTCGTGAATAAATTGATGAAATTTGGTTCCTAGTTTCGCTGACTCCGCAACACCGTCGGATATTGATTTTTAGCCTCTAGATGTCAGCCGTATTAAAAAAATACGGGTATTTCACAGTATTTCCATAGAGATAACTCTAAGACTAGTAGGTCCCGAAGAAATGTGCTCAACTTTTTGCCTCAGCTCTGGTACTATCTTCGGTCCCAACGAGGGTTCCAAGCTAATCGATGCACCCCTCGAAACATAGGAAAATCGACGAACCCCTCACTTTATCTGTCAAACTTTCATAGCGAATCAAAACAAACATTGTGTAGTACTAGAATGTTGACTAGAATGGGGTACGTTAATCGATTTGCTTGGGACCAATAGGCTAGTCAAGTATCGTTAGTTTCCACCGGTTGGTATTTCACTCTTTTTTAAACTGGAAGCCATACCCATATTGATAAATAGTAGTCAGTATTTCACACTTTTTCTGGAATCAGAAGTCGTCATCTTGGATTTCAAAATGGCGTCGGTCATCGATTTACGGTCTCTAGACGTCACTCGGATTCCAAAAATACCCATATTGATGGGTTAACAAACCACCCGATAATGATAAATTACATACCTGTGCACAGATCTATGGGCATGCGTTTAAATTAACCGAGTGAACAATCAACAAAAGTCAGAAAAACTGCGTGAATTTCTACTTCGCTTCAATGCGCAAGTAAGTTCATTAGACAATCAAAGACGAAATGAACACCACTCAAGACTATACAAACAGCATGAAAACTGATCGAAAGTGGTTCTGTTGATGTTGAAGAACATCTGCTCGAAGAGAAGACAGAATTACTATCAATTGAAAGCGATGGTTGACAGCTTCGTCGTCGCTTGACGATTTTCGATTGAAAGTGACTTTGTTGGGCCCTGCTACTGCTGATGACCACTTTTTGAATGGACTTCAAGGTTTGATTATTAATTGATTTCGAAGCCGATAACTTTCTGATATGATTATTCAACTGCTTTCACAGCAACACTGCATCTTGCTCTTATGAAATAGTAGCCTGGATGATTTGCCTAATTCTTTACTCCAAGTACACCAACGTTGCTTGCTGAGCGGTTTATGGAGCATGTCAGAAAAATACCATCTTCCTAATTAATTAATTAATAATTATCCTGACGTTCAATTGAAATGCGATCTTCACGAAAGTTGCAGCTGGAAAAATTATTTTAGAACAAATAACAAACTTTACCGTAGATCATTACAGCGAAGGGATAAAGCGATTAGAACTTTTGTTCGCTTTCCCATACTAATCCCTATATAAACTTCAAAGGGCCAGTGCAGTATGAGTTCGCATCCAAATGAGCTCAAATTTTGGGAAAATTACCAGGAGTGGAAACCACAAACGAAGTGACAGACGACTAACTGGCGAAGAAATCAATTGAAATAATGTGGTTCGCTGTAATAGAATTTTCTTAGAAGCTTGTGCCATCAGCCACTAGATGGGCTAGTATTTTTGTTTTGATATGAACATAGTTGATTTTGAGTGCATTATGATCTTTGACGGTGTGCAAAGAGTGTATCATTTTGTCATTTTTTTATGCATTTCAGTTTAGAGTAGAGTGAAAGAGATAGAACCAAAACATTCTAGTACATTTAGTGTTGCCATGTGGTACAATCCATTAGTAGTGTTGCCATGTGGTACAGTCCAGTAGTAGTGGTGTTGCCATGTGGTACACTGAAAAATTGCAATAGCAGGTGCGTCACCATAGCTTTCGAGCCGCTCCGTCTATCACTTCGTTTGTGGTGGAAACGCTCCTATAGTTGCGGTACGTCAAGAGCGTTAGGTTCCTATAATTGTGCATGGAGACTCAATACACAAGTATAGGAACCTAACGCTTCTAACGTACTGCAACTATAGGAGCGTTTACCCGACCGGATTTGAACCCGATTGAACTAGAGAGGGTCTAGTATCTGAGAGGAGCGGATTCAAAACAAACTGTTTTGGCAACCTATGCCTAGGTGATTTCTAGCAACACTACCAATGCAATCAAGATAGGCGCTGCTCGATTGGCTCTGACTTTGACAGTTCGTTTGGCTCAAAATCTGCCAGTCCGCTCCTCTCTTTTACTAGACCCTCTCTTATTTGAACCATCCTAGTGTGTATGTAATCCAAATCAGTCCCCGAGTCAATTTGTTTTTGCAAATCCCGCCAGATAACTTTCATGCCAGTATCACGTTTCTTTGATATTGTCTTCTACGGACATTTTTAAGACGGATCAAGAGCTGAAGATCGTCGTCTATTATAATTGAATCGAATTTAGCTTCGTATTTTTGTACTGCTCTTGCTTCAAGATTCTAGAGCATAATTTATTTCATCTTTGGTTAGCAAAAAAAGTATTTGGATCAAAGTTATAGTAGATAAATGTTCGATGTAGCTTCCACTCAGCTCTATGGAAATTGGATGTAGAGCTATTGGGATTATAAATTAATTTTTGGGATATTTAAAAGGTAACTGGAAGGTGATCAAAACCAAAGTCAGCATAGGTAACCAATTGGCTACAAAGTAGGCATGAATCAGTTAAGACCAAATCAATAGTTGAGGGATTTCTCGTTGAAGGAAAGCATGTTGGGCTGTTTGGATATTGAATAGTGTAATAACCTGCAGAACAATCATCAAACGGAATATTACCATTGGAATTGCTTTGAGAATTATGACATGCACCTGAATCACCAAAAAAGAAGAATTTAGACCAATGACGGGTAAGTTTCTGAAGATCACCCTTGAGAAAATTATTTTCTGGCCTACGCATTGGAATGGCAAATAAGCAGCTATAGACGAAAATTGTCCAAATTCTGTTCCGACAGAAACTCTCAAAGTTTACATAGTATTGATTTCATATGAAGAAAGAATTTTATGTTTGAAACGTCTATGAATAATGATGGCAACGCCACAACTAGCTCAATCAAGAAGATCGTTTCGATAAATGAAATAACCTGGGTCCCTTTCAACCTTATGGTTTAAGGAACGTTTCAGATATAACATTCGTTGTGAATTCTCTAACAGTTAAATAGCTTGTCTTCATTATATTTAAGCGATCAAGCATTGTAATTAAAAATTTATTACTTGGACTGGCTCAACTCAATGTAAGTATGTCAATTCATCTTTTATCTGGGTAGGCCTTTAAAGACAACCTTGAACAGACGTTCAGTTTTGGTCTCGTAAGTGAAAAAATTGTGTGTTGCTTAACAGTAAAATACTTTAGAAGACGTTTGAATCCGTCCAAAGGGGTAAGTCACTCAGCACATTGTGCCGAAATTAGATTCTACACAGTTTGGACTCATCCATCAGCACACCTTCGGCATACTTTGGGCACACCTTCAGCACAATCTAGTAGGCATTAGATTGTTGTAAATAAAATAGGAGCACTACTGGACAACTGCCATTGAAGTTGTTCACATCATTACGTGCTGTTTGACTGTACATTCAGGAATATCCTTTAATCTAATATACCAGAGGAACTCAGACCAGCCGTTTACTTATAAAAAATATCTAAATACGAAATGTAGGTTCTAGAGAGTAAGCCCAAAAAAAAGAGGCAGTTAACCAGACCCCATTAGTACCCTTAATTCAAATAATGCTGCAAATCACACATAATAAACAAAAGAAGTTCATTCATCATTCTCTATAGTCAGTCTCAAACAATGCTCCCCAACGGTTCCAACTCTGTCCGGCCGCTGATAGACCGATGCCTTTCACTTCACTTAAGGCTAGGTTTCTGGTCTGCCTGTGAAGACATTATAGAAGACTAAAACACGTCATCCTATGAACATACCAACACCAACACCAGCCACTTCCCGCGTCATCCTCAATCCGATTTATCCCTGCGATTTCAAACCAAAACATTCAAGGTGTCAGGAATACCGGGTTGCCGGGATGGGTATTTTACAAACAATTGCAGCTTGTTCTGTGACCGGCACAATCGGCACACTGACAAAAAAGTTGACCCAAGATTGGTTAGTGGAGTGACCTACCATTTGATCCGTCCAATACATGGCATTCATCCCAACGACCAATTTGAAGTGAAAACTTTAATTTAGTGCAGTTTAAAGGCTCCGTGCGAAGAACATGGAAATCGGAAGTGGTTATCGCAATAGGGGAGACCTTTTTCCATTTGGCATTAAGCCGGGAATGTTTAATGGAATTTTGCCTGGATGATGGATCATTCTCATAATTCGTGAGAATATCAAATTGATTACTCAAATTTAATTCAGCAGAAGTGGGATCAAGGTATTGCCCTTTTTTTGCGTTTAGGGGCCATGGCGGCGGTAAAAAGCTTATCCAAATCTACTGCCAAGCAGCTTACTATAAGAATCCGAAGGATCGAAGAAGAATTTTCAAAGTCGTTGACCTAGCAGGATTACCATGGGTAGAGTCATAACAAAGATCGAAGAGGAATAAGAATCAATCAAGGTAGAAATTTTACAGGTGATATTTAGCACTGAAAAATGTTGTTTAAATTTGTTATAGCTTTAGGTAACAGGAACACTTCATTTAGCAAAAGCATCTGATCTGATCTGGAACAACAGTTATTTTGTTTCGTATGACTTAAAGCGTTTTCATAATTTAATAAAAAATCGTGCGTTGCAGAGATCAAAAATCCTTAAATTTGTTCTTTTTCATTTTTTTGGAAAATAATCAGCGGTTTCGATTACTGTATATTTTATCTGTAAAGTCCTATTGATTCTCTTCAACTTTTTCACAGGTATAATTTCGTTACAATCAACGGGTTTCGAGTTATGATTTTTTTGAAAAATATATGTACGAAAACATAAACGCCCTTTTAAAAAATAATCTTGAGTTAAAAGGGTCTCTTGATCTGTGGAGAAAAAAAAAACGATTTCTTATACCAGAGACCTGTGCCAAGTTTCATCCAAATAGGAGTTTATTTGATAATATGGTAGATAAAAGCTCATAATTATTTTAAAATTTAGGTTTCAGTTTATTGTGGGGTATTTAACAGTATTTACCAGTTTGTTTTCAAAGCGGAAGCTGTCATCTTGTATTTCAAAATGGCATCAAACATGGATTTCTGGCTCCTACACTTTACCCCAATTCCAAAAAGAATTTATGGTGGGGTATTTGAAAATGTTTTCATGAAAACTTTTTTTGCGCACTGATTTGATTTCAAGTGTTCACATAATACACCGTGAACATCTTACACAAAATACAAAATAGGGTGTCAATAAAAATGGTCATCAAAAATTTCTAAAACATACCCCCTACATAAAAGTGTATTTCCTCGAAAAACGACCCTATACCAAATTTAAGCTCAATTGGACTTGATTTTTCACTTTCAAAAATATCCCAAAGGGGAGGGGGATGACTAAAAAATGCATGAAATGGCGAGATATTGTACTATTTATTTTTGACGTAGGACTACATCTGTGATTTCTATATGGGGGTACACTTTGTGAAAACCGAAAATGGAACATGTAACAAAATTATGAAAGATCAAAATCTTCAGAAACTTTCATAACTCAGCTGCCCCTGAACCAATTTGGATAAATTCTTCACCATTCTTCTTCTTGTTCGCATTTCAAGCTTATTGCTTAGCGCATATTAGCTTATTGCGTGCTCTCAACTTAGTGTTCTAAATGCACTTCCACAGTTATTAATTGAGAGCTTTCGATGCCAATACCAATGCATGAATTTGTATATTGTGTGGCAAGCACAATGATACCCTATGCCCAGGGAAGTCGAGAAAATTTCCAACCCGAAAGATTCCCTCGACCGGACCGGGAATCGAACCCGCCCCCTCCGGCTTGGTAATACCGTGCCTTTACTGACTAGGCTATGAGGCCCCTTCTTCACCAATCGATCAGATATATTCCTACGCATCTTTTTTAATTTCAGACTTTATCATTTTTCAAAACGTCACTATTGAAAATTGCACAAATGTACAACTGTTGTTATGATAATTAAAATTATCACCAATTACCTTCGAAAAGCGATTTCCCTAACACAGATTTCAAAGTCGAATTCCATCCGGTCTCACTACACGGTTTTTATTCAATCACTGCGTGGTGAGTGGTGGTGTTCTCCAGTACACAACGAAAGGCTCCCAGGACGCAACTCGCTAACAAGGCTGGCCTCAACCGCTGATCGGATTCAATTCCACTCACCGTGTGTGGTGGTGTCCGGTCGTCGGCATCAGCTGCAGCAGCAGCAGTGCTATCGGCGCGTGGCGTTGAACATTGTTCTCCAGTACACAACGAAAGGCTGCCTGCAAACAGCGAGCTGCAGCCCACATGAGCATCCATAGAAGGAGGAAGAAACCGCACCGCTATTGATCGAAATCAGTAGCTCTTCGTGAGTTGCTGTGGGTCACATATTGGGCTATGTCAAGCGCGTCATACTAAAAAGTATAAAAAGAGAGAACCCCGCTCAAATTCCTATGCCTACACAAAACACAAGCCCCTGCTGCACTTAACAAATCAGATTTATGATATAAGACCACGTAGTCCTACGTTACCATTGCGTACAACCTCATAGGACTGTCCCTAGAATTTTTTTTTGTTTTTTGGGACTTTGAATGTTTTCCATGAGTTGCATGCGAGATTTTGAATATTGATGGATTGGCTTCTAAAACTGAAACGTTCATCGACGCCAAAGCATTCACGGTTCTCGGATTCATTCGCCGCTATACATGTTTTGCGCTCTAGTTTGTAGTATCTTGCAACTGGTGCTGATTTTGACTTTGTAAATTCCAAAAATGTTTTTATACGTAATATTAAGAATCATGGGTGGGGGGCGACCTCGGTGTAGTGGTTAACATCCATACCTCTCACGCCAAAGTCACGAGTTCAAATCTCACCCCCGGACAAGTCACGAATGACCCAAGAGTGTTAAAGTGACTATAGAAAAAAAAAAAAAAAAAAAAAAAAAAAAAAAAAGAATCATAGGTAAATATAGTAGTCTGTACGATTTATTCGAAGACGAACATATAAATCAATAAATATGTATCCGGAACGTGAATATGTATCCGGAATATGACCGCCAATGTCCTTTGGTTTGTTTTTTCCGTCGATCTTGTTTTCCGTGCTGAGCACCAATGCTACCGACGTGCCAGGAAGGCAGCTCTCCCACACCTGGACCCTACCTATCGACCCATCAACTCATGAACCGGGGACCAACGGCTTTACTTCCCATCCGAAGGAAGGCGTGATCAGAGATGTTATGCCTCAGAACATCCCGGCGGCGCCGACTGGGATTGAACCCAGGCCTGCTGGGGTGAGAGGTAATCACGCTTACCACTACACCACCGGCGCCGTTTAACCGCCAATGTATATGGCTTTGAATTCTCAAGTGATTTGATGTGCTGGTTACTCATCATGACTCTTATTGATCTTCGAATTCTCATGTGAATTGATTTATCGCATGGTGGGTTTGACACGTTTGCGAAAAGTTCTGGTCTCAAGACCCATACTCACCGGAATATGTTCGGACGGTAGCTCCGGAATTAGTGGAACGATTCCAAAAACATTCAGTAACGTTTTATGGGACCATGGTACCTTTAAACTGTTCAATACTGTGCTAAACTGATGCAGCATCGTCAAGGCATTGTGTCTGAATTGCTGTTATTTTTCTAATTGACGTTAAATGTAATTGCAAGCTAGTCCCACTCAGATTTTGGACATCAAATATAAATTTCGTGATATTTTATCCAATATTTTTTAGTAAACATAAATGCATTCTATCACATTGAACGTTAATTTTTAACATCATCCCACCAAAATAAGTGTAAAATTGGAAATTTTGTAAAATCTTTGAACGCCGTTTTTTTTTCATTTCCATATGTGACTAACTTGCGATTATGGACAGCACAGTGGGAAACAGTGAAGACGTAGAAATAATTAGATTGACACCTAAAGGAACACTACAGTTAAAAATGTCAGAAAAGCAAAACTTCTCAAATATAAGCCATCACGATAAATCAAGCACCTAAACACTTCACCTAGCATGCAATTATGTGAATGACTTAACGACTCTACCGCTGGCACGTTGTAGCAGATATGCAAATACCATTACAAAATTACTACCTCTCACAGAAAACTGCATCCGTCATTCGTCATCATCGTCATCATCATCATCTTCGTAGACAAGATAGACCCGCTCTTCCATTCAAAGAGCGTGCTTCGCGATCCAGGCCAACTCTAAACTTCAAGCAGCAGGAAATCCGCCTCTCAACATCCACCTCACGAAAATCATGGACAGCCTCGTGCTTTTGCTGCGTACTACTTACCAACCTACCATTTACGACTGTTGTGAGATTCAAAAACACGGATGTAGGTGGAAACCTACAGGATACGAAACGGTTTGCCTCTGACTGGTGCGTGTTACCTAAATGTATATGTATGAAAGTTCCAGCTCGCGAGGTTGAGGCATTTGCGACACAATGCTGGTTTAGCGCAAAACGTGCTACGAGGGGATTATCCTTACTGCTTCAGCAGAAACCCAGCAAGGATACACGCTTGACTCATTTCGTATGCGTGCCTAGTAGCTGTAGGTAGTGGATAGAGCTACATTTTACCATTAAATGGTACACGATGAAATGGCTCTACTGATGATACTGTGACACAGAGAGTTCTATTCAGGACATATGTTGAGATGCGACCAGCCAGCAGTCAGTGTGTGGCTCGGGTGTCTCTTTCAGGTTGGGTGAGTTTGCCTCTTTTGTGCCATTCCATTCGGCGTGTCATTTCACTGTGGTGACTTTGAATAAAGCAATCACAGCGGAAAAGAGAACTATGGAGTGCGAATTTCAGAACAAGTGACATTATCATTTCCAAGAAGTATGTACTTCTCAACATTCCCACTTGCTTCAATTGCAGGATGAATGTGGCATCTAGTGAATAATCTCGGAAGAAGTTTAGGGCTGTTAACTTTCTCCAAACCAATAAATTGCTTCATTTTTGCCCTCAACTCAGTGTTCTTTGAGCTACAGGAATAACTTACAGTCCCGAAACACACAACACCAACGAAAACAACCAAGTGCCACATAACCGGACCAAAACTTTATTCCACCAAACTCAATCGGACGGGTCAAATTTACACGTCGCAACAAATTTCCAAGATTGCCACCACAGACTGAGTCCAGCCTTCCTTGTTCCGGCGTCTCACTGCTCCATTAGTCATGTTGCTGTGGACACACCTTGAACTAGCCGACAATCACTTTCGTTATACCTACGGATAGCAACTCCGCCGGGAGATGCGGGGCAAACTTTGAAACAAGTGTCGTTTCTCATGAATTCCACCGTTAGTAGTACATAAATTGGCCGGCAAGAAGTCTCTCGACGAGCAAATAAAATGAAACAACAATGGCAACGGGGACGATGCTGGTGTGACACATAAATTTCAAATCGGGGGCCATGGAGGCGGTCCAAGGTGGACGTTTGTTGGGTGTTTGACTTTCGCCGTGAGTTGAATCTCTGACACATTTCGTAACGTGGCAGTCACAGAATGACGGAAAGTCAAAAGAACGGTTTGCAGCGGGGAGATAAATTACGCGTGTAACAAATTAGAATTGTTCTGGGAATGGTTGTGGAAGTAAAAGCAGGACAAATTTAAAGGCAGATGGAGATAGAATGGTTAATTATAAATTGATTTAGGATGGTTTGGCTTATTTTTTTATTCATTATAATATGACGTCTTTTCTGCTGCTTTGTGGAAAGGAAACGCTAGACATTGAATGATATTTTTTTCAGATGTAAATATAAAAAAGTCGTAATTTCCAACGATATAAGATGATGGACAGCCGATAATACTTGAATGTGGCGGTATTCGTCAGTGCGTCCTGTTGGGGCTGTGAAAGCAGCTCTGTCAAACTAAGTTAATGCCGCTAAAAGTACATAAGCCCAAGGCCCCACAGTCAGGTAAGACTTCCGGTCAAAAAATCACCCCCCAACAGTACCCAAATAGCTCTTCTGGTTTTATGAGGGTTCTGTAGATCATCATCTGGACTTGTAGAATTCTATATAACTTGATCTGATCGCGCACGGTAGGACCCGATTTATTACGTTGTGATTTTATGATTAAAATGCGATGATGATTTTGGCGGAGGCAGATATTGTGTGAGTTTATTTCTCGTATACAGGACTTGATATACATAACATTACAATCTGGACAAATGACAGTAATATGCATAATTGAAAGATGACATCTATTGGTAAGAATATTAACTATTCCATAATTCAGGGCAAAGGCGGTAAATGTCGTTTGCATGAACAGCTCCATAAATTAAATTAAAATATGCACGTATATGGCCTCCATTTTTCTACGCATAAGCCATTTATTTGTTGTTGTTTGTTGTTTGTTTGTATATATGTTTGTATATCACCAAAATAACTTTGAATATACGTGCATTCTGGTTTTCTGGGTACACACTGTTATTTCTGAGCAGCCCAAGCAATCGGTCCGCCCTGATGGAAAACAAAGCCCGAGTTTGATTTGCGGTCTTGATGATCTCCGGCCATTGGTATACGGTATGTGTTAAGTTCCGGATATCCTCCAGAAAGGAATCAGCAATCGTCCTGCAAACACGTCTTACCTCGTCGAAAGCTGGCTGGCAAAAGTGGAAGGGAAAATGGCTGACTCTAGAACGAGGTACCTATTAGGTACTGCAGCGTGACGTCACGAATGAACTCAGTGTTAATCGGCTGAACCTTTTTGACAGTTCAGTGGTACTGTTTACAAGCACTTAGTCGTTTTTTCGAAAAAAAATTCTAAGATTTCAGAAATTTAACTTGAAAATTGTCGAGGAACAGCGCGTTGCAAGGATTTTGCTCGTGAACATTGCAGAAATGTGGTTTACATCTCACTGTAGTCTGAAAAATTATCGAGAAAATCCACCCAAGAAAAAATCGACTAAGTCCACGTAAACAGTACCACTAAACTGTCATCAGATTGAGGTTAACCCCGACGGTGCAAAACCTAATTCTGACACTCACAATGAGCACCCATGCACAGGGTGATTACCTGAACGTTCAGCACATAATACACTGCAACTTTAATACAAGATATGCACCACACATTACCCCTCTTCTTAACAAAAATATATAACATAAAAAAAATTTAAGGGAAAACATGTTTTCCTTTCCAACTATAGTAAATTAATGTGCCGTGAATCTGAAAACATTTTAATCTGAAAACGTTTTAAAACTGCCTAGTTGCTGTTATTTATATGTTATCATCGTGTAGTGATCCCTGACTATCTCCAATATAAATTTGACTGATTCATGATCCATTCAACGGAAAATTGACATGCATTTTGGATGACACAAGTGTAACTTCACATCGCAAATGAAACAAAAACAAAAACTTACTCGTTCGTTTTGTGCTGTGAATTTATTATTTATATACATGCCGCGAATCGTCCCATTTACTTCTTAACTCTTAATAAAATCATATTCTACAATTTCTAAATTGAAACAAAAAAACGTTCTTGAAAATAAAACAAAATTAAACACTAATTCTGATGTTTGTGCGTTAAAATTAATTTTTTTCGTGTGAATATACCCACCATTATATTCTTGTGTAAACCCCAGCAGCGATTATAGATCTTTCCGAATTACCGTGTTACATCGGGTAAGGTTTTTTTCACAAAAAAAAAGGTTTGTTTTTATTGTGCGTGCATGATTAGCCCTCTGCCCAGAAGCTAGAGAAAAATAACGGAACAGAAACTGAAACAAATTTACTTTGTTGTGCAAGACATATTGACAAGTGTTCTTTGATTTCGTTTATTTTTATTTTAATATATTTGATTTCGTTTATTTTTAAGCTTCCCCAACCATCAAGCAATGAAACAAGAATACAATTTCTTTTAATTGCTGTCGCCATGGTGCTGCTCATTGTTAACTACCCTGGCGTAGTCATGAAGGAACGCAGGGAAATTCTTCGCTCGAATAGGACGTAGCGGTTGGTTAGTGGTAGTGTCAGTGGTTTTCGGGATGTTTGATGTTTCTGGATCCGGGATAAACGAAGTGGCTGCTGCATCCTGCTGTTGTGAATCGCGCCATGGACCAACCTTCCTGGTTTGAGAGACATGGCGTTTATTTGCTTTTCCTTCTCCATTTTTGAGGGTGAGGTTGCCGTTTCGTTCTTCCAGGACTGCATATCTTGTTGGAGAAAAACGTGGATCGCCTTTAGAACGATAGTGTCGCTCAATAATTGCCTCATCACCGGGTTTTACTTTGCAATTTCGGGCACCCCTTCGCGCATCTTCCCGTCGTTTACCGGCTAGTTTGGATTTGCGATCCCAACTTTCCAATAGGTCTCCTTCAAAAGCCGACTTTCTAACGGCGCTGGTGGTGTAGTGGTAAGCGTGATTACCTCCCACCCCAGCAGGCCTGGGTTCAATCCCAGTCGGCGCCGCCGGGATGTTCTGAGGCATAACATCTCTGATCACGCCTTCCTTCGGATGGGAAGTAAAGCCGTTGGTCCCCGGTTCATGAGTTGATGGGTCGATAGGTAGGGTCCAGGTGTGGGAGCTGCCTTCCTGGCACGTCGGTAGCATTGGTGCTCAGCACGGAAAACAAGATCGACGGAAAAAACAAACCAAAGGAAAAAAAAAAAAAAAAAGCCGACTTTCCGTGTTTAAGCAGCGGTAGGCCGCGCTTAATTTTCCGCCCATACATTGCTTCTTCAGGTGGAACATTAGTGACACTGTCGGCAGCAGCGTTGTAAGCGTTAATTGCTTTCTTTAGCTCTTCGGTGTAACTAATTTCGTTTGTGGATGCTGTCGTCATGGCCTTATTAATCAATTTCATACAACTTTCCACCAAACCGTTTTGTTGGGGAAAGAGAGGAGTCGAAAAGTTTATCGAGATATACCGTTTTCGGCAATATTCTGCAAAATCTACACCATTAAATGGGGATCCATTGTCGGTCTTAATCATTCGCGGGTAACCTTCTTTTTCGAATACCTCTGCAAGAACCTTTTCTGTATATTCGAATCTTGTCGATTTTACTGGTCGAGCAATAACGAATCTTGATCTGTAGTCCACAATTACTAGGATCAATATGCCTCCAAATTTGTTATAAGGACCATTAAAATCCAGGGCAATTGTTTCCCACGAAGCCTTTGGAACAAATACTCGTTGCATTGGTGTAGTTCTTTCTGGTTTTCCAGTTATACAGCATTTTTTACATGCTTGCACCCACTTCGCTACGTCATTTGGCATCCCAGGCCACCACACGCGCTGCCGCATAATACTCTTCATTTTTGCGGTAGAAGGGTGACCCTCGTGTGCAACTTCTAAAGCACGTGATTGAAGTGCTTGTGGTACGACTGCGCATCCAGTTTTGATGACTAAGCCATCTTGAACAATGAGATCTTGTTTGATAGTGTGGTACCTTCGCAAACTATGCGGCCAATCACCTGTTGTTGTTGATGTCCGTTTCCGTGAGGATCTTAATCGAATTCGCCTCGAGAGCAGCTATTTCCCAAGGACTTACATCATCATCAAAAGGAACGTCTTCTCCACTGTAGAGTCTCGATGATGAATCAGCAATGTTCTCTGTGCCGCGAACATATTCGACATCATAGCTGTAAGGGCTAAGTCTTAATGCCCAACCATCGGCACGCGTCAGTGCTCTCTTCGATTCCTCTCGTGTCCGATTGAGAATGAAAGTGACTCCTTGGGCGTCAGTACGGAGCGTGAAGCGTCTACCGAGCAGGAAGTAGGAAAAGTGTTCCACCGCCCAAACAGCGCCTAAGGCTTCCCGCTGATTCTGGGCGTGCTTCCTCTCTGTGGAAGTAAGTGCCTTAGAAGCAAAGCTTATTATCCTTGGTGGTTTGCTTGATGCTTCTTGCACCAAGACTGCCCCTAGCGCTACAGGCGATGCATCAGTGTAGAGGACCGTTTTATCACTTTCAGAGAAAAATCCTAGCGAAATCGTGCAATCAACGATCCGTTCTTTGAGTGTTTTGAACGCTCTGCTCTGCTCTGGACCCCATATCCATGACTTTCGTCATCCACTGCGGCATCCATGCATTCCGTCTCGAGGTCGTCGGACTCACACACGGAATTCCACTTGTTAGACATTCCGTAAGGTTTCTTTTTGAGCGTCTTTGAATTATTTAATTTCTCTGAAATGACAAGTACGTGATCTCAATTTAAAATTCAGATAATTCCATTAAAGAGAGTAGCTATACCATCGAGTAATAATTAAATATTCTAATAACGGGGTATATGTGTATTACAGGCAAAGTGATTTCGTTTTCAACCTCCCAACAAACAATTGAGAGCTCTTATACAACACCTGAGTTGATCAAACGTTGAATAATAGCTTCCAGAGTTGTACAAGAATGTAGTTGTATTGCCATTTGGTTAAAAGCTTCAAAAACTGCTTGGAGCACTCTTAAATGATTGTTTACGTTCGGTTAAACTGTTTGACAGGAGCCATATAGGATGTGGAATAAACGCATCAAAACAAACAATTGGAAGCTCTTATACAACACCTGAGTTGATCAAACGTTGAATAATAGCTTCCAGAGTTGAACAAGAATGTAGTTGTATTGCCTTTTTGGTTAAACGCTTCAAAAGCTGCTTGGAGCACTCTTAAATGATTGTTTACGTTCGGTTAAACTGTTTGACAGGAGCCATATAGGATGTGGAATAAACGCATCAAAACAAACCATTGGGAGCTCTTATACAACACCTGAGTTGATCAAACGTTTACGTTCGACCAACCACAATTTTGTTGCTAAAAATAGCACAAGTGATAGGCATGTTTATATAACCATAAGGCAATGATTATTCGACTGCAAGAGAAGTCACTCAAGATGAGCTTGATATACTTCTCTCATATGATCAAAATATGTATTCAAGAATAGATGGAAACAGAAGCGGCTGGCAATCCGGGATCATGAGTTCGAATCTTGCTTCGAGAAACCCTCGGTGGAGTAAAGGTAAATTATATATAGGTGTTATTAATAAATCAAACATTAATTTAAGACATATATCATATAATCAACGATAACATTTCTAGATAAATTCTCTCAATTGATGATTAGAGAGATTAATTGAAAGAATATCAATCAAAGATTACACAGATGCTTGTTACTACTTCCTCCATGATCACAGAATGTGAATTATGGCATAATTACATATTTTTTCAATGTGCACAAATAAATTAAATTAATAAAAACTGTACAAGCAATTATTTTGGCGTACCACGACAATTGTTAAACTAATTTTAATCTGTGAATATTGTGAGTACTTACACAACGGTTATTAAGGAGTCATTGAAAAGTACTATAAACCCTTTTCACCGCTTGCTGTATAGTGATTATTTAGGAGTCATAAAAGAGTGCAACAAACGCCTCTCAGGTTTACTCTCTACTAAATTTCAAAGCAGCTGTCAAGAAGTGTCTACAATCGTTGTATACGAGCTTTCACCAAAATAATAAAGCTTGAGTTTAAATATGTATCTATAAACGTTGTATAAAAGTTGCTTCTATCCGGTTGTTAAGGAGTCATTGAAAAGTGCTATAAACGCTTTTCACCGCTTGCTGTATAGTGATTATTTAGGAGTCATAAAAGAGTGTAACAAACGCCTCTTAGGTTCAATCTCTAATACATTTCGAAGCAGCTGTTTGGAGGTGTCCACAAACGTTGTATTAGAGCTTTCACCAAAACAATAAAGCTTGAGTTTAAATATGTATCTATAAACGTTGTATAAAAGTTGCTTCTATCCGGTTGTTAAGGAGTCATTGAAAAGTGCTATAAACGCTTTTCACCGCTTGTTGTACAATGATTATTTAGGAGTCATAAAAGAGTGCAACAAACGCCTCTCAGGTTTACTCTCTACTAAATTTCAAAGCAGCTGTCAAGAAGTGTCTACAAACGTTGTATAAGAGCTTTCACCAAAATAATAAAGCTTGAGTTTAAATATGTATCTATAAACGTTGTTTAAAAGTTGCTTCTACTTCTACATATAATGCTGTAGTTGAACAGATTCTCCAAACCAGTGTAAACAAGAGTTTTACAGAAGTTGTAATAAACAAATTGTACAGTTATTATTCAGCATGCAGTTGAATAAAATCACAATGGAAGCGTTTCTTCAACAAGAAATTGATTTTGGGTGAACGTTTTACTGAATACGTTAAACAACACCTTTGTGTTGCAGTTGTATAGATTCTCCAAACCAGTGTAAACAAGGGTTTTATAAAAGTTGTGGTGAACACATTGTGCAATTATTATTCAACATGCAGCTGAACAAAATCAAAACGAAAGCGTTTCTTCAACTGGAAATTGTTACTTGGGTAGTCCACCGGAAACGAAGGGGTATTCGTTACTGCGCGGTGGTAACCCTAGACGTGAAGAACGCGTTCAACAGCGCGTGCTGGAGGGCGATATCCCGCTCGCTACACCAACTCCGAATTCCCGGAGGGCTGTACAAGATTCTGGAAAGCTACTTCCAGAATCGTGTGTTGAAGTACGACACAGAAGATGGCGAAAAATGCGTTAGAGTCACCGCAGGAGTGCCACAAGGCTACATCCTGGGCCCGGTGTTATGGAACATCATGTACGATGGAGTGTTGAGGATAAGATTCCCAGTAGGCGTAAAAATTGTAGGTTTTGCCGACGATGTCACGCTGGTAGTCTACGGGGAATCCCTCGAGGAGGTAGAGCTGACAGCGGCTCACTCCGTCAAGCTTGTGGAGGAATTGATGAGATCCAGGAAACTGGAGCTTGCCCATCACAAGACGGAACTGGTCCTAGTCAACAATCGCATGTCGGTGCAGCATGCGACGTTGAAAGTCGGCGAGAGCACAATTAGATCTGTGCGCTCTCTGAAACTCTTGGGGGTTATGCTCGATGACAAGCTCAGCTTCGACTGCCACGTCGAGTACGCCTGCAAGAGAGCGTCTACGGCTGTGGGGGCACTATCCCGCATGATGTCAAACAGCTCGGCAGTGAATGCCAGTGAGCGCAGGCTCCTCGCTGGGGTCGTAGTATCTATCCTCAGAAACGGCGGCCCTGCGTGGGCTGCGGTACTGGATATTGACTGTCACAGGCAGAAATTAGAGTGCACACACAGGCTAATGTGCTTGAGGGTGGCCCTCCCACCATGTAATGCCTTCGGGCGGTTCCGAAGAGGTCAAGGGCCAAGCGCACAGGGTAAGGTTTAGTGGGTCGGGAGTGCAATTCTCCCATCTCCACACCCTGAGTTCCTTCTCAGGTGTCTGGGAGCAGATTCCCCCCTGTATAAAAAAGGTCTTGATATCAATAACATTACAATCTGGACAAATGAGCATGACATATGTACACAAATCTAGTTAAGCGATACAAACAATTGCTCTTCTATCATTGTATGTGATACAGAAGCACCCATCCAAATTTACATTTATTTATTTAATTTGTCGAAAATTGTCCAATGTACATTTTGAAATGATGGTTACATGATTGTTACTTCGGTCATTTGGACTGCCTAACATTATTGGTGCTCATTTTCTAAAGGTGGGGCCAATCTAAAGTTAGATACTCTACTCTGAAATCTGTGAAACGGAATCTAATGCCATGTAGAACAAAACGTCCAATGTAACACTCATTGATTATGTCATTGAGAAAAATCGTCTAATGTCCGATGTACAACTTGACTAGTGAAAACGTCCTATGTGGTATTTTCTATATTTTAGCATGAAATTCAAAGTTTCTACTGAATTTACAACGTAATTATTCACTGACTACATTGAAAATAGTATTGCAAAATTTATTGTTCCTAAACAGTTAAATAATAATCTATCGAACTTCAAGTTCGATTTTCTCAAAATGGTGGATATGTTACATTGGTATATATGAAAAGTGACGCGAGACGTGCCAAAGCAGAAACAATGTAAACACACTTAGATATATGTCATATCTACAAACACGTATACCTCGATACAACGTAACTGTCCGTTTTGGCTATCATCGGCGATTTCTCACAAATAACAACTCAATCAAATAAACCAACATTTCAAATGGATGGGGGATTATGTCATCTATCTGATGGTATTTTTACTTTGCGAGATTGAATGGCCGTTTGCGAGAAAACGACGAAGAAAGTCAAAAGTGACAGTTACGTTATATCGAGATAGATCTGTATATAAATCACCTAGATTAAAATGAAATGTAATTTTATTTGAATTTGGAACAAATAAAGAGTTAACAAAATGGCAGCCATGGACAAGAGTTTGGAGCAACATAAGAATTATAGGTCTTGCACCTAAAGAGAAATCTACATTCTGTTAGTAGATGGAAAGATTCCACATGGTGCGACAGAACCGAAACGATAGATGATCTAGAGCACAAGTTCATCAATTATCAACATACTAGTACTCTTTGGAGTTGAAAACAATCCTAGGTAGAACGATAAGTTTTGAAAATCTTCGTTAACAAGCATAGACAGAAGAAGAGGCTGGACAATGCCTACCATCAATACTTCGCGTGTTTGCAGGTATAAAATAGGCCCCAACACCTCTGTGGGCGTGGTCACTTAGCATTTTGTTCAGTTACTATCCCTACCTCCCCGCGGTGCCGGCTGGGGTACGAATAACCATAGGTAAGATCGGGTAACCAATCCCGGTGGGACCTTGGTCGTATGTTGACAGGGAAGGAGGGAATCCTCTCTCCGGAGGTGCGGCTCAAAATGGTGTCTGTTCTCCATGTTAGGAGTGGCTGATCAACGTCCTGGTGCCGTGGGACTCTAAACAGTGCTGTGCACGATGGTCCTCCGGCGAGACAAGTTCGGAAGTTCGACCTTGTAGCGCTGCAGGAGATTTTCTGGAAAAGATCGTCGGTACATACGTATAGGGATGGTTATACCATCTACCAGAGCTGCGGTAATACACATGAGCTGGATACAGCTTTCATCGTGACAAGCGAAATGCAGAAGCGCGTGATTGGGTGGTGGCCAATCGATATCAGAATGTACAAGTTGAGGATCAAAGGCCGTTTTTTCAATGTCTACATAATCAACGGGCACAGCCCCCACTAAGCAAGTGACGATAACGATAAAGAAGCTTTTTACGCGCAGTTGGAACGGGAATACGACAGCTGCCCAAGCCATGACGTCAAAATCGTTATCGGAGATCTTAACGCTCAGATCGGCCAGGAAGAGGAATTCAGACCGGTTATAAGAACGTTCATCGCTCACCAGCTAACGAACGCCAGTGCGTGATTGACTCTCACCCCAGAAGGCCTGGATTCAATTGATC
The DNA here is from genome assembly GCF_037179485.1 of Ochlerotatus camptorhynchus. NCBI lineage: Eukaryota > Metazoa > Arthropoda > Insecta > Diptera > Culicidae > Ochlerotatus > Ochlerotatus camptorhynchus. The sequence goes on along the minus strand of NW_027040507.1, from coordinate 1,681,101 downwards.
ATTTTGTAAAGCTTCTGCATTCATGTTCCATCAGATGTCACAGCTGTTGTTTGCGGTGACATCTATCGGAAACTACCCACAATCTGTTTTCCTATAATTGTTCACAAAGGACACTGCAGTGCAAAACATGTCTGGTACCTCTATATATGCATTTAGATTATTATTCGAACTCCCTCCTTTTTTACACATTCTGCACACAAAATAGCTCACCGCTCACAGAATTTCCCGCCGAATTTTATGTATGGGGCGGGGCATAAAGTATCTTTTGCGCAGAATATGTTAAAACGGAGGGACTTCAAATGTTAAAGCAAATGCACATGTTTTGTACTCTATTTTGTAATCTGTGAAAGGGAAATCACAAATCGAGTGTCAACAAAATACATCGCATGTTGAGAGATTGAGGTCGTGAGAGAAAATTTTCTCTCTCAAATTTGAATTTTTTGGCTCTCTGGGAGCTGGTAGTAAATCAGATAAAACTGTATGGGGAAAAATAATTTTTATTTAATTGTAGCTTGTTTAGCAATAATTTCCGGGAAAAAAACTGAACGACAAAGTCCCTGATTAATTTCTTTAGGTTGTCGTTCACTTTTTTTGACCTGAATATGCACCGAAAGCGAATTATTCCCACTTCTCTCAATTTCTATATGGGGATTTTTATCACTTCCTACCAGCGGCACAGCGCCATCTCTGTGGAAATGGTCGAACAAAATGATTAATTCCAGTCGCACTCAGTACGAAAAACCAGATCAACCGAAACAAATCCAGGAAAAAAATTTGCCTTAACGTCCAAAAGTGCCATTTTCCATCTTCAAATCGCAAATTTTTAATCAAGCTATAGCTTTTTTTCTAAAAAAAGGCATATACAAAATATTAAGCTCATCTTCAGAAAACTGTCACTCGAAAATGGCTTTTCCGAGCGGTTTGGTGCCGCTAGTATGAAACCGCTGTTTTTTTCTGTATGATCGAGATGCAGCAAGCATCGAGTTAAAATATCGATTTTTCATGCCTTCTGATGATTAATTACATTGGAAAGATTATTTCGAGATTCACTGATTAAGCAATGCAATTCAAATTATCCCATCTCCAATAATTCACTAACCAATAAAGTTTTGCTCTCCTCAAAACAATATGCTTGCCCAAATCCGCCAAAGAAAAGCATAGTATCAAACTCAAGCTAACTTTCAGAAGTAATCCTCTCAAAATACAGCGCACCTACAAGCATCCACTTATATAAACACGACCAAATCCAAAGCTACAACAACCCCGCACTTAATTAAGAACTTTGCCTTGAGATCCCAAAAATACCGTCTCGTGAGATTATCGTCAAGATGGATGGCTCCCCAGGGTAAATTGGTGAATTTCCTTTCTATGAGGCATGATTTCCCACTCCATGATGTCCGTTGCCCACGCTCTGCTCAGCCATGCCTAAATTGATCTAATCCATTCCAAACTAGGAGGCAAAAAAAAACAACATCACGAACGTCGCATAGGTTTATGCGGGTCCTTCGTTGGGAAATCTGCAAAATGGCACCTTCAGCAGAATCCTTATTTCCGTGCCAGAAATGCTACGACGAGACAGTTTCCAGCTGGTGTATCATGAAGGGAAAAAAAAGCCTTCCCAAATATCCTTTTTCCTCCGATAGGATTTGGTTCTGCGTACGCCCACAAAGGACCTATATGTGGCAGTAAATTGAAATCCTCCCTGATTCGTTTTTCATGTTTATAGTGTACCCTTTCCGCCTCAGTTCCGGGATGGCTGGCTGGGGATGAATCAGTACCGGGAAATTGTTGGACCCATTCAGGATTGGCTCGACTCCGAAGGGACACACCGGGTACCGGGGATAATTATTTAGATATGTGAAAGCTTGTAAACATTTGACTTGACAAGTGCGGAGATTGCAATGTGGTGTCATCGGAGGTGCTGTTTACAGACACATTCGCAGCTGGTGTGCCGGTCGGCTGGTGGTGGTGTGGCGTGACAGCTGGCCGTTGATACCGAGCTTTGAGTCCTGGGAATTTGGAGGGGCACATGGCTGGTATTCATATAGGAAAGGGTGTGTATGTGTGTGTGTGTGTGACGGCATGTTTTGGCAAGAATGATTCTGTCGAACAATGTTCGGGCTCATGAAAAATTATTTAGTGGAAAATGAGGTGTTGACCTTTTCTCATCAGCCCACAAACAAGGGCCATGCGGAGGCGAAGTGGTCAAAAGGGAAATGTTTTTCGGGTTCATTATTTGGGTATGTGTACTGAGGAAGATTTTTACAATGTAGGTACATGTGAGTTAAGCGGAAGCATGCGAGACGTGGTTGAACTCATTAGAAGGGATGGTTCGTGACCGGCAACAATGTCGGATAATGGTGGTTATTTCTGAATCGTGTTTATTTTATGGGGATACAAATTAATAAGCATAAGTTAAAACTATGGGAGCCACAGAGAGCATGGTCAGTTAACGCGCGGTATTAATAATCCGGAGCCAGCGGGTTCGATTCCTGAATCTGACTGTGAAATCTTTCAGTATGGACATTTTATTGACTTCCCTGGGGATAGAGTATCATTGTACTTACCACACAATATGCAAATCCATGCATTGATTGGCATAGATAGCTCTCAATTAATAATTATGGAAGTGCTTCTAAAAACACACAGCAGGAACCGATAACTAATCGATAACATATGAATATCTCAAATGTAGCATATACCTTATTTTGGAATGATTGTGGTTCAAATCCTTGTTTTGATATTATACAGTTAACGAAATTTTTGGTAAAATATCATATAAATACCAAAATATCTAAATTTGATCTTCAATGTTTAGACATTAACGCCTAACAGAGTGATGGGATTGGTATTAGAAACCTTTCAAATAACAACTTATGGAGTTCCGGCATCTAAAAAACCTGACCGTCAGCTATTATAAAAACTAGATTATTTATAAGTGCACTATTCGTAGAACTTCTTTGACATTTTATTTTTGGGCATTTTTCTTCTGATGTCAGACTCGTCAAACACCATATTTTGTTTGTCAGTTATGCTATTTTCATACCGGAATTTGGTATTAATAAGTTATTTTCTCCAGCTTGGAAAGCAGCGGAAGAAAGTCTTGCAAGGCCTACCTTTCAAAGTTGAGTAATATATGAACTGTTACCTATGACAACCTTCACTCACGCAATTCCAGCCAGGTCAACGCAACGAAATCTATTTCCGTCTGCTTATGGTTTCCTTCAGAAATTGCTATAAGCACTACAACCCAACCTCCGAGAAGGATGTCCCCATCCCCGAAAATCAGCAATTGTGTGGAAAATGGTGCTTGATGATTTTTCATTACAACCGATTCCGGACAAGACGTGATGAACATTTAAAATTGATCCGGTGCTGGTTGACAGTAAGGTAAAACAGGGGGAAAAACGCGCGATTTTCAAAGCTATTCCCCTCTTAGTTTTGGGATTGTTTGTGCCGAAATGCTTGTTTAAAAAAAGGTCTTTCTCAACCTTGAGCTGTTCCATGCAACAACCGTTCGTCAATCCGTAGATTGATAATCCCACCTCTATAGTGGGGTGCGGTGTAATGATAAATCAACGACCAGGTGGAAAATTTTGTTTTTCTTATATTCCCTTGAACGACGGCATTCCACTTTTAGAAGCATAAGACGGGTTTTTTTTTCGCTTTTGCAAACGCTCAGTACCTGGTCCCATGGACGGTGAATACCTACGCTACTAGAATGAAGCCATTCATTTTTTGCCACTGCGTTACATTCCATTGCCCGGGTAAACGGTAGAACGCCATTGTATAAAAGCGAGATCGTCAACGTTGACGATGTTGATAAGGGCAGGGGAGCCGACGAAGATATGGGGCATCTACAGCCAGCAGTAATAACAGTGACGTGGACGGGTTTCAACGATGATAATGGTGCCGCTACGACCGACGATGAAAACGACGACGGTGGGTGGTGGAATCCGTCTCGTTTATCACCTTTGTTCTAGCTGAGCCTTCCCATAAGAAGGACGCGCCAGGATGACACCTGGTTCTAATGTGTCAACGACAGTCTTTGGTGGTGGAGCACGTTTTCAGGATTGCCCTACTTGAGGGTAATTTCCTTTTTTTCTCACGGAGAGATGCTTAGCTATGGAACGTTTACATGGGGTTAAGCAGAATGGCCGGGAAACAATTTATTGGCACCACTTTTGATGGTATCATGGCATTTTTTTGTAAATGTTGTTCTTTGAAAGAATCACGACAATGTTATGTGGTTAATGGCTCTAGTGTAATATAAAAACCTTGTTAATCCACCTCCAAGTGACACATTTTATTCTCGTGATCCAATTTTACAGATTTGGTCAAATCTAGAGATGAACGATCCATTCGCAAATAATTCAAATAAGAACCGGTACATCAAACAAATGAACAATCGTTGATTTAAAAAGAACGGCTGGGAAAATTCTTTAATTTTAACCTATGGATTAAAAAATTGGACCAATGTATAAAAATCATCCATTCTGCTATTTTGCCAAGACATATATTTCATTTGTATTTCTCTCAGTATTTTCAACAATAATGCAGGTAGTTCATATACAGGGTGTTTGGTTCGGGGTTTTACATATTTTCAGGGTAGATAGGGCTCCTAAAGTTATGAAAAAATCCCCATGAAACATAGGGTCGGAAATGACTGCTAAGTGAGTTATTCAACATTTTATGTTTTTTTGTATTGCCAACTTTGGTTAGCTATATTTTTTTAATCTTAATGTGGTTTTCTGATTTCAACATACCAAATGAAAGATTTAAGTCTTAGCTATCAATGTTCTTCAGTAAAAAACTCGATTAAAGTTAATTATCATACATTAAATGGAAAAGTATGTTGAAAGTACCAAAAAACTGGTGAAATTTCATACATTTTAGTGTTTTCAAGTTGAAAATTTTCATTTCTGTTAATTTAGTTGTTCTACAAAACATTTTCCATGCAGTTCCCTAGATTTGTGCCTTCGGTAGTAACCTTGTAGGCTTTATGGTTTCTTCGTAATTATTGATTTAAAACAGCCATAAAAACTTGTGACGTTTTCATAAAATGGACTACGCACATGAAAATTTGGTAGAATGTTATTGTAAATGTTTAGCTACATTCTTATCTTTTGATTACCGCACATCTCCTGCGCCGAAAGAAAACATAACTGCGGAGATGTTTCGCGGTATCGAATATTGCTCAGTCTCAGCAGAAAACACAACGAGAGACACCGAATCGGCAAATTCTGAGAGCGGAAGGGAGAGAAGTAGGTAGTGGTAATAAGTCGATGTCCTTTTGACGTAGGACTACGTCTTTGATTTCTATATGGGGGTACACTTTCTGAAAACCAAAAATGGAACATGTAACAAATTAAGAAAGATTTTGAACGTTAATAACTCAGCTGCCCCTGGTCCAATTTCAATAATTTTATCACCAATCGATCAGAAATATGGCTACGCATCGATAACAATGCTTCCGAATGTTGATTTTCAACAAAAAACTATTGAAAAACTTGTAAATATCCAGCATTGTCCAAAAGTGTCGAATTAACTAACAAATCCACCAATCACCTACATGCATATGCTGCTTCCCCAGCACAGTCGTCAGAGAGTAGCAAGTAGATGAAAAAAGTCGAAGTGGCATTCGCCTCCGATCCTCGGGCGCGTGCGAATAGGGAGGATGCGTAATATTTTGCACACTCTTAGTCATATTCAGAACCAAACGCAAATTCTTCGAGATAACCACCATCCGTCGTCTGGCTCGCCGTGGTGGTGTCAAACGTATCTCCGGTCTGATCTACGAGGTGTGCTGAAGGTGTTCCTGGAAAATGAGGTCCGTGATGCTGTCACCTACATTAAACACACCAAGCGTAAGTGGCCATGGATATCCTCTTCAATAAAACGGCCTTTTTCAGGGCCATCAAGCTTACATCAGTAAAGAGTTGGAATAGAATTTATCTGTGCTAAACGACCACACAAAATGCTCTCCAGAGTTGTAATCTTGTAACCAAACTTGGAAGTAGGGGTGCAAGTGATTTTGATTGATTCTCTTAATCAACTTTCTCTTTGAAAAAATCACTACAAATTTGGTACGCCTACTATTCAAAAACGGAAAGAGTTGAGATAATAGATAATTGATCAATTAAAAGAACTAAATGCTCTTCACATTTATTCCGTCCACTAGCGGTCCTACGTCAAGCTTCCGTTCGTGCCCCTAGGCACAGACCCTTCTACTTTTTATTTCATATCACTCGCAGCTCAGCTGCGGTGCTGTTTTGATGGAGGAGTGTGGAGCTCCGCTGCATCTGTATACACACTTAGGTTTTTTTTACAGGAGTTAGTATTTTTACTGGATTTTTGGATTACTGACTCGGTTAAAATTCAAATGACTGTTATTCGTAAAGATTGGATAAAATCGAAATTTTTCATTTTTTATCATTACACGGGGTTAACAGAAGTTAGTCTGTAAATTTTCGTAACACATTTTCTCAACTTTGAATTTTTCACAGATTTTTTAAATTTTTACCGAAGAGTTCCGCAATTCAAAAACTTTGTAAAAATTACTGACTCGATAAGTGTGTACTGATATATGGTTGGTGAAGAGGCTAGCATGTGGAGGGTATTCTCGAGCTAGTGAATGCCACCCATCCCCACTTATAATTCAGAAATACACTATTTATTCATTTCTGTTTGATATGTTTACAAAGTTTGCAAACAGAAATGAGCATTGCAGTGTAGTTACCAATTTTCCAAGTCATAGACTTCAGATAACTGTTCAAAGTTCCAGATTTTTTATAACGGAATCATGAACAAAAAACCAAAGACCACAATGACACCACCACATAGAAATTGTTTTAAGGTGATACGATCCAGAACCTCGGGCTCTTGTTCCACTTCGCTTTTTCCAGGAGTCCATTATCTGCTACCGGAAAACATACAATAACAAAACTGTGATGACAATTTAGTGCCTCAAGTCACAATAGTGCCCGAGATTAACTCCCTAGAAAACTCGAAGTGGCAGTGAAAGTGACAATGATTTGTGGACGCTGAACCATACTACTAGGGAACTGCATGGAAAATGTTTTGTAGAACAACTAAATAAACAGAAATGAAAATTTTCAACTTAAAAACACTAAAATGTATGAAATTTCACAAATTTTTTTAGTACTTTCAACATACTTTTCCATTTTAATGTATGATAATTAACTTTAATCGAGTTTTTTACTGAAGAACATTGATAGCTAAGACTTAAATTTTTCATTTGGTATGTTGAAATCAGAAAACCACATTAAGATTAAAAAAAATATAGCTAACCAAAGTTGGCAATACAAAAAAACATAAAATGTTGAATAACTCATTTAGCAGTCATTTCCGACCCTATGTTTTATGGGGATTTTTTCATAACTTTAAGAGCCCTATCTACCCTGAAAATATGTAAAACCCGGAACCAAACACCCTGTATACAGGGTTGCTATTGCTACACACATTTAAGGAAGTTTATAGAGACTCAGGGATTAGTTAAATGGATTGGGAAGAAGTTTAGGGAGCTTAATTTGAGTACATGGCAATGAGTTATAGAAACTTTGTAGAAGTACAAGAACCTTCGTATAAATGTTACGGAACTTAGTTGATATCCATGGATTTTCAATATGATATCAACAAAGTTCTCTGGATGTTTTTCAAAGTCTTTTAAAACGCAAATGTTTATTCATTATTAATCTGAAGATCAGAAACAATTTTGAAAACATTTCAAATTTTCTGAAGATGACAGAATTTCAAATGTTTTCAAAATTAAGACAGATCTTCAAAAACTAATGAAGAGATTTAAACTTTATATGAGACGTCCAGAGTAATTTCTCTGTCCCAAAGTTGACTCTTTATTCAAAACATAAGCAGTTCTTTGACAGATAAAAGCTATTTAATAATTGTTCTAAAAAAACAGTACTTTCCCGTTTTGGTCAGCCGCATCTGAAATTTTAGGCTTACGAAAACGGGAAGCTGACAAAATCGGGAATTTAACCAAGTTTACCCATTATTTATCCACTATTAATGGAATTACTGATAAATGTTTACTATTCATACAACAAAGGGTACACCAAGGGTCTCGAAAAATTTGCGTACAGTTTGTTGAGCCGGTACATACTGTTCGGTTTCCTTAAACTACGCTTGGTTTTCAACGCTGCCACCAAGGCAAAACCGCCATATCTCAGTATCAACGTAAATACACTAGCCAGGAGCCGTCTCTTGCTACTGCTTGGTCTCCAGATGTTCGGTATGATACCTCGTTGATGGCCTTCGCTGCCTTCTCGTAGGCGTATTCTACGTGGCTATCGAAGCCAAACATTTCAACACGCACTTCTAGTTTATTGTGTGCTACCTACTGGAGCTGCAGCACTTTAAATTTACGAATCAATACCACCTCGCTTTTGTTGTGGGCTATCTGCAGCTTCGCTCCATGCATTTGGTTTCCAACATTTCCATCTATTACAGCGTCTTGCCTGTTACCGTAAGACGACGTCGTCCGCAAAGCCAACGATCTCAACTCGTCTGGGTAGCTTCAGCGGTGGACCGCCGTTTTAAATCACGTTCCAGAGCGTTGGACCAAGGATGGAGCCTTGAGGAATTCCCACCATGATCCTAGTCGATCTCTGTCCCATATTTGGCTCGTTGATCATAACCCGGTTCTGGAAGTAGCGTCGGCCTCACAGCTGGAGCTGTTAAACGCATTCTTGACGTCGATCGTTATCACAGCGTAATATCGATCTCCTCTAGAATTCTCTTTCGACGCCTTCTCGGCGCTCTAGAATTGCATCCACATTTGCTCTTCCTTTTCGAAATCCGAACTGCCTCTCCGACAATCCTTCCCAGTAAGAATGCCGTCGGACGAACTAGCTGCTGTCGGGCTGGAGAGTTACTCTTCTCTGCTTTTCGCGAGTGGAATTGCTCGAACTGAGCGAAGAAGAGAGTAGAATGCAAAGTAAAACGAAAAAATGAGAGAATAAGCTGTCGTGCTCCTGTCTTGGAATATTACAATATAGGGAAAACATGTCAGAAGGATATAGCTCGAAACGTAAACAATGACTTTGCACGTCGATCTCTTGAATGACCACAAACCCACGTAGCTGCGTAGTTTAACTAGCTCTGCGTAATTTTGTAAAAATGTCCGATAAAAGAGATGTTGACGAACTCGGTGAAGCTGGACCCAGCAAGAAAAAACAAAAAACAGATGTTATCTAGGCATAGTGTTGATTTGAACGGTATGCATTCATATTAATATATATCGACATTTTAACGGTTTTGAAACATATGTTTAAAATTTTCTTTTAGACCCGAGTGAAGTTATGCATTTTATACTGCCGAAATGCATACAAATTCGCCGAATTGAAACTCCAGAACGTAAGTTAATGAAAACGTTTTAACCTTTGCGTGATTAACGTCTAAATTTGCATAGATTTCAAAATGCAATTAGCTCAAAAAAACATAATTTCTCAATCTTTTTCTTTGCAACAAAATGCATTTCGTCGGGAATCTATTGAAGTTTTTGAATCCATCTGAAAACATTTGGATCAATACATGGTTCCGGAGTTATTCCGGTTCCCGTTGGGGTTACTTTTGGTCGGCATTCGGCTTTACTGTTCTGCAATATGTATACACACAATGAGCATCATGTTTTTTTCTCTCAAATGATGTGATTGGACCAATGGCAGTTATACTGACGTTCCACGGTCACATTGGGCTTCTCGGAAATGTTGCTGTGTTTCCGGGGAAGTGGCCAATTCTCGACAAGAACCAAAACCTATCGTGCGACATATCAAACTTCATGATTTTACAAATCTTGGCCGGAAATGGCCTTATTGAGAGTCCATGGTCACACTAGCCCTCCCGGACATGCTCCAATGCCCCCGGGGAAGTGACCAATTCTCGGCAAGAACCAAAACTTATCGTGTGACATATCAAACTTCATGATTTTACAAATCTTGGCCGATAATGGCCTTATTGAGAGTCCACGGTCACACTAGCCCTCCCGGGCATGTCCTGGTGCCCCCGGGGAAGTGGCCAATTCTCAACAAAAACAAAAACCCATCATGCGACATATCAAAATTCCTTATTTTACAAATCTTGGCCGGTAATGGCCTTAATGAGAGTCGACGTTCACACTAGCCCTCCCGGGAATGTTGCGGTGCCCCTGGGGATGTGGCCAATTCTCCACAAGAACCAAAACGTGTCATGCGACATATCAAACTTTATGATTTTGTTGAACTTGGCCAGTAATGGTCTTTTTGAGAGCCCACGATCCCATTAACCCTCCCGGACATGTTCCGGTGCCCCCGGGGAAGTGACCAATTTTTCGGCAAGAACCAAAACTTATCGTGTGACATATCAAACTTCATGATTTTACAAATCTTGGCCCGTAATGGCCTTAATGAGAGTCGACGGTCACACTAGCCCTCCCGGGAATGTTCCAGTGCCCCTGGGGATGTGGCCAATTCTCCACAAGAACCAAAACGTGTCATGCGACATATCAAACTTTAGGATTTTGTTGAACTTGGCCAGTAATGGTCTTTTTGAGAGCCCACGATCCCATTGGCCCTCCCGGGCATGTTCCGGTGTCCCCGGGTATATTTTCAATTCTCGACAAGAACCAAAATCCGTCGTGCGACATATCAAACTTCATAATTTTGCACGGCCAGTAATGGTCTTAGACAGTCCACAGTCCCATTAAATTGGCCCTTCCAGGTAGTGATGGACAAAACACCGGTACAGCACCGGTACTGATTACTAAATCATAACCAATGTGCTGATCAGTTGTACCGAGTGTTTGGTGCTGCTGTCGGTTCGGTTTGGTAGTTGTAAGCAACACCGCACCGTGTTCACCAGTTCACTACACACGGTGCGGTTCTGATTTTCCAGTACCGGTGTTCTGTGTTCACAAGGATGATGTTTTGAATTCAAGAACCGATCCGGTACTGTTGTATGTTTATATGCGGGGTGCGGCGCATTATTCAGAATTGCAAGTGATGGCAGATATTTAAACAGAATTTGTATTTAATGAATAAAATTATGCAGTGTCAAGTCGAAATAGCGGTTTTTGAATTCAGAAAAATTGTGAATGCAAATGATGTATTACGCAATGTGGGTATTTCCGGAATCAGGGTGACGTCTTGAGACAGGAAATTAATGTCTGACACCATCTTGAAACCCAAGATGGCGGCTTCCGGTTATATGAAAACTGTGAAATACTGTCAAATATCCTTCAATATGGGTATTTTCGGAATCGAGATGATGTATATAGACCGAATATCAATGTCAGCCGCCATCTTGAAATCCAATATGGCGGCTTCCGGTTGCAGAAAAACTGGGAAATAATGTGAAATATCCTTTAATATGGGTATTTTTGGAATCAGGATGACGTTTGTATACCGAAAATCAATATATGACGCCATTTTGAAATCCAATATGGCGGCTTCCGGTTAGAGAAAAAACAAATGCCAAATATCCTTCAATATGTGTATTTTTGGAATCAGGACGAATATATACCGAAAATCAATGTTTGACGCCATCTTGAAATCCAAGATGGCGGCTTCCGGTTATAGAAAAACTGGAAAATAATGCCATATATTCTTCTATAGGGGAATTTTTTAATCAGGATGACGTATATGTAATGGAAATCAATGTCTGACGCCATTTTGAAATCCAAGATGGCGGCTTCAGGTTATATAAAAACTGGGAAATAATGCGAAATTTCCGTCAATATGGGTATTTTTGGCATCAGGATGACGTATATATACCGAAAATTAACGTCTGACGCCATTTTGAAATCCAAGATGGCGTTTCTGGTTATATGAAAATTGAGAAATACTGCCAAATATCCTTCAATATGGGTATTTTCGGAATCAGGATGACGTATACAGGGTGTTTGCTTCCGGGTTTTACATATTTTCAGGGAAGATAGGGCTCCTAAAGTTATGAAAAAATCTCCATGAAACATAGGGTCGGAAATGACTGCTAAGTGAGTTATTCAACATTTTATGTTTTTTTTATTTCCAAATTTGGTTAGCTATATTTTTTTAATCCTTATGTGGTTTTCTGATTTCAACATTTCAAATGAAAGTTTGAAGTCTTATCTATCAATGCTCTTTAGGAAAGAACTCGATTAAAGTTAATTATCATACATTAAAATTGAAAAGTATGTTGAAAGTACCAAAAAAACTGGTGAAATTTCATACATTTTAGTGTTTTTAAGTTGAAAATTTTCATTGCTGTTAATTTAGTTGTTCTACAAAACATTATCCATGCAGTTCCCTAGATTTGTGTCATTGGTAGTAACCTTGTAGGCTTTATGGTTTCTTCGTAATTATTGATTTAAAACAGCCATAAAAACTTGTGACGTTTTCTTAAAATGCGCTATGGTCACCCTATTCGGACAGTGGACTACGCACATGAAAATTTGGTAGAATGTTATTGTAAATGTTGAACTACATTCTTAACTTTCGATTACCGCAAATCTCCTGCGCCGAACGAAAACATAACTGCGGAGATGTTTCGCGGTATCGAATATTGCTCAGTCTCAGCAGAAAACACAACGAGAGACACCGAATCGGCGAATTCTGTGAGCGGAATGGAGAGAAGTAGGTAGTGGTAATTAGTCGATGTCCCTTTTATTTCATAGCATTCGCAGTCGCAGCTCATCAGAGTAAGCACCTCCGCTGCTTCTGTATACACACTTAGATTTTTTTACAGGAGTCAGTATTTTTTACTGGATTTTTGGATTACTGACTCGGTTAAAATTCAAATGACTGTTATTCGTAAATATTGGATAAAATCGATAAATTTTATTTTTCATCATTACACGGGGTTAACAGGAGTTAAGGTTCAATTTACTTTGATGCTTTTTGGAAAATTTCAAAAGCAGTTTTTTTCGTCGCATTAGTTTAGATTGCAAAGAGCTCGCGTCATTTTGTTTAAAATATCAAAAGGAATCGTATAGTGCGAGCTTTTTGCAATCTGAAATAATGTGTCGGAAAAAACTGCTTTTGAAATTTTCCAAAAAGCATCAAAGTAAATTGAACCTTAAAGGGTGATACGGTCAAAATTTGGTCAAGGGAAAACGCGTGTAAATCGGTGAAATCGTTTATTTAAAAAATCAAATTAAATTTCTTTTTCAAGTTCAATTAGTATAAAATTCAGGAAAAATATTCAGTTAGGCTTCCGCTTTTCCAAATCCGAATTGCCGGGCTTTACGCTTGACCCCTGCCATCAGATTTTGTACAGCCACCTTGTCCACCTTCTTCGCCGCAGAAAGCCAGTTTGCCTTGAACTGCTGCTCGCCCTTAGCAGTTTTTTTGGTCTTCTTTAGGTTCCGCTTGACAATAGCCCAGTATTTCTCAATTGGGCGGAGCTCTGGCGTGTTGGGAGGGTTCTTGTCCTTGGGAACCACCTGCACGTTGTTGGCGGCGTACCACTCCATGGCCTTTTTACCGTAATGGCAAGATGCCAAATCCGGCCAAAACAGTACGGAACAACCGTGTTTCTTCAGGAAAGGCAGCAGACGTTTATTCAAACACTCTTTCACGTAAATTTCTTGGTTGACAGTCCCGGAAGCTATGAAAATGCTGCTTTTCAAGCCACAGGTACAGATGGCTTGCCAAACCAGATATTTCTTTGCGAACTTTGACAGTTTCATGTGCTTGAAAACATCTGCTACCTTTCCCGTTCCTTTTGTCGTATAAAACTCCTGTCCCGGAAGCTGCTTGTAGTCGGCTTTGACGTAGGTTTCGTTGTCCATTACCACGCAGTCAAACTTCGTCAGCATCGTCGTGTACAGCCTCCGGGATCGCGCTTTGGCCGTCGTATTTTGTTTATCATCGCGATTTGGAGTCACTACCTTCTTGTAAGTCGATAATCCGGCTCGTTTTTTGGTTCGATGCACGGTTGTAGACGATACACCCAACTTATTTGCGGCATCTCGGAGAGAGAGGTTAGGGTTTCGCTTGAAACTACCGGCAACTCTCTTTGTCGTCTCAGCGGCTTCCGGTTTTCGATTTCCCCCCGATCCAGACTTCCTGGCTGTCGACAAACGTTCCCCAAACACTTTAATTACATTTGTAACGGTTGATTTGGCAACTTTTAGCGATTTTGCCAACTTTGCGTGCGAGTAGCTCGGATTTTCCGGCAAAATTTTGATACGCTGCTCTTCTTGCTTGGACGGCATTTTGACAACTGAAGAGTGAATTCCAAAATCAAAATAGGAGCAACATTCTACACACACACACCTTCAAAATGAGGGGTGTTCAGGTTTTTTAAATTCAAAATTGAAAGAAATACGTCAAGTTGATATTGAGCAAATTTTGACCGTATCACCCTTTAGTCTGTAAATTTTCGTAAAACATTTTCTCAACTTTGAATTTTTCACAGATATTTTTAATTTTTACCGAAGAGTTCCGCAATTCAAAAACTCGGTAAAAATTAAGGACTCGATAAGTGTGTACTGATGTATGGTTGGTGAAGAGGCTAGCATCTGGAGGGTATTCTCGGGCTAGTGAATGCCACACATCCCCACTTATAATTCAGTAATACACTATTTATTCATTTCTGTTTGATATGTTTACAAAGTTTGACAAACAGAAATGAGCATTGCAGTGTAGTTACCAATTTTCCAAGTCATAGACTTCAGATAACTGTTCTAAGTCCTAGATTTTTTTAACGGAATCATGAACAAAAAACCAAAGACCACTATGACAAACGCGATCGGTCTGAAGGGATCTTTTGGCTCCTAGGCATTTTACACTTCTGTAGCAAGTCTTTTGGTGGCTCTCAATTAAGTGGTCTAGATGCAAAGTAATTGATTGAAAGCTTTCTATGTCAACCATTGCATGGATCTGTATTATCTGTGCTTGTACAGTGATACCAACCGGTGGAAACTAACGATTTTAAATTGGCTCACTGCTTGACTAGCCTATTGTTCCCAAGCAAATCGATTAACATACCCCATTCTAGTGAAAATTCTAGTACAATATGTTTGTTGTGATTCGCTATGACAGTTTGACCGATAAAATTAGGGGTTAGTGGGTTTTCCTATGTTTCGAGGGGTGAATCGATTAGCTTGGGACCGAAGATAGTACCAGAGCTGAGCCAAAAAGTTGAGCCCGTTTCTTCGGGAACTTCTGGTCTTAGAGTTACCTCTATGGTGATACCACTAGCGGTCGCAGTAGGGGTGGCAAAGATCTGTCAAACTGATCCCGTAAGTTGTTTTGTTCATTTGATAGCTATTTTTGGGTCTTTTGAGCACCATAATTTGATACACATAGGTTTTACAATGGTTCTAGAATTTTAGTACTTCTCAACCAAAATACTTGAAAACTTCACCACTTCAAACTTTATGCCAAGCTCTATGGATCGCATTCGTCGGTTGACTTACATTCTAATGTGTTTGCTTCGGCTTTTGCTCTAACCGGAAGCCACCATCTTGCATTTCAAAATGGCGTCAAATATCTATTTCTAGTCCCTATATGTCACCTCCATTCCAAAAAGAGGGCCAAGATAAGTCAGTGATAGTTTCATGCCTATTTTTTGTTATTCTTGCACAATCATGTTTATTCATGGTGTCTGAAATGAAATCGATTTCCTCTGAATGATTTTTAATGTTTTGTAATCAACCGTTTTGACGTAGAACTACGTCTTTGTCGACTATACTGGGGTATAAATCAAAAAATATGTGTGGTGAAGTAGTGTTAGGTTTTGAACGCTTGTAACTTTATCATTTATAAATGAAATTTAAATCCAAATACGCCAATCGATAGGATATTACATTACAAACTTGCTGAAATAAATATTTTTCCAATTTTTCTGTAATTAAACTTTTAAAAATGTACAAATGATATTTTTTTCATTGTGTTCATGAAATAAGCCTTTTCCCCAAACCCAGTCATCATAAACGAATACCACTTGGTTGCACATCATTCTGCTTGAACCTGAAAAGATATAAATCAGCGCTGCTCTGCTAATTATCACTTCAGACTTCGTGGCACTAGGTCCTGCAGCAAGCAGGACTAAGTCAGCTGCCAAAGATGGATGTGGCGTGACCCCAATGAAAAATGCGACACAATGAGGAATGAGGAAAAGCAATGTATGTAAACCCCCTTCCCCCTTCACAACAACCTCCCCTCCACCTGACAAAAACCTCTCACCCCCCCCCCCCCTCAACAACCTTTCCCTCTCCTCAACAATAACCCGAAAAAGACGAAAAGAACCAGACGATCACTTTTTCCGGGAAATAAATTTTAAACAAACCATAATTATAAGTAAAAACAGAAGTTTTTCCCTGAATTTCTTCCCGTACCAAAACTTTCAAATTTGAAAAAAAAAATTGCTTGGAAGACATATTCGATGATATTATGTTGGTGAATAACACACAACTGACTGTAAAACATATCTGGTACCTATATACATGAAATTATATCAACATCCAAAGTCCATCCTTTTTTCCATATTCTACACAAAAGAAACGTTCTGCCTCGCCTGCATTCATAATAAAATGGTGGGAAATCCTGTCAGTTGAGGGGCTTAGAAAGTATGTTTTGTGCAGAATATGTAAAAAAGGAGGGACTTTGGATGTATTTTTTCTGCAAAATATGTAAAAAGGAGGGACGTCGGATGTTAACCTAAATGCATATATCATGCATCATAGATAGAGATAGATAGATATGTTCTACGTCATACTGCGGTCGTGTCTAGGACACAACCCTTTAATTTTTTTTCTATAACAAATGCAAAGTAAAATGTTAGCTTTCCTTAGGCAATACACGCCATCAGCAAAACGTTAAAGGGTGAACCATACGCTTATTAAAATTTAAAAAAATATTTCTACATAATTTTGTTATTTATCCATCGCATCATATACAAAGATTGACATATTGCATAAAAATATTGCAATAAATAAAAAAAACCTGAATTTATCCACCTATGGTGTGATCAGACCCTTCTTACTTATTCAAGTTTATTTATTTTATTGTCATTATCAGTGACCAAGCCCCCCACCCCCGTGTCATCCAGTGACGCTACGCCACTGCCTGGGGGTACCCGGAATATATCCGGGTGTAGTCTATTTGGTGAGGCTACCAATCACCTTATCATCGTATTTTAATGTGATTTAATGGGTTTTAATTCAATTCATTTCATATTCAAGCAACTTCCCCGGGGTACCCGGAACATGTCCAAGTGTGTCCAATGTGGTCTGGAACACTTAACACGACTTGCGTTGATCTTATTTTTGAATTCTGTAGTAATTTGATGTGTCGCATGATGGTTTTAATACGTTTTCCGTTAAATCCAGCGTGAAGGCCCATATTCACCGGATCTTATTCCAGCCATATCTCCGGAACCGGTTCACCGATTCCAAAACCGTTCAATAGCGTTCAATGGGACTCCAAGACCTATCATTTGGCGCCGAGTTTGTCCAAATCAGTTGAGCGGTTGCTGAGAAACGTGAGCGCATTCATTTCGTTACATACACACACACATACACACATACACACACACACACATACATGTTCCGATCTCGTCGAGCTGAGTCGAATGGTATATGACACTCGGCCCTCCGGGCCTCGGATCGATAGTCGGTTTTACAAGTGATATCTATACCCTTCTTTGTAAGAAGGGTAAAAACATGTTGTTTCACCTTTACTGGGGCAAAACGAATCATTTTTAAAGGAGCAGAATGGGCCATCTGTCAACCTAAGTTTTGGTTTGGATTTGAGGTGCATTGTGACGTTTTTGGTATTGCGCGACAGACGGTACACAAAACTGCCAAGAAAGTAGCCTAATCATTCTAAAAATCGTTATCTTAAAAATGTATTGACAAAATGTGAATAAAAGCTATTTTTTAGTTTGCTGAGCATGGTAAATGCCGACTTCGTCAAATCATTTACCTATTATAATGTGGGGAAGTAAATAAAGTCTAAGAATGCTAAATGTTGGCCACCCGACGTCCTCTGAAACGCGAAGGCCGATGTCGCTGACGATAATAGGTAAAAGTATTGATGTTGCCGATATGTATCCTATATTTTTATCATTGTTGACATACACTCAATGTTTTCACAAGGTTTAACATTTTAATTTTAATTTTTGGCGATTGACCCTTCTTACTCCGCGCTTATTCAAAGGCCACATAAAAAAATGTTGTTCAAAAAAGTATTATCACATTTTTTTTTCTTGTAGTAGGGCTGCATGATACTTCATTCTGTCAGAGCATACCATTAATAGCCCCCGAATAACATCACAGCGAAAGATATCACATTAGATACTTAGGTGACCCATCTTGCCTCCCCTCCCCCCGTACCCTACTCATAATGTGAGGTAAACCATGGCCCACTTAGTAATGAAACAACATGATTTGGGTCTATTTCAAATATGAATTATTGGATTTGAAAACGGTTTTCACTCAACTGCATACTATTCCTTATATTTTAAGAAAAAATACGAAACAAATTATTCGACGCGGTTACTCGAAATTCTCGAACTTTTCCCTTTATACGACTGACTCCAAAACAAGAGCGTTTTATAAACTTAAAAAACACTGTTATTGCTATTGTTGATGTCAACAAATAGACTTCAAAAGCTTCCCAATACGTCCACTACGAGCGCTGTAATAAGCAAAAGAGTCTAAGTGAGTCTAATTACTAAGTTATTTTATTTATTATGCTTATTTATATAACACATGGATCTCGATTTTGGAAACACAGCTGTTTCATATATGTTGCCAAAATCGAAACCTACACAAATCGATTTTTTTTCCACTTGTGTATTGTGTGTGTATTCCCTCTAACCCCCACTGGCCGGCAGTGTTATTATGGAATAAATCGAATTTTTTCCACTTGTGCTAAAATTACGTAATATAATTTAAAGAACTTCCTAGCGTGTAGATTCATCACATTTAGCATAATATAAAATAAAATGTGATTTTTGAACAATTTCAGAAACTTAAAAATTTAATTTATTTAAATTATTTTATTTGTTATGCCTATTCTTATTATTGTTATGGTTTTTTATTATTACAGTATAATTATTCTTATTCTCATTATTATTATGCAAATTGTTATATTCATATATATATTCATAATTCTTATAATAATTGGGTAAGTGTACGTCATAGTAAGTGCAAACCACACTTAAGCTCTTAACCACTTAAAAAATAGTAGAATGTTTCAATCAACTTCTAAATGGATTTACCAATCGCACCGGTTGATTACCAAATGAGTAACAAATTGTTGTGATAATGATAAAATCCTTATACCACTATTAGACGCCCATTCCGTCAAACGGTTTCAATTCTGGCAGAACACATTAAAATCATTAAAATGCCATTGAAATCCATTCGACACACGAGTGCAGACTGAAGAAATGGTGTCGCTCGGCGCACTTGATTTGTTTTTGAGAAGAATGAATGTAAACATTCATTTGATGCGTTCTCATAATTATAAATTTTTTTGTAACTTTTGAAGTAAACTGTCGTACCAAGGAGCCGATCGAACCGATTGATTCGGCGAATTTATTGATTTATTTTATGTTTGCGCTCGATATGACGGAAATGGGCGTTTATGCCGTAGATTTTCTCTACCCTATCCTAATTTAATAAAAATCTTCACCCCGATGCGAGCACGATGCCAGGAACAAAATTTTGCCCCGCATCGGCTTCACGTCGGAGTGTCATTCTGATAGGAATACGCTCAAAAGCGAAAATCGACACCCCGATGAGAGCCCGATACGCCATGCAAAATTTTGTTCCACATCGGAGTCACATCAGTGCTACAAACCGAGCGAGAGCACGCTCTCGAGGTCTACAATTCCGATGTTTTGGTTGCAAATTAGCACGATACAAGGGGTCAAATCGGACTGTTTTATCGGGCTTACATAAGGCCGATAGTCCGATGCATCGGTTTCTCATCGGAGTCGCATCGGACTGACAATTCTTACTGGGTTGCTTTCTCTCCGTGCATTTCGTCAGTCTGTTTAGGATGATCCTCTCCAAGATTTTTCCGAGTGTATCCAGCAGACACTGGTAAGAGTAACTCGTTGGTGACTTTGTCGTCCAGTCCTTCCACGATTCTTGCTCTCTGAACACGTTTTCTGGCTCTGAGACAACTAGCGCGGAGGGTGCTAGAGCCCGGTTCAAAGTAAATTTGGACGCATTCAAGTGATCATAACTCAAGAACTAAACAACATAAACGGTTGATCAAAACGTCAAACAAAAGGGTATTTATTCAGCTTACAAACAATATATAACAAGTTATTACATTTCACCGTTTCGAACGAACTGTCGCTTTTTAATTGTGATCGTTGCCATCATGATCTGCACAGTCGCTGGTGACACTGTACCGGCGAACTTATTCCACTTTAAACACATTTGTTGTGCATTTGTCACTTCTCTACCTCGAAGTTTCCGCATGATAATTGTCCAATATTTTTCGATCGGTCTGAACTCAGGGCAATTCAGAGTATTAATCTCTTTGGCGAAGAAATTAACATTGTTTGCAGCATACCATTCTTGTACCTCCTTAGAGTAGTGTCAGCTGGCTAGATCCGGCCAAAACATAACGTTGGTCTGGTGTTGCCGAATGAAGGGTAAAATCCGCTTTTTCAGACACTCTTTAATGCAAACCTTCGACGTCATTGTGCGAGATGTGATGAAAACTTTGGTTTTAAGGCCACAACTGCAGATTCCTTGCCAAATCATTAATTTCCTAGCAAACTTATCAGCAAAAACAAATTTATACCTGGAAGGGACATCCCACGACCAATTGCCAGGTAAAATTTTCGTCCGGGGATTTGTTTATAATCCATTTTGACATATTTTTCGTCATCCATTAAAATACAGCCATCAAATTTCGTCAAAACTCGTTCGTATAGCAATCGTGCTCGCTTTTTGGCCACTAAATTTTGTTCCAGGGAGCGATTCGGATGTTTACTGGCACAAAAAGACTTATATCCTTCTCTTGAAAGGATGTTACGCACGGTGGAAAAGTTGGAATCGTATTTCTTTGCCAAATCACGTATGGAGACACCTGGGTTGCTTTTCACGTACCTCAACACAATTCTCCTCAGTTCTTTGTCCCTAGTGCCAATTTTATGATAAATGCGCTGTGCTCTATCCACACTCAGAGTATGCGTAGACTAACCGTTGACTTTGGGAATTTTAACACTTTTGCTATTTTTCAGGCAGACCACGAAGGGTTCTCTAGATGTTTGTGCACAATTTATTTTCTTTTCTCATGTTCCATGATCCGTAATTTCGGGATGCGTCGATCAATCGAGAAAACCTTTTCACCAATTTCTTCGTCAATGAAACATCAACAAATGACTGTCAAACGTTTTTGACGTAGACTACGTCTTACAGGAAGGTTCTTGGGGTAAATCGAAAATCTAAAATTGTGACCGTCACGAAAAGGTGTAATTTTTTGAACGCTATAAGCTTTGTCATTTAACTCGTGGTTAAACGTGACGTTTCGTAAGTTATTTTCAATGTTCGAAAATGCCGGAAATTGATCAGTTTTCAAACAGAACTCAGCCACGGTTACCAAAATTTAACTTCTAGTCGGTCCGAAATAACCACGCTCGTATAGCAGGGTCATTCGATAACTCATCTGTCACTTTTAACCACGAGTTAAATTCAACTCACCCATTGCGACACAGCCTTGGAAGTAAAATTAAGTCCATCCATAAATTACGTATATTTTTGACCAATTAACCCCCCTTACCCTCGGAGCGTGTTTTACAATAAACCTAATACATGGCCGGTCCCAACTTCGGAAACCTCTCTCCTCCTTCAACTACTTCGTTATTTATGAAAGTTCCCTAATCATTGGGCAGCACTGAAAATCGGCAGCACACACTACACAAAATGGGTTGGATATTTATGCGAAATTTAGGTATTGATAGTCAATATTTCGCGATCAGAAAATTTTAGTGTGAAATCCCTCCATTTAATTCTCGGTACATCTTTAATCTATTGATTGAATTTAAAAAAAAATCTTAAAATGGTTTTTTAAGATTTCGTGCGTTTTGTGAATGCACATCCATTATTTTGCAGAAGAAAACGAGAATGGGGTGTTTCTGTGGTGATAAAAAGGATTAATGTGATAAATTTTCAGACGGTACCTCTATTTATGCTTTTAGATAAGCTATGAAAGTCCCTCCTACTTGGAAAATTATGCCTTAGAACGGTTTATACAACCCCAGTTTTTTTTTTGCATAATTCTTCACGTAGGAGGGACTTGCAATGCTTATCTCTTAGCATAAATAGAGGTACCGTCGAGTTTACTTTCAGCGCTGAGCAAATTGTTCGAGACAATCATTCTCAATCGTTTGTTCAAGTTTGTCGAAGAAAATAACACGTTGTTAGACGTGTTAGACGTTGAAAATGCGTTTGACAATGTTTGTCATGACGGACTTGTGTACAAGCTTTGTAACTTCAACTTTCCATTACATCTGGTTAAAATCACCCGTAACTACCTCCAGCAAAGGTCATTTAAGGTATCGTTGAATGGTTGTCTTTCAGACACGTTTTCCATCCCAGTAGGAGTCCCACAAGGCAGTCTGCTGGGCCCCTTGCTTTACAGCATTTACAATTTCGACATTCCTCCCCTCGGAGACGATTGCGTGTTTTTCCTGTTCGCAGATGATACCGCAATAGCCGTCAAAGGAAGGATGCCTCACGAAATAACGAACAAACTTCAACGATGCCTTAACGCCTTTGCTGATTATGCCACCACGTGGAAAATCAAAATCAATGCTTCCAAAACACAAACAATCATGTTCCTCCATCGGCAATCACCCAAACTAAAACCGGCTCCATCTTGTACTGTAATCATGGATGGCACAAGGGTTGAGTGGTCTGCCGAAGTTACCTATCTCGGGATGTTGTTCGATGAAAAGCTCCTCTTCCGTTCGCATGTAGAGAAAACTGTAGTCAAGTGTTCTACCTTGGTTAGGTGTCTGTATCCGCTGATTTGCCGCAGATCCCGCCTCTCAAGGGTGAACAAACTGGCCGTCTACAAACAAATCAAAGCACCTGCGATCCTCTACGCAGCTCCGGTGTGGAAATCATGTGCACAGACTCACAGGAACAAAATCCAGGTCGCTCAGAATAGAGTGCTGAGGATGGTTCTTGATCGTCCTTTCGACACTAGAATAACAAATTTACACGAAGAGGCAGGCATTGCCAAAACAGTTTCCAAAATTAACGAAATGAAGACTAAATTTGCACTTAAATGTAATTTATCAGAACATGCTTTGATAAGCAATTTGTGTATAGTAGGTTAGGTTAAGTTAGGTATATAGTAGTTGTAGGTTAGTTGTAGTTGTAAATAGTAGTTATAAGTAGTCTCCATTATCGAGTTCAAATCAAACCAATCCCACCAAGATGGTCATACTTTAAAATAGGCCTGATAGGACTAGGAACTGTAAATATTTAATAATTGAAATCTCAAATGTACTAAAGTTGCAAAGACGCATCTGTGTCACTTGAAAATTCAAACATGTAAACCACACAAACACAAGAAATAAAGATCATTTAAAGTGAAGTTTATTTTCAGTGCTGGGTTCTGAAATTTGACAGTGAGCGTTCAAAAGGGCCTACTTGTAATGTTCGATTCTCTTCATCGATTTTCTGTTTACAGCTAAGCGAAACAATTCAAGCTGAACATTGCATTAGGTCCTTAGTAACACTGACAAGATCCTCTTCGTCTTTCATAAACCGGAAGTGGCCATATTTGATTCTAAAATGACGTTAATAATAGATTTTCGGTTCATACACGTCATCCACACTTCGAAAATACCCATATTGTACTGTATTCAACAGTTTTTACAAACCGGAAGTCGCTATCTTGGATTTAGAAATGACGTGACTTATCGATTTTTGGCCTCTACTCGTCGTTTCCGTTCCGAAAATATGTATCCATATTGTCCGGCAAACTCATTCGAAGTACATTTCCTAGTTTGTTGTTTGGCCATGTCCATTCCTCAGAAGACACTTCGAATTTTGTAGCTCTTTGATCGCGTTATTTCAAAAATACTCGTCAAAAAAAAATGTGCTATTTGAAAAATTCCGTGTATAAAAATAACGCTATTTCAAAAAATTTAGTTCAAAACCATGTCAACGACTTCAGTGAAGATGAGTAGGAAGGGTTAGATCTCCCCACAGGTAGATAAATTCGTTTTTTTTTTATCATGTTAACCCTCCATCTGAAAAAAAAAACCCTCTTGCAAGGGAAAGCAAAAATAACCAACCTTGCCGGTGACTAATCGGATTGAAAAAATTACGACTACCTGGGCGGAAAGGAGCCATAATGGATCCTCATCGCTCATCGTTATCTTGATTGTTGGCACCTTTTCCCACTTCGGTGTTCGTCGTATTTTTGCTCTTATCGGGGCCGACCGACGCGGTCGGTCAATTCTTAATGGTAGGTGTGTCTAGGTGCCCACATTAGACGATTGCTATGATTATACCATATTATAGACGGCGCTGCTACTGCGGCTATCCATAGATTGCTTTAATACAGAGTACGGTGTCGGATTTGATCTGCTTACTGCAGACAGCATTGAGCAACTTTCCTAGAAGTCTAAAGTAATTCGAAATTTAAAAAAATTTAAATTTTTCGACTTTAAAACCGAACACAGGAATATTAATGTAAAAGGCTAGATCTGAAATCAAAAAATTCACCAAAGAAACGAAATGTTATATGTAAAACGGGGTAACATTGATAGTTTTTTAAAGTATATTCTAAGTAATTTTTACAGCAATGAATATTTTTCAAATTTTATATTTTTAAAACAAGTCCTGAGGATCCGAGAGTCAATTCGTTAGTAATATGTTTAACGGAAATTAAAGCATTTGCACAATTTTTTTTAGTTTTGTGACTGAACTTCAGTTTTTTGATTTGGGGTTACTTTGATAATGCTCGATGGTCCTAAGTAACATTGGTAGATTCTCTTCGTCAACTTTTTCTTTGCATCCTCAGGGTCATGTAAGGATATTCCCTGCTAATTTCAGCTCACAGATCGATGAATCAAGCTATTATCTAGCATCATATAAGGCAAACACTGTTCTGTACCCAAGTTAATGAAAGAAAAAGTCAATGAAGAGTATGGGTCAATGTAACTTAGGACCTAATTCACCCAAGTAACACATAAAACATCTTTTTGAAAAATAATTAGAACGGCTTGTAATATAAATGTATCTAAGTGATGCAGAAAACATCTCACGTTATATATGAGGTTAATAGATGTTTTCTTCATACTTCCTAGATTCATTATTTTCCAAAATAGTTTTCTTTTGCTTTTATCTTTAAATGTTATTTAAACGTGCATCTTACTGTTTTAATACCACTATAAAACTTGTCGTACACATAATCAATCTTAGTTGAATTTATAACGTTCTTGAAGAGATTCTGAATTTTCCAGATTGACGGAAACATTGACGGCGCCATTGAGCTGGACTGTCTCTTCACACAGTGCTTGACAAATTCTTATGAGGTATTCGGAGGTTTGTTATAAAGAAAGTTGAAAACACTTTTGTATGACATCTCATAAATTAATGCAACTGAAAATGTGCAGGTTGTCTTATAAGGAGTTGAAAACACTTTTAAATAATACTCTGGCAATTAGATGTGCTGCTAACAAAACATCTTTATGACGGATCGAATATAATTTTCATGCCATTGGCAAGAACATGATAGATACTTATAACAAACCTCTTATCAAGCGGAGTTGGTTTAGTTAGGAAGTAATAAGTCTACCACGCCAAGGACCAGTGATCGAAGGCCATGCTCAAGTTTTTTTGTTTTTGTTTTTTTTTTGCCGCTGGTTTTTATGATGTTTCCAAAACATGTTATAAGACCAGTATTTAGTTGTATAAGCTCTGCGTCTTGCGCTTTTTAGGTTATATAAATGTATTAAATGACGTATATTACAGTATTATTGATTATTTACGTCAGTCATTAAACAGTATTTTCAACTTCTTTATGACAAGCCGTGTTGCTTGGGCATTGTTCAACTTTATTTGCAGAGGAAAATAAATCCTCTCAGACGGGAGCAGAGAATTAAGCACATCTCTTCCACACCTGCTGGTCCGGTGCAGTTGGCCCTGTAACGAAGACAAAACCGTCATCTACAAACTGCCTTATGGGGTGTTTACATCTGGGTGGATTTGCTAGCGCTAGTGTACTACCCAACTAGCACGAATTTCAGTTGCTCCTGAAATCTCATGCTGGTAGACGCTGATGCCCTGTTACTTTTTTGCACATTGATAGTACACTAGCGCTAGCATATCCGCTCAGATGTAAACATCCCATTGTAGGATGTTCACAGTTATGCTAGCTTACTAGCTCAACCAGCTCAGCCAACTAGCATGAATTTAAGTTTTTCCTGAAATCTCATGCTGGTAGATGCTGGCCCCTTGTTTAGTTTTTTTTTTTTTTTAAATGAGTTAAATGATCTTTATTTCTTGTGTTTGTGTGGTTTACATGTATGAATTTTTCAAGTGACACAGATGCGTCTTTTCAACTTTAGTATAGTGAGATTTTAATTATTATTTACAGTTTCTAGTCCTATCAGGCCTATTTTAAAGTATGACCACCTTGGTGGGATTGGTATGATTTGAATTGGAAAAAGGAGTCTACTTATAACTACTATTTACAACTACAACTAACCTACAACTACTATATACACCTAACCTACTATATACAAATTGCTTATCAAAGCATGTTCTGATAAATTACATTTTTGTGCAAATTTAGTCTTAATTTCGTTAATTTTGGAATCTATTTTGGCAATGCCTGCCTCTTCATGTAAATTTGTTATTCTAGTGTCGAAAGGACGATCAAGAACCATCCTCAGCACTCTATTCTGAGCGACCTGAATTTTGTTCCTGTGAGTCTGTGCACATGATTCCCACACCGGAGCTGCGTAGAGGATCGCAGGTGCTATGATTTGTTTGTAGACGGCCAGTTTGTTCACCCTTGAGAGGCGGGATCTGCGGCAAATCAGCGGATACAGACTCCTAACCAAGGTAGAACACTTGACTACAGTTTTCTCTACATGCGAACGGAAGAGGAGTTTTTCATCGATCAACATCCCGAGATAGGTTACTTCGGCGGACCACTCAACCCTTGTGCCATCCATGATTACAGTACAAGATGGAGCCGGTTTCAGTTTGGGCGATTGCCGATGTAGGAACATGATCGCTTGTGTTTTGGAGGCATTGATTTTAATTTTCCACGTGGTGGCATAATCAGTAAAGGCGTTAAGGCATCGTTGAAGTTTGTTCGTTATTTCGCGAGGCATCCTTCCTTTGTTGGCTATTGCGGTATCATCTGCGAACAGGAAAAACACGCAACCGTCTCCGAGGGGAGGAATGTCGGAAGTGTAGATGATGTCAAGGAACGGGCCTAACAGACTGCCTTGCGGGACTCCTGCTGGGATGGAAAACGTGTCTGAAAGACAACCATTCAACGATACCTTAAACGACCTTTGCTGAAGGTAGTTACGGGTGATTTTAACCAGATGTAATGGGAAGTTAAAGTTACAAAGCTTGTACACAAGTCCGTCATGCCAAACATTGTCAAACGCCTTTTCAACGTCTAACAAGGCCATGGCTGTGGACTTGGATACAGCTTTGTTACTTCGGATGTTATTCATCACCCGTACTAGCTGATGATTGGTGGAGTGCCCCTTTCTGAATCCAAACTGTTCCGGAAGGAGAATGTTATTTTCCTCGACAAACTTGAGCAAACGATTGAGAATGAGTTTCTCGAACAATTTGCTCAGCGCTGAAAGGAGGCTGATTGGTCTGTAGCTTGAAGGCAATGTTGGATCCTTACCGGGTTTGCGGATCGGTATGATTTTTGCTACTTTCCAGATGCTTGGAAAGTAGTGCAGTTCCAAACATCTGTTGAAGATAGCGGTTAGAAGAGACTGCACTTTCATGCTGAGTCTCTTCAAGATCAAGTTGAATATACCGTCAAACCCGGGAGCCTTCATGTTCTTGGTGCATTTCAGCGCTGAGCAAATTTGTTGTACTGTAATCATATCCGCCGGAGGCACGACACAAGGGGAGGCATCTAGGTTTTGAACGCATTGCGCAACCTGATCTTCGAGCGTGTCGTGTCCTGACCGTCCTGGCATGGCCATTTTTCGGATTTTCTTTTATATGTAAATTATGTTGCCGTGTTTCTTCTTCAAAGCTATTCATACGACTCCTCTCTTTATTTTCAGCCCCTATTTAGTACCTTTTTTTTTTGCTCTTCCTACACCTTTACTCTATCTATCTCTCTTTCTCACTCTAGATACATCGCTGCCTGTACTGCTCTCATTCCCTACATCCTCCTATACGCCTACTCTTCATTCAAATACATGGTATAAGTACATATCTTTAAGTTTAGCTGGTTTCCGAATCATCCTTCTTGGTCTCTCTGTAGTCGTGCTTCCATTAATCGGGTTAGCGTCGATTCCAACCGGTGGCGATAAACCTCGCCCTTCCCGTGTACTATTTTCTTGGGTAGTAC
The DNA here is from genome assembly GCF_037179485.1 of Ochlerotatus camptorhynchus. Classification (NCBI taxonomy): domain Eukaryota; kingdom Metazoa; phylum Arthropoda; class Insecta; order Diptera; family Culicidae; genus Ochlerotatus; species Ochlerotatus camptorhynchus. Next base: position 1,652,548 of record NW_027040507.1, on the reverse strand, counting down.
CCACGTTTGGGTTATAAGCATCCGGTACCCTCTTCACGTCTTGAACGTTACGTGATAGTTGTGCTCCATTATCTGCTCTAATCACCACCTTCACCCCCTCTCGTGCAAGCACAGTGTACCATTCCCTTGAGAATGTTGGGTCGGTCTTTGTTCGTTGAGTAATAGCAACGACAACCTTATCTCCGACCGTAATGTCACTATCCTTTGCCCCTCTATGTTGATCGGCAAACTTCTTGCTTGTGAGTTTAGTAAAAGCGTCATCCTCCTGAACCACGTTTCTATCCACTGTCTGTTTGTGTTCCCATAGACTGGGAAATGTTCCCCGGTACCGCCAACCAACTAGCAGTTCGAAGGGTGTGACACCTAAGCGTGAGTGATGTTTACGGGTGTTATGTGTATGTATGTATTCTGCAAGCGCCTCGCTCCACCTTCTTTTCTCTTCCTTCGCCGCTGTTATTGCCTTAATGACACCCTGGTTCTGCCTCTCGATAGCCCCGTTGGATTGCGCACTGAGGGGAATTGATTTCTGAACTTTTACCCCTTTTGCCTCCCAATAGTCCACAAACTCATTTCCTTGAAACGGAGGCCCGTTGTCACTTTGAATGATCAACGGAAGACCCCATACCGTAAAAATTCTACAAAGAGCGGCATTCGTAGTTCTGGCGTCCGTTTGCTTCACCTCTACTACGTGAAGATATCTTGAATATATGTCCACACACATCAGCAGATGCCCAGAACCGCAACCTTGGATGAATAGAAAATCTATTTGTAGGATTTCCCAAGGACCTTCCGGGAGCTGACGGCTGATCAATGGCACAGGTGGATTTCTTCGGGAAATTAATAAACATGTTTCACACTTGGTAACGAATTCTTCGGCTTCTTTTGCCATGTTTGGCCACCAAAAATACTCGCGGAGGATCCGTTTAGTTGCCCCACAGCCGATATGACCCTGGTGGGAAGTTTCCAGCGCTCGTCTCCGAAGACTGTTTGGAAGTATGATCAGGTCTTGCTTAAATATTAACGGGTCTAGTGTTCTAAGATTCTTTTCCTGAGCTTCATAACGACGCAATCTGTCCGGCCAGCTACCGGTCTGGAGCCCCAGCCTAACTTCACCGAGCTCTTTGTCGTTTTCAGATTCCAACTGGATTTCCACCCACGTCATACTCATACTTCCTGCATCCAACGAGTATAACATGTGCTTATCGTTGTCTTCATCGAATGGCTCGTCGATTTGTGACCTGTCGATCAAACGAGACAAAGCATCGGCAACGTTGAGGTGTCCAGGAATCCTTTCTATCTGGAACCGATACGGTAGGAGCCGCAATGCCCAGGCCTCTGCACGAGTCATGGCTCTCCTGCTAGTTCTATGTAAACCACCGAAAATGAACTCGTTAGCTTCAGAGTCCGTCCTTATTATGAACTGTTTACTCGTCAAGTAATAACAGAACCGTTCGACACCCCACACTATCGCAAGGGCTTCTCTTTGAGTTTGTGGGTATCGTTGTTCAGCAATAGTGAGCGATTTCGATGCACACGCGATTATTCGTGGAGCTCCCGAGAGGTTAAATTGCACAAGGACTGCTCCTATGCCAATCGGTGACGCGTCAACATATAGCTCCGTCCTGTCCCTATGATCAAAGTACCCCAACTTGACTACTGTTTTTAACGCTTCGTTTTTTAGATACAAGAATTCTTGCTCTTCTTCTTGTGTCCAGTAGAATACGTTCGACCGTGTTAGTAATCTAAGTCTCTCTGTATGATCAGCTCTATTGACAATAAAGCGCTCTGTAAAGTTCATCAGGCCTAGGAAACTTTTCACTTCTGATAACGTTTCGGGTCTGCGGAAACTCTCTATGGCCTTCAGTTTGTCATCTTCGACACTCCAACCGTCGGGAGACAGCCGAAAACCAAGAAATTTAACGGACTGTTTTCCAAAAACACTTTTAGCCGAATTAATTAAAACGTTATGCTCCTGCAACTTCCGCAGTACCGCTTCCAAGTTCTTGTCGTGTTCAGCCTTAGATCTTCCGGAGACCAAAATATCATCGAGATAATTGACCACTCCATTGCAATCCGCTAGCACTACTGTCTGCAGAATCTCCTGGAAGATATCTGGCGAGTTACATAAACCGAATGGGAGACGTTTAAATCTATAGGTGGCGTTCCCAGCGAAAAAGTTGGTCAGGTGCCTCGAATCCTGATGCAACACCACATGGAAAAAAGCGCTCGATAGATCTATCGTCGAAAACCAACAAGCTCCATGTATGTCAGATAAAATAGCTTCAAGGGTAGGCATTCTAAAAGGTGATCGAATGATGCACCTGTTTGGGCCCCGTAAGTCAACGACTAGCCGTACGTCATTTTTACCTTTAGGAACCACAAGTAGTGAAGAGCAGAAGGATTTGTCCATATCGTTGGTAACCTTCTCGATAATCCCGGACGCCAGTAATTCGTCAAGCCTACGTTCTGTCTCCTCTTTGAAAGCCGGAGGAATACAGGTAAACACATTTCTTGATGGTGGTAAATCTTTGTTGTATGCTAGTAACACGGGAGGAACGCTAAACTTTGGGAACTCTTCTGTCGAAGAGACTGTGTACACTTCGCCAGGCAGCAATCGTGATTTGTCCGTGTCTGGCAAATCTTGAACTGGGACACTCAGACCCAGTTGTAATACACTGTACCTTGTTGCTGTACTTCTGCCCAAAAGAGCATTGCCACCATGAATAACATAAAACTTTTCCAATGAACGAGGACGGTCTGGAGTGATGAATAATTCCGCAACAAATGTAGCCTTCACTGGTATCGATCCTGGTGTTGCATAGGCTTTCAATGTCTTGTCCGTTCCTTCTTTCAAGCTGTATACTGGACACTGAAGAGGATCACTGCTCATCAACCGATCGAACACGTCTCCACCGACCGTATTAACTTCTGCTCCAGAATCTATAATAAAATTCACAGGTAACCCAGCTACTTGACCAACGATGGTACCCGTGTAGCTCATGAACTTCTCTGCAAAATCTAGTGAACATATCAACTGCCCGTTAGTTTCGACTTGAACGCTTTGCGAACTCTTCGGGAAAGGCTGAATCGCAGGTAGCATTGTATTGTCTCCATCCCAGCTTTCGATCAACAATCTTTCAGCATACGGATTTGGTTTGGGAGTATTATCAGTGTCAAGCCTGGTCGAAACGAGAGTAGAATGCTGAAAATAATACCAATTTTATTTCATGACTCAAAACTGATGTATATTTTTTTTTTAGCTACATCATAACGCATTATGAAATTACGCAATTCTTCAACACCGATAATTTTATTCAATCCAATGTTATAATTATATGAAAAAAATCAAGATACAAAACAAATAAACAATTCACTGAGTTAAAACACTTACGGTCTTGTTGTCGTCGTTCTCATTCATTTCTGTTTCCACGGCAGCAGTAATCGCGGCGATCTTTGACCTTGGGGCTAAATTCGGTTGAGTATCTTCGTCTGCGTGACGCTTTGATCTATGTGCTTCGGGACAAGCACGTTCGATGTGCCCCTTCACTTGGCAGCGACGACAAACCTTGTCGATTGCGTGACATTCATGAGGACGATGAAAATTTCCGGTACATCTCCAGCACGGTGTACGAATTGCAGTGGTTCCGATACCTTCGTGGGAAAATCCACCTCGGCCACGTGAAAAACTTCCTCTGCTCCGGTGATTTTGCACAAACCCACGTCCGTAGCTTTGGGATGAACGGGAATTTGCAAATGAGACTGCGGAAATGTTTGCAGTGGTGCTCGTTTGATGATTCTTTGCAAATAATTCTTCATTCTGCTTCTCGATCTCTGCTGCACGCACCTTATTTACTAAATCCTGCAGTGAACCTCCCTTCCGCATGATCTTTCTGGCTGCTTCGCGAGCTTTCTGGTTTAGAGCGTGGGCTTGGACAACATCCGCTACTGTCTCGACCAACTGATCGGCGTTGTAGTCGCATAGTTTTGCCACTGCCACTACACGCTTTATGTACTTGAAGTCAGATTCGCCTACACCCTGAATCATTGATCTTAGCTTTTGACGCTGCAGAAGGGTATAGTCCCGAGAGCCGTAAAATTCCCGCAAGCGGAACATGACATTTGAGTACGGTGATGTCTCTTCGTCTGGGTTGTCAACGCAAGGTGTATTCTCTAAAATATCAACCAATTTTGCACCCGCTTTCATCCTGAAGATGCTGCTTTTCGTCGATTCGTCCGTAATACCAGCGATTTTCATGGCCGACTCAAGTACGTCCCGCCACTGTTCGAAAGATTTTTTGTCGATTTCATCCTCCCCTTCCAATGGTTTGCACTCTGCTATTTGAAGGGATGCTAGTGTCATCGATGTCAGCATAGATGACTCATCTACTCCTCTCATCGTAGAATTACGCTGCCCAAAAAAGTTGTTGATATCCGCGTCCAACTCCTCCTCGATCCATCCTGTCGAATTACGAGACGAATTATTTCCGTTGCGGGCCAATCGCAGCTCGGTCCGTAGGGATGCATTACGTCTCTTCTCCTTCTTCAGTTCTTTTGTTAGAAGATCCATGTCCTTCCTTGAAGTTGAGTTATTTCTAAAACATTAAACATCGAAACCAAAAAATGAACTGTTAGCATTGACACATTTTCCTAAAGCCACCCGAGATGCAAATATTCAATTCAATTGTTGCTTTTTTTTTTGAAGCTAATGCTTTTTTGTTTTTGTTTTTGTAATTGATTATTATTCCATTGTCACAGTTTTGTTTACTGAACACTGAGTTCTCGCTGAATGAATGGTGGGAAATATACCCTCGCAGGGGAATAAATTTAGTAAAATCAACCTCTCAGGGAGACAAATTTCCTCGCTGGGAATAACAATCGTTTCGGACTTCAACCTCCTCACGGGGAAATTAAAGCGCGATACCCTCTCAGGGGGATACGTTTCCTCACAGGGAAAACCAGAACAGTGCCCTCACAGGGGATTAAATTTCCTCACAGGGAATATTACGGGATAATACCTTCCCGTGTAATATCATCCTCTCGCTGAATAAAATAATCATGTATCCACACTACTCTCACTCCTGGCTCCTTCCACCTTTTTTTTTGATTTGCAATGCACAAATACTAATTCCGATATTTACAATGCACATCTTCAACGGACTGATGATACACGTACCACTTAACTTGCTCGAAGCCACGGGAGGTTCATTTTCTCCATACTAAAACTGATCACAGAAAATTTTGTTAATCCATTGCTCCGTGCCAACAAAATATCTAGCTTCACTCTCGTATTCCCTACATCCAAAATTTCCAGTGGCAATAGGTTGCAACTTACCGAACCGCGCCATTGTCGTGTCCTGACCGTCCTGGCATGGCCATTTTTCGGATTTTCTTTTATATGTAAATTATGTTGCCGTGTTTCTTCTTCAAAGCCATTCATACGACTCCTCTCTTTATTTTCAGCCCCTATTTAGTACCTTTTTTTTTGCTCTTCCTACACCTTTACTCTATCTATCTCTCTTTCTCACTCTAGATACATCGCTGCCTGTACTGCTCTCATTCCCTACAGAGCGGACTTTGGATATTCGAGCCAAGCAAATGCGATGAAGCGACATGCTCGCCGATCGCATTTGCTTTCTCCTGTGGGGTGATTAAAAGCCGATCGTCATCATTTTCGACTCTGAGAGGTGGAATGGGTTTGGGATGAGTTTTCAGGACCTTGGCTACCTTCCAGAATGGTCTGGAGCGGTCGTCCAGATTCTGGACAACACGCCCGAAACTTTCATTTCGGAGTGAGTCCATTCTGGAAGCAATCTGTCTGTTCAGATCAGCCATTTCACGTTTTTTGCCCAGATCTCCAGTCCTCTGAAACTGGCGTCTACGAACATTTCTCAGGCGAATCAAAAGTTGGGTGTGGGAATCAATGGCAATAAACTTACCCCTCACAGGAACTCGTCGGACGCACGCCTCGTCAGCCACGGTTATGGCTTGGTGGAGTCCCTCCAACGCTCGGTCGATGTCCTCCACGGTGTCAAGCGGCGGGTTGTCGATGATGTGCCTGTCTACCACGCGTCCAAACTGGGCCCAGTTAACGCGATGGTAGTCCTTGCGCAGGCTTGAAGCAGGAGCCACGTTGTAGCCCAGTTCAGCCACCACCGGTTGGTGGTCGGAGCTGAGTTCGTTCAAGGCTACCGGCTTGGACAAGCCGATATTTGTCAGGAGCAGGTCTAGCGTCGATGGGTTGCCCGCCGGTGAGATGAATGTTGGTTCATCCGAAAACCAAACGGAATACAGCCCATGCTGTGAGTGGTCGAACAGGAGACGACCGTTCTGGTTCTGCTGGTAGTTCCGCCAGGCCTCATGGCGAGCATTCAGATCTCCTCCAACTACGAAGCGGGAACCGGTACGGGTGATGGTGGACAGGTCCTTCTTGAATTTAGCCGCTAGTCCACTGCTGGCGGCACACTGTCGAGGGCAGTAGACGGCGATGAACTGGACGTATCCAGTCGACGACTCCACCTCCACACCAAGGGCCTCGATGATAGAGGTGCGGATATGGGACAGAGTGTGGTATTTTATTCCTTTCTTGACGACGACCGCAACACCACCCCCCCTGGAGCTGGTGCGATCAAGCCGGATAATGTTGTGGTCAGGCAACCAGAAGCTGTCGCCGGACTTTAGATGGGTCTCGGTTAGAAGGCCCACGTCGATGCTGTGCTTGCGGAGGAAGTCGGCAAGCTCAATCTTTTTTGCTCTTACAGAGCAAGCATTCCAGGTGACGATAGTTAGCGGTTTAGACGCCATACTGGATGATGAACTTACCGAGCACTTGGATCTGTTCGGGCTTATTGCGGCACTTACGAAGAGCACCGGACATGTTGACGAAAATTTCCATCAGTTCATCCGCTGAGAACAGATCGGGGTTGTTGTTTTGCGCTGTTGGTTGTCTCCAGAATCCAGGGGGGGATGGAGAGCTTTGACCAGCAGAATCACCGGAAGCTTCTTGAGGGGGGGCGGGTTGCACCCGCGAATTCGCTTGCCTTTGCTGGGGAGCACGAAGAGGCGGAAAATCCTCCGTCCTGAATGATGGGGTTTTGTCCTTCTTGCGTCCTGGTTGATTGTTGCTTGACGCCATCTTTCGGATGCGTTTGAAGTCCTCGCGTTTGGAGCACTGTCTGTCAGAGCCTTGATGTGCACCACCACAGTTAGCGCATTTTATCGCCACGGCTCCATCCGCAGGACAGTTGGAAGTGGCGTGTTCTTGAGCGCAGTTGCTGCAGCGTGGCTTGATGTTGCAGTTGCGGGTACCGTGTCCAAAATTGAGGCACCTCTGACACTGCGTTACGTCACGATGACCGCCACGGTATGGCTCCCACCGTACGATGATGGAGTAGATCGATCGGATGGCTTGTAGCGCATTGAGCGTCACCGTCCCTTTCTGGAAGTGCACCAGGAAAAGACAATCCGGGTACGTCTTCACGTTTTCATCTCTCCTTGTCATTCGGAAGACAGCGATCGGGGCTAGCTTGTACCGGTTGATTTCGGCTTCGACCATCTTGGGGTCGAAGTTTGGTAGACCCCTGATGACTACCTTGAAGGGCTTCTCACCGGGGATGTCGTGCGTGAAGAATTCCGCCTTGGTATCCTTCAGATATTTCACGGCCACTTCGTACTCCGCTTTGGTTCGGAGCATCACCTTGGTGCCGATCCTGCCGAGCTTGCCCTGTTACTTTTTTGCACATTGATAGTACACTAGCGTTAGCATATCCGCACAGATGTAAACATCCCATTGTAGGATGTTCACAGTTATGCTAGCTTACTAGCTCAACCAGCTCAGCCAACTAGCATGAATTTAAGTTATTCCTGAAATCTCATGCTGGTAGATGCTGGCCCCTTGTTTACATTATGCTGGCTACTTTATAGTATAGTTCTAGTACATTTTTTTTTTGCAAGGAGGAAACCTTCAACAAGGCCATCGTGCCACCGCTTGACGACTGGGCGCACAGTCGCGGTGACATGGTGTGTGGGATTCTTACCGCACACGGTTCCTGTACAAACTTTACTCTCTACGCACACAAGACAACCTGCGGAGAAACCCTAAGCAGTTTTGCACTTTTGTGAACTCTAAACGTAAAGAAAATGGCCTACCTGTAGAGATGATTCTGCACCATGATATCGCTAAATCCGTTTCTGAAAAGTGCGAGCTATTCGCTACTCACTTCAGGAGTGCATTCAATAGTCATATCGCTTCTACTGAACAAGCTGCAGCTGCCTGCAGGGATACACCAAATAATGCTTGTGATTTGAAGAATTTTGTTGTTGACCACCAATATGTAGAATCAGCTATTTCTAAAATGAAGTTCTCCACTTCAGTTAGCCCAGATGAAATTCCATCCTGCATTTTGAAACGTTGCTCGAGTGCATTGATTTATCCGTTGACGATTCTTTTCAATATGTCCCTTCGAGAATGCAGATTCACAAAAAAGGAGATCAACAGAATGTAGAAAACTATCGCGGCATTACGTCATTGTGCGCTTGCTACAAGGTGTTTGAAATAGTTTTCTACGAGGTGCTGTTTGCGACCTGCAAACATTCTCAACAGTTGATCAACATGGTTTTTACCCAAAACGATCTGTTTCCACAAATCTGGTGCAGTTTATCTCATTTTGCTTGCGTAACTTAGATGTCGGCTCACAAGTTGACGTGATATACACCGATCTCAAAGCAGCCTTCGACCGGGTTGATCATCGAATACTGCTATCAAAACTGGATAAGCTCGGAATCTCCGGAGATGGTTTGAATCGTACCTTAAAAATCGCAGTCTACATGTAAAGATTGGATTTGAATCATCGGAATGTTTCTCTAACAAATCTGGTGTTCCCCAGGGGAGCAACTTAGGACCACTTCTATTCTCCATTTTTATCAACGATTTATCGGAACTAATACCACCGGGATGCCGCCTTTTCTACACGGACGATGTTAAATTATACGTAATCGTAAATTGCATCCAGGATTGCGACCTGCTTCAACAACTGATTATCAAATTCGAAGAGTGGTGCTCAAGAAACTTGTTAACGATTAGTATTCCTAAATGTAATGTAATAACGTTTCATCGGAAACTGAACCCAATCATCTACGACTGCAACATTTCCAACCAGTCTCTCGTACGCGTGAATCATAAACGAGATTTGGGAGTTCTGCTAGATTCTGTTCTCACCTATCGGCTACACTATGATAGTATCATCACAAAGGCCAACAGACAACTAGGATTCATCTTCAAAGTTGCTAATGGGTTTCGTGATCCTCACTGCCTCCGGTCACTTTATTGTGCACTAGTACGTTCGATTTTAGAATCCAATGCAATCATATGGTGTCCATATCAGACCACAGCGATAAGTAGATTTGAATCAATTCAAAAGAAATTTGTTAGATATGCTCTTCGTAGTCTTCCATGGCAAGATCCTATGAATTTACCGCCGTATGCAGGCTCCTTGGGCTTGAGTCATTGGAACGTAGAAGATTTATTGCACAGGCTGTGTTTGTCGCGAAAATTATGTTGGATGAAACTGATGCAGCAGAAATACTGGCCCAACTGAACGTCTACGCACCCGAAAGAGTTTTACGACAGCGAGACTTCTTGTCACTTGAAGCACGTTATGCAGGGTATGGCCAACACGATCCGATTCGATTTATGACGGCAATATTTAATGAGGTTTACCAGTTCTTTGACTTCAACTCATCCGCTGCAGCATTTCAACGTCGATTACTGTACAGATGACAAATAAGGCTGACGATCAGGTGAGTTCCTGTCCAACAACTAGTACAACGAAGAATTTTGCTTTCTTTTTTTTCTTTTTTCTTCTCGACTGCTGGAACTGAATACCAAGCGGGCTGCATACAGGATCACCCACCGCAGCATGGCTCTTCGTTCCATTGGACATAGGTTTAATTACCCATTGACATAGTTTTAAATTTTTATCTTCCGACCTTTGATAATGTATTTTGTTAGCATGAACTTATTTAATTTGTGTAACTGTTCAATGTAATTAGCTTTTAATGTGACTAGAACAATGATATGAGGTTTTTATGCCCTTTCGAGTAAGGTCAACCAATTCAAAAGGGCTTTTCCTCACCGTGCTACATTTCATTAAAGCGCCAAGCTAGATGAAAGTAAGTTAACAATAAAAATAAAAATAAAATAAAATTAAAAAAAAACCTCCTTGGACGCCTTGCTCTTTTCCTCCGGAACCACATGTCGTATTACTTCGGAGGGGGCCGTGCATTACGCACCTCACTTTACCTCAGCTAATTGGCGCTTCCAGTTCGCTGATCGTCTCTCCAATTGGTGAGCTATTGTGCTCCCAGCGTCACGTTCTACTCGGTTATCCCCGGTGGGGGAGCTCTGACGAAGAGTTCTCCAGGCTTCGGCTTTCAGTTCGCACTTGTGTGAGCACATTACTACTTTCTAGTTGGCCTTCTCGCCATTTTCGTTGCAGCGCTGACATGATCTGCGTTACTGCTCTGCTGGCGGCGTCATATCTTCAACGACATTCTCCGAGCATCTCCTCTCGCACAGCATCAAATCTAGGACATTCGAAGACCGCTCTGGTGATTCTTCCACATTCCCACACTCCGGACAGAAGGGTGACGTTGTGTGTCCGAACCGATGCAGGTACTTCCTGGAGCAGCCATGACCAGACAGGAACTGCGTCAAGTGAAAGTTGACTTCTCCATGCCTCCTGTTCACCCTGGTCGAAAGAATCGGTATTAGCCTGTGTGTCCATCTACCGTTCTCTGATGCATAACACTCCTGCTGCCACTTAGCCATCGACACCGTTCTCACCATTCTTCGTACTCCTCTGGTTTCTCTCGTCATATAGCACTCGTAGTCCTCCGCCAAGGTGATGCCGATTGGGATCATAACCGGTGATAACGCATACTGCCTCCATCGAAATGATTCTGTACGCACTCACGACTCGTATGGCCATGAGTCGGAACGTACTGCTCAATTTCCTTTGGTCCTGCTTCGTTTTCAGCGCTTCAATCCAGGCTGGACCTCCGTACCTTAGTGTCGATGAGGACACACTAACCAAAAGACGCCTCTTGCTGCTGCTTGGACCAGAATTGTTCGGCATGATTTTGGCTATTTCATTTCTAGTACACTTGTGCTAGCAAATCAGCATAGATGTGAACACCACATTAGTGAGCAAGTTTCTGCAGATAATCATCAATTTCTTTAGCCAGAGTAGGCTGTGCGTGTGAACGAGCACGACGTTCATTTTTTTATCTCGCAGTTTTTTATGCTTTTTTGGTTATTAATCCGGTTAACATTTTCGAAGGTGGTCGATTATCCGTTTCAAAAGAAATCAAACCATCTATATAGGAGAAACCCTGCAAGAACTGCATCCCATCCCCCAAGGAATACTGGCTGTGATTTGCCGCTAACGTACGGTTTTGAAAACGAAAAAGAACTTTTATTGGAACCAAGATATTTCATTGTTCGTCGTATTCGCGTCAAGGAATTGCAAGTTACTGGACCTGATACTTGGCTACCTACACTTGGATCCAGCAATTGACTACAGCCTATTATCCTTTATCCCAAGTCGGAGGATCACTACATTTGGACAGGGTTGCTTCCACTCACTTGCTATAATGAACTGTTTTCTGGAATTGTGAAGTCATTAGAAGTATAAGTGATAGTGATTGTATTTAAGTTACAAGAAGAGGTTGTGAAGTATGTGTTTGACACATAAAACCTGTCAGTATTGCTTTCAGAGCGTCACAATGGGCGATTTTACAAATATTTTTCTAATTTGGAAAAACCGCAGCGAGTAAATTTAATCTTTACATTATACTATCAAAGTTACCCGCATTATCAAAGATGTCCCGTTTTATGGTACCAAAAATGATAAAATTTCGACGAAACCATTTTGTTTTATTCTACACTCGAAATAAACTGCCACAACTTCTTCTATTACTTATTATTATTATTGTTATTATTATTATTATTATTATTATTTTAATTTTTATTTTATTATTTTATTACTATTATTATTATTATTAAAGAGTTTTGGCTCTTCCCAGCAAAAATGCTGGAAAATTTAACCTGTCTTTATGCCAAGGGGGTTAGGCTCTGTGGATCTCATTCGTCAGTTGACTTACATCCTAATTTGTTTGTTTGAGTCGGATCAGTTATGATGATTCAGGAACCGCCGGACAATACTACAGGTTCCAAGAATCACTGCTTTCTAAATGCTGTTCAGTTCTCTTCGTAGTTCCAACTCTTCAAGGGAACATATAAGGGTACGGGGAACAATTCCGGTCGCCGAGATTACTACCGGAGCTATACGCACAACCTCCAGGTGCCGCAACTGCTTCAACTCTTCCGCCAAATCGTGGTACTTCAATATCTTGGTCGAGAACGTTGACTGAACATTGCGATTTGACGGTACAGCGATATCGATGAGGGTTACCCGCTTCATCCTTTTGTCGTAAACCACAATGTCAGGGCGATTGGCACGAATGTGGACATCCGTAATGATCTCGCGATCCCAGTACAGTTTTATGCAACTATTTTCCAGTACCGGGTCTGGCAGGTACTTGTAGTAGGGTACGTACTGGTTCACCCAGTTGTGCTTCAGTGCAAGTTGTTGGTGCACAATCTTACCGACATCGTTGTTACGACCGAGATACGCTACTTCTGCCAACGCTTGGCAACCAGCAACAACATGTTCGATCGTCTCCCTTACTGCATTGCACTTTCTACACCGGTCTTCTACTTCTTCGTGCAATATGTACCTACGGTAGTTCTTCGCCGCAATAACCCGATCCTGGATGGCTACCATGAAAACTTCAGTCTCTGAGAAGAGTTCACCTCGCACCAGCCACGTATTCGACGCCACTTTGTCGACATGCGCTTGTTCCAACTGATGGGGATGCGTCCCATGCAGCTCCTTCAGCTTCCACGATGCGACTTTATCTTCGACAGTTTTTAGGTCGCTTTTCAACTAGTAGCCTTCTGCACCAGATGCAGGGCGATGAGCCCGTGATCTGCCTCACAAACAGCACGGTAGACTTCGTGACGGTTCTGGATTTCTACGAAGTAGCTTCGCAACTGCTGAATCTGGGAAACACATAGCGCTTGGATATCAGTGATGCCTCTTCCTCCTTCATTACGTGGCAAAGTGACTCTCTCGACGACGGCCGACTTTGGATGATGCATACGATGCTTTGTCATTACTGAACACCGTTACAAGCTGCAAGAAACGGTGAAGCTTCTCCACTGTTTCCGGAAACAGCTTCAAGTCATCCATGTAGAAGGTGTGGGTAACATTTGTGCTTCTTCCTCCACTTTTCAAATGGTAGCCATAGTTGCATTGATCAAGTGTTCTGCTGAGGGGGTTCATCGCAAGGCAGAACCACAGTGGACTAAAGGTATCGCCTTGGAAAATCCCCCTTCTTATGCTGAGAGTTCTGGACCGTAACACCACTGCTTCGTCAGTAACGTGGAGAGATATGCTCCACATTCCCATTGCGTGCATTGTTATTAATATTATTATTATTATTATTGTTATTATTATTATTAATATTATTCTTCTATTTATTCGATTTCAAGCCTAAATTCTTATCGCATATTAGCTTACTACGGGCTCTCAACTTAGTGTTCTAGATGCACATTCAAAGTTAAAGGCTGACTAAAAGTAAACTGATACGCACAAAAAGACCTATAATTCGTGATTCAATAAGTTTAAAAAGTCCATTAATGGTTGCTTAACAGTACTTTTATTAAAACTTCAAAGTTACAGCATTAGATGGTTACATTTCTCCAGTTCGAACGAAATCTCGTACCTTCCTCTTGGTGGAGCCCATCAGCGCCCGCACAGTGGAAACGGACACGGAATCAGGGCATTTCTTCAATTTTGCCCGCATTTGCTGTATGTCCTTGACTGCCCCGCCGCTTCGTCAAAGTCACTGCTTTGAAATTGCCCAGTATTTTGCGATTGGTCGAAATTCCGGGCAATTCGGAGGATTCATTAGCTTGGGGACAAAATCGATCTTGTTAACAGCATACCACTCCAGAAGATGATTTCACCCCTATGCTTGCAGATGAACGGCAATACACGCTTTTCCAGGTATTCTTCGATGTAAACTAGGGATGTCATTCCTCAAACATGAACTTGAATCTTCCCGCCCGGCACATCCCCACGTCCAGTCGCGATGTAAAACTTTTGACCGGGAAGCTACTTAAAATCGAATTTGACGTATGTTTCGTCATCGATCAAAGTGCAGCCTTTGTGTTTCGTCAAAACACGGCCGTACAAGAGCCTTGCACGCTTTTTGGCCACGGGATTCTGCTTCATGTGCCGGTTTGGATGTTCAATGGCTTTGTACGACTTGTATCCTTCCCTGTCAGGGATGTTCCGCACCGTTTGAAAGTTGGCGTTGTACCTTCTGGCCACATCTTGGATCGAAAGACTTTAATGCATCACCTTGCTGCGCAGCTGACGATCCCTGGTTCCAGTTTTTTTCGTAAGTCCGCTGATTCTTTCCCACACTCAGGGTTTCCTTGTAGGTTTTGAGCACCCGACAAACTGTTGTTTTCGGTATCTTCAGCACATTAGCCAGCTTGAAAACGGACCACTCCGGATTTTCCAGGTGTTTGTGCACAATATGTTTTCTTCTTTAGAGTTTCATTTGACGTTATTTCTGAACGCGATCGACTACTTTGAATGAACTTGCACCAGTTGTTCTCTATAGAAGTGTAAACAAACCACTGTCAAAGATTTTCGATTCCCAACGCGAGGGTCGTTCCAATTTAATTTTAGTCAGCCTTTATTAATTGAGAGCTTTCGATGCCGGTACCATTTCTGCATTAGTATAAGTGTGTGGCAAGTACAATCAAATACTTTATGCCCAGGGAAGTCAAGAATTTTTCCAAAGACAAAATTCCCAGACTGGATCGGGAATCGAACCCAGCCATCTCCAGCATAGTCTTGCTTTGTAGCTGCGCCTTTACTGACTGAGTTGCATTGTGCCCGTTTGAAGGGTGTCAATTACTCCTCGGCAATTCTTGATGCAAAATTTAATCCCTGACGAAGCTGTCCCAATTATGTGTTGCTTGTAGCTTCGCATACACTTGATTGACCCTTTCAGAGGGTGCATAGGGGGATGTTGTTTAATACACTGTGCAAGTTTATAAAAGCAATAGAAACGTGTTTAGTTTCCCAAAAATAATACCCCCACTAGAGGACCTCACATGCTTCAATCAACCACAAGCTGGCGCATTGTCACACCAGGTGTCACAAGGTTGCTCCATGTATAGAAAAAGTTCATCATGCCATGGGAAAGTTTTCGCCTTAATTAAGCTTTTTCTCGTGCTTCAACATCGTTAGCTCCGGACGTCAGTGTTTTTCTGTTTTCCACGATCGGCTCGGTGTAGAAGAAGTTCGTTCTTCAATACCCATCTCCATCTCAAACCACTATCACAAGCTCACCTACGCCCACTTTCCCACAGGGGACAAACATTTTCCTCCTACACCTATCTAGCCCTACATACCCATGCCTAGAAGAAAACACGACGCCCGGTAAAACTTTGTTTATTATCGAACCGGGCTTGGGGAACCAGAAAAACCATCATCCCGGATAAGGAAACGAACGAAACGATCCACTCCGTCACAAGAGCTCATTATCACAGCAATTATAGATAAGTGTGCCGACAGACAGCCAATGTGGCGCCTCCGGATTGTCATCCTCTTCCGGACGATGACGGCGTGGTCGGGCTGACGAGGTAAAAAAAAATGGCCATATAATCGTCATTCACAATGGAACCCACCCCTCCCATCATCGCACCGGAGCGAGGGGAGCGATTTGCAGATGTTTTTCACGTGGCTATTTTTCGCACCTAAGCCGATGAGAACACCATTTTCACCCTCGTTTCCTACCGTTTCCAGGGTGCTTTTTCGACGAGCTGTGCTGCTTTTGTTGTTGTTTTGTTCCTTCTAGAGTGGTGGGTGTTTTGTTGTGCCTTGTACCATTTAGCAGCGATGTACGTACGTATGGGGGATAGATACCTCCGTGGGAGTGGAGAAGCCCATTGAGAAACAAAAAAATGAAAGAATCGTGACATTTATAGTGTCACTTAGATCATTTCTCCAAGCACCATCAATACAGACAGTTTGGGGAGGGGAGTTTGGGGTACTAGCGGTTCTAGACAATATTCGTTGGTGGCAAATAGCTTAGCGAGGGTATTAGTCAGCACTTAAACAGACGGCCCTATTGTTGTTGTTTAGTGTAATGAGGGGTTTCCTTCATTGTAGGTTGCATGTGGACAGGCAGATGTTTCGTTATCCGGCATGATAAATTGTAGGAAATGATTATTAAATTAATTACCCGTAAGAACTGGTCTTCCTCAGGGTTGCATTCTTGGGCGAAAATTGCAACCCATTTTCACTTCTGATCTCATTGATTTGCTTGTGGGTTGTTTCTAATTTCAGATGGCAATACCTCGTGTTATTTACAGCAGATTGCTAAAAAGTTTAGAAATGTTTTTTTTTTTCTTGCTAATAGAAATTTGCCCAAGATGAGATTTCCCCCAATGCACAGTGGGAAAAAAAATCGACATAAAAGGAGAAAAATTCATTATCTCTGATCAGCGCTGATTTAACCTTTGCAAACATAATCATTCTTATGAGAAAAAGTCTCAGAAATCCAGTGGAAATAGTTAAGTCCTGTGCATAATAGAGCAAGTTGGGTTTTTGGAGCATTTTACTAAAATTTCTTAAAATTTTGAATGAATGACTTAAAAAGTACCTTATAGTGGTTAATGTACGTTCTGAAATATTAACACTCTTGTAGAAAAATATATGGAGAATCCATTAAAAATTATTTCATAGTGCAGGCTATGCATTTTAGTCAATTTTACCCCTATTACCATATTTTCAATATTTTTTAAAAGAGTATTGTCAGTGATAATAAAACCTGTCCAATGATAGTCCTTCTTGAAGGAAAACACCTTAGGGATACAAAAATTTACGTTTTAGATTATATCGAAAGGTAAGCTGATGTATGGAGCCATTTTTTTTTTTTTAATTTTCCCCTATTTATGAAGTTAATCAGTAGTGTTACACGGTTATACGCGTGAGTACCTGTCATACGGCAGCCCTAATTTTGCTTAATAAAACAGATGAAATGATCCCTACTAAGTAAAAAAATCTCTTTAAAATAGATCGGGTTGCTCCTTAAATGATTGATCAAAATACGTTAAAAATCTTAAAATGCTCAGTAAATATTTAAAGTACGCTCCCTAAAATAGAGACAACTGTACATTAAACATTTGAAAATGCTCCTTAGTATGCACCGCTTTGCACCATTTTGAAGTGTAATTGTACCATATATCATCGGAAAAGCTGCTGTAGAAAGGTTTATAAGTAACATGAAATCAGCTGAAATGTTTAGTAAAAATGCACAAACGCACACAATGATTTACTGAACATTTCAGCTGATTTCATGGTACTTATAAACCTTTCTACAGCAGCTTTTCCGATGCTGCTGCTATATTTCCACATAAGCCTAGAGCTTACTTTTTGAAACCTAGTAGTAGTCACACGGTCACTTTGAACGGAGTTCCAATTTGTTGTTGAAGTCAAGTGAAATATCTTGGATTAGTACAAGATCAAAAATTAACTTTTAAAAATCACATTGAGGGTTAAAAATTAAGCATTGATGGCATTCAAGTCAGATGCAATAAATATGGGTCATTCCATCTCAAGTGGGCACAGAATTTAAAAAATGTGGGGTTGATGTCACTGATTTAAACCAAACTTGACCAAAACGCTTATTTTAGCATTCTGAACAAGCGCCTTTTTTGCTTTTGCTCTGAAATACCTAGATCCTTCTGGGGTACAACCCTGGATTTTCGATATTTTTTAAAATTTCATCTTCAGAAGAGATTACTCCACAATCAAATAAGCTCTTCGTGGTCTTAGAACGTCAATTTGATGGTTTTTTGACGTAGGACTACGTCTTTGATTTCTATATGGGGGTACACTTTGTGAAAACCGAAAATGGAACATGTAACAAATTAAGAAAGATTTTGAACATTAATAACTCAGCTGCCCCTGGTTCAATTTCAATAATTTTATCACCAATCGATCAGAAATATGGCTACGCATCGATCGCATCCAAATATTGATTTTTATTAGGAAACTATTGAAAAACTGGTAAATGTCCAGCATTGTCCAAAAGCGTCGAATTAACTAACAAATCCACCAATTACCTACATGCATATGCTGCTTCCCCAGCACAGTCATCAGAGAGTAGTAAGTAGACGAAACAAGTCGAAGTGGCATTCGCCTCCGATCCTCGGGCGCGTGCGAATAGGGAGGATGGAATAGCGTAATATTTTGCACACTCATCGCCATACTCAGAACCACACGATCCCAATGACCACACCACAGTGTGGTGGTGTTCGGTCGTCGAAATTAGTACCAGCAGTAGCAGTGCTTTCGGCGTGTGTCGTTGAAAATTGTTCTCCAGTAACAACGAAAGGCTACCTGCAAGCAGCGAGCTGCAGAGCCCACATAAGCAACCATCAAAGGAGGAAGAAGCTGCACCGCTATGCTATGGATCGGAATCAGTAGCTCTTCGTGAGTCGCTGCGGGTCGGTGCCAAGCCAAGCGTGTCACCCTCGCTCCAAACGACATACAGCTTGACAGCCACATCCGTGTTGAACACCCAGCTCAGCATTACTAAACCATCACTACAAAACAGTCCTTTTCAGGGCCACCATAAATTTGTTAAGAGTACTATTTGAACATTGGTCAAGGTAATCAGTTCCCGCAAGCAGCTAGCTATCAAGGCCCTAAACTGTCTATAGAAGGTGTGGAATTGTAGGCATGAATATATTGGTACAATTAGTTTTTCCTCGGCTTTCATTCCGCACGATTCGATTCTTTCGTTTAATCAATCACCCTTGTAGTGACGTCGAAAAGATTGTTTAATCGGCGCTTACATATGAAATTTAATGTGGATTATAGAATTTTTTGTAGGTTACCAAAATTTATGAATGGTTTGCCACTAAATGTTGAGATAATTTATTTATTATTGAATTATCACACTGTATACCATGAAAAAACAGCCTGTTTGTGAGTTTTTGCTTGTTTTCAAGGAAGGAGTTATCATAAAAAATAAATCGCCTGCGGGTATTTCCCGGAGACTTTGCAAATAAATAAAATCAAACGAAATCATCATACAGAACTAGCTAGGATTTGTTTTACTTCATATTTTACAAAATTGCTTTCGAGTGTTAAGACATCGTCTCCCGCAAAGTTTACATTTTTCCCTCTACCAACACATACATCAATTTGTGAGAAAATTAGCTCTCACGAGTTAAATCTCTCGAAGTCCCTCCTTTTTTACATATTCTGCGCAAAATATACTTTCCGCCCCGCCCCATGCATATAATTTGGAAGGAAATCCTGTGAGGGGTGAATTGAATACACTTTAATACCAAAATGCAAAAAAACTTAAAAAATCATAAATAACAAAAAATTCAAAATACACCTTTTAAAGTCGGGTAGATGAATCATAAAAACTCAAGTTGACAGTCCCTTGGATTCTCTTCATCAACTTTCTCTTTGAAATAAATTCTACACATTTGATACGCTTACAAATAAAAAACGGAAAGAGTTAAGATAATTGATGATTGATCAATTAAAAGAACTAAATGTTCACATTTGTTCTGTCCACTAGCGGTCCTACGTCAAGCTTCCGTTCGTGCCTCTAGGCACAGACCCTTCTACTTTTTATATTAAATTCTTATAGGTGTACTAACATTTTGTTTTGTTATTGATTTACGAATTATTGATTGGGTGCACCTTCAAATATTGATACGAATATTGATTGGGTGCACCTTCAAGAATTAACATGAAAAAAATCAAATTTACGTTCTTAGATCACGAATAGCTTATTTGGTTGTGGAGTAATCTCTTTTGAAAGATGGAATTTTTTAAAATCTCGAAAATCCAGGTGAAGCCGAAAAGGATCTAGGCACTTCAGAGCTAAATCAAAAAAGACATTTGTTCAGAATGACAGAATGAGCATTTTGGTCATGTTTGGCCCAAATAGGTGACTTCGACCACAGGTGGTGTAGACCATTTTGGCACAGCGTAAAGCATGGCCGGTCTAAAAACTTGTTTAAATATTAGAAGTTTATTCGTCAGGCAAAGCTTGGATTTCCTGTTTATAAGAGGATACAAACATTTAATATATTTGTTACATTTAACTTGAATGCCCTCAATGTGATCTTTAAAAGTTATAATATAAAGTGGAAAATTAAACTTTTTCAATTTAGCAATCAAACCTTCATGCCAAACACTGTCAAATGCTTTTTCTATGTCTAGAAGAGCAACTCCAGTTGATTGGCCTTCATATTTGTTTGAACGGATTAAATTGGTAACTCTTAAGAGTTGATGAGTAGTTGAATGCCCATGGCGAAATCCAAACTGCTCATCTGCAAAAATTGAGTTCGTATTGATGTGAATGTATTCAAAATTATCTTTTCAAAAAGTTTACTTATTGAAGAAAGCAAACTTATTGGGCGGTAGCTAGAAGCTTCAGCTGGATTTTTATCCGGCTTCAAAATTGGAACAACTTTTGCATTTTTCCATTTATCAGGAAAGTATGCCAAATGGAAACATCTGTTAAATAATATTACCAAGAAAGACAAGGTACTCTCGGGGGTTTTTTGATAAGGATATAGAAAATTCCATCATCACCTGGAGCTTTCATATTTTGAAACTTTTTAGTTATAGACCTTACTTCGTCCAAATCAGTCCCCCAGGAATCATCAAAAATATTTTCCCGAGAGAAAATATTCAGAAAATCCCGAGCAACCTGATTCTCAATAGGACTAGTAAGACCCAAACTGAAATTATGGGAACTCTCGAATTGCTTAGCAAGTTTCTGAGCTTTTTCCAAATTTGTGATCAAAATTTTACCACCTTCTTTAAGCGCTGGAATAGGCTTTTGAGTTTTTTTTTCAAAATTTTTGTGAGCTTCCAAAAGGGTTTGGAACTCGGGTCTAATTTAGAAATATTATTTTCAAAAGTTTTGTTCCTCAGGGCAGAGAATCGCTTTTTAATTTGTTTTTGCAAATCCCGCCAGATAACTTTCATGGCAGGATCGCGTGTTCTTTGATATTGTCTCCTACGGACATTTTTAAGACGGATCAAGAGCTGAAGATCGTCGTCTATTATAAATGAATCGAATTTAACCTCGCAGCTCTTGCTTCAACTATAGAAGTAGTCAGATATTCAAAAGCATAATTAATTTCATCTGTGGTTTGCAAAGGAATGTTTGGATCGAAGTTAAATTCCATAAATGTTCGATATTGCTCCAAATCTATGGTAATTGAAAGTAGAGCTGTGGGGATTAGAAATTATTTCTTGGGATATTTCAAAAGTTACTGGAAGGTGATCAGAACCGAAGTCAGCATGGGTAACCAATTGGCTACAAAGTTGACATGAATCAGTTAAGACCAAATCAATAGTGGAGGGATTTCTTGCAGAAGAAAAGCACGTTGGGCTGTTTGGATATTGAATAGTGTAATAACCTGCAGAACAATCATCAAACAGAATATTACCATTGGAATTGCTTTGAGCATTATTCCATGAGCGGTGTTTTGCATTAAAATCACCAATAATGAAGAATTTAGACCTATGACGGGTAAGTTTCTGGAGGTCACCCTTGAGAAAATTCTTTTGCTGGCCTACGCATTGGAATGGCAAATAGGCAGCTATAAACGTAAGTTGTCCAAATTTTGTTTCAACAGAAACTCCCAAAGTTTCAAAAACTTTGGTTTCAAATGAAGAAAGAATTTTATGTTTGATTCGTCTATGAATAATGATGGCAACACCACCACAGGGTTCATCAAGACGATCATTTCTATAAATCAAATAATTTGCGTCCTTCTTAACCTTATCGTCCGGTTTAAGGAACGTTTCAGTTATAACGGCAATATGCACGTTATGAACTCTCAAAAAATTAAATAGCTCGTCTTCATTATCTTTAAGAGATCGAGCATTCCAATTTAAAATATTTAATGCTTTAAAATCCATTACTGAATTTTAAAGTCATGACAAAATTATTTGCAAATTTTACCCCAGTTTGAATAGCATCAAACATGGAGTTAGATTTTTAAGGGCCTCCCTTAGCTCAGTCAGTAAAGGCGTAGCTACAAAGCAAGACCATGCTGGAGGTGGCTGGGTTCAATTCCCGGTTCGGTCTAGGAATTTTTCGGGTTGGAAAATGTCTCGACTTCCCTGGGCATAAAAGTATGATTGGACTTGCAACACAATTATACCAATGCAAAAATGGTACAGGCACCGAAAAGATTCAATTAATAACTGTGGAAGTGCATCTAGAACACTAAGTTGAGAGCACGCAATAAGCTAATATGCGATATGCAATAAGCTTGAAATGCAAAGAAGAAGAAGAATGGAGTTAGATTTAAGCATATTAGAAATCTTGTCAATTAATGATTTCTGTAAAAATTCCATTTTAGGGGCTGTAATGCTTCCTAAGGTAAAATTGTCAAAATTTCCGTTAGAACGTTGGTTAGTATTTTGATTTCTACCCGCTGCAATAGCAGCATAGTTAGCTCCATTACCTCTCTGAACATTGTTAGCAGCGAGGGGAGTAGGTACAGATGAAAAATTTGAAGCAGGGGTGATATTTGTACCTACGGGTACGAATGTAGAATTTGTTCCTCGCTGACCGTTGTTAACAGCAGAGGAATTTGAACCTGGTCAGAACCTGAAGGAATCACCACAATTCATGCATTTAGCTGGCATGTAGCAATTTTTTGTTCCGTGACCCCATCCCTGGCACTTACGGCACTGAGTGAGTTTTTGGAAATTTCCTCCAGTCTTCCTGAAGTGTTCCCACTTCACTTGGACATGGAGCATAAGGCTAGCTTTTTCTAAGGCCTTAAGGTTGTTTAGTTCATTAGACTTGAAGTGAACTAAATCAAAATCATTAGAAATCCCGTTGCGCGAATCGCCAGGACGGGATTTCATTTTCATTTTGATTACTTGGAGTGGCACAACTCCAAGTAATTTTGCCAGTTCATCTTTGATCTGATCCAGGGATTCACCACTGGGCAGTCCTTTCATGACAACCTTGAACACACGTTCAGTTTTGGTGTCGTAAGTAAAAAATGTGTGCTGCTCCTCAGTAAGATGCTTGAGAAGACATTTAAATCCGTCCAAGGTTTCGGCCAATGCACGGCATTCACCCCGACGTCCAATTTGAAGTGAAAACTTAACTTTCACGAAATTCAAAAGTTCCATGCGAAGAGCATGGAAATCGGAAGTAGTTATCACAATAGGGGGAATCTTTTCCTTCTTGGCATTAAGCCGGGAAAGTTTACTAGAATTTTTCTTGGATGATGGATCATTCTCATCATCCGTGAGCAAATCAAATTGATTACTCAAATTAATTTCATCAGAAGGGGGGTCAGTGTATGGAAAACCTTTTTAAAATACTGAATTGCCAGGGCAGGAGCAATTCTAAAACACTTATATCATAGCAATTAAGGCTGGTAGGTTACTGCTGTAGCTGGAGCACCTGGGTTAAAATTAAATGTTATTTATTATGAATTTGGAACAAATAAAAAGTTAAAATCGTAGCCTCGATACTGCTTGGCAAAATACCAGTGTAAACACCCAAAATTCTTGGGGCGGGGGGGGGGCTGGATTATTATGGAGGATACCTGCTCCCCTTGGCACCCCCATTAGCTACGCCAATGAAAATAATCATCCAAGAAAATCTTTCGAAGCAAGTCAGATGAAATTTTCGGGGCAAGTTTGGAGGATCTACCAGAGAAAGTCAAAAGACTTTTTCAAAGTAAATCAACAGAACTTCAGGAGAAAGTCAGATGGACATGTCACTAAAATCTTCCAGAGGAAGGCTTTAAAAAACCACAGAGGATATCAGAAAAAGGTTTCGGAGGAAACCATAAGCCCTTCTCGGGCAGTTCGGTAGAAACCTCCAGGTGAAGATGGAGAAATATTCCGGTGGAAGAAGTAAGCCATATCTCAATTGAACCGGAACAAGCTTCCACGGCAATATGGAAGAAACTGCAGGCGTAAATCGGATGAGCCTTCCTGGGAAAATTTAGAAAAACATTCTTGGAGCAGTGGGAAAGCAGTAACAAGGGAAGTCGAAGAAACAATTTTTCAACGAAAATCAGAAGGTAGTTAATAGAAGCTTCTGGCGGAAGTCAGTTTAAGAGAACAAATTTCCTTGCATTTTGAGACTACTAAAAGAAAGATCATCGGGGAATCTTCAACAAAAAAATTATATTAAGAGGTAAATTTAGGAAATTTGCATGAAAAAGGTCTTCAAAGTAACCTGGATTTTCGTCGAGTTGTTGAGACTATCAAATTAGGGAAAGATTGATTAAGGGAGTGTTGACAAACTAAAAGTGCAAAAGTTGCATTTTAATATTTGCTTCAAGGCACTGGTGGAGGAGAGGGGGTTTACCTTAACCCCGTCCCCATCGCTGCGGCGAGATATGAGAAATAAAAAAATCTTGATCTTGCATAATCTTCTGCGATTCTAGGGTCAAAATTCAGGAAGTTCTAAAATTATAAAAATATTAAACATTTGATTTCAGAGGAATTAGGCGGGGGAGGAGAAAAAATAATGAAACACTCCCCGCCCACCTCACGCACCATTTTAAAAAGTAGCGGTGAAGACATGTGCAGACAATTGGTCCATCTGACATGCCTGCTTAAAAGTAGCATGGTGACGATTTCTACAGTTTCTGATATGATACCTTAACGAGGCGTGTCAGCAAGCAGAAAGCAACACTATTTAAGGGGCGATATTTCCCAATGAACTAAATCCGACCCGTAAATAAACATTCCTTCCATTCTTCCGTTCCCCGCAAAACCTAAAGCCAACTTCCCCGCAAAACCTAAACAGCTCTTAAATGGTGATCACATTCCCAACAATATGCGGCAATAATGCGGTCCGAGCACGCCACATTATGCCAGCATCGGAATAAGGGGATGCGAAAAGCTAAGCATAAAGTAAGGATTCAATTATACTCGTTTGCAGAGAAGGTGATAAACTGAATTGACACGGGCAAAAGCCTACCTGTTACGAAATCACATGAAAAATCGCTCCATTCCGCATGGAGCGCCTGCCAGACTGGTGAATGGGAGTAGATGAGGGGATGAAGCCAGGACACCACTATCCCAAACTTGCGCCGCGAGCGTTAATCCTTCCGGCTGATGCTGGTAATTGGTTTAACCGTCATGTTGCTTTTTTTCTCCCTTTCGCCCGAGTACGGCAATGCGACCCTTAATCCTCAATCGTAGGCTTTAACCTTCGGACACTTTGGACTGTTGTTTGGATTAAATTCACCTTCTTATGGCACCAGCAACAGCTTGCAGTAATTTTCCTTCCCTCTGTTTCACACCAATATTCTTCTTTAATGAGCTTTTCACTGACTGCGATAATAACGCGAACGATTTTCCACTTCAATAAAGTAACACATGGCACAGCAAGGGGTCCGAACCCTCCTTCAATGATTGCACTTTATAGGCTTTTTATAGCTCCAACAATGAATCCTTTTCCTTTTGCCTGTAGCTTACATAAGTACGAGCGGCTTTTGATTATCACTTTTGATTGCGTTCACGAAAATTCTCAATTGCAGTACGTTTTACTACGGATTTACGCTTCTACTCCCTGGAAATTCGGCCTGACTCCTGTCCTTCTAGCAAAAATTATCGCAAAACTTTTCCCCCTCCTAGCACAATTTATGTGCCAATGAATATGGGCTTCGCCCTGAAGTCGAATGCCAAAACAAGAGTCTCTCGAACGACTCGCTGTCGTAGTGAAGCTTCTCACTTGTACTCTTGTGGCAATATTATGCTCTCACACCCCAGCCCAGGCCAAGCAAGCGAACTTCACCTTGCTTTGAAATCCTTTTGCACGTTTCTACACTTCCACCCACTCCAAACGTCGTACAACAATGATGCTGATAATATGTCAAATTCACTTCTTCTTCCTTCCACCGCACCTCACTGCAAGCGTTGTTCTAATGAATCACTTCAATTAGCGAACGCTAATTACGACTTCCATCACTTCACATCGAACCAACTCTGCGAAATTCTTCCCATTTCCGGCCACCACGTCGACACAGTTATCCATTCAATGATCCATAAATTCCACCACCGAACAACATCTATCGCATCTCATCTGGCACTAGTCAGCATCTGGAATCTGTCAACCGTCAGGCGGGACACGATTGGCCTGGACACACTCACACGGGAATTGAACGCCTCTGAGCGAGCAAAAAACTAGATTAGAACACGGATCCGATACGGACTGAAGACACCGCACGTGCGTTTCCTATCAGCGTCTTGAGAGCACTGAAAATCTCGGAAAATTTATAGGGAAATCAGTCCCCCAGTAAAGGATCCTGTGCCAGCTAGGACTCGACTCTCACGCCCATCCCGCATTCTCTCCCGCTCTCTCGCTCTCTTTCCGGTTAATGAGAGTCAATTTCCCAACTTTTTCAAAACATTGCCCCATTCCACCCGACCCACAGCCCGTGTCCATAATTCGTGTTGTAAACCAAGGTCCGTTCTAACCCTACTGCTCGGTAGTCGTCCAGGAGACGCGATGTGACGGAATGTTCGTCTACGTCGTCCGTCGCCAACGGGAACTACGGAGCGTAATGCAATAAGCGAGCAGACGAGGGAGAAATTTCCCGGACCTGCGCATTTATCCTCAAAACTTGACGTTTGCTCTTGAACTTTGGTGTCGTTCCTTGCGAGTCGTGCTGGAGGAGACCTGGCGGAATCGGTTTGGTGAGGGGAAAGTTGGACAGTAATTTCCCAAGAATAGCAGCGTGGATCCATCTGGTGACAGGTAGGAAAACTGTGGAATTGGAATAGTGTTGGATAAATGGAGCATTTCCTGTATGCGAGCGAATGGGATTGGAGCTCTTCTTCGTCAGAGAGTGAGCAGTTTGAAACACGTGCAAATTTGGGTGATAATTTCACTACAATCGAAGTTGTATTGACAGCTCGCAAAAACTGTTGCCATTTGTGACGTTAATCGCTCGTTTTGGGCAAAGGCTGGAAAGCTTCCTTCCCATCGATCATTCGGAAGAGCCTGCCTCAATTGCTTCATGATAGCAATCAAACTTGATTCGAACCCAACGAACGGAACGGAAGCATACTAAAAAAAACCTAACTCCAGACAACCTAGGCTTATCTTCTTTGTCCGGTGGTCGCCGCTAGAGTTTCACAGAAAATTGTAGTCACTCAATTATAACATAATTTACCCCGGCCGGGAATCGTCAGCACAGACGAGTTCGCAAATTGAGTGACGATTTTAACGTTCCCCGGTTTATCCCTCGGAGGGAAACTTTTACTCGTTGAACGTGGGGTGGTGTTGTACCGACCGGTCGCACAATCGGTCATTTTGACGAGCAAGTTTTAATCGATGGAATTGAGTAATCAATTTACACTTACTCAACGCACTTACAGCGTGCCGGGAGCAGTTGTCGAGCGGAGTGCTGTAGTTGGCAATCAAATTTCTGCTCATTAACGTTGGAGCAGTCCTTTGCTCGGCAGACGCGTTCGTCGAACTGATTGAAGTTGAACGTCGACTGCTGAGTGATGTGAGAGGAGCTGAGAATGCGATAATAGACATTTATTTCAGTTTGGTAGTTTGGTGTTTTCGTGGTAGTGCCATCAGTTCAGACGAATGCCCTTAACTATTTCTTCATTTTCATGTCTGAGATTTTGAATTTCGAAAACCGTAATCAATTAAAAAAACACTTGCCAATCCTATTTTTTTTTTCTTTGGTGATGCAGGTCGACTTTGATTATCTGGTGTAACCGTTCGTGAAATTTCGCTGAGGTTTGGATTTAACTCAGTGGCTTAAGCACCACTCTCTATTAAGAGAGACCACTGGTCGTGTTAAAGCTTTGCCCGACAAATGAGACTTTTCTCTCAGAGGACCTCTTGAACGGTCGTTGGTTACTGACGGCAATGAAAGAAAACTACTAACTTTCTGGAAATGCCAAGTCCTTCAGTAATAGGGGAAACGCTCCTATAG
The DNA here is from genome assembly GCF_037179485.1 of Ochlerotatus camptorhynchus. Classification (NCBI taxonomy): domain Eukaryota; kingdom Metazoa; phylum Arthropoda; class Insecta; order Diptera; family Culicidae; genus Ochlerotatus; species Ochlerotatus camptorhynchus. The sequence continues at coordinate 1,624,410 of NW_027040507.1, read as the reverse complement.
TTGCGGTACGTTAGAAGCGTTAGGTTCCTATAGTTGTGTATGGAGACGCAATACACAACTATAGGAACCTAACGCTTCTAACGTACCGCAACTATAGGAGCGTTTACCCTACGGGAATGGAGCGCATGGACCCAATAAATAAACCAAAGGTTTTACTCTGACTCACCCTCGAAACGAAACGGAAAGAGAACGAAGGAATGCTGACTCAACTGAGCAGAAACGAAAGAAAACAGAACGTAACGTAGTAAGAGTGTTTTATTCAGGGAGTAGCATTCAAAACGTTCGAAAAACTAATTTTCAAAATTTTCTTTAAACTAGGGTTACGGTATGTAATGTGGGTCTAGTCCTTTCATTCGGCCTATCACGCAAATAAATAATTAATTAAGGAATATTACACAAAAAATAAGGAAAATATTGATCACTGATGGTTGATAAATGTGTACCACACACAAATCAATTTATATCACAACATTTCAATACATTTTCAGCTCTCGTAAGTAATAAAACTGGTTGAGAATATCACAATGTTCGGAGTTTTTAGCCGCCATGACTTATAAGGTTAAGATGGGAAGGTTGACTGACGATCATCAAATGGCCTGATTATGGCATTTATTGATTGGAATTACCTGATAATACACACTAGACGTAAAACTTACAGTTGCTGTTTGAATATTTTATGTTTATTTTAATTGTTTAACAACGTTTTCACAAGTAAAACATGGACCCAACTTTAGGGACACATTTCTTTTCTATGTTCCTAACTATGGCCCATGAAATTCATTTGACAGCATATAGCAATAAGAGTAACGTCAACAATGTTGTTTTGCATTTGGATGATAAGGAACGAACAGGAAGGGAGATTTTTTCTGCCAAACCTGTATAATGAACATCACAATGTTCTGATTTAGATATTCTGCGGTCAAAAGACGATAAGCGAAATTTTTAATTTTTAATTTTTAAATTGAGTGATTTAATGTAGTTTTCGTAAAATTTTCTCTAAGAAATGTTTTGAGGAATGAAGAGCATTAAGTTAACAGTGATAGTGATAAAAAAAAATACATCAGAAAACGTTACCAAGAGCGTTTTTTTGAGGATCAAACAAGATAGGACGAAGTTGCATCCATAAATAGACCCAATTTGGGGACAATAGACCCATATTACATACATTTCCCTCGTGAGTTATTGTCTTAAAAAAAGTAAGTTTTTCAACTTTTCGTGGTTTCTGATAGCAAACGACATGATAAGCATATCTAAGCATACCATTTAGCAGTAGAATATCGTTTGCAGGTAAATTCATTGATGAGTTATGATTAAAAACGTAATCGATGGCTGCATATTAGACCGAGGTTAGGGACGTATACCCTATATTCTAGCATTCATTCGCATTGGATTTCTGAGAGGGGTTTACGGGAAAGAGCAAATCATGGCCATGAATTAAACATGCTCTCACATACCTGCGCAGGTTTTACTTAACGAAGTGATGAATCGCTGACTGCTGTCCGATGAGGGCTCGACGACTCGATGATGGCGGTGTAGCGATGGCGGCGTAAACGTGATGGTGCCGCTCACATGCTGCAGTATGGCGCGCAGAAACGGAAGGTGACTCGTACGCGGTATGGCCGAATTAGAGTTGCGGAGGGAGTGGCGGCTGGACGGAAGACTTCCGATTTGGCAATCGAGAGCTGAGCTACGACGAGAAGTCGTGCTGTCCCGGGAGATTCGCTCCGCAAAGAGAAGAGGCCAACTTACCTTCGGACGGCTTCGCGTACTTTGTTTCCGCTATGACCACCCGTGATGAAATGAACCCCCTCTCCCGTTGGATTGAATCCGGACCGCGGCACGCTTTTGGCGACGCACTCACACGGTCCGAGCTCTCGGAAATAATGGTCCACGGGGTTTTAGTAGAAGGGACCTCGTCGACGGATGATTGGCGACCGTCGGAAGATATTTCGCTTCGAAGATTAGCGAAATTCACCCACCTCCGTTTAGCTACCTTCGAAAAGGCGGGCCTTAGCAGGGCGCACGAGTCACGGGAAATGTCCGTCTCCCACGAACGATGATGGCGATGCCTCAGATGGAACCCCCGATCCGGCGTTGACGATAGCCGAACGGAACGTATATCCAGCCCGTACAATAAAAGCGCAACGCGCTTTTTGTACAATATCACAAATAAACGCACTGAACAGACTACGCGGAACTTAATACGGACTTATGTCCACTTTAGAGAAACTTAACGCACAAAATCAATTTGATTTAATATAACTCGAGAACGTAAAGTAATTCACGCACTTCTGTTATCCAGCCGATTCGAAAGCGAAATCGATGAGTCAGAATAATTTTGCGAGCAGGAAAATTCCTAACGACCTTTTCCTATTCAGATAGGTCATCTTTTAAAAACTCTCTCTTTATTCGAGAGTTGCGCCAAACCTTTCGAATGGCGACGGACTTCATGGCGCCTCCAGAAAGCATGTACAATATAATACAGCTCACTATAAGTTGAGCTTTTATGGCGAAGTTGTAGCCTAGACACAGTAAATATGGCAAAGTTGTAAAATCGACACAGTAATGGTCTGATTTTATTTACACGGTTGAAATATTTCATTTCTTAGCAAACTTGACATAAAAAGGATTTAATTGTCAATTAAATTAGATTTCAACGAAAAACTATTTACAAATAAACTAAAACGTTACACTGGAGACTTAAAAAAAATAGATAGTCGAGTTTTAGTACAAGACACTGAAGAAGTCTGCACATTGAAGACGAAATGTACGCGTATCTGTCAAGAATAAGCAAATAAGGTAGTGGATGAATTTAAAAATGAATTTATGTCTGTCTGTCTGACCCTTATAGACTCGGCAACTACTGAAACGATCTGAGTGAAAATTTGTACGCAGGGGTTTCTGGGGCCGGGAAAGGTTCTTATGATGGTTCGAGACCCTTCCCCTCTCTGAAAGGGAAGGGGCTCTCTCATACAGATAAAACAGTAAAATATAGCATGCTTTTTGAATCGGCGCTTAAACTCAAGCTAATATTGAATCCCGAGCAAGGCCGGGCACACTCAGCTAGTAAGGTATAAAAACGTTTTGTTCACGTCTTCGGTGGTGACTTCAATTGTGTGATTCGTTCGGCAGCTTCATCTATACGACGTGTGGCAACAGCTTCGGCCACGCGAAACAGAATACACCTACATCACGCACAACTCCTCGTCCAGGATCGATAGGCTCCGGTCTAGGCACCTAATACACAGTAGGAAGAAGCAAGGGCGTAGCCAGGTTTCGAGCTAGGGAGAGGCGAAAAAAAAATTACCATGGAAAATTTGGCCGAATGCCATTTCACCGAACGCCATTTCCTCGAAAGCCTTTGTGTTGCCGAGTTTAGGGGGGGGGACAGTCGACCCCCCCCTGCCCCTATCTGGCTACGCCTATGGGAAGAAGTGTTAGTTTGTTTACTAAAATGAACTATGCCCATTTTGTTATGGCAAGTTTGGTTTTATGACGGCTCACGGCCTCCCAGTGTTGGTAAGTTCTTTGCCGTTAATTTTCACGAATAGTTCACTATTTTGCTATACAGAAATTCAAAACAAAAATTTTTATGAGTGGATTTGGACAGTTTTTTACCTGTTTTATACGACCGGAAGATGTATGCTGGTGATAAATGCCGTGCCAAACTGATTTCCTACGCAATTAATCAGCATTTGATTTGAATTTCGCTAATAAACACGAGAAACATTTCTTATAGCAAAACTTGCCATAGCAAAATGGGCATAGTTCATTTTAGTAAACAAACTAACACTTCTTCCTTGTGTGTCCCCTTTGTATTAAGCACCTAGACCCACGTTTCTGGTAAGCCGTTGTCGACCTACCAGCTTAGGGAACGAAGACGCCAAAGATCCACCATAAAGCAACTGCGAGATGAGATGAGAGATGAGATCATCGGTGATTCTGCTGCATTCAGCGTTGCCAGCCCAACAAACAATTGAGAGCTCTTATAAAACACCTGAGTTGATCAAACGTTGAATAATAGCTTCCAGAGTTGAACAAGAATGTAGTTGTATTGCCATTTGATTAAAAGTTTTAAAAGCTGTTGGAGCACTCTTAAATGATTGTTTACGTTCGGTTTAACTATATGCTTAATAAGACCTACCATAACTTTTATAGCACCTTAGTTAAACCGATTGACAAGAGCTATATAGAACGTGAAATAAACGCATCAAAACAAACCATTGGAAGCTCTTATAAAACACCTGAGTTGATCAAGCATTGAATAATAGCTTCCAGAGTTGAGCAAGAATGTAGTTGTATTGCCTTTTTGGTTAAAAACTTCAAAAGCTGCTTGCCCAAGTAACATTGCAAGTTTTATAGTGGTTTTAAAGCATGCTACAAGTCCAAATCATGGTTTACAGAACCCTCATAAAACCAAATTTGTTACTTGGGTGGAGCACTCTTAAATGATTGTTTACGTTCGACCAACCACCAACCACAATTTTGTTGCTAAAAATAGCACAAGTGATAGGCACGTTTATATGACCATAAGGTAATGATTATTCGACTGCAAGAGAAGTCACTCAAGATGAGCTTCATATACTTCTCTCATATGATCAAAATATGTATTCAAGAATAGAGCAGATGGAAACAGAAGCGGCTGGAAATCCAGGATCATGAGTTCGAATCTTGCTTCGAGAAACCCTCGGTGGAGTAGAGGTAAATTATTTATAGGTGTTATTAATAAATGCAAACATTAATTTAAGACATTATCATATAATCAACGGATAACATTTCTAGATAAATTCTCTCAATTAATGATTAGATAGATTAATTGAAAGAATATCAATCAAAGATTAAACAGATGCTTGTTACTACTTCCTCCATGATCACAGAATGTGAATTATGGTATAATTACATTTTTTTTTTTCAATGTGCACAAATAAATTAAATTAATAAAAACTGTACAAGCAATTATTTTGGCGTACCACGACAATTGTTAAACTAATTTTAATCTGTGAATATTGTGAGTAATTACACAACGGTTATTAAGGAGTCATCAAAAAGTGCTATAAACGCTTTTCACCGCTTGCTGTACAATGATTATTTAGGAGTCATAAAAGAGTGTAACAAACGCCTCTCAGGTTTGAATATGTATCTATAAACGTTGTATAAAAGTTGCTTCTACTCCTTTACCGCGTATACATATAATGCTGTAGTTGAACAGGTTCTCCAAACCAGTGTAAACAAGAGTTTTACAGAAGTTGTAATAAACAAATTGTACAGTTATTATTCAGCATGCAGTTGAATAAAATCACAATGGAAGCGTTTCTTCAACAAGAAATTGATTTTGGGTAAACGTTTTACTGAATACGTTAGACAACACCTTTGTGTTGCAGTTGTATAGGTTCTCCAAACCAGTGTAAACAAGGGTTTTATAAAAGTTGTGGTGAACACATTGTGCAATTATTATTCAACATGCAGCTGAACAAAATCAAAACGAAAGCGTTTCTTCAACTGGAAATTGTTACTTGGGAGTCTTCCAGATGTATCTGGATTTTCCAGATTTTTAGTTGTCTTGCCAGATACACAGACAGACCACGTATGTTTCCAGATTTTTTAAAAATATGTTCCAGATTTTCCCAGATTTTTTAAACTTGTTGTTGCGCCCAACGCTTTTACGGTGTACTAAAGTTGGTATCAGGATGCCGAACCCTGTAGGTTGAGAGATGTGAGTAGCGCTTGCACCAACACAAGCGCGCACTAGCAGCAGAAAATCGAGCTGGATCATAGCACAACCTTTTAGTGTAGCTAGTCGCAGTTTGATCGTTTCGTTGCATTAAATAAAATCGTTGCATGGAACATGAAATATTTCTCGATTATTGAAAAAAAAAATCAAAAATTCGGTTGGTTTTAAAACGTGCGTGGATCCGAAAAAAAACATTAAAACACAACGTAGATCCTGGTCACGGCACCATATGTACCGTCGAGCGGTGACCAGGCCCCAACCGAATTTTCGATTTCTTTCACTAACCGAGAATCATTTCATGTTTCATACAACGACCCTCATTCTGAAGAGTGCAACAAGGAAATTATTAAGAATATTCCAAGAATTACATAGGAATAACTGGACTCAGGGAGTCCAGGAAATTGTGGAATGGTAGAGTAATGTATAAGAGATTAAATGAGGTAATGCTATGAATTCTGCTATGAATGTTACTGGGAAAGATTATTTTAGAGGAAGCCAGAAAATAAGTATGATTAAATTTTAGGATCATTCAAATGGAACTAAAAAAAGGGCGAAGATATCCTGTGAAGAGTTCCAAGTAAATTCAGACTAACAAAATGTTCATGATCTGGGACCCAGGAAAAATAGAAATTCCGGAATCCATAATCATTTCAAGGTCCTGAGACTTCAAAAACGACGCTATCAGACTTTCATTTTAGTAATATATTAAAATTATTCTTTGGCATAAAATTATTCGTAATGGTCATGCGCGAATAGTGCAGTTACCCGTAGTTTAGGTAAACTTTTTGTGAGTACCACGATGTTGGGCTTTGCTTCCCACATCAGCCAGGTGAGTTTTGCTTCAAAATAAAATTGCCTACTGGTCCATTGGGAGTTGTGTGTTGTATTGAATTAAATTGTAAATCTTATCAACCTCAGGGTGATATTAGAATTATTTAGAACTAATTAAATCTTCATATTCTGGTACTGTATCAAACGGTAAGGACTACATCGCCTTTGGTTTAAAAAATTCATCCGATCAAATTTGCTCAAAATGTTATATAAAAAAAAATAATTCTAAAAAAATTTTCTACTGTATTTTACCGACATTTAATTCAATTTTTAAACTTTTTGGACACACTGTGTGAATACTTTTCAACTTTTGGATCATTTAGCAATGCTAACAAATTATTTGCTTTTTATAATTTATTTAAACTAGTAATTCATAATCATTCTAGTACTTTAAATAAATTCCAGATGATCATACTCACCAATTTTACGGGACATCGGCACATCACTTTGATTGCAATAGCATTATTTTAAAAACAGGATATTTTGGAGCATTCCACATTTTTCCAGATTTTATATTTTATCTGGTCCATATTTTATTTAAAATAACCTGGCAACGCTGGCTGCAATACAGGATCATATGGTTCAATTCATCACCGAACTATACGCACGTGGTCATGTGTACGAAGAAGCAGAAGACGGTCCCTTTCGTTGTGAGAGAGTCATCCCTGAGCAGGATGATGTAAATACAGCCTGCATGAGCGAAATAACAACAGTCGAAATTCTTAACGCCATCCGAACAACTGCATGGCTTGCGAGAAGAATTCTATATTCGAACTTTCGATGTGATCTAAACTTGATAATGAATGATGCAATCAAGTCAAACTTCACGACTCAGTTCGTCGATGGGGTGATTTTTTTGGTGAAGAAACGTGGTAGTGGGGAAAACGCACGTTCATATAGACCAATAAGTCTGGTCAATGTGGACTATAAAATTCTCTCTCGTATCCTGAAGCAGCTTCTCGAAAATATGCTCCGAGCCCATGGTGTGTAGTCTGGCTCGCAAAAATGTTCTAACACTGGACGCAATATCTTCCAGGCTACGCGAAAAGCAGAAGGGCAAACTAATTTCATTCGATCTGGACCATGCATTTGATCGTGTGGTCCAGATTTTTTTTTTTTTTTTTTTCTTTATTATAGAGATTTTTAGCCTGAGGCTAGTTCATCTCTTCGTGTGGTCCAGAGTTTTTTGTTCAATACGATGCGAGCGTTGGGTTTCAACACGACACTTGTTGACTTACTTTCCGGTATAGCAGCAGCTTCTTCATCTCGTCTGATTATCAATGGACACCTCTCTGCACCATTTCCGATCCAACGTTTGGTTCGCCAAGGAGAACCTCTCTGCATCTTTTTGTTCTCTATCTGCACCCACTTTTGCGGCGGTTAGAACAAGTGTGTGGAGCAGATCTTATCGTCGCTTACGTAGATGATATCAGTGCCAACTCGACGCGATGAAAGATTTGTTCAGGCGATTTGAGCGAGTAGCAGGAGCACGGTTGAATGATGATAAAAGAACGGCAATCGACGTTGGCCTCATTAACAGCCCTTTGACGGTACCGTGACTTCCAACAGAAAATACCATCAAAATTCTTGGAGTGATCTTCGCCAACTCGGTGCGATTGATGGCCACACTAAACTGGGACAAGCTCGTGACTAACTTCGCCCGGCAAGTGTGGCTACACTCACTGCGCAGCTTGGCTTTGCATCAAAAGGTAACGCTGCTCAACAACTTCTTATCATCAAAAATGTTGTATATAGCTGCAAATCTTCACCCAAAAGCAGTCCATGTGGCGAAACTGACAGCCATAATGAGGAATTATATTTTCCGTGGAGCATGTGCGACCATTCCGATGTAGCAGCTAGCACGCAGTAGAGAAAACGGCGGGCTTTATCTGCAGTTACCAGCGATAAAGTGTAAGGCGCTGTTAATAAACCGCCACTTACACGAGATCGAGCCCCTTCCTTACTATAGCTCCTACAGAACAAGAAAATTCCATTTCAGACCTTCCATGCTTAAAGTTAATCCTTAATAATGTCCCAAATTTCCAAATATAGACATTACCTGGTGTCTCACTTTCCGGCAGGTGCTTCCAAGAGATTAATATTTTGTAATCGTAAAATTAAACATATTTGTAATTCTTTGGCGAACGTTTCAGCTCAATTGATCATAAGTTAACAAAGTTACATCATGTCAAAGTTGACCATTTTGTACGAAAATCGGCATGCGCTGCTATTTTATCAAACACAGCTGTACACCTTTATATCAGACTTATTGGTTTCCATCTAGATTCATCCATCATCCGTCTAGCGTTAACAGTTCCTTCACAGCGATATAAATGTGGAAAGACTCAGGCGTTCACCTCTTAGGTCGCCTTTTTGTCCACCTAAAATATTCATACGAATTACAAGCAATCCAGAGTTAATGAACAATCAACAAAGCATCCTAATACACTAGTAGCCCCGCAATCTGATGCTATCATAATTTTCAGCAATGTCAGGAGTGCTCACAAACCCCCAACATTTGCCAGAAAACTTACTACTAACTCAAGGTATCTTCCAAATAAGCTTCAAAATTGCATTTTTTTTTTATCAAATGTTAAATTCAGTCCTCTTTATCCGTAATGTGCGCGCGAGGCTCAAACCTTTGTAGACTACTTTTTAATTAATATACTATTAAATCAAATATTAAAAATCCATCATCACCATCGTGGCGAACAGAAATAGTTTTTGCAGTGCTACAAGAATTATTAAAAAAGTCACTATGACAGCTATCCATATAAAATAATCCGTTAGAGATAACTTTGTGAAGATACATAATTTGTCAATTCATAAAAAAAACAAATGATATTGAACAGTTATCAGTTATCACACAGCTTTAACGTGTAAAATTCATTGTCTCTTAAATTCTGTAAGTGTAGTTGCACGTTTATTGTGTCTAGGCATCGATTTAAAAACATTTATTCCTATAAAATATAATGAATTTTGTGAAGCACAGGTCAATAAAATCACTTCCCCTTTCAATTCGACCAAACAAATATCGAGGCAACAAACCGTTAACTACTTTTAAAATGAACACCATAGTCAAATATACAATGTTTTAATACTCCGACAATCATTGTAAGGCGTCTAGCTTCAAAGTTGAGACAGTGAATCTATTACATCTCAAAATCAAACGCATTATTTTACTCTGCAAGCGCTGTAATCTCGATTTTTGTGTTTCATTGGCCAGAAATAAAATTGAAGGGCAAAAGTCTAGATGAGGAGAGATGATTGATTTGTATAGCTGTATTTTACTGGCAATAGTTAAATCGTTTTTCAGTCGACATAGAATTCCAAACTTCTTGGTAATTTTCTCGATGACATTGTCAATGTGAGAGTTGAATTTAAATGTGTCATCAATAATCACGCCAAGATATTTAATCTCCTGAACGCGATCAATAGTCTCATCATCAATTACAACAGAGACGTTCTCATTTACTCGATTCCGCAAAATTACCATAAATTTAGTTTTACTTGTATTCAATTTCAACTGCTTATACTTCAACCATCTACTTAGAGAACGCAAATCTTCATTCAAGTGTAAAACGGTGTCATCTAAAGCCTTAGCTGCAATGAATAACACAGTATCATCTGCAAAAAGATTTATGTCGCAAAATCGTTCAACACGTCGCAAGTCATTAATATACAAAATAAATAACAGGGGTCCTAATACACATCTCTGGGCACTCCAAGGTTATTCCCCACGGAACTGGAAACAGAATCATTAAAAGCAGTTCGTTGTGTTCTGTTAGACAAATAGCTTTCAAACCCTTTATATGCAGTACTCGTAATTCCAAACCGCTTGATTGATCATAACAATAAGGGCCCAGAAATTGTTTTAAAAGCGCGTTTTAGATCCAAAAAAGCAGAAAAAATCGTATATTTACTCTCCAAGTTATTTACCACTTCACTTATACTAAATTCAACGCGGTTTCACGATAATGACCTTCCCGATGTCCCGATTGTTCTGGTATCAACAAACTATTACTATTTAAATACTTCAACAGCTGGCCTTTAACAACAAGTTCTGAAATTTTCTCTAATGTGTGAAACATGTTCATGGGATGAAACTCTTCGGCTTTAATCGTTCCAGCAACTTTTTGAATAGGAACCACTAAGGATTCCTTCCAAATGTGTGGGACATCTCCAGTGTGCAATGATTTATTAATAAGGTCCAGAAAGGCGTGGCCAATGACATGAAAGCAATCTTGAATAACTCTAGCATTAACATTATCTACTCCAGCCGATTTTCCCAATGGAAAACAAATAACTCTAAGTTCATCTAATGTAATTGGGTGAAAACCTTCAAATCTAGATCTACTATTAACTGGCTGTTTTATTTCGTCACGTCCATCGACCAATTCAATGGATTGATTAATCAATGAAACACTGTCTACGAAATAATCATTAAACTTAGCTGCAATTACTTGTTCTGACTGTTCTTATGTCCCATTATAAGTTATGGACCGCGGTTTGCAATTACTAGGTTTTAATAAAGATTTCAAAATTTTCCATAACTCTTTGCTGTTGTTTTGATACTGATCAATCTTCCTTTGAACATATTCACAACGAGTTTTCTTTATCGATTGTGAATACTTATTACGCGCGATTGTGTACCTAGTCCAATGATTGTCATTATTTGATGTACAAAATTTGTTGTACCATTTGTCCCTTTTTCGTTTAAGACTCAAAAGATCCAAATTGTACCAGCTGTTCGAGTTTTTCAAAGAAACAAACTTTTGCTCAACTAGTTGATTGGTACACGTTTTCAAAGCGTTATTAAGAACAGCTGTAGATTAATCTAAAGAACTCCTAACTGTTAACCCTTTGTACTTTGAGCAGCTATAACCTTTTTTGTTTATCGATGGATTTTACTAACTCTGTCGTGGCTAGATGCGTCCACTTGGTGTAAACTAGATGTAATCTGTAACTTGGGGTCAATTTTTGTGTGTAAGCAGTTCATTTTCCACTGAACGGCAGCGCTTTTAAGGAAGAAAATTGTTTGCACCTATTTTTATACATAGATGCAAACATTTTTAGCCCTGGAGATGGAAGGTGATAGCTCTACTGTGCATTCAACGACCTATTTCAAGAAGGCCTGTTCATGCATGCACATTCTGAGGTCGCCTAAGTACGTTTTGACTCCTATCCAATTCTGACCACTTTGCAGCCAAACCTTTACCTACTGGGCTACTGGGAGATCTAATATCTACTAAGTAAGTGTTAATTAACCAATCAGATCAAATGGGAAATCCACTTCACGCTGCTCCACGCAAATCCATCCATTCGGTACATGCTTTTGATTACATACATAGCAGCCAAGCTCATCCAACTAAATCAAAACAAGACAATAAACCACCCTCCATTATTGTCATCATTACCGCTGTCCAATCCACTTGGCGATGCTGGGCGGTTAGTTCAATTTATCGGATGATCAGTTTTAGTACGTGTTGTGGCCATACACGTACACATTAGGGTGGTTCAAAATATATATATTTTGCTCAATCGATTCCAAATCAGGTTCTGATCTCACTCTCAAAAAAATTCAGCTTATTTGGATGCGAACTAATACTGCCCGGGCCCTTTGATGTATATAAGTTAATTAGTATGGGAAAAGTGAACTTTTTGTTCTCATTGTCCTAGCCCTTCACCTACGGAAAGTACTTGTGTGAAATTTTATCAGCTACAATTTTACTGATTAAACTGCAAGGTAATTAGTTATTAATTCATTTAAAAACCGATAACTTTCTGATACAATTTAACGATTGCTTTCTTGGCAACACCGGCGCCGGTGGTAAGCGTGATTACCTCTCACTCCAGCAGACCTGGGTTCAATCCCAGTCAGCGGCGCCGGGATGTTCTGAGGCATAACATCTCTGATCACGCCTTCCTTCGGATGGAAAGTAAAGCCGTTGGTCCCCGGTTCATAAGTTGATGGGTCGATAGGTAGGGTCCAGGTGTGGGAGCTGCCTTCCTGGCACGTCGGTAGCATTGGTGCTCAGCACGGAAAACAAGATCGACGGAAAAAAACAAACCAAAGGAACACCGCATTTTACCCCGCATGAATGCGAACCATAACTTGACTTTACCAAAAATCGTTTAAAAAATGTTACAATCCCTGCTAAGCTTTAATTGAAATGGTTATGGGACTTTACATGATAGTTTGTGTGATAAAGGTTTAACCTTAGGTATTAAGTTTTTTTTTCTTTTGGAAATGAACCTTACAAATAATGGGTTGATAAGAACCATTACCATTCCAAATTCTTGTTTCTCCATAATTTTTTTGGAAAGGAATTATATTGCAACCAGTTCATTTATGATTTGATAACCTTAATGGCAATGGTTATTGTAGTCGGTAAGGTCTATAGATGGTTTTGTATCATCGATCAACTTTATGTGGAATATATCGCGAATTGGTTGCCAGTAAATTACTGATTACCAATTCGCGATATATTCCACGTAAAGTTTGCCGATAATACAAAACCATTCATGGACCTAACTGACTACCATAACCATTATCATTAAAGTTCTCAAAACATAAGTAAAAAGGATCTAATAAAGTTCTCTCTCCGTAAATGTATGGAGAAAACAGCTATTTTAAATGGTATTGGTTCTTAACAATCCATTATTTGTAAGGTTCACTTCCAAAGAACCATAATACATAAGGTTAAAACTTTATCTCACGAAAGTTCATGTGAAGTTCTATAACCGTTTCTGTTAAAGTTTAGCAGCGATTACAAACAATTTTTACCCATTTTCGATGATGATGATGATGGTCCCACCTCTTACCCCTACAAAGGTTTGAGCTGGTAAGGTCATGTTATGGTTCGCGTTTAGGCGGGAAACTTATGACATAGGGGAAATGGTTCTAATGTTGGCCTATGGATCTAAGATTGGGCCCATCGCTAAAAATCTACTATTTATCAAAATTGTTTATGAAAATTTAGTCGATTGCGGAATTTATGTACGGGCCCAAATTTGGGGCATTTAGGTCGATATTACATCCATTTCCCCTAGTAGCCAGGTTGTTTTTCCTTATTCTTCACACCAAGCACACCAATGTTGCCTGCTGAGCAACATCATCATCGTAATCAATTAATAACTAACTATCCTGACGCTAAATTAAAATATGGTGTTCAATCAAGGGTCTGGCATGTCGTAACTGTATTGTAGCTAGCATTACGTATGCAAACGTTGTCAGACTCGGCCCACAGTTTGAGCTCTCGCTTATGTTGAATACTACCAGTTGTTGCTTGTAGAGATAGGGATGTCAGTCCCGTGTGTTCAACATACTTATAGCTGAGAAAACTTCGAATAAGTACAGATAGAAAACTTTTTCAAAGATCATCGCGCCGAACGGTTCGAACGATGCGAACAAAAAGTTCACTTTCCTTCATATAAACTTCAAAGGGAAAAAGACACTATTCGTAGTTATTTAAGTGATAAGCAACAGTTTGTGGCGCTGAAAGATGCACAGAGCTCGCTCCGGCCAGTAAATGTAGGAGTTCCTCAAAGAAGTAATATTGGGCCCCTCTTATTTCTGATCTACATTAACGATAACAGAATCTTACCTCACTTTCTAAAAGTATTGGTAAAATTCGTTGATAGCGTGCATCGCCGTGTCAAAGCGTGACTGCTTTCTCACCCCAATGGATCTGGGTTCAATCCCAGCCGGTGGGATTTTTTTCTGATGCATAAAAATCTCTGGTCACGTCTTCCTTTGGAAGGGAAGTAAAGCCGTCGGTTCCGGCCCATGTGTATTGAATTGAATTGAATGGGTGCGATATCCTACGCAGATGTGGAAGCTGCCTTCCTGCCAGTGATCGCAAAATCATTTCAAATCTCGTTAATTGAGCCTCCTTGCGAGAATAAACTCGCGTGCAAATGCGGCAAACAAAATTAACGCTTGAGATTCTTTTGCATATTCACGCACTCACACTCACAACGCTGAAACATTATTCCAGCTTTAAACTCATAAAAACCACTCAAACGTCAATTGATATAATGCCTATGCATGTTGTGTTAGTTTTCCAACCCCTGATGCACAAACAATAGTAATAACTAATCTAATCTAATCTAATCTAATCTAATCTAATCTAATCTAATCTAATCTAATCTAATCTAATCTAATCTAATCTAATCTAATCTAATCTAATCTAATCTAATCTAATCTAATCTAATCTAATCTAATCTAATCTAATCTAATCTAATCTAATCTAATCTAATCTAATCTAATCTAATCTAATCTAATCTAATCTAATCTAATCTAATCTAATCTAATCTAATCTAATCTAATCTAATCTAATCTAATCTAATCTAATCTAATCTAATCTAATCTAATCTAATCTAACACCAACCCCGCCACCCAACAAACATTGCATGCAGAATAAGAGCTTATTCAGGCAAATATATGCTTCTTCAGCTAAAAAATCGCTTATTAAGCCATTATTCAGCTCAAATTGTTTGTTGGGCAGTTCATGAAAGCATCCTGGAAAATGATAGATATACCTCCATCACTTTTTTTCTGTTTGGTATATGTTGCACATCATAGATGCGCAAAATATATCAAAACGGCCAGGCCTACTGTGCAGCATTTAAGGGGCAAGATGATTCAGAAACATCGGGCCTGTTTAAATCAAAGATTTAAACACGATGCTCCAATCCAATAAATGGAATCCAATAAATGGATGAAACGTGGACATCTCGTACCGTACGTTCCGTTGTACAGGTATACCACGATATAACGTAACTGTCACTTTTGACTTCCATAGTCAATATCTCCCTAATGAAAATTGAATCATACAAATCAATATTACCAATAGACGGAGGATTATCTTATCTTTCCGATGGTGTTATAACTTTGCTTGTTTGAATGATCGTTTGCGAGAAATCGGCGATGGAAATCAAAAGTGACAGTTACGTTGTATCGAGGTACACCTGTATTGTTATTTATAAATCATTTGTCGTTGAGAGCATCTAGTCTAAAAAGGTTAAGTGATGCTCCATTTTCTTCTAGCGGTTGGGACCTGAGCACTAACTCTTGTCCTAGCCCTATATGGCATATGGTTATAGCGCCATTACTCACTTTCTGAAAGGAGAAGAAGGGAAGGGAAGGAGAGGAAAAGGAGTTGGGAAAAGGAAATGCGGAATTCCTTTCCTTATTAGTATTGGTATCGTAAAGTTTTATACAAACCATATAAATCATTTTGCCTTGGTCTGAGGTATTATTACGACATTTGAATAAGATTGTCTTATCATTTGTAATTCAAACATAATATTATAATGATCAACATAGTTTTGGATTATCCAATATAAATTGGCAACACTGTCCTGCAATCGATGATCTTTCTAATCCGAAAACTAAAAGTTACGAAAAAGCACCTAGGCATTCATTAAGTTCCACTTTCACGCGACGTTCAATGTTTCGGTTCGCTCTTTAGGCATTGTTCAGGCTATCATAAAAAGCTATTGTTATGGTATGCGATTGTTTAAGCCCTGGTTGATCGAGTTATTAAAATGAACTCACGTTCCCGAACGCAGTCAACAATGTATCCCAAACCGGATCAAGCGTGCGCCCTATTTTTCTAATGTCGTTTTCGTTTTTGCGGTGTAGCTACACTGGTGCTACACTGCCGTACTCCGAAATAATTTAAGGTGTAGATATAGGATGCAGCTTTGTTTACAAACAGGTGATGTTGAGCTGTCAAAGACTCGTGCTTATTCCTGCTTGCACTACACTGGTGCTACACCGCAAAAACGAAAACGACATAAACTTTCCGACGCGTTCCGCCCAATATCTATCAATTACGATCCTCTACAATAGTAGCACTAGATTTCGGAACAGAGACCGACGTTAAATAAAGAAAAAGATAAAAAAAATCATAAGTATCAACTGGTATGGTAGCCGGCGCCGGTGGTGTAGTGGTAAGCGTGACTGCTTTCTCACCCCAATGGGTCTGGGTTCAATCCCAGTCGAGGTCGGTGGGATTTTTCTGAGGCATAAAAATCTCTGGTCACGTCTTCCTTCGGAAGGGAAGTAAAGCCGTTGGTCCCGGCCCATGTGTGTTGATGAATGGGTGCGATATCTTACGCAGGTGTGGAAGCTGCCTTCCTGCACATTCGATTGCCGTTAAATGGATGGCAATCGATGTCCGTCGGTGATTGGCACTAGATTGCGGAACAGAGACTGACGTTAATAAAGGAAAGTAACTGGTATGATGAGCAAAATCTACCATCTCTATTATTGTTTTACTTTTCACTACAACAGCAATTGTGACGTCACACATGCACGTTTATAAGAATGTCGTAGACAAAACATTCACACTGCCAGAACCTAACGGAAGAGAAGGCAATACGGGGGCAAAAATGAACCACTTTTCTGTCAAACGCGAACCAGCTCGTGATTGGTCGATTTGAAGTGCTTAAGATAGAGATAGAGATAGAGATAAAAAAGTAAGAAACCAGTTGTCTCTTAGGCGGTAACAGGCTATATGGAATGCTGCCATCTCCCCAGTTTTTGTTTAATTCAATCTTTTTTTACCAGTGTAATTGGAACGTTTCAGTTCCAAAAAAGGTAGATTTAGTTTTATTTATTCAGTTTTTGATATTTATTCACCATTAAAAATATCCACTCATCTAAGTTGTTGGGTTAAACTTCGTAATTGCATGTTTAAAAAAAAAACTTTTACTCACTACTAGAAGTAATGCATCTGGCAACGCTTGTTCAATGATTCTTTTACGTTTGCAAAGTGGAGTCGAAGTGATTTTTTGTGTGACCCTAATCATGATTCCTCATCTATTTTTTCTTCCATAAACGATGATCTGGAAGTTCTCATGAGATACTTTGATACAAATTAACCTTAGTGAAACATATCCAGTACTAAATATATGGTGTTCCACTCACCAAGGAAAAAAAATCTTCCGAACAATAAAGGCTGACTAAAAGTGGATTGGTACGCCACTAGCACGCCACTAGCACGCCTCAAGTGTTGAGAATCGAAAATCTTTCACAGTTGTTTGTTTACACTTCCATGAAGAACAACTGGTGCAAGTTTGATCAAAGTAGTCGATCGCGTTCAGAAATAACGTCAAATGGAACTCGAAAGAAGAAAACATATTGTGCACAAACACCTGTTAAACCCGAAGTGGTCCGGTTCCAAGCTGGCGAAAGTGCTAACAATGCCAAAAACAACAGTTTGTCGAGTGCTCAAAACCTACAAGTAAACCCTGAGTTTGGGAAGGAATCAACGGACCTACGAAAAAACTGGAACCAGGGATCGTCAGCTGCACAGCAATGTGTTGAGGTGCGTTAAAGCCAAACCCGGTCTTTCGATCCGAGATGTGGCCAGAAAGTACAACGCCAACATTCAAACAGTGCGGAACATCCTTGCCAGGGAAGGATGCAAGTCGTACAAAGCCAGTAAACATCCGAACCGGCACATGAAGCAGAATTCTGTGACCAAAAAGGCTCTTGTACGACCGTGTTTTGATGAAACCCAAGAGCTGCACTTTGATTGATGACGAAACATACGTCAAACTCGATTTTAAGCACCTTCCTGGTCAAAAGTTTTACAGCGCGACTGGACGTGGGGATGTGCCGGGCGGGAAGATTCAAGTTCATGTTTGCCGACAAGTTCACGAAGAAGGCCATGATTTGGCAAGCGATTTGCAGTTGTGGCCTAAAAACGGAACCATTGGTCACATTCTGGACGATGACATCCCAAGTTTACGTCGAGAAATGCCTGAAAAAGCGTTAGGCCAGGTTTGGCCAGCTGCCACTACTCCAAGGCGGTTCCGGAGTGGTATGCTGCCAACAAGATAGATTGTGTCCCCAAGCTAATGATTCCTCCGAATTGCCCGGAATTTCAACCAATCGAAAAATACTAGGCAATTTCAAAACAGCGGCTTCGACGAAGCGGCGGGGCAGTAACGGACACCCAGCAAATTCGAGCAAAATGGAAGAAATGTGCTGATTCCGTGTCCATTTCCACTGTGCGGGCGCTGATGGGCCCCATCGAGATTTCGTTCGAACTGGAGAAATGTAATCATCTAATGACATTTGAAAACTTATTGAATCACGAATTACAGGTCTTTTTGTGCGTACCAATTTAATTTTAGTCAGCCTTTAGTCCGTCAGTTGGATCTAAAGTAATAGAAAAAGTATCTAGTTTTGAATACTTAGGTTTGGTGTTTGATCCTATTGGATGTCTCTTGGGGTGATCATATAGAACACGTCCAAAAGAAAATGTCGTCTCTTTGTGGCTTAATGTATCGTGTTACCAAATTTGTGCCTAGGAGTGCTCATCTAACGTGTTATCATGGTTGTATACACTCTCATTTGCAATACCAAATCATTGTTTGGGGACATGCTTGCAAAGCTAAGATGAAAAAAATTCAAGTATACTGACGCCCACATTCATCAGGATTCAAGTATACTGCAAAATCGATGTTTAAAATCATGTTTCGCCTACCGCAATTGAATTCAACTTTCCAACTTTACACCAACATATCTCACAGGATTCTCCCATTAAGTAGCTTGTTTAAAATGCAGTCTTGCTTGTTTATAAACGATACGCTAAAAACCCGAACATGCATCGTAAACTCATCATACCGATCGCAAATTAGAGCACAACATTCGGTATGCAAATAATTTAATTCGATCGAGAGCATACGTCAAATACGTATCTCCTTTTATGGTCCATCTGTATATAACGTACTTCCGGACCGCCTGAAAAATTTGAACAATCGAGTGTCATTTAAAACTATTTTCAAACAACATTACCAATCAAAAATCAATGAACTCTTGACTATTTTATAAGAATTGCACTGATTATTATCATTATATTACACTAAGCTGTATATATTAATATTTTGAATCATTCACTAGAGTTCATTACCAGGGGGCTCTTGATGAGAGCTCTTTGGTGTGGGGGTATCATCAGGTCCTGATTTGAGGTCGATTGAGCTTGGTGGAGTGAAATCGATATTTTGAACCACCCTAGTACACATACAGACACACACACACACAACCGCTAAACAATGACTAAGCCCGTGCTGTGGTTAACCTAAGCTCCCGAATGACGCCACCGTCGGTAGGGAAAGCATTCGGGCTGTTTGCGGTGAGCCGTTATCCCTTTTACAATTAGTATGATGAATGATAAAATGGAACTTTGTGTTTCCAGCTTGTCCCGTTGAATCGACAGCTAAGGCCACATTATGGAACCAGGTTAGCACGGCTGTTTTCATACAAGCGTTCATACGAACAATGATTCGTTTCGACTTTCCCAATGAGGCCTCTGATGATTGTAATTATGTAAACGGTTGTTTCATATCCTTCACCATGGCACTGTTGGTTTACCTGGCAAAAGGCTGACTGATCCTTTGGTGATTTCATGGGTGGCGTAGCCCACTCAATAACCAGAATAACATTATGGGATGGAATGTTCAGATTTGTACTGTAAATGTATGTTTTGAATAACGAAATGGATAAACAAATGCATATCGGTGTATCACAATTTGTAGCCCCACTTTGTTTTGACAGCTCAATGAAATTAGTGAACATCAAGTGTCTCAGAAGGTATCGTAATTATAATTATTCTATACTCAAAAAATTTGTCACATTAATTTTACTGGAAAAAACACGTAACCTTCAGATATAAAAAATTGTCTGTAAAGTACATGACTTTAATAAAATTTATTACAAATCGTGTTCAAAGCAATGTAATACGCTTTGAAACTTAGATGAATATATATAAGTTTCAAATGAATTTCACGAAAGATAATTTCACTTAGATTCTACATGAATTTATAGTGTGAAAATTTCTGAGTGGTGACGGCACAAACAAAACCTAACATGGCATCCGAACGGTGCATTGGTGACGAGTTGTTGCTGGATTCACAAATACCATTGGATTTGTTGAATTTTCTGATAAGTATGATGTTATAGTTATTTTGCTAAGCGACGTGTTTGAAGTATCATCCAAACCATTTATGGAATAGTTCTTTTATTTGGGTTACCGTTAGTTTATGGTAATTTGTTTATTAGGGATATTTGATCAGCTTTCTGAACAATACAATTTTTATTATTTCGAAAAATAATTTTAAAATTCCTAACAATGGATGATGCTACGAAGAAATTTACTAAAATTTAAGTAAAAACATAATAAAATTTAATTAGAAAATACCATAAAATCTATGTTGTTTTCTAGTGGATTAGGCAAAAATCTTTTCACTTTGAGTAATTTTCACTTCTATGCTACATGTACATGTACAATAAAGTGAAATTTACTTCCAAAGCCTATATGTAATACCCATTAGAGTTGTATGTGGATTGAAATTAGAACTTTCAAACCAATCCACATATGAAAAACGTAAAATTTACGTGAAAAACAAGATGGAAAAAATCTATGTATGTTTTCATGCAACATTTAAGTGAAAATTTTTATGAGTGTACAAATTCAGTAAAATTCCTGTTCGCCTCTAGTTTAAAACTCTCGTACTAGGAGCTGTCAAACTCCAGCAATTGCATGAATCACCATAACTGTCGAAAATCTTGAAACTACAGAATCTCTTCGATCATTGGGAACTTCAACAATTCTAGACTAATGTGTAATATTTACAAAATCATATATCTTTGTTGACAAAGTGGTTCCGATCCTTTCTGAAGTTATTGAGTACTTTGTGAAGTGATTCCAAACTATTCTAAAATGATTCAGTAAATTTTGAAGTGATTCAGTACTTGTGAAAGTGATTAAAAACTATTCTGGAATAATTCAGCAGTAGTAGTAGCTTGTAGGGGCCACCCTTCTTAGCTCAATCGGTATAGACGTAGCTACAAAGCAAGACAATGCTGAAGGTGGCTAGGTTCGATTCCCGGTCCGGTCTATGAATTTTACAGGTTGGAATTTTTTTCGACTTCTTTGCGTATAGAGTGTACTTGCCACACAATTATACGAATACAAAAATAGTACATGCATCGAAAGCTCTCAATTAATCTGGAACACTAAGTTGTGAACATTCAATAAGCTAATATGCGACAAACAATAAGTTTGAAATGCGAAGAGGAAGTGAGGAAGTAAGTGTTCCTGGGGTTAAATGCACCAGTTAAGGAAATAAAGGTGTTTTCCCGTTAACATTAAAAGCAACATTGAATATCATGTATTGCATACATTCTCTTATCCAGTTGTTTGAAAACTTCGAAACCAGAATATGAGGTAAGGTATGAGGTAAGGTATGAGTATTTGTAGATTTTTCAACAGTTTTTTATGGAAAATTGAAAAAGCGTTTATTGTACATAATCTGTATTACAGATTA